>NC_053490.1:530364247-530992056 GCF_905171775.1 Rana temporaria | reverse complement strand
ATGTAGTTAATGATAAAACGATGTACGGAACTTGCCTGTCCTCCTTTTTAAAACGGCTACTGGAAGACGCAGCATTTTTAATCCACTTGTCTACTGTTCAATTAAAGAAAGTTGGAGCCTCCAGGTGCGACTGTGACTTTCAGATGAAGTTAATTCTATTCACCATATTTTTAATGTACCTGACATATGCAGGGAACTGCTGATTTTACCAAGATTAACACAATTATTTTTTATAGCTACGTGACCTGCTTAATATTAAGGCCAACATATTAAGGTTCCAAGGAATGACCAAACTTGGGGACCTTGTACGACGACATACTGGGGGCCATTGAAAAACGACATAATGACACTGATGGTGCCAGAAATATATTGGATCCCAAAACCATGACATCCTGACAACATGAAGGTCCGTCTTTAATGTGGGGCAAAAGTGGCCCAAAGCTGCCCCCAAATAGTTGATAAGTTGATGTGGCTATCACTCAGGAGATGAGGATGGAATCAAATGCTGGGGGGCACTGGAGATTGGTTGGGTGTTATGTCTGCAGCCTGTGCTTTGATTGGCCAGCTCAGTAAGATAAAGTTTGTCCGGGGAGAGTGCCTGTCAGTCCCGGGCACAGACCCCTCTCCCTCACAATGTCTGACAAGCCGTAGACCATCAGCCCGCTGAGAAACGTCCTCATCGGAGTGTTCGATAGGGAGTGCCTGGTGTTCGCTTGACATTCTCTGGACACTATGGAATGCAGGGGTCTGTGAAAGGAGGGGAGGGGGTCCTGTGTAATGGTGGGGATAGTATGGGCGAGGGGGTCCTGTGCAATGATGGGGGAAGTATGAGGGAGGGGGTCCTGTGCAGTTTTGGGAGTGGGGTTGGTATGGAGAACAAAAATACATGGTGGGAGGCCCAAGCAAATGTTTGCCCAGCGTCCAATCAATATTAAAGGAGTTGTAAAGGCAGAAGTTTTTGTTATCTTAATGCATTCTAAAAAAAACTTCTATGTGTAACAGCCCTCCTCAGCACCCCCCAATTAATTACCTGAGCGCCTTGTCTCTCCAGCGATGTCCACGAATGTCTAAGCCGTCCAGGACACTCCTCCTGATTGGCTGAGACACAGCAGTGGCGCCATTGGCTCCCACGGCTGTCAATCAAATTCAGTCAGCCAATCAGGGGATAAAGGGGATGGGGCCAAGTAGGGGCTCTGTGTCTGAAGAGATACATGGAGTGCTGAGTCGGCTCAGGTGCCCCCATAGAAAGCTGCTGGCTGAGGGGACACTCGATACAAGGGAGTGGCCAGGAACACTAAAGGTGGACACGAGAAGAGGAGGATCTGGGCTGCTTTGTGCAAAACCAACTGCACAGAGGAGGTAAGTATAACAAAAAACAAGACTTAAAAAACAAGCAAAAAAAAAACAAGACTTTACAATCACTTTAAAGACGGCTCTGACACCATGACACTTGGAGTGCCGGAACAATGACACCTGGAGGTTCCAAATCAATTGCCTACATCTTTGGACAAACTATCACCCCAAGCACTAAAGTAAAAAGCCTCGGAGTTATCTTTGACTCAGACATAACTATGAACGCACAAATAGGATCAGTCATCAGCGGATCTCACTGTCTTCTCCGTTTGCTGTGTAGACTCATCCCCTTCATCCCAGAAGAAGACACAGCAGTAGTAATGGGAACACTAATCAATTCCAGACTCGACTATGCAAACTTACTCTACCTAGAACAACCAAAATTCTAGAAGTCTCAAGTCGTCCAGAACACTGCAGCCAGAATGGTAACAGGTAAAAAACGTGGGAACCAATCTCCCCGGTCTTGAGGACCCTCCACTGGCTAGCCGTAAAGGATCGGGTCACATTCAAGACCCTCTGCCTCACCCAGAAATGCACGAAGGAAACGCGCCGCAATACTTATGCGAGAAAATAAAACACTACACCCCAAATCGGGCCCTATGATCAACTAATCAGAACCTTCTCCACATACCCAAGGTCCACTACAAATATAAAGGGCTACAAAGATTCACAGTCCAAGGACCACGGCTATGAAACACTCTACCTACAGACATTCGGATGGAAGTGAACCATCGGGCCTTCAGAAAAAAAAAAGAAAGACCCATCTATTCTGAAGCGTGGCTGGACGACGACATTGGATACAGCGCCTTGAGGCGATTTAGTTCGCATTTGTAGCGCTATACAAGTTAGAACCCATTCACACCTAGGCGTTTTGTCGCCTGTAGTGTGACGCCGCTGCCGCCCCGAGACGCCAGAGGGATGATTTAACATTGCCCTCTATGGTTCACATCTCCACGCGGAACGCCTGCCGCCTGAAAAAAAGTCCAGGAACTTTTTTTCAGGCGGCTTTCGGTGTTCGGCATAGGAGATGGGAACCATCTCCATAGGGGGACAATTTAGGGGCACATCTAGGCGGACAATCGCGGTGTTTTGTCGCCGCAAATCGCGGTATAAAACACCGCTATTTGTCGCCGCAATTCGCGGGACAAAACGCCGCGATTTTGTCTGCCTAGATGTGAATGCAGCCTAACTCACTCACAGACAATAGAGGTTCACCTGGAGGTTTTGAAACAACAACACAGTGATATTTGGAGGGTTTCAAAACAATTGCACACAAACACTAATGCCGCGCAGACGGTCGTTTTTTGTGATGAAAAAAAACGAAGTTTTTTAAACTTCATTTTCAAAAACTACATTGCCTACACACCATCGTTTTTCAAAATGCTCTAGCAAAGCGCGGTTACGTTCAGCACGTACAACGGCACTCTGTTCCATTGAAGCTCGCTTCATAACTTGCTTCTGAGCATGCGCGGGTTTAAAAACGTAGTTTTTAAACGTTGTTTTGCCCACACACTATCATTTTAATTGACACAAAAAACAACGTTTTGAAAAACGACACAAAAAATTCGATCATGTTCGAATTTTTTTTTGGTCGTTTTTCAGAAGACATAAAACGACGTTTTCCCCACACACGGTCATTTTAAATGACGTTTTCAAAAACGTTGTTTTTTTTCATCACAAAAAACGACCGTCTGTACGCGGCATTAGAGCCGGTTCACACAGGGGCAACACAACTCTGGCCGCGACTTTGCGAGACGACTTCAGCGCGACCTGGGGTGACTTACAATGCGACTTCAAGTCGCCTCCAGGACAGGCGACTTTGCCAGTGGCCAATCAAACAGTAATCAGCTCTGTGGGAGGGAGGGGTTTGTCTGAGAAAACTAGTTACTCTTCCTGTAAAGTTGCTTCAGTTAAGACAGGGGAGCCGACTTGGAGGTGTCTTCCATTGAAATCAATGGGTACAAGTCGCCTTGAAGTAGTACAAGAACCTTTTTCTGAAGTCGGAGCGACTTCAGTAGTGTGCATTAAGATGGCTCTCATTCACGTCCATGTAATTTGTCATGTCGCGCGACTTGGGGCGACACAAGTCGTCCCCCAGGTCGCGGTAGTGTGAACCGGCTCTAATGCCGCGTACACATGATCATTTTTCGGCATGTAAAAAAAACAACGTTTTTGAAAAAATTTCATTTAACCACTTAACCCCCGGACCATATTGCTGGTCAAAGACCAGAGCACTTTTGCGATTCGGCACTGCGACGATTTAACTGACAATTGCGCGGTCGTGCGACGTGGCTCCCAAACAAAATTGGCGTCCTTTTTTCCCCACAAATAGAGCTTTCTTGTGGTGGTATTTGACCACCTCTGCTGTTTTTAGTTTTTGCGCTATAAACAAAAATAGAGCGACAATTTTGAAAAAAATGAATATTTTTTTACTTGTTGCTGTAATAAATATCCTCCAAAAATATATAAAAAAACATATTTTTTCCTCAGTTTAGGCCGATTCCGACAAAAAAAGCTCTTGTCCGAAATTCCAATCGTCTGTATGCAATTTCAACGCGCAAAAAAAAACACGCATGCTTGGAATCAATTTGACGCATGCTTGGAATCATTGAACTTAATTTTTCTCGGCGCGTTGTAGTGTTGTACGTCACCGCGTTCTTGGTGATCGAAATTTTGTGTGACCGTGTGTATGCAACACAAATTTGAGCCAACTTTCCGTCGGAAAAAAATCCACGGTTTTCTTGTCAGAATTTCCGAATCGATAGAAATGTATGTTAAATGAAAAAAATCGAAAATCCATGCATGCAACTAAAGATCATCTGGCTGGCCATTAGTCACCTGAGCATGCAATTGTCGGAGATAAACAGGAAAAACATTCAACCAGTTTGCTTATCTTTGGTCCGGAGGTCAGGCACTTCTTACCGTTGTATGTTCGTGCAAAAATAAAATGATAAACTTACCTGATGTCGATGCGACACATTCAGCCATTGGCTGTCATAATGTAACTAAACCTCTGGTGTCCAACCTGCACCCCAGGGGCCGCATGCTGCCTTTTGGCACTCACTGTTTAGCCCTCGGGGCCCCAGCAGATGGTTGTCTGTGTTTTAGTGATTACTGAGACCAGTGAAGGAAAAATACTCTTTGACTGCCTTTCTAATTAAATAGTTTAGTTTATTTCTTTTACATGATTTAACATTTTCTATGCTGTCCATCCCCTTCCTCTACTGATGCTTTTGCTTTCCTCCAATGTTATATTTAGGGCTGGTTCACACGGCAGAGTACTTCTGAATAGAGTGCAGGGTGAAGTCCTGTTTTGCCGGCACGGGGGGGCGCACAGATGTTGCGTGCATCCCTGTGTCGGCGGTCCCATAAGTGTCTATTAGGACATGCACCTGTATGGACGGGCAGCTGTGCCCCAATGTGACATCTGCAAGGCTGAGGGTCCCAGAATGCACAGAGGGTGAGTTCGGGGACCTGCACCCGGATGTCACATAGGCATAGGAAGGGAAATCTTGCCAATGGGATGCAGATGGCTAAAAAAAAACTGTTATGGCCCTCGCTTAGGGTTGCCACCTGTCCAGGATTCACCCGGACAGTCCAGGTTTTGAATTATGTGTCCGGGTTTCAGCCCGCCTGAAACCCAAACACATTATTAAGACCAGGCTGTGGCTCCTTAAGTAACTGAGATAGCCACACACAAATCTGTTGCCGCTCGGAAGCTGCATGCGGATGTCAGGTTCCGCATCACTGGGAGGCTGGGCATTGATGCCAGCAAAAACATTTTGGTCACACCTACTGTTTGCCACTGCGCGCTGCATTACTACTTTCCTTGGAGCACCCAAAGGTGTCCCAGCTCTTTTATAATCCTATAATGTGTACTATGGAAAAATGTGTCTTGTGCAACTAAAGTGTTTGGGTTTGGCTTGACGAAAAGGTGGCAACCCTACCCTCTCTTATTCTATCCAATTTGGAAAAAAAAAACAACAACATTTCCTTTAGTTCTACTTTAAGAGCTACGTTTGCCTTAGTTCACTTTTTTTTTCTTCTAAATTCCAGCTCCCCTATGCCCCAATATAGCATTAATGTACCAGTACTTCTTTTGCAAAATATAACAGCTTTCCATTTATTCTACACACACTTACCTCACTGTCTTCTTAGCTGTTTAAAAACACTAATCCATTACTTCTGCCTTACTTCCTGGACAGACTTTAGGTCATGACACAGGAAGGAGTTGACCAGCTTAGGGTAGATGATGCAGGGTGTATGCTAATGAGTTCAGCTGCTCAACTCCTTCCTGTGTCATGACCTAAAGTCTGTCCAGGAAGTAAGGCAGAAGTAATAGATAAGTGTTTTTGAACAGCCATAAAGGAAGTCAGGTATGCGTGTTTAGAATAAATGGAAAGTGGTTCTATTTTTGTAAAATAAGTACATTAATGCTATATTGGGACATAGGGGAGCTGGAATTAAGAATAAAAAGTGAACAAAGGTGAACTTAGCCTTTAGTTTACACTTGCGATTGGAAGGAGGGGTGTTGAAAATAGGTTAGGCCCGGTTTTGCTGCCCTTCAAAAACTGCAAAGGCCGCAATGCTATCCCCTCTGTTGTGTTCGGCGTGCAGTATAGCTGCAATTTCTCTGCAACTGCGTGCAATCTAACGCCTCCTCGTCGTTTTTTTAAATGTCCTCTTAAATACAGTCCACCTCCACAGATCGCTTTTCAGAGGTCAATGCTAGTGTAAACGCAGAGGCGGCTAAGGGGACCTTAACGTTGCTGTGCTCAGGTAGCGTTAAGAGCCCTGACTCAGGAGCTGGGCCGTCAGCGTCCCTAACAACCAGTGAATATCAGTGACACCACCCCTTGTGACGTCAATGACCCAGCATGCCCTCAGTCAATGACGTCACAAGGGGGCGGGTTCAGCAGGTGAAATCACCCTTAGTTATAAAAGAGCAGGATCTGGGGGCCACCTTGTTAAAGGGGGCTTCCAGATTCCGATAAGCCCCCTGCCCGCAGACCCCCACAACCACCGACCACCTTGAATTATTTTCCCCATCATGGGTGTGAGTGGGGCCGCCTCTGTTACACGAGCACTAAAATGTTTAAGATAGAAGCTAATTGGTTGCCATGCCCAGCTACTCCAAATGTTGTCTTCTTCACTTAAGGGTACCCTATATATATATATATATATATATATATATATATAAAAGTTAATCTCAACTGAGCTAAACTCTTGGGCATACATGAATCAAACAATATTTCATGAATATTCTGGATTTGTGGTACCCTGAGCATCAACCCTCATCATGAGCCCTTTTTGTCAAGGTTTAGTATAAAAAAAATACCCCATCAAGATTTGCATCTGTTATTTCTACCCACAGGAGGTACAAGCAAGAATTAAAGCTATTGACTCCCGCTGCTGTCAATTACAGCCAGTGAGGAGGGAGAGAAGTGGAAGGGCCAAGCCCCCTTTTATGTGTCTTATGCACACACATAGAGCAGGACTTGAAAGTGAGCATGGACAGGTGCCCCCATAGAAAGCAATTTGCTGTATGGGGGCATTCAAAAAAGAGGGGGAGCCAGGAGCACCAGCGAGGGGACCCCAGAAGAGCAGGATCAGAGCTGCTTTGTGCAAAAACAATTGCACAGAGCAGGTAAGTATAACGTGTTTTAAAAAATAAAAAGTAACCCCTTTACGCCAACCGTACGCAAACATGTAGCCTAGGCTTAAAGGGGTTGTACCAGGGTGAAGCATGCAGCTGCCAGCGGTTGGCCTTCTTGGGATGACAACGATGCAACCGAGAAGCAGCTTGGCTGTTATTGAGGGGTTTGGGTGAGCGAATGTAAACCGCAAAAGCTAAGGCTAACCAACCAAGAAAAGGCCCTCAGCTCTCCAGGCCGGCAATATGGCTCAGGCCTCGTACACACGACAGTTTTCCTCGACAGAATCCATCAAGAAACTTGGTGGCAGAGCTTTTTTGCTGAGGAAAACGGTCATGTGTATGCTTTTCATCAAGAAAACTGTCGAGGAACTCGACGAGGAAAAAAGAGAACAAGTTCTCTTTTTCCTCGACGGGAGTCTCAATTTCCTCGTCGGGCTGCTTTTCGAAGAGAAACACGATCGTGTGTATGCTAAGAAACCTGCGCATGCTCAGAATAAAATATGAGACGGGGGCGCACCTTCGGTAAAAGTAGCGTTTGTAATGGAGATGGCACATTTGTCACGCTGTAACAGACTGAAAAGTGCAAATTGTCTCTTACCAAACCTTTACTTAACACGCAGTAACATGAGATTAGCAAAAGCAGCCCCAAGGGTTGTGCCAGTGGAATCGAACTTCCCCTGCCGTTGTATGTGTTGTACGTCACCGCGTTTTAGAACGACGAGATTTGGTCTTGACAGTGTGTACGCAAAGAAAGCTTGTCAAGTTTCTCGACAAGCCTAACAAGGAACTCGTTGAGGAAAACGATGTGTCTTTTCCGACAAGTTCCTCGGTCGTGTGTACGAGGCCTAAAACACAAAGTACCCCAACAAGTCAGACCATGGATTGCATGAACCAGAGGCCCCCCTGAGCTCCCCAATGCGGTATGCCACAATTATTGAAAATTCAAATGAGAATCATACCATGTGGTATTGGCTGCCATCAGCTGTAAGGCCTCGTACACACGACCGAGAAACTCGACGGGTGAAACACATCGAGTTCCTCGTCGAGTTCCTTGTGAAGCCGCCGAGGATCTCCACAAGCCAAATTTTCCCATTCCCGTCAAGGAAATAGAGAACATGCTCTCTTTTTGGCTCGTCGAGTTTCTCAACAGTTTCCTTGACGAAATAGTACACACAACCGGTTTCCTCGGGAAAAAAATATCTCCCAGCAAGTTTCTTGCTGGTTTTTGCCGAGGAACTTGGTCGTGTGTGTACGAGGCCTAAGCCGAGTGCCTGGAATGCATGCTATTAACATGGAGCAGCATGAATGTCATCTGGTGTGGGCCAACTACCTCTAGAGAGCACTATGGATATGGGAAGTCCTATCACACCTCCAATCCTCATTTCCCAAGTTAATACTAGAGGCAGCTTGGAATGTAGGCTGTAAAATAGGATGCCCTTCTTCAGGCAGGCACGTTATGGTGGAGACCGGCAGGATGAGCAGTAGCTGAAGAGGTCAATATTTTCTATTTTCTAGGGATACATTTGTTTTTATAGACATTTTTTTTAGCGAAATACGTTCACTATAAAAAAAATCATTTACCCAGAAGCCCTTTCTCCATTTGAACAAGGTTATATGTATACATTTCCCATTGTCCAGCCGCACTTTCACCCCAAAACTTTTGTTTTTTAAAAGACTGTTTACACGCATTACAAAACTTTCATTCATGCTTTTCTATTGTAACAATATTAAGTGCTTAAGTGCTTTGTGAGCATTGCGAAGGTCAGGCCATTACCAATACAGGTCCTTTGTCAAGCTATAAACAGGAAGACCTCCAGAGGATATTACCTGACCAACAAACAATAAAACCCACAAACAGAGGAGAACGCACACATCTTACTTCACAGTATTTTGGGAGTCAGTGGGCTGGATTCAAGAAGCAATTGCGCCTGTGTAACCATAGTTACACAGGCGCAATTGCTTACTTGCCCCGGCGTAACGAATGCTCCTGATTCAGGAACCTCGTTACGCCGACTGCAGCCTAAGATATGCGCGGCATAAGGCTCTTATGCCCGCATATCTTAGGCTGCATTCTTGCGATGGCCGCTACGTGGCGTTCCCGTTGTGCTCAGCGTATAGTATGCAAATTGCATACTAACGCCGATTCACAACGTTGCGCGAGCCCTGGGTACGCAGTTTACGTTGTTTCCGTACGGTGTCTTTCGCGTAAGGCTGGCTGGCAGGGGCAGCCAATGTTACGTATACCCGTCGTTCCCGCGTCGCGAAATTTCAAATTTACGTAGTTTGCGTAAGTGATTCGTGAATGGTGCTGGACGCCATTCACGTTCACTTTGAAGCAAATGACGTCCTTGCGACGTCATTTGCCGCAATGCACGTCGGGAAAATTTCCCGACGGAGCATGCGCTCTACGATCGGCGCGGGAACGTGCCTAATTTAAATGATTCCTGCCCCCTACAGGATCATTTAAATTGCGCGCGCTTGTGTCGGGCATTTTGCCGGCGCGCCCACGCAATTTACGGAGCTACTGCTCCGTGAATCAAGGGCAGCGCAGTCATTTTGCGGGGGCGCAGGGCAAAAACGTTGCCCTGTGCCTCCGTAAAAAATTTGCAATTGTACTTGAATCTAGCCCAGTGAGTCCAGTCATTGTAGGGAAACAATATATGTATACACTATATATTAATCTGTTATGCTGCTTTATTCTTGTAACGAACAAAGGGGACAACATAAAGAATATACAAATGTTACCATGATTTGGTTAACTCTTGCTTTGCAACATGTGGGCTCCTGGCTTCAAATTCTATTATGACTTGTACACACGTACGGGTTTCCCGGTGGACTTTTTACCGCCGCGAAACCCGAGGGGAAAGCCGAGAACCGGCTCGGCAACTTTTTCCCCCTACACACGGTCGGTTTTCCTGGCAGGAAAACTGCCATGAGAGCTTTGGCCGGGAAACCTGGCCGTGTGTATGCTCCACCGCAGTGTTTCCCATAGGAAAACTGCCAGGAAAAAGACCGCCGTGAAAAATGTTCTAATTTTTCCTGACGGGAAAACTGTCATGGAGCATACACACGGCCAGTTTTCCCGGCCAAAAGCTGTCATGACAGTTTTCCCGTCGGGAAAACTGGCCGTGTGTACGAGGCATATGGCCTATATCTCTACATGAAGTTTGTCTTCTTCCAGGGTTGGCCCAAAGCCTATGCTGGTTTCTTACAAAATTAATGCATGTTAATGTATGTAATGTATGCACTGACTGTATTTGAAATTGCCCCAGCCCCTGTTCAAATCCAATCCGTGGACAGACTTGGTCCGGGCACAGTGTCCTCAATCCGGGGACTGTCCCTGGAAACCGGGGATGTCTGGTCACCCTAGCCAAGGAGGGACCCCAGAAGAGGAGGATTGGGACCCCAATGTGCAAAACCCTTGCACAAAGGGGGAAAGTATGACATGTTTTTTGCTTTGTTTTTTTTTAAACTGAACCTTTAGTTATCCTTTAAGCTTTGACAAAAACAAAAAAACTAAAAAAAAAATGTGAAAGCTTGATTTCTATGCAGAGCTGCACCAGATTTTGCACTCTCCACTTTTTGTAAACCAACTCCATTATCTTTCTTGAAATCTCAGAACATTTGGGGTGGGTTGAAAACAAAACAGAAACATTGCCCCTTTTATTCAGGCGCGCAATCATACAACACAGGAAAGTGACATAAAAATGCAACTTGGCATCAACGGAGATGGGTGAAAAGGAGTCTGGGAGCTCGCCAACATCTTGTCTCTCCGCAAGGGCATCTTTGTAACATCGGTAATGGAACCGGGTTCAACGAAAAAGCAACCCCCAACAATAGAGCCGGGAGAATCTGTTGAGTATGTCGCTTTATATTTTCCCGTACAAACAGAAAGTACCACAAACAGAAAACAAAGACGCCGCGTCTCTCTCTTGTAACAAGAGTCAAATATTTTTGAAAAATTACAAGAATGTCTGTTTGCTCATGTAACAACACAAGGTCACTTTTCTTCACCTACTCCCAATTACTAAATTCTGTGTTTCATGCACACTAATAACGATGTTGAGAGGAACAAAGGTAAGGTCGCGGGTACTTACCAGACTGACGAGCAGTTTTATCGCTTTGTTTTGTTAAGGTGCAGCGATTTTCAGTCTTCGAACGTAACTCCAGGCAGTCTGAAAAGAAGCAGGTTAAAATATCTCTCCGTTATAATTGGTATTTCAGATTTAATTAAAAATTAAACTTTCATAATGTTTCACCATCCAAAGCAAGGCACTATCAGTCAAGCATGACTTTTTCTTTTGGTGACAAAAAAAAAAAAATCTTTTGGAATATTTTTTTTATATAATGAAAGAGGTGGGAGGAGGGAGGGAGATACAAAAGGACACAATGAACACGCTAAAGAAAATTTTGAAACAAAAGGAAAAAATGTAGATGATATTTTCATCCTAATTCCAGAAAGATCTGGATATTTCCATAAGAATGGTTGTGAGATGTACTAGAGCGAAGCAAAGTGAATAGATACATTTTATCTGATGAGGTATTACAGAAAATTCGGTATACCGGCGTAAAGAGTACCTGTTGCCAAGGCACACAGAGACATCTGTGCCTTGAAAAAGTATTCCTACCCCTTGAAATTTGCCACATTTTTTTTTAATGTTACAGCCAAAAACATAAATGTATTTTATTGGGATTTTATGTGATGGACCAACACAAAGTGTCACATAATTGTGAAGTGGAAGGAAAATTATAATTTTTTTCAAAATGTTTTACATATAAATATGTGAAAAGTGTGGGGGGCATTTGTATGGCGCCTCCCTGATTCAATACTTTGTAGAACCTCCTTTCTCTGCAATTACATCTTATTGGGGATGCCTCTACCAGCTTTGCACATCTAGAGAGTGACATTTTTGCGAAATATCTCAAGCTCTGTCAGATTGGATGGAGAGCGTCTGTGAACAGCACATTTCAAGTCAGATTCTCAATGTGATTTAGGTCTGGACTGATGAATATGCTTTGACCTAAACCATTCCATTGTAGCTCTGGCTGTTGTTCTGCTGGAAGGTGAACCTCCGCCCCAGTCTCAAGTCTTTTGCAGACTCTAAGGCCCCGTACACACGTCCGAGAAACTCGACAAGCAAAACACATTGTTTTGCTCGTCGAGTTCCTTGTGAAGCCGCCGAGGATCTCGGCGAGCCAAGTTTCCTCATTGACTAACGAGGAAATAGAGAACATGTTCTCTATTTGGCCCGACGAGATCCTCGTCGGTTTCCTCGGCCAAAAGTGTACACGCGACCGGGTTTCTCGGCAGAATACGGCTCCGATCGAGTTTCTGGCTGAATCCTTAAGGCCTCGTACACACGACCGTTTTCCTCGAAAAAATACATCAAGAAACTTGGTGGCAGAGCTTTTTTGCAGAGGAAAACGGTCGTGTGTATGTTTTTCGTCGAGAAAACTGTTGTGGTTCTCTTTTTTTCTCGTCGGGAGTCTCAATTTCCTCGTCGGGCTGGTTTACAACGAGAAACACGTTTGTGTGTATGCTTAGAAACCCGCGCATGCTCAGAATAAAGTATGAGACGGGAGCACACCTTTGGTAAAAGTAGCGTTCGTAATGGAGATAGCACATTTGTCACGCTATAACAGACTGAAAAGCGTGAATCGTCTCTCACCAAACTTTTACTTAACACGCATTAACATGAGATTAGCAAAAGCAGCCCCAAGGGTGTCGCCAGTGGAATCGAACTTCCCCTTTATAGTGCCGTCGTACGCATTGTACGTCACCGCGTTTGAGAACGACGAGATTTTGTCTTGACAGTGTGTATGCAAAGAAAGCTTGACAAGATTCTCGACAAGCCTGACAAGGAACCCGTTGAGGAAAATTATGTTTCTTTTACAACGAGTTTCTCGGTCGTGTGTACGAGGCCTTCTAAGATTGTCCTGTATGGGGATGCTGTGTTCGGGATGATGTGCAGTGTTAGTTTTCTGCCAAACATATGCGGCGTACACACGACTGTTTTTCATGATGAGAAAAATGCAATTTTTTTAATTGGTCGTGAAAAACTGTCGTGTGTAGGCTCCAGAGCATTTTTCTCGACGAGAAAAATGGCCGTTAAAAATGTAGAACCTGCTCTATTTTTTTTCGTCTTTTTTCACGTCGTCGTTTTTCCTCATCGTGAATAATGGACTTGTGTACGCATTAGAGTTTTGCTTTTAGGCCAAAAAGTAAAATTTTGGTCTCATCTGACCAAAGCACCTTCTTCCACATGTTTGCTGTGTCCCCCACATGGCTTCTCGCAAACTGAAAACGGGACTTCTTATGACTTTCTTTCAACAATGGCTTTCTTCTTGCCACTCTTCCATAAAGGGTAGATTTGTGGAGAGCATGACTAAGGCCTCGTACACATGACGAGTTTCTCTGCAAAAACCAGCAAGAAACTTGCTGGGTTTTTTTTTTTGCCGAGGAAACCGGTCGAGGATTTCGTCGAGCCAAAAAGAGAGCATGTCTTTTTTTTCCTCGACGGCAATGGGGAAATTTGGCTCGCCGAGATCCTCGACAGCCTAACAAGGAACTCGACAAGCAAAACGATGTGTTTCGCCCGTCGAGTTTCTCGGTCGTGTGTACGAGGCTTAATAGTTGTCCCTGTGGTAAGATGTTCCCATCCGAGCTGTGGATCTCTGCAACACCTGATGTAAAGGGGCACTGTGATGGGGACACCTGATGTAAGGTGGCACTGTGATGGGGACACCTGATGTAAAAAGGGCCCTGTGATGGGGACACCGGATGTAAAGGGGCACTGTGATGGGGACACCTGATGTAAGGTGGCACTATGATGGGGACACCGGATGTAAATGGGCACTGTGATGGGGACACCTGATGTAATGTGGCACTATGATGGGGACACCTGATGTAAAGGGGCATTCCAAAAAGTGGAAGTTCCATTTTGGGTGGAACTCCACTTTAAAAATAACATGTTGCTCTTCCCTGCATGAGCAAAGCTTTTACAGAGCTGTATACTATGGACTCAGGACTTAAAGAGAACCTGTTGGTTTTTCTTGCACATATTAACTTCAAAGGAGACATTATTATTCCCGACTTTGCCAAAAGTATTCCTGTTTGGTATGATAACCGGAAAACAGCATGCAAATTCTGCCCTTAAACCCCGTTAGAATATTCATTAGATGATGAGAACACTGAGCTAAAAAGCATTTATTTTTTTTGTGGAAATTCTGTTAATTGTGCAATGTGACCTGTAATTGCCATGGGGGTGGGTATGAATCGATCCAGCATATGTAGGCTCGCAGACCTTCGCTCACTCTTGGTGGAAGATACCGATCAGCACTGTAATGCTGAAATGTTCATTTCAGCTCTCGGGGGCTTGCCCAGCCTGGTGTCATCTCTCACAGCTCAAATTCTATCCAGCAAACAACATTATGGAAGCATTAGGAGAGCAGAATCTCGTTACAGCTACCCAGGCAACATTTTAGCTGACGATTCGGCCTCCGCCAGCCCTGGGTTCGAGGAGTGCAATAAACAGAAAATTAGCCACGAAGTAACACCTTGTGCTCCGTTTTCCAACAGTCGCTCCATCATTTAATATGTGTTTAATAGCGCTGCGTTTAGAGTGTCTATATTGCCATTGTAAACAGTTACACAGCCAGCCTGGGATTCATTGCTCAGTGCCAATAAAGAAAGACGAGAGGAGGCAGAAACGTCGATAAAACTGTGAATTTCACCTTTGTGGATTCCCAAATCCTGGCCGATTAGACAAGTTTCATATCTGGCACTCAGTTTATTGTAGTGCCTTAAAGCTGAACTCCAGACAGATATAAAAAGGAAAAAAAAACACAGATGAATGTAGTTAAAAATAATGAAATTTATTTGTAAGCGCAGCTAGTGTACCTGAATCTGACTTTGTATCAGCCTATTGTTGTCCCCTGTACAGCACACTGGAAGGAGGTGTTACAGCATTAGGAGCCATTCAGGTGTGCTGCTGCATCTCCTTCACTATCCAATCATAGGTCGAGGGCAGGAAGGGGACCCTAGCTGTATTGCTTACAGCATTGGTCCCCACACTGCGGCCAGGGAGGGGGGGGGAGCAGATGTATCCCTTGGCTTGCCTTTATTTGGGATTTATGTTAAGGGGCACAATGATGGGCATATTCTCTAATAAAGGGCTTGCTGATGGGCACATTTTATGTAAGGGGGCACTCTGACGGGAATGCATGATGTAAGGTGGCACTGTGATGGGGACACCTGATGTAAAAGGGGCACTGTGATGAGGACACCTGATGTAAAAGGGGCACTGTGATGGGGATACCTGATGTAAAGGGGGCACTGTGATGTGGACACCTGATAGGGATGTAAAGGGGCAATGTGATGGGGACAGCTAATGTAAAGGGCACTCTGATGGGCACACTTGAAGAGATGGGGACACCTGATCTAAGGAGGCGCTCTGATGGTGACACCTAATGTAAGAGGGCACTGTGATGGAGGAACCTTATATAATGGGGAACTCTGATGGGGACAAATTATGTAAGGGAGCCTTCTGATGCAAAAACCTGATGTAAATGGGCACTGCGATGGGGACACCTAATGTAAGGTGGCACTATGATGGGGACACCTGACGTAAAGGGGCACTGTGATGGGGACACCTGATGTAAAGGGCACTCTGATGGGTACACTTGAGGCGATGGGGACACCTGATCTAAGGAGGCACACTGATGGTGATACCTAATGTAAGGGGTACTCTGAATAGAACACCCTATGTAAGGGGACACTGTGATGGAATAACCTTATATAATGGGGAACTCTGATGGGGACAAATGATGTAAGGGGGCACACTGATGGGAGACACCAGATGTAAGGGGGCCTTCCGATGCAAAAACCTGATGTAAGTGGGCACTGTGATGGGGACACCTGATGTAAAAGGGGCACTGTGATGGGGACAGCTAATGTAAAAGGCTCTCTGATGAGTACACTTGAGGCGATGGGGACACCTGATCTAAGGAGGCGCTCTGATGGTGACACCTAATGTAAGAGGGCACTGTGATGGAGGAACCTTATATAATGGGGAACTCTGATGAGGACAAATGATGTAAGGGAGCCTTCCGATGCAAAAACCTGATGTAAGTGGGCACTGTGATGGGGACACCTAATGTAAGGTGGCACTATGATGGGGACACCTGGCGTAAAGGGGCACTGTGATGGGGACACCTGATGTAAAGGGCACTCTGATGGGTACACTTGAGGCGATGGGGACACCTGATCTAAGGAGGCACACTGATGGTGATACCTAATGTAAGGGGTACTCTGAATAGAACACCCTATGTAAGGGGACACTGTGATGGAATAACCTTATATAATGGGGAACTCTGATGGGGACAAATGATGTAAGGGGGCACACTGATGGGAGACACCAGATGTAAGGGGGCCTTCCGATGCAAAAACCTGATGTAAGTGGGCACTGTGATGGGGACACCTGATGTAAAGGGCACTCTGATGAGTACACTTGAGGCGATGGGGACACCTGATCTAAGGAGGCGCTCTGATTGCGACACCTAATGTAAGAGGGTACTCTGATTAAAACACCCTATGTAAGGGGGCACTGTGATGGAGGAACCTTATATAATGGGGAACTCTGATGGGGACAAATTGTGTAAGGGGGGGGGGGCACACTGATGGGAGACACCAGATGCCATCCAATGCAAAAACCTGATGTAAGTGGGCACTCTGACGGAAATATCTGATGTAAGGTGACACTCTGATGGGAACACCTGATATAATGGGATACTCTGACGGTGACAAACGATTTATGGGGGAAGTCTGATGGGGGCACCCAATGTAATGAATTACTCTGGTACGGTCATCTGATGTGAGGGAGAACACTAAATGGGAACATTTACATTTACAGAGTATTACCAGAGTGTAGGGAGGAAACAGTAAAAAAAAAAAAAAAAAAGCGTCAGAGAGTGTGGCTTTCGCCCCAAAAAAGGAAAGTAGATACCGGTACATACAATCTTTCATAGCACAGACATGAGATTCGGACTTCGACTTGAAGAAAATTTTAGTGACCGGACCTCTTTGATTTTTTATTTAATACCCCTACTCTATATGAATAAGGATAAATTAAAAGGGATGGTGTCTGGCTGAAAATCCCTGCAACACCAAACTTCTCTATGGTTCCGATAGTTACATAAATTTACTTTAAACTTTATTTATATGCTAGCTAATAACTTTTAGTTGTCAATCAGAGATGTGCAATCATTATTCTTTCCCATGCAGTATGTCTGTGAACGTTCTCATTTATCAGGGTCATGGTATAGCTAGTAGTAGTTAGTCACATTCAGCTGAACTTGTTTATGTGAAGGACATTTTCGCTATTTATGAAAGCGGCTTCATTCATTTATAGTGAGTGTCAGGGACATACCTTGGCATATATAGTATTTACATGCAATTTCTATTATTTAGCACCATATTTCATTTTAAAATTGAAGGTAAAGTACTGAGTGGTTTACAGAGAGCATAACAGCCTATCGGTTTCACATTATTGTTGTAAGTCACTAGTCAGCACTACTAGCCTTTGTCGGTAATCTGGAGATCCTGGAAAGCGCCTGCTTTTGATATTATTATTATTAGTGTTATTATTATTAATTAAAGTACTTCTATAGCATCGTCAATTTACGCAGCGCTTTACATATACATTGTAAATTCACATCAGTTCCTACCCTCAAGGAGCTTACAACCTAAGGTCCCTAACATACATTTATACATATACTAGGGACAATTTTAGACAGAAGCCAATTAACCTACAAGTATCTCTTTGGAGTGTGGAAGGAAACCGGAGTACCCAGAGGAAACCCACGCAGGCTCAGGGAGAACATGCAAACTCTAGGCAGATAGTGTCGTGGTTGGGATTCCAACCAGCAATCATGATGGGGCGGTGATGCCACAAGGTGCGGGGTCTATGGATGATGTCACCGGATGGCTACGCCCCATAGCTATATAAGAAATGGCAGACAGTGGGAGCTGACACAACAGTGGGAGCTAGTGTTGGAAGAAGAAATCGGCAGAAGAACCAGAGGAAGAAGACATCAGCAGAGGGAAAAGAACCAGCAGAGTGAGAAGAACTAGCAGAGGCAGAAGAACTAGCAGAGGGAGAAGAACTCGCAGAGGGAGAAGAACTCGCAGAGGGAGAAGATCCATGGAGGGAGAAGAACCGCAGAGGGAGAAGAACCACGGAGGGAGAAGAACCAGCAAAGGGAGAAGAACCCGGCAGAGGGAGAAGAACTATCAGAGGGAGAAGAACCTGCAGAGGGAGAAGAACTATCAGAGGGAGAAGAACACGACAGAGGGAGAAGAACCCAGCAAAGGGAGAAGAACCTGGCAGAGGTAGAAGAACCTGGCAGAGGTAGAAGAACCCGGCAGAGGAAGAAGAACCTGGCAGAGGGAGAAGAACCGGCAGAGGGAGAAGAACCGGCAGAGGGAGAAAAACCGGCAGAGGGAGAAGAACCGGCAGAACCGGAGGAGGGCGAAGAACCGGTGGAGGGAGAAGAACCGGCGGAAGGAGAAGAACCTGCGGAGGGAGAAGACATCAGCGGAGGGCGAAGAACCGGAGGGAGAAGATATCACCGAAGAAAGAAGATATGTTGGAGCTACAACGGGGGACATTCTTCATTTTTAATAAAGGACTTTGTCAAAAACATGTGTATTGTTTTTATTAATTGTTTACACTTTTTTAGGTGAATGAGTAGGGATTCCACTAAGTCCTCTGCCTGCCAGGGTTGTGGGGATGAGGCCCTTGTCCCCATCAAACACTCACCCCCCCTCCCCATGTTGAGGGCATTGGCCTGGTATGGTGCAGGAGGGGTATAGGCGCTTACTCACCCCCCCCCTTTCCTGACCTGCCGAGCTGCATGCTCGTGTAAGGGTCTGGTATGGATTTTGGGGAAGACCCCATGCCATTTTTTTTATTTTGGTGTTCCCCTTAAAAATCCATACCAGATCGAAGGGTCTGGTATGGTCTTGGGAGGAGACCCAACGCTATTTTTCTTTTTACATTTTGGCGTGAGGTTCCCCTTCAAGATCCTCAGTGCACATGTCGCATTCCACAAGTCGAAACAGTTAAGATGATGATCCACCTGACTTGAATGCAACTTGCATTCAAATCAATGGGCTAAAATTGTACCCAAGTAAGACCAAAGTAGTGCAGGAACCTTTTCAAAGTCGGACCGACACATGTCAGACGAGTTGAGATGGCTCTCATAGGGAACCATTGATTTATACACGTCATGCGACATGTGCTTCCAAAGTCAGAAAGCGTATGTTGCACCAGTGTGAACCGAGCCTTACTCTCAGACACCAAGCAGATTCCAGCCTGCCTTGGGAATTTTGGTTGCACCAGCAGAGTTAGGCCTCCTTCACATGGGCATACTTCAAAGGAGGCACTTTTAGGCCACTTTCACACTTTCAAGCTAGTTTTAGCTGTGTTTTACCAGCGCTGTGTGGGCGGTAGAGGGGCAATTTTAACCCCAAAGAAGGGGTTAAGAAGGGGTTAAAAGCGTCCGAAAAGTGTCGCTGCCGAATCGCTTTGCAGGCGCTTTGGCAGCATTGCCTATTCATTTTAATGGGCAAGGCGTTTTGGGAGCAGCCAAATATGCTGCTTGCAGGACTTTTTTTTTCTGTCCTGCAAGCAATACCACCCCAGGCTTTTACACTGGGGTGGCTTGAGAGACGCATTTCAGGCGCTATTTTTAGCGCTAAAACGCCTGAAAAGCGCCTCAGTGTGAAAGTGACCGGAGAGAGGAAGTCAATCAGCTGAAGCTCAAGGAACCACTAGCAACCTCTGGAGAAACCATAGAGGTCCACAGAACCCTGGTTATGAACGTCTGGTCTACAGAATACCAGCAACCAAACATAATTATAGGTTATTCCCACTTATCATTTAGTATATTTGTGAGCTCCAAAAGTTCCTGTAGTGAGATGTAAATCTTCGTCACCTCTGTTCCTGCCTACCGGCTTACTGCTTTTGCTGAAATTTGTAGGCGACCACTTTTGGCTCAAATCAGAACGTCTACAATGGTCGGTGTTGGCCTGTACAATGGTCGGTGTTGGCCCGTACAATGGTCGGTTTTGGCCCGTACAATGGTCGGTTTTGGCCTGTACAATGGTCGGTGTTAGGCCTCGTACACACGACCGAGGAACTCGTCGGGCGAAACACATCGTTTTCCTCGACGAGTTCCAAGCTTGCTTTGCGTACACACTGTCAAGACCAAATCTCGTCGTTCTCAAACGCGGTGACGTACAACACGTACGATAGCAGGGGAAGTTCGATTCCACTGGCACAACCCTTAGGGCTGCTTTTGCTAATCTCATGTTACTGCGTGTTAAGTAAAAGTTTGTTAAGAGACGATTTGCACTTTTCAGTCTGTTACAGCTTGAAAAATGTGTTATCTCCATTACAAATGCTACTTTTACTCCCGTCTCATACTTTATTCTGAGCAAGCGTGGGTTTCTTAGCATACACACGCTCGAGTTTCTCATCGAAAACCAGTCGACGAGGAACACGACGAGCAAATTCAGACTCCCGTTGAGGAAAAAGAGAACTTGCTCTCTTTTTTGCTCTTCGAGTTCCTCGACAGTTTCCTCGATGAAAAACGTACACACGACCGGTTTCCTCGGCAAAAAAGCTCTGCCACCAAGTTTCTTGATGGATTCTGCCGAGGAAACCGGTCGTGTGTACGAGGCCTTAGGCCTCCTACACACGACCGAGTTTCTCGGGAAAAAACAGCAAGAAACTTGCTGGGAGATATTTTTTTGCAGAGGAAACCGGTTGTGTGTACATTTTCATCTAGGAAACTGTTGAGAAACTTGACGAGCCAAAAAGAGAGCATGTTTTCTATTTCCTTGACGGGAATGGAGAAAATTGGCTTGTCGAGTTCCTCGACAGCCTAACAAGGAACTCGACGAGGAAAACGATGTGTTTTGCCCGTCGAGTTCCTCGGTCGTGTGTACGAGGCTTTAGCCTGTACAATGGTCGTTGTTGGCCCATACCTTTTCTGCAAATGGGTCTTTGGAGTTAATCCAAGCCAGTGTGGTGATGTGGATTATTATTACATCTATGTACAAATTGCGGAGGTGGATAAGAATCTATTATTATTGTGTGTTTTGTGTCTGGCCTGGAGCTTTCTTTAAAAACGCATTAAACACAGCCAGTTAGTTACAAAGCAAATCACATCAAGTCATCAAGAAAAATGATGAGGTTTGTTTTTCTCATATCTGAGACGCCTCTGCTCCCACAGGTGGGGGAGTCATGGTGACACCGCCGGCCCAGCAAGAAGCATCTCGGTATCCTGTGTGAAACTTCAATTAAAGTTTTACAGTTCAGCGGGGATTTCAGTCTAATCAGCTTCACCTCTGGTGGGGCATTACCAAACATAAAACTTGATGCTTCTTCTATCAATGATTTTAACCCTGGTGATGTGTAAAGGGACCGAGCGGCACAGTTTATCAATCCTGCAAAACACAACAGCAATATACAAATGTCACATCTACCCAACTTTATGAGATGGGAAGCAAGGACAACTTTTTAATGTCAAACATTATAGGCGAGAGGCTCTTAGCATTCCCATTTCATCTACAATAGAAGACATAGGGGTAGATTCACGTAGAATGGCTTATTTTATGCGGGCGTAGCGTATCTCTCAGATACGCTACGCCGCCGTAACTTAGTGAGGCAGGTTCTGTATTCACCAAGAACCTGCGCCCTAAGTTACGGCGGCGTATCGTAAATCTGCCGGCGTAAGCGCGCCTAATTCAAATTGTGAAGAGGTGGGCGTGTTTTATGTACATAAAACATGACCCCACGTAAATGACGTTTTTGACTAACGGCGCATGCGCCGTCCGTGAAAGTAACCCAGTGCACATGCTCCAAATTAACCCGCAAAAAGCCAATGCTTTCGACGTGAACGTAAATTACGCACAGCCCCATTCACGGACGACTTACACAAACGACGTAAAATTTTCAAAACTCGCCGCGGGAACGACGTCCATACTTAACATTAGCTACGCCTCATATAGCAGGGGTAACTATACGCCGAAAAAAGCCTAACGTAAACGACGTAAAAAAATGCGCCGGCGGGGCGTACGTTTCTGAATCGGTGTAAATACCTCATTAGCATATTCCTTGCGTAACTATACGGAAGCGCCACCTAGCGGCCAGCGTAAATATGCAGCCTAAGATATGACGGTGTAAGACACGTACGCCAGTTGGATCTTAGGGAAATCTATGCGTAACTGATTCTCTGAATCAGGCGCATAGATACGACGGCCCGCACTCAGAGATACGACGGTGTATCAGGAGATACGCCGTCGTATCTTGTATCTGAATCCGGGCCATAGACTGTATAGGTCCCCTAGGTTTATACACCATATTGTCAAAAGTATTGGGACACCTGCCTTTACATGCACATTACTTTTAATGGCATCCCAGTCTTCGTACATAGGGTTCAATATTGAGTTGGACCACCCTTTGCATCTATACAGTGCCTTGAAAAAAGTATTCATACCCCTTGGCATGTTCTACATTTTTTCATGTTACAGCCCAAAACGTGAATGTATTTTATTGGGATTTTATGTGATAGAATGGCACATAATTGTGAAGTGGAAGGAAAATAATAAATGGTTATAATTTGTTTTTGCAAATAAATATGTGAAAAGTGTGGTGTACATTTGTATTTAGCCCCCTTTACTCTGATACCCCTAACTAAAATCTAGTGGAACCAATTGCCTTCGGAAGTTACCTATTTAGAAAATAGAGTCCACCTGCATGTAATTTAATCTCAGTATAAATACAGCTGTTCTGTGAAGCCCTCAGAGGTTTGTTAGAGAACCTTAGTGAACAAACGGCATAATGAAGGCCAAGGAACACACCAGACAGGTCAGGAATAAAGTTGTGGAGAAGTTTAAAGCAGGGTTAGGTTATAAAAAAAATATCCTAAGCTTTGAACATCTCACGGAGCTTCTGTTCAATCCATCATCGGAAAGAGTATGGCACAACTGCAAACCTACCAAGACATGGCCGTCCACCTAAACGGACCGGGCAAGGAGAGCATTCATCAGTGAAGCAGCCAAAGGCCCATGGAAACTCTGGAGGAGCTGCAGAGATCCACAGCTCAGGGGGGAGAATCTGTCCACAGGGCAACTATTAGTGGTCTCTCCACAAATCTGCCCTTTATGGAAGAGTGACAAGAAGAAAGACATTGGTGAACAAAAGCCATAAGAAGTCCCATTTGCAGTTTTGTGAGAAGCCATGTGGGTGAGGGGACACAGCAAACATTTGGAAGAAGGGGGTGTGGTCAGATGAGACCAAAATTGAACTTTTTGGCTTAAAAGCAAAACACTTTGTGTCGCGGAATACTAACACTGCACATCACCCTGAACACACCATCCCCACGTGAAACATGGTGGTGGCAGCATCATGTTGTGTGGATGCTTTTCTTCAGCAGGGACAGGGAAGCTGATCAGAGTTGATGGGACGATGGGTGAAGCCAAATACAGGACAATCTTAGAAGAAAATATGTTAGGCCCCGTACACACGACAGAGGAACTCGACGTGCTTGGCACGTCGAGTTCCTCGTCGAGTTTTGGGATGAAGCCGCCGAGGAGCTCGGCGGGCCGCCTTCTCCCATAGAACAACGCGGACAACGAGAAAATAGAGAACATGTTCTCTATTTTCTCGTCGAGTTCCTCGGCGGCTCCATCGAGCCAAAACTGTACAGACGACAGAGTTTCTCGGCAGAATCCGGGTTTTGACCGAGTTTCTCGGTGAATTCTGCCGAGAAACTCTGTCGTGTGTACGAGGCCTTAGAGTCTGCAAAAGACTTGAGACAGGGGAGAAAACTATTTATCATTTTCCTTCCACTTCACAATTATGTGCCACTTTGTGTTGGTCTATCATATAAAATCCCAATGAAATACATTTAAAGGGGTTGTAAAGCTTCGTGTTTTTTCACCTTAATGCATCCTATGCATTAAGGTGAAAAAATACTTGGCAATCACCGGCCCTCCAGCCCCCCCCGTTTTACTTACCTGAGCCAGTTCACCTTCTTGGCACTTCCCCGCTGTCCTCCTCTCCACGGAGTCCCGGCTTTGATTGGATAGATTAATAGCCAATGGCGGCTGTCAATCAAATCCAATGACGCAGGCGCCGGGGCGGGCCGAGTCATAACCTTGGCGTCTATGGACGCTAAGTGTATGACTCAAGAGCATGCCCACAAGGTAACCCCCTTTGGGAGAGGGGCCGCGAGAGCCGCAGAGGGACCCCAGAAGAGGATGTTCGGGGGCCACTCGGTGCAAAACAAGCTGCACAGTGGAGGTAAGTATAATATGTTTGTTATTAAAAAAACAGGGAACCTTTAGTATCACGTTAAGTTTTTGGTTGTAACATGACAAAATGAGACAGAGAGCAGGGCTAAGGAGCGTGCACGCACAAGTGCCCCCAGAGCAAGTAGCTTGCGCTGGGGGTACTCAGTGGGGAGGGGAGGAGCCAGGAGCGCCAGAGGGGAACATAACAAGAGGAGGGTGAGGACTGCTCTGTGCAAAACCATTGCACAGAGCCAGGGCTGTCTTAATAAGAGGGCACACCTGGGCACTGTCCATCAGGTAAGTATGAAGTGTTATTTTAATTAAAAAAGAAAAAAAAAGAAAACATTTACAAGCGCTTCAATGTAGCAACAAACAATATAAAACCCAACTCCAGCTAAGGCTTTTTAAGCTAAGAAACATAAATGTAAACTATTTCCATATAAGTTGACCCTCGTAAGTACCCCTGTCAGTATAACAAATAAGAGTCAGCATGTCAATGTGAAAAAAAAATGATAAATAAAGGCATGTGAAAAAAAAAGAACTCATATAATGAATACTATCTTTACAGGTATGAAGTAAATACACTACATTGCTCGTGAATAGTAGGCATTTAGGACCCATTGTGCTAATCTTCTGCCATGACCAGTGACCCAAGAAGGTACAGTATCAGCAAGGTAAAGGACATTATTATTTTACATACTTTCCTGTGGAGAGAAGAGAAGAGTCCACCCACCACCATTATATACATTAGTAAACTAACAGACAGTTCCAATCTTGGCTCCTGACAATGGTATTCCATCCTGTCTGGTTTTTGTAAATCAAGCTGTGTTGATGGCATACACACAACACAAGCAGCAATATTAATTATGCATCTGGACTGCAGCTATTACAAAGAGTCCTTTGTTCTTCGCCGTGCTCCATGTCAACCTGTTTACGACCTTTATCTCCCCTCGTGTGTTGCTATTATTTCTTGGTTGGGTTACAAAGATCTTTTTTTATGAGCGCTGCTAATATGAAGCTGGATGACCCGTATGATGAAGAGGTGTTTAAATAGCCAGCCTGTCATCAAAGTGAATTGAAGATGACCTGCATGGAGACCTCAAAAGGACTAAGATGCTTATAAAACTGGCAGCTTTGGATATGAAATAAAAAAAAAAAAGGTAAAGGCCGCGGTGTTAAAGGGACACTACTATCCAAACAAGGAAAAAGGTGCGGCTCAAAATGGCTTGTGGGAACTATTATTACGAAGCAACCCAAAGCAGAAACCTCTGATGGTGGCCAACATTTAGGGCCTGGGCTGAACGTTCGCTCAACATCTACATCTTCTGAAAATCTGACTTGGCTCAAATTCACAGCTGTTGCCCCAAATACAGGCTTGCTGTAGTTAACGCAAAGTCTGGACTGTGTTTCCCACCATCTTTGTTACCCAAGATCATTCCCATTTCTGCTCCTTCCTCTGGCACCTTTTGGTGATTGAGGAACATCTATAGGTGTTCACACCAAAGCTCCAAAACATATGAGTTTGACATATTTACCGGCGACATTATGGCGGACACATCGGACAATCGGACAATTTTGACACATTTTTGGGACCATTGTCATTTTCACAGCAAAAAGTGCTATAAAAATGCATTGTTTACTGTGAAAATGACAATTGCAGTTTGGGAGTTAACCACTAGGGGGCGCTGAAGGGGTTAAGTGTGACCTCATATGCGTTTCTAACTGTAGGGGGGCGGGGCTGGACGTGTGACGTCATTGATCGCCTTTTTCATTATATCAGGGAACAGAAGATCAATGACAGCGCCACAGTGAAGAACGGGGAAGCTGTGTTTACACACAGCTCTCCCCGTTCTTCAGCTCCGGGGACCGATCGCGGGACTCCGGCGGCGATCGGGTCCGCGGGTCATGCGGCCACGGTCACGGAGCTTCGCGCGCCCACGACCAGGCACATAAAGAGGACGTACAGGTACGTGCTTGTGCCCAGACGTGCCATTCTGCCGACGTATATGTGCAGGAGGCGGTCCTTAAGTGGTTAAACACATTGTGAGAGGTCCAGGAAGTTATCTTTTTACTGATGACTACACCCATAAAGACACATATGATTTCATATGCCAAAAGCTTTGATTGACTTATACAAGTTTGTTATTGACCTATAAATTTGTTATTTGAGAATAGGATATTAGCTCAACTTTTTGATTCCAGTTCGTGGTTCCGGGGCTGCGGAAAAGGCAGTGCAACTGGTCATGTTGTACTGGGCCCAGGCCTTATAAGCTAAACAGGGGGTGGGGGGCAAGGTCAACTTTTTGTTCATATCTGCCTAAATGAAAATTACTAGACCACACCCCCACTCCTACTTGTTTACCAGGGCTTAAAATTACATTTCACTGTGCCCCATCAGGTCAACAGGGGGGCCCAGGAAGTGGGACTTTTTTTTTTTTCATTTTCGGGGCAGAGGGAAAAGTCAGTGCCTCTGTTTAGCTGCACCCCAGAGGGGTGAGTGGGTGTGGTGCAGGCAGGGTTGGGGGGGGGGGGGCGTCAGGAAGTCTGTATGGGGCCCTGTCAAGAAGGTTGTATGGGCCCCCATGATTTCTAACAACAGCCCTGTATGGTTGTATCTCATAGTATGCTTACAGCATTATCCATATACTAGCACCGGATGTACCATAAGAGCAGTTTACTTCCTATTTGCCACTAATCAGCCAGAAACATCCAATCAGAAAGCAGAAGTAAGAACAAAGAATGCCTACTGCCATTTTAGTGTGAAGAATAGGAGCGACAGCAGACTACGATCGATGTATATAATATATGTAGCGCCTGGGTACTTTATGGTACTGGTGCTAGTTAAATTTGGAGGTAGATCAGAGTGTAGTTAAACTCTGATCCAAATTGTTAAGTGCAAAACAGGGTCTCTGTCTCAGCTTGACTGTGCTGCGGGCTTATTCTGTTACACTGGGGTGTTCTTCCAACCCCGGTGCTGCAGGTGGCAGCAGTGGAGTCAAAGTTTAAGTGCTCCTTCCCAGCAGCCAATCAGGAGGGTTTGGCCTTGTGCATGCTGGGGAGGGGTATTTATGGGGCAGACGCCATTGGTTTTGGGTCTTCTTCTTCGAGTGTGGCACCCACCTTTAGGGTGACCACATCACGGCCCCCCAGCGTTATGGCCTACCTGGCCGGGGCATGCGTGGTGTTCCTGGTTCCGGGACCATGTTGGCCCAGAGCATCTGAACAGCGACGGGGACCCAGCGGGGACCCAGCGAGCGACTGGGATCCCAAGCTGTATTGCTGTTCGGTGGGGAGTCTGTCTGAGGAGTGCCATTGAGAGGCTGGCGTCCGAAAGGGCCTCGACAAACCACCGGGGCTCAAGGTAGCCGGACACTGAAGAATTGGTCACCAAGTCAGTCGGTACCTGGGCGACAAGTTGAAGGAGATAAAGGTGTAATTCATCTAAGGAGGATCATCTCCGTAACTGCAAATCAGAGAGGGCCTGTGGCAGAGGTGTTCCTCTGAAGTTCACCAAGGAGGGTCTGTGGCAGAGACTTTATCCTACAAATGTTCGAGTGATACTCCGGCTGTCAGGTCAGTGAGAGAGGCCTGTCCGGGTACACTAAACCCACTCACATAGGAGTGGCACAGAGAAGTGTTACGCTTGGGAGCAGGACTGTTTCCCTATCTTCACGCCTGAATCTGATGTTCTCCTTTCTTCTTCAACTTTACTTTCCTCACCACAAGTCTATTGTTATTACCCGGCTGGGTAATAAAGAGCACAGCAACGAGCACCTGTTGCGGACATTCCTTTACTTCTACTACATGCAATACGCATCATCCACCCCTAGGAATTCGGGGGAGCCATGAGGTAAATGTGCCACCCCAAACAACCAGCAGCTCCTCCGGGGGTAGTGCTACATATACTGGGGTAGATTCAGAAAGCAATTGCGTCTGCGTATCCATAGATACGCAGCGTAATTGCTTAGTTGCGCCGGCGTATCGACTTCTCCTGATTCAGAAAGCTCGATACGCCGACTGCAGCCTAATATATGACTGGCATAAGGCTCTTATGACGTCGCATCGTAGGCTGCATTCTTACGCTGGCCGCTAGGTGGCGTTCCCGTAGTGGTCAGCGTAGAGTATGCAAATTGCATACTCATGCCGATTCACAACCGTACGCGCGCCCGGCGTTCGCATTTTACGTCGTTTGCGTTCGTCGGTTTCTGCGTAAGGCTGCTCATGCTATTAGCAGGGGCAGCCAATGCTAAGTATTTGATTATTTGAATTTTTAGGCATATTCACTTGCGCTGCACTATTTATTTATTTAATGCTAAGTATACCCGTCGTTCCCGCGTTGTGATTTTTGAATATTACGTTGTTTGCGTAAGTGAATCGTGAATGGCGCTGGACGCCATTTACGTTCACGTTGAAGCAAATGACGTCCTTGCGACGTCATTTACCGCAATGCACGTCGGGAAAGTTTCCCGATCGGAGCATGCGCACTACATTCGGCGTGGGATCATTTAAATTACGCGCGCTTACGCCGGCCAGTTTTACGGAGCGCACGCGCAAATTACGGCGCTACTGCTTCGTGAATGAAGCGTAGCGCACGTAATTTATGGAGGCGTAGCGTAAAAACGGTACGCTGCGCCTCCGTAGTAGTGCGTGCCCCTACCTGAATCTACCCCCCTGTATTTATTGGCATATAACACTCTTTTTTACCCTGAAAATAGAGGGTAAACTGTGCCTGCGTGTTATACGCAGGGGGCTGTGGAAAGTTTTTTTCCTGAAACTTCCCTCTTAAAGTTAGGGTGCGTGTTATACGCCGATAAATACGGTATATATGCACACATTGGGGTTTTTTTTTACTAAAGGAAAATCCACTTTGCACTACAAGTGCAAACTACAAGTGCAAAGCGCAATTGAAATTGCACTGTAAGTGCACTTGGAAGTGCAGTCACTGTAGATCTGAGGGGGACATGCAAGGAAAATAAAAAAAACAGCATTTTAGCTTGCACATGATTGAATAATAAAATCAGCAGAGCTTCCCCTCATTTCAGATCTTCCCCTCAGATTTACAGCGACTGCACTTCCAAGTGCACTTTCAGTGCAATTTCAGTGGATTTCCCCTTCGTAAGTAACCCGCATAGTGAATAATCTAAGTGCTTTCTACTATCCCATTGCTTAATATGTACCTGTTTGATTATACATTGCCTTAATGTATGGCTCCTCGCTGGAAGCCAAGAGCATTCATCTTGCATATACTTATGCATTAGATAAACAATTGCCGGGGCCGCAGGACATTAATTAACGACGTGACAGAGTGATTATAATTACAGGATACGATTACAAAGGAAGACAGACATAAATTAAGTTTATTTGTCCTATACATAATAAGTAGACAAGGTACTTATTCAAAAGGTGAGTCAGTGCTTTTTACACCCTCTTCACACCCATATGATAACACATGAACGGCTTAAATAATGAGCCCAATATATGGTGATTGTGCGGAGGAACATTTTACACTGTGTGGTCCCTTTTTCCTTATTTTTTTTTCCTTATAATTGCTGAAGAGATTTATTTTTTTTATTTTTTTTAAATCTCTTTTATAATTCAATATCAAAATATATATTACATTCATTTATTTATAGTTGAACTATAAGAATCAACAAAGTCTTAAAAGTCCTTCCATAGAAATTTTATTTCACTAGGAATATTAATATACTACTGTAACGGTCACCACCGTTTACGATATCCCCATTCCATCAGCCACGACAGCTTATCTGACACTCCAACCATCCAACAGACACGATCCATTCCATTCCCCAGAATAACCGAGACTCAAGCCCCGTACACACGACCAGTTTCCTCGGCAGAATTCAGCTTCCGACCGAGTTTCTGGCTGAATTCTGCCGAGGAAACTGGTCGTGTGTACACTTTCAGCCGAGGAAGCCGACGAGGAGCTCGACGAGGAAATAGAGAACATGTTCTCTATTTCCTCGTTGTTCTATGGGAGCTCTCTCCCCGCCGAGCTCCTCGGCGGCTTCAGTGCTGAACTGGCCGAGGAACTCGATGTGTTTGGCACGTCGAGTTCCTCGGCCGTGTGTACGAGGCTTCACACAGCTCTGGTACTGGTTCCAAAATGAATGAACGCTTTTAATGGTATCTTAGCTTTCTTATATACAGTACAGCATGTTTCAGTTAATCACAGGGACAAAGAACTCTCCACCCACACATCACACAATGGGGCTTCAATCACATTCTTTTAGACAATGGCATTCAGTTGAGTTAATTATCCCCCAGACGTCCCGTCTCCGCATTAGAGGGGTTAATTACTACAGCTTGACAAGTCACATTCCACATATAAGACAGTGGCCCGGATTCAGATAGGAGATACGACGGCGTATCTCCTGATACGCCGTCGTATCTCTGAGTCCGGCCGTCGCATCTATGCGCCTGATTCATAGAATCAGTTACGCATAGATATCCCTAAGATCCGACAGGTGTAAGTGTCTTACACCGTCGTATCGTAGGCTGCAATTTCACGCTGGCCGCTAGGTGACGCTTCCGTTTGTTTACGCGAGGAATATGCAAATTACTATTTACGTCGATTCAGAAACGAACGATCGCCCGGGGCATTTTTTTTTACGTCGTTTGGCTTTTTCCGGCGTATAGTTACCCCTGCTATATGAGGCATAGCTAATGTTAAGTATGGCCGAAATTTGAATTTGAATTGTTTATGCGTTTGCGTAAGTCGTTCGCGAATACGGCCGGACGTAATTTACGTTCACGTCGAAAGCATGACAATTTGCCGACGTCATTTGGAGCATGCGCACTGGGATTCAGTCGCGTCCGGCGCATGCGCAGTTCGTTCGGCGCGGGGACGCGCTTCATTTAAATGATACACGCCCCCTACCCGCCGAATTTGAATTCCGCCGGGTGATTTACGCTACGCCAGCTCAACTTTACAGGCAAGTGCCTTGTGAATAAAGCACTTGCCTGAAAAACTTGCGGCGGCGTAGCGTAAATGACATACGTTACGCCAGCAGAAAGATCCGCTGATCTTTCTAAATCTGGCCCAGTATTAGCATACATAATGAGAGGTCTTAGGAGCCAGGTTGACTTAACACCTAAAAGCTAGACATCTGACCTTTATGGACTGAATTAGCATCTCACAATGGAATGTCTAGGAGCAGCCCCAATTAACACCTCAAAAGCATGTGTCCTCACATTGAATGAAAACACTCCACTGACCTGGTGGGGTCAGAATAACCACTTGTAATATCTCAAGATATCCTGCAACATGAATTATCAGTAATGTCCCATCTCATGTAATTTCTAATTAATATTTCCCAGTCACCCTATGCCCAAAAGGGGCACAGGATGACCCTAGACCCAAGAGTCATTAGTGACGCTGGCACAGGAGTACCCCCCATCCTTCAAAGGTCTCTGGGTGTCATGGGTCATTCTGTTACAACTACTATAAGGAAAGGCCACTGGATGAGATGACAAGGAAATAAAATGATTAATTGTATATGTAAAGGGGTTGTAAAGCTTCCCGTTTTTTCACTTTAACCACTTAAGACCCGGATCATTATGCAGGTTAAGGACCTTGCCCCTTTTTGCGATTCGGCACTGCGTCGCTTTAACCGAGAATTGCGCGGTCGTGCGACGTGGCTCCCAAACAAAATTGGCGTCCTTTTTTTCCCACAAATAGAGCTTTCTTTTAGTGGTATTTGATCACCTCTGTGGTTTTAATTTTTTGCGCTATAAACAAAAATAAAGCGACAATTTTGAAACAAATGCAATATTTTTTACTTTTTTTTATAATAAATACCCCCCAAAAATGTATAAAAAACAATTTTTTTCTCAGTTTAGGCCGATACGTATTGCATTAAGGTGAATTTTTTTTTCTTTACGACTCCTTTAACCACTTAAGGACCGCCTCCTGCACATATACGTCGGCAGAATGGCACGGCTGGGCACAAGCACGTACCTGTACGTCCTCTTTAAGTGCCCATTCATGGGTCGCGGGCCCGCGCCCCGCGACCCGGTTCGAAGTTCCGTGACCGCGAGACCCGCGGACACGATCGCCACTGGAGTCCCGCGATCGGTCCCCAGAGCTGAAGAATGGGTAGACTTGTGTGTAAACACACCTTCCCCGTTCTTCACTGTGGCGCTGTCATTGATCGTCTGTTCCCTGATATAGGGAAAGACGATCAATGATGTCACATGTCCAGTCCCGCCCCCCTGCAGTTAGAAACACATATGAGGTCACACTTAACCCATTCAGTACCCCCTAGTGGTTAACTCACACACTGCAATTGTCATTTTCATAGTAATCAGTGCATTTTTATAGCATTTTTTGCTGTGAAAATTACACTGGTCCCAAAAATGTGTCAAAATTGTCCGAAGTGTCCGCCATAATGTCGCGGTCACAAAAAAAATGGCTGATCGCCACCATTAGTTAATAAAAATGCAATAAAACTATCTCCTATTTTGTAAATGCTATAAATTTTGCACAAACCAATCGATAAACGCTTATTGCGTTTTTTTTTTTACCAAAAATATGTAGAACAATACGTATCAGCCTAAACTGAGGAAACATTATTTTTTTAAATATTTTTGGGGGATATTTATTATAGCAAAAAGTAAAAAATATTGCATTTGTTTTCAAAATTGTCGCTCTATTTTTGTTTATAGCGCAAAAAATAAAAACCACAGAAGTGATCAAATACCACCAAAAGAAAGCTCTATTTGTGGGGGGAAAAGGATGCCAATTTTGTTTGGGAGCCACTTCGCACGACCGCGCAATTGTCAGTTAAAGCGACTCAGTGCCGAATCGCAAAAAGGGGCCGGGTCCTTTACCTGCATTTTGGTCCGGGTCTTAAGTGGTTAAGAACCTATCATGCCCAATACTGATGCATTTTCCTCCTTTACTGACACTGAGTGGCGTGTTAACGTCCCCCCCAGATCCCGTGTGCGCTGTTTATGTAACTACCAGAGCCTGTTGGCCGCCTTTGACGAGAACGAAAATTCACTCGACATGTTATATTCACAGAGTGAAGTCAGGAATCTGCTCTCTCTCTCGCCTTTGATGTTTTCTGCGTGTTGACGGTAGCAGGAAACAGCATTGGACACAAACAGTACTTATGTACTAAGCTGTTTCTTAACTCTGCATGTTACAGAAAGTCCCACTGTGTTAAGTAGGGATCCAGAAACAGCTCTCAAGCACATTAGCCCATTATGCCGGCTCTTTTCATATTATGTCTTTAATGCTAATGAAACGTTCTCAGTGTCATGTTTATGCAGAAATACACGGCAAGAACATTTTGCCAATCATTTTTATTTTTATTTTTTTTCCTTTTAAACTTTCTATAACGGGGCCCACTCCTGAGAGCCGCTGAAAGCAGGAGAGATCCGCACGCCGCTCTCGATAACGGGAGAAAAATGCTTAACAAGATAGACTAAAAACAAAACGAAAAAAAAAAAAAAGAAAAGAAAAAGGCCTGCAAGTATAAATACTATACAAAGGCGTCAACTATTGGCGTCGATATTTCCTAAAGGATTTATGAAGCCGACCTGTTCGACGCCTGGGGCATGGCGGTGGTATATAATTATTTACCGTGTTTGTTTAAAGCCTAGTCGGGTCATAAAGTGAGGCAGACGGGGTCCGGAGTTAATAATACAGGCAAAGCTTCCTTGATGGCTGGGGAACTGCCTCAGGTGACACACAATGCCTCGGGGCTGTGGCGAGGATAACAGAGATACCATCGAAACTTGAAGAAAAAAGTTGACAAGTGTTTTAGCTGGAGCTAATCTAGCATAACAACGTGGTGTATGTACTGAGGCTGCTAATACGTTAAATCCTTCACAATTCGAGTGCACTGCGTTGTTTTCTTCCGTTTTAACCACTTCAGCCCCGGAGGATTTGGCTGCCCAATGACCGGGGCAATTTTGGGCGATTCGGCACTGCATTGCTTTATTTGACAATTGCGCGACTTGGCACCCAAACAAAATTTACGTCCTTTTTTCCCCACAAATAGAGCTTTATTTTGGTGGTATTTGATCACCTCTGCGGTTTTAACTTTTTGCGCTGAGTGAGTGAGTGAGAAACTTGTAAAGCGCAACACATGCGAACTGAATCGCCTCTGGGCGCTGTATCCATTTCATGGGTAAAAAGAACCCCTTGACCTCAGAAGAGATGGGTTTTAATCTTTCTCCTGAAGGCCAAGTGGTCCGACACCAGTCGGATGGTGGTTGGTAGTGCATTCTACGGGCGAGGTCCCTGCTATTAACCGCTTAAGACCCGGACCGTTATGCAGGTAAAGGACCTGGCCCCTTTTTTACGATTTCGCTATGCCTCGCTTTAACTGACAATTGTGCGGTCGTGCGACGTTGTACTCAAAATTGAGCTTTCTTTTGGTGGTATTTGATCACCTCTGCAGTTTTTATTTGTTGCGCTATAAACAAAAATAGAGCATCAATTTTTGCTATAATAAATATCCCCAAAAAATATATAAAAAAATATAATTTTTGTACTCACCGTAAAATCCTTTTCTCTGAAGTCCATGGACGGACACAGCTCCTTAAAGCAGAGGTTCACCCATGGAGAACACATTTTCCCCTTAGATTAATGCTCGTTTTGTCTAGGGCAGGGGTCTCAAACTCAAATTACCTGAGGGCCACAAGACAAGTTTTCATATGCCATGGGGGGCCGCATGCAAACTTTCAAACTTCAAAAACAACAGTACTGGTGTCAGCGAACACATTATTAACCCCCAGCACTGGTGTCAGTGAGCGCATTATTACCACCAGCACTGGTGTAAGTCAGGGTTTGACAAATTTGCTTGGAATCTAGGAGCCAGCTAAAAAAGTTAGGAGTCAGAAAACGCACCCTGTCCCGACGAGCTTGCGCGCAGAAGCGAACACATACGTGAGCAGCGCCCGCATATGTAAACGGTGTTCAAACCACACATGTGAGGTATCTCCGCGATTGGTAGAGTGAGAGCAATAATTCTAGCTCCTCTGTAACTTAAAACATGCAACATGTAGATTTTTTTAAACGTCGCCTATGAAGATTTTAAAGGGTAAAAAAGTTTGTCGGCATTCCACAAGCGGACACAATTTTGAAGCGTGACATGTTGGGTATGAATTTACTCGGCGTAACATTATCTTTCATAATATTAAAAAAAATGGGGATAACTTTACTGTTGTCTTATTTTTTAATTAAAAAAAGTGTAATTTTTTCCCAAAAAAGTGCGCTTGTAAGACCGCTGCGCAAATACGGCGTAACAGAAAGTATTGCAATGATCGCTATTTTATTCTCTAGGGTGTTAGGATAAAAAATATATATAATGTTTGGGGGTTCTAATTAGAGGGAAGAATATGGCAGTGAAAATAGTGAAAAATTACATTAGAATTGCTGTTTAACTTGTAATGCTTAACTTGTAATACCAACGGCCACCACCAGATGGCGCCAGCTCACATCTGGTGGTAATAACTTGTAATACCAATGGCTCACCACCAGATGGCACCAGCTCAAAAAAAAAAAAAAAAAAAAATTTTTTTTTTTTTTTTTTTTTTGCTCCCCTCACTTCCACCCTGCCTGAGGGCCATTTATAACTGGTCCGCGGGGCGCAAATGGCCCGCGGGCCGGTACTTTGAGACCACTGGTCTAGGGGAATCGGCTAGTTGTTTTAAAATATGATCCGTACTTACCGTTTACGAGATGCATCTTCTCCGCCGCTTCCGGGTATGGGCTGCGGGACTGGGCGTTCCTATTTTGATTGACAGTCTTCCGAGAGGCTTCCGACGGTCGCATCCATCCCGTCACGATTTTCCGAAAGAAGCCGAACGTCGGTGCGCAGGCGCAGTATAGAGCCGCACCGACGTTCGGCTACTTTCGGCTACTAGTGACGCGATGGATGCGACCGTCGGAAGCCTCTCGGAAGACTGTCAATCAAGAAGGAACGCCCGCTCCCGAAGACCCATACCCGGAAGCGACGGAGAGATCTCGAAAACGGTAAGTACTGCTCATATTTTAAAACAAATAGCCGATTCCCCTAGACAAAACGAGCAGGAAGCTATGGGGAAAAGAGGAAAAAAAACACAAATGGGTGAACTCCCGCTTTAAATCTTGACAAGTGGGTTATGTTCCCTGTTTACAGGAGAGGATCCTCTCCTGTAAACAGGGAACATAACCCACTTGTCATGAATGAAAGAGGCTGTGTCCGTCCATGGACGACAAGAGAAAATAGGATTTTTTGTACTCACCGTAAAATCCTTATCTTTGTCGTCCATGGACGGACACAGCCTCTTTCATTCATGACAAGTGGGTTATGTTCCCTGTTTACAGGAGAGGATTCTCTCCTGTAAACAGGGAACATAACCCACTTGTCAAGATTTAAGGAGCTGTGTCCGTCCATGGACGATAAGAGAAAATTTCCTCACTTTAGGCCGATACTCCTGTCACTAGGCAGAACAGGGAAATGCCTTGTTTACACAGGTCCTCTCTGTGACCTGATTGCCCGTGCCCGCCGCACGCATTCTTAAAGGTGATGTACAGGTGCGCCCATTTGCCTACCGCTGCCATTCTGCCGACGTATATCGGCGTGCAGCGGTAGGCAAGTGGTTAGGGAAGCTTGTACGAGGGTCTTTGCAATATGTTGGTGCCAAAAAGCTCAAGTCCCTGACCCACTCCCCCCTGCCAGTACAATGAACCTCCTATTGAGGCTGTACATTCCACCATGTTATGCCAGAGACCTCCACACAACATTCTCGGCCGTTGATCTTCAAATAGATAGGGTTGCTGCCTTTCACTGGTAAACAGTCAAATTGCATGGACATTCTATCGGGAGTTGCTTGACAATATCACTTGACAATCACATTTATTGGACGGTCCGCAGCAGTCACATGTGAAAGCATTGTGCAGCCATTAAAGTAAAGCCTTCTCCCTCCACCTGGGGGTCATTAATACCCAATGGGTTCTCCCCATTGGGTCCTCCTCCATTGGTATGCCTCTTCCATGACCCTCCAGGGGAATAGCATCACTCAGGGAACTCTTGGCCTTGCCCAAAAAGCCTTTCACAGACCACCCAGTCCACACGCACATGAACTTTAATGGCATCCCAGTCTTAGTCCGTAGGGTTCAATATTGAGTTGGTCCACCTTTGGCAGCTATAACAGCTTCAACTCTTCTGGGAAGGCCGTCCACAAGGTTTAGGAGTGTGTCTATGGGAATGTTTCACCATTCTTCCAGAAGCACATTTGTGAGGTCAGGCACTGATTTTGGACGAGAAGGCCTGGCTCGCAGTCTCCACTCTAATTCATCCCAAAGGTGTTCTATCGGGTTGAGGTCAGAACTCTGTTCAGGCCGGTCAAGTTCCTCCCCCCCAAACTCGCTCATCCATGTCTTTATGGACCTTGCTTTGTGCACTGGTCCAAATCATTTGGTGGAGGGGGATTATGGTGTGGGGTTGTTTTTCAGGGATTGGCCCCTTAGTTTCAGTGGCGTCGGCATACCAAGACATTTTGGACAATTTCATGCTCCCAACTTTGTGGGAACAGTTTGGGGACGGCCCCTTCCTGTTCCAATATGACTGTACACCAGTGCACAAAGCAAGGTCCATAAAGACATGAATGGAGACCTTGCTTTGTATACCGGTGCACAGTCATGTTGGAACAGGAGAGGGCCGTCCCCAAACTGTTCCCACAAAGTTGGGAGCATGAAACTGTCCAAAATGTCTTGGTATGCTGACACCTTATAGCGGAGTTCCAGACTTTTTATGTTTAATAAAAGTCAGCAGCTACTGTACAAAAAGTGTAGCTACTGACTTTTAATAAACAGACACTTACCTGTTCCACGGTCCAGCGATGCGGCCGAGAGAAGCGTCGCTCCTCTTCCCCTCCTCTCAGCTGGTGCCTCCATTGCCACTTGGGGCACCTGGCCCGTGACAGCTTTCGGCTTCACGGCTGGGCATGCACTGCGCATGCGCGAGTTGTGCTGTGCTCTCGGAGTGGACAGAAGACCTGTCACGGGTCCCAAGAGATTGCCTAGAGGGAGGGACCGCCTAGGGGCAGAGGAGGAGTTGCCTAGGCGGCCCGTAGGTGAAAGTAGGAAGTGGGACAGGAAGTCCCACTCCTAACGAAGACCCCCACTCCCCGCCCCCCCACAAAATAGGAGGAGGAGTGCTTAAAGCGGAAGTTCCACCTTTGGAGTTCACTTCACTGGAACTAAGGGGCCCTGAAAAACAACTCCACACCATAATCCTCCCTCCACCAAATGATGTGGACCAGTGCACAAAGCAAGGTCCATAAAGACATAGATGAGCAAGTTTGAGGTGGAGGAACATAACTGGCCTGCATTATTTAACCACTTGCCGCCCACCCTATTGCAAAAATACATTGGCAAAGTGGTTTCAATATCCTGACTGGACGTCATATGACGTCCTCAGGATATTGAGCCGCTGCGCGCCCGTGGGGGCGCGCATCGCGGCGATCGTTGTTGCAGGGTGTCAGTCTCACACCCCGCAACACCGATCTAGGTAAAGGCCCAGATTCTCAAAGGACTTACGACGGCGCAGCGCCATGTACGCCGTCGTAAGTCCTAATCTGACCCGTCGTATCTATGCGACTGATTCTTAGAATCAGTTACGCATAGATTTCCATTAGATCCGACAGGCGTAAGTCTCTTACGCCGTCGGATCTAAACTGCATTTTTTTTTGGCGGGGCGCTTCCGTCAAATTCCGCATTGAGTATGCAAATTAGCTAGATACGCGAATTCCCGAACGTACGCGCGGCCGACGCAGTAAAGTTACGACGTTTACGTTAGGCTTTTCCCGGAGTAAAGTTGCCCCTGCTATATGAGGCGCAACCAATGTTAAGTATGGCCGTCGTTCCCGCGTCGAAATTTTAAAAAGTTACATCGTTTGCGTAAGTCGTCCGTGAATGGGGCTGGACGTCATTTACGTTCACGTCGAAACCAATGACGTCCTTGTGACGTCATTTGGAGCAATGCACACTGGGATATTTTACGGACGGCGCATGCGCAGTTCGTTCGGCACGGGGACGCGCTTGATTTAAATGATACACGCCCCTTACTTGCCCAATTTGAATTCCGCCGGGTGATTTACGCTACGCCGCCGCAACTTACGGAGCAAGTGCTTTGAGAATACAGCACTTGCCCGTGTAAGTTGCAGCGGCGTAACGTAAATCGGATACGTTACGCTGCCGCAGAAATACGCCCATTGTACAAGAATCTGGGCCAAAGAGTCTCTGACGGAGACTCTTTACCACGTGATCAGCCGTGTCGGTCTTTTTAATTTTTTTTTTTGCAGAAAATAAAAATCCCAGAGGTGATGCAATACCACCAAAAGAAAGCTCTATGTGTGGGAACAAAATGATACAAATTTAGTTTGGGTACAGTGTAGCACGACCGCGCAATTGTCATTCAAAGTGCAACAGCGCTGAAAGCTGAAAATTGGTCTGGGCAGGAAGGTGTATCAGTGCCCGGTATGGAAGTGGTTACAAAAAAAAAAATACTAGTTCTTATCGCTAGTCAATGTATAATATTGTAAATGGGGGGTAATTTATCTTTCAGTTCTAGAATGTCCTAAGTGAAGATAACAGAAACTCAAACTGTTAAAAAACATATAAAGAAGATGAAGAACGGGCCAAACACATTTCCCGTTGAAGCTCTGATGACTCAGTAATCTTCACTACATCCACAGATGGGGGGGGGGGGGGGGGGGGGGGGGGTGACACAACTTTTTTAAAAAAATGAAAATAGTATTTATAGTGGTCAGGGCAAAAAATAAATAAAAAAAAGTTGGGTTAGTGTAGAGAGATTCCTGTGAATAATCACATTCCATGGATATGACTCGTTTCAGCGGTTATATTAGTACGGTGCGCGGCCCGGGAGTGTGACTGATGACATCATCACCATGGAACTAGCTTCTTATAAAACTTCCTATATGCAAGTAGAAAAATATGTAACGTTATTCAATCCACTAGATGATGAAACTTGCCAAAAATGCCTTTTCAAACAGTAAAAATATATATTTTTTGTTGTAAAAAAAAAAAAGGCATACTTTATCTGCATACAATACTAAATTCAAAGCGGAATTCCAGCCAAGAAAGGAAAAACGCAGCTATAATACACATATGTGAACCTTCACGCTTGCCAAATATTGTAATTCCATTGCGCCAATTTTTTTTCCAGACTGACACACTGAAGTGACACCGCTGTCGTAACTTCCTTCCTGTCTCATCGGGACACTAAGGCCCCTTTCACACTTGTGTGACTTGTCCTGCGACTTGGGACTGCAAAGTCGCATGACAAGTCGTACCCCCTGATGGGTATCGTTCATACCTCTGTAGTCCCTGCCCTACTTTGGTCCGACTTTGATGCGACTTGAGATCCATAGACCTCAAGATTACACAGGCCAGTGGCGGCCCCGTCCATTAAGGGCGCACGGGCGCTGCCCCCCCCCATCTATCGCCGCCTCCCCTGTCCATGCGTACGGTCCCTTTCAGAACAATGGCGCATTGATCTCAATGCCAGAGGCTCTAATAGGCTTCAATAAAGGGTGGGTTTGGGTCGCAGAGAGTGCACTCCGATCCCACCCAGGTGTGTTACAACAGCGAATGAGTATTCACTGTTGTAACACTGATCCTCCTCCCGGCTAATCGGGAGGCGGGTTTTGACACCGGTCACCCGATTGGCAGAACCTCCCAGGCGATCCTATTGGTTTCCTAGGAGGAGTAGGAGGGGAGGAGCTGGAAGCCGCCATGGAGGAGAGGAGCAGAGCTCGCTGCACCACGCTGTCTGCCACCTGCCACCGATGGGGTAAGTGGCGGACTGACCGGCAAACAGCAGGGGGGTTGATTGCCACTCGGGGGTTTGGGTGGTTGTTTGCCCCCCCCCCCCATGATGCCATTGATAGGCATTGCCTCATGTCGCGTCAAAGTCACGCGACTTTCAGGTTGCACAAGTGCGAAAGGGGCCTTACAGAATAATGACCCCCCCCCCTTCTCTGTGTTGTCCTTAACCACTTCACCTCCGGGAAGATTTACCCCTCTTCCTTTGTTTTTATTGTTTCTTTTTTTCGTTAACTTTGTTGTTCGAGTATAGCTCTACGTTTATTCCAAGCGTGTTTGAAGCCATTTTAAGACCTAGTAGTCCATTGAGGCCTCGTACACACGACCGGACATGTCCGCTGAAACTGGCCCGCCGACCATAAATCCGATCGTGTGTACAGGCTAGCGGAAAGATTTCCAGCGGACAAATGTTTCTTAGCGTGTCCGCTGGTTAGTACGTCTAACCAGCGGACCGAAATCCCGCGCATGCGTCCAATTGATTCGACGCATGCTTGGAAGCATTGAACTTGCGCGAGAGAGAACGTCGGTGTCGTCTACGTCACCAAGTTCTCTGTCCGCGCGGATTTCGGTTTGATGGTGTGTACAGCCATCAGACCGAAATCTCCGAGCGGACATGTCCGATGAAAACGGTCCGCAGACCGTTTTCATCGGACATGTCCGCTGGTGTGTATGAGGCCTGAGAGTGCCCTTTTTATTTTTTTTGGTGGGGGTTCGTTTTGTTTTTATTTTCATCAACTTTGTTGTCTGAGTATATCCCAAGTTTGTTTGAAGCAATTTACTATAGAAGCAAAGAAAAGTGATGTCAGAAAAAGACAGAGTAGTTCTATTGAGAATGCCCATTTTTATTTTTTTATTGTTTTCTTTTTTATTGTTTTTTTTTTTTTTTCCCCTTAATAACATTTTTGTCTGAGTATAGATCTATGTTTGTCCCAAGCATGTTTGAAACCATTTACTATAGAAATATCAAAAAGTGACGGCAGAAAAAGACAGTAGTCCATTGAGAATGCCCATTTTGTTATCGTTTTTTTATTTTTTTTGTTTCGTTTTGCTTTGTTTTTATTTTGTTAACTTTGTTGAAACTATGTATGAAATTAAGCCATTTACTATAGAAACATAGAAAAGTGACAGCAGAAAAACACAGAGTAGTCCATTGAGTCTTCCCGTTTTAATTTTTAATTTGGGGGGGGGGGGGTTGTTTTGTTTTTATTGTTTTGGGTTTGTTTGTTTTTTGTTAACTCTGGTGTCTGAGTATAGATCTATGTTTTTCCCCAAGTATGTTTGAAGCCATTTTAAGAAAAAGTGATTGAGAATGCCCATTTTTTTTTTCTTTTTTTTATTTCTTAATAATTTGTTGTCTGAATATAGATCTATGTTTATCCCAAGCATGTTTGAAGCCATTTGCTATAGAAACATAGAAAAGTGACAGCAGAAAAAAAAGACAGAGTAGTCCTTTGAGTCTTCCCATTTTTTTGGGGGGGGGGGGGGGAGTGTTTTTTTTTTTTTATTGTTTTTTTTTTTCTGTTAACTTAGTTGTCTGAGTATAGATCTATGTTTATCCCAAGTATGTTTGAAGCCATTTACTATAGAAAAGTGACGGCAGAAAAAGACAGAGTAGTCCTTTGAGAGTGTCCTTTTTTTTTTTTTTTCGTTTTGCTTTGTTTTTATTGTTTGTTTTTTTTTGGTCAACTTTGTTGTCTGAGTATATATTTATGTTTATCCCAAGTATGTTTGAAGCCATTTACTAGAGAAACATAGAAAAGCGACGGCAGAAAAAAAACAGAGTAGTCCATTGATAATACCCATTTTGTTGGGGTTTTTTTTGTTTCATTTTGCTTTGTTTTTATTGGTTTCTTTTTGTTTTTTTCTGTTAACTTTGTTGTCTGAGTATATATCTATGTTTATCCCAAGCATGTTTGAAACCATTTACTATAGAAATATAGAAAAGTGACAGCAGAAAAAGACAGAGTACAGGCATACCCCACTTTTAAGTACACAATGGGGTTTATTTACTATAGCTGGAGAGTGTAGTCCATTGAGAATGCCCATTTTTTTCTTTTTTATTATTATTGTTTTGTTTTTATTGTTTTTATTTTTTTTCTTAATTATTGTTGTCGTCTGAGTATAGATCTATGTTTATCCCAAGTATGTTTGAAACCATTTACTATAGAAACATAGAAAAGTGATGGCAAAAAAAAGACTAGACGAGTAGTCCATTGAGAATGTCATTTTTTTTTTTTGGGGGGGAGGGGGGGGATTTGTTATTAGTGTTTTTTTTGTTAACTTTGTTTTCTGAGTATAGATCTATGTTTATCCCAAGCATGTTTGAAGCCATTTACTATAGAAAAGTGATGGCAGAAAAAGACAGAGTAGTCCATTGAGAATGTCCATTTTGTTTTTTTCGTTTTGGTTTGTTTTTATTGTTTTTGTGTTCGTTAACTTTGTTGTCTGAGTATATGGGCCAGATCCACAAAGAAATTACGCCGGCGTATCTATTGATACGCCGCGTTTTTTTAAAGTTCCCGCGTCGTATCTTTGTTTTGTATCCACAAAACAAGATACGACGGAATGAGGGATCGATCCGACAGGCGTACGTCTTAGTACGCCGTCGGATCGTAGGTGTATATTTACGCTGGCCGCTAGGTGGCGTTTCCGTCGAATTCCGCGTCGAGTATGCAAATTAGCTAGATACGGCGATCCACGAACGTACGTCCGGGCGGCGCATTTGTTTACGTTGTTTGCGTTCGGCTTTTTCCGGCGTATAGTTAAAGCTTCTATATGGTGGTGTACTCAATGTTAAGTTTGACTGTCGTTCCCGCGTCAAAATTTGAATTTTTTACGTCGTTTGCGTAAGTCGTTCGCGAATAGGGATTTGCGTAGAATGACGTCACCGTCGTAAGCATTGGCTTGTTCCGGTTTCATTTCGAGCATGCACACTGGGATTCCCCCTACGGACGGCGCATGCGCCGTTAAAAAAAAATGTTGTTTACGTCGGGTCACAACGTATTTACATAAAAAACGCCCCCATCACATCGATTTGAATTGAGCGCCCTTACGCCGCCAAAGATACACTACGCCGCCGTAACTTACAGCACAAATTCTTTGAGGATAAGGAAATTACGCTGTAAGTTACGGCGGCGTAGTGTATCAGAGATACTCTACGCCGGCCGCAACAATGCGCCAATGTACGTGGATCTGCCCCTGAGTATATATCTATGTTTATCCCAAGTATGTTTGAAGCTATTTACTATAGAAATATAAAAATGTGACAGTAGAAAGAGCAGTCCATTGAGTCTGCCCATTTTTTTTTTTTTGGGGGGTTTGTTTTGTTTTTATTGTTTCATTTTTATTTTTCATCAAATTTGTTGTCTGAGTATAGATCTATGTTTATCCCAAGCATGTGTGAAGCCATTTACCATAGAAACATTGAAAAGTGACGGCAGAAAAAGTAGTCCATCGAGGCTGCCCATTTTTTTGGGGGGTTAATGCCCTGGTCATGAAGGCGGCAAAACCTTCTGGAGGTCAAGTGGTAGAAGAGAACATTTGTTCACACAGATCTTTACACTAAACCATAAAAATGGTTTAAAAGTAGAAAAAAAGGATGGGTTGGGTTAAGATCGGGGACACCTGGGGGGGGGGGGGGGTGTATTACGGTACACTGGGATACATTGAAGTGAGTGTAGGGCCACTAGCGTCCTAAGAGGAGCCCAGTACAGTGTCATGTATCGTGGTCGGACTCATCTCTCTCTCTTTCAGCAGTCACATGGTACAAGTAGTTGGAAGCTTCTGCTATTGTAAACAAGGGTGAACCTGGCTTTGAGGACAAGTCATCTATGTACTGTCCCATCTTGATATATCCGCGTCTTCTCTATACAATATACAAGAACGCTCTTTTGAAAACACACAGAGGGGCCTGGAATTTGCCTCTTAGCTGGGATAATAATAAACGTCTGCTGGTGACTCAGACTCTCAGATCCAAATTTACATTCCCAATCCGGCTAAAAGATTTTAAGTTAAACAATTTTATACGAAAAAAAGAAAGAAAAAAATTGCAATAAACAACATTTATATCATCACCAACGGCATTTGTTTCCACCAAGCCTGTGCTAAATATTTTACAATACTGCCCTTGTGTTCTGTTCTCCAGACCACGGCTGCAAAAAGCGCAAAACGTTTGGCGTCTCACGAAAAGGTCAGCTGAACCCTGAGAATCCTCTCTGGGACCCGCGGCAGGTTTCTACATGTGGAATATTTAGTATGTTCGGGATTATTATCTCCTATTTGGACTTGCCAGGCAAGGTGGGTCCAGATCTGTGGTGTACTTGAGAAGCGCTGGCCTATGCCCACAGCAAGCAATCCCAGGAGCCCCTGCCACTCCCAGGAGGGTGTGTCCATTCCCTTCACTCAGGTCACAGATTACACTTGGCTTTCTGCTCTATGCTGTAGATAAGAGAGTGCCGCAGATAAACAAGTACAGTTTATGTATGGGGATTTGCTTCATCTCCGTGTATCACTGGAGGCTAGTCACTTCAGTGGATATACACTATGGCCCAGATTCTCAAAAGAGATACAACGGCGCATCTCCAGATACGCCGTCGTATCTCTGCCTAGCGCCATCGTATCTATGCGACTGATTCTTAGAATCAGTTACGGCAAAGATATTCATTAGATCCGACAGGCGTAAATCTCTTAAATCTCTTACGTCGTCAGATCTTAACTGCAATTTTTTTTTGCCCGCTAGGTGGCGCTTCCGTCGATTTCCCCGTCGAGTATGCAAATTAGCTAGATACGCAAATTCTCGAATGTACACGCGGCCGACGCAGTAAAGTTACGACGTTTACGTTAGGCTTTTCCCGGCGTAAAGTTGCCCCTGGGTCTATGAGGCGCAGCCAATGTTAAGTATGGCCGTCGTTCCCGCGTCGAAAATTAAAAAATTTACGCCGTTTGCGTAAGTCGTCCGTGAATGGGGCTGGACGTCAAAACCAATACGTCCTTGCGGCGTATTAGGAGCAATGTACACTGGGAGATTTCCACGGATGGCGCATGCGCCGTTTGTGAAAAACGTCAATCACGTCGGGTCACAGTTGATTAACATAAAACACGCCCCCCCCCCTTCCACATGTGAATTAGGCGGGCTTACGCCGGCCGATTTCCGCTACGCCGCCGCAACTTACGGAGCAAGTGCTTTGAGAATACAGCACTTGCCCGTGTAAGTTGCGGCGGCGTAACGTAAATCAGATACGTTACGCCGCAGCGAAGATACGCCAGTCTACGAGAATCTGGCCCTATATTGCCAAAAGTATTAGGACACCTGCCTTTACACGCACCTGAACTTTAATGGCATCCCAGTCTTAGTCTGTAGGGTTCAATATTGAGTTGGCCCACCCTTTGCAGTTATAACAGCTTCAACTCTTCTGGGAAGGCCGTCCACAAGGTTTAGGAGTGTGTCTATGGGAATGTTTGACCATTCTTCCAGAAGCACATTTGCAAGGTCTGGCACTGATGTTGGATGAGAAGACTTGGCTTGCAGTCTCCACTGTAATTCATCCCGAAGGTGTTCTATTGGGTTGAGGCCAGGACTCTGTGCAGGCCAGTCAAGTTCCTCCACCCAAAACCTGCTTATCCATGTCTTTATGGACTTTGTTTTGTGCACTGGGTAATTTGGTGGAGGGAGGATTATGATGTGGGGTTGTTTTTCAGGGGTTATTATTATTATTTAAGGTACGCCATCAATGTATGCAGCGCTTTACATATACAGTGTACATTCACATCAGTCCCTACCCTTACAACCTTACAGGTCCCCAACTCACATTCATATACTACTGCCAATTTAGACAGAAGCCAATTAACCTACCAGCATGTCTTTGAAGTGTGGTAGGAAACCAGAGTACCTGGAGGAAACCCACACAGGCACAGGGAGAACATGAAAACTCCAGGCTGGTAGTGTCGTGGTTGGGATTCAAACCAGCAACCCTTTTTACTGCTAGGCGAGAGTGCTATCCACTACACCACTGTGCCGCCCAACTTGGCCTCTTAGGCCAAGGAAACTCTTAAGGCATCAGCATACCAAGACATCTTGGACAATGACATGACAATGACATGCTCCCAACTTTGTGGGAACAGTTTGGGGATGGCCCCTTCCTATTCTAACATGACTGCTCACCAGTGCACAAAGCAAGGTCCATAAAGACATGGATGAGCAAGTTTGGGGTGGAGGAACTCGACTGACCTCCTGACCTCAACCCAATAGAACACCTTTGGGATGAATTAGAGCCGAGACTGTGAGCCAGGCCTTTTCGTCCAAGTATGGTCAAACATTCCCAAAGACACACTCCTAAACCTTGTGGACAGCCTTCCCAGAAGAGTTGAAGCTGTTGTAGGCCAATTTAAAAGGGTAGGCCAACTCAATATTGAACCCTACAGACTAAAACTGGGATGCCAACTCAATATTGAACCCTACAGACTAAAACTGGGATGCCAACTCAATATTGAACCCTACAGACTAAAACTGGGATGCCAACTCAATATTGAACCCCACAGACTAAAACTGGGATGCAAACTCAATATTGAACCCTATGGACTAAAACTAATGCCGCGTACACACGATCGGTCAAACCGATCGTGTGTGGGCCCCATCGGTTATTTATCCATAGGTAAAAAAAAAGCAATCTTGTTTTTAATTTAACCAATGGATACCTAACCGAAAGAACAAAACCGATCGTTTGTAGGCACGTCCATCTGTTAAAAATCCACGCATGCTCAGAATCAAGTCGACGCATGCTTGGAAGCATTGAACTTCGTTTTTTTCAGCACATCGTTGTGTTTTACGTCACCGCGTTCTGACACGATCGTTTTTTTAACCGATGGTGTGTAGGCACGACTGACCATCAGTCAGCTTCATCGGTTAACCGATGAAAACAGTCCATCAGACCGTTCTCATTGGATGGACATTTTGTGTGTACGCTGCATAAAATACCAACTCAACATTGAACCCTTTGGACTAAAACTGGGATGCCAACTCAATATTGAACCCTATGGACCAAAACTGGGATGCCAACTCAATATTGAACCCTATGGACTAAAACTGGGATGCAATTAAAGTTCATGGGGCAGATCCTCAAATAAATTACGCGGCATATCTCTTGATACGCCGCGTAATTTCAAATTTTGCACGCCGTATCTTTGTTTTGGTATCCCCAAAACAAGATACAACGGCATCTGTGTTAGATCCGACAGGCGTACGTCTTCGTACGCCATCGGATCTTAGATGCAATTTTTCGGCGTCCGCTAGGTGGCGTTCACGTCGTAATCCGCTGCGAGTATGCAAATTAGCTATTTCCGACGATCCACGAACGTACGAGCGTCCGTCGCATTTTTTTTTTACGTCGTTTCCGTTCGGCTTTTTCCGGCGTATAGTTAAAGCTGCTATCTGGTGGCGTACTCAATGTTAAGTATGGCCGTCGTTCCCGCGTCTAATTTTGAAAGTTTTACGTGGTTTGCGTAAGTCGTCCGTGAATGGGGCTGGACTCCATTTACGCTCATGTTGAAAACAATGACGTCCTTGCGACGTCATTTAGCGCAATGCATGGCGGGAAATTTTAGGGACGGCGCATGCGCAGTTCGGCGCGGGGACGCGCTTCATTTAAATGAAACACGCCCCCTACCCGCCCAATTTGAAATCCGCCGCGAGAGATATACTACGCCGCCGTAACCTACGGCGCTAATTCATTCAGGATTCAAACCAAAGCCAGGTAAGTTACAGCGGCGTAGCGCATCTCACATCTGCGCCGGGCGCAGCGGAGGTACGTGGATCTACCCCCATGTGCGTGTAAAGGCAAGGTGTCACAATACTTTTGGTAATTTAGTGTATGTGTAAAGAAGAGTTTGTCTTTTACCTCCACTCGGATCTCAGATTACACTTAGCTTCTTGCTGTATGTTGTGCAGTGTTTGGCATCAGATCCCCGCCCCCTAATGTGGGCAATATAGTGTATGAAAGGGTTTCCAACCACTTTAAGTACATGGTGCATCTAGGTCTGGAGGTAAACAGAGTTGGCCTAGTATAGGTTGTTCTGTTACAAAATGTATTTTTTTTTTTTTTTCCCTATTGAAAGTTACATATTTCGATGTATAATGTGTCACTATATAGGGGCATCTGATTGAAGACCTATCTGTTCAAAAATAAATCAATTCATCTTTGAAAACACCAGGAACATTCCCAGGGACAAACATTAATAATAATAATAATAATGGAAAAAAAAAAAAAAAAAATCTCTCCACTTAGGACTGTCCTTGGAAACCAGAGATAGCAACCATGAAACCCCTTTATTGCTAAATGTGTGATATATATCGTTTTTTTTTTTTACTGTTTTAAAATGTCACTTCTGCCGTTTTGAAGTACTTCTCATTATTTTTCAACAAAACAACAAAGTAGACTTGAAATTATTTTATTTTTTTGTAAGTATACGTATTTAATCTGATATATTTATATATATATTTGCAAAAAAATTATATAAAATGAAGAGAGTGAATGCCCCTTCCTTTCTATGGGACAAAATACCGTTCTCACGCAAAGAGATTGTGGCTCAGTGACGTGATTGTTCGATGTGATGAATTATTGAGGAGATGATGGTATCAGCGCTCTTGGTCCTCACTGTCTGCCAAAACACATAAGTACCCCGAGAGCACTTTATCCCCCCCCCCCCCCCTGCCCGCCATGGTGCTGAGCTCTGAGACTGACATTAATCTGCACGTGAGGAGCGCTCCATTCTATACATTTTCTAACATTTATATTTTTCTCAAATTTATTATCATTGGAGAAGTAGCCAAAGGGGTTTGATTTGCTGAAGGCAAATGCTCGTAGACTGTGCGCTTTGCGTGTGCAGTTGCACTTATTTTCCCCAGAGCTTAGTGAAATATGGTGAAGTTCTGCTGCCTTCCATCAATCATGTTTTTTTTTTTTCATTTTTGTGTTTGTTTTTTATATTTATTTATGGTTTTTAACCACTTAACAACCAGGCCAATTCTGATACACACGATCGTTTTTGGCATGTAGAATTTAAATTTTTTTCCAACTTCATCATTAACCACTTCCCGCCTGGTCAATAGACAATTGACGTCCGGGAAGTGGTTGTGAAATCTTGACTGGACATCTATTGACGTCCTGCAGGATTTCATGCCGGCGTGTGCCTGTGGGGGCGCGCATCGCGGCGATCGGTGATGCGGGGTGTCAGTCTGACAGTGGAGGCTCTTTACCACGTGATCAGACGTGTCCAATCACGGCTGATCACAATGTAAACAGGAAGAGCCGTTGATCGGCTCTTCCTCACTCGCGTCTGACAGAGGCTTCACCTAGTGTGTGTTTACAACAGTAGGGGGGTGTGGCTGTAGGTCTGACGTCATCGATTGTGTCTCCCCTATAAAGGGGATGACACGATCGATGCGCCGCCACAGTGAAGCACGGGGAAGCTGTGTTTACATACGGCTCTCCCCGTTCTTCAGCTCCGGGGAGCGATCGCGACGGAGCGGCTATAAACGAATAGCCGCGCCGTCGTCCCGGATCGCTCCCCGAGGGAATCCGCCCGCTGCACACAGCGGGGGGGGGGGGGGTCCCGATCGGACCCCCCACCCGCTAGAAGGCAAGGACGTATATATACGCCCTTCTGCCTGTCCGTGCCATTTTGCGGACGTAAATAGTCGTGCGGCGGGCGTTAAGTGGTTAAGGAGATATTTCTTGCACCTACAGGTAAGCCTTAGGCCTCGTACACACGATAGGTTAGCCAGAGGACAACGGTCTGATGGACCTATTTCATCGGTCAAAACCGATCGTGTGTGGGCCCCATAGGTTATTTAACCTTAGGTTAAAAAAAAAAACAACTTGCTTTAAAATTTTACCGATGGACGCCTAACTGATAGGTCAAAACCCATCATTAGTATGCAAAACCATCGGTTAAAAACCTGTGCATGCTCAGAATCAAGTCGACGCATGCTTGGAAGCATTTAACTTCGTTTTTTTTCAGCACGTCGTCGTGTTTTACATCACCGCGTTCTGACACGATCGGTTATTTAACCTATGGTGTGTATGCGTGACGGACCATCAGTCAGCTTCATCGGTTAACCTATGACAACGGTGCTTCAGACAGTTGTCCTCTGGTTAACCTATCGTGTGTACGAGGCTTAAATCTAGGCTAACCTGTAGTTGCAAGTTGTGTGGTTGGCTTTACAACCACTTTAAGCTCTGAGGAAACTGAATGCAACCACGAGGTGTTTCCTTTTAGGTTCCATTCACACCTAGGCGTATTGTCGCCTGTAGCGCGACGCTATTGCAGCCTGCAATACGCTGGAGGGGTGATTTTACATTGTCAGCTATGGAGATGGTTCACATCTCCACGCCGAACGCCTGAAGCTCAAAACAAGTCCCGGACCTTTTTTTCAGGCGGCTTTCGGCATAGCCGACAATGTTGATCACCCCTCCTGTGTATGTTACCGTGGCATATTTTACTGAGTTTTGTCGTGGCAAATCGCGGGACAAAACGCCGCGTTTAGGTGTGAATGCAGTCTTAGGCTAAAAAGCAAAAGTCGCTGTTCACCAGCACCACTTTTAGCCCTATTTCTCCTGTGGGTTTGCATAGGATGCATAGGATGCATTAAGGCGAAAAAAACATGAAGGTTTTCAACCCAACCCCTTAATATTTGGACAAATGTTTCATTATTTGGAGATTTGAATTACAATATAAACACATTTTAATGAATGCTTTGAATAACATAACGAAATTCATCCAAATTTCGAAAATTCAGACTGAAATTTGAATCGAATTTTATATTGAACTCCAGATGAATTCTAACTACACATAATGCTGAAATCAAAGACCTGTGTGTGTTAGATGATCATTTCCAAATAATTGCTGTTTTTGTTAAGCCGAAGGTGATTTAAAGAGTCATTGGCCCGGATTCATAAAGAGCTATGCCGGCGTATCAGTAGATACGCCGACGTAACTCGGAATCTAAGCCCGTCGTAAGTTTAAGTGTATGCTCAAACTGAGATACACTTAAACCTACCTAAGATACGACGGCCTGCGTCGTCGTATCTTAGGGTGCAATTTTTCCGCTGACCGCTAGGTGGCGCTTCCATTGAATTCGGCGTAGAATATGTAAATGACTAGATACGCCGATTCACGAACGTACGCTTGCCCATCGCAGTAAAGATATGCCGCGTAAAGTTAAAGCTGCCCCCTAGGTGGCGTAGCCAATGTTAAGTATGGCCGCCGTTCCCGCGTCGAAATTTGAAAATTTTACGTTGTTTGCGTAACTCGTCCATTAATGGGGCTGGACGTAATTTACGTTCACGTCGAAACCAATGACGTCCTTGCGGCGTACTTTGGAGCAATGCACACTGGGAAATTCAACGGACGGCGCATGCGCCATTCGGGAAAAAACGTCAATCACGTCGGGTCACCAATAATTAACATAAAACACGCCCCCTCATCCTCATTTGAATTAGGCGCGCTTACGCCGGCCCCATTTACGCTACGCCGCCGTAACTTAGGAGGCAAATTCTTTTTCGAATACAGCACTTGCCTCTCTGACTAACGGCGGCGTAGTGTAAATACGATACGCTGCGCCGCCATAAAAATGCGCGGATCTACCTGAATCCGGCCCATTGTAATCATTTGATGAAGATTTTTCTTTTGTTTGTTCGCTTTGCTGCATTCGAATCGAAAACAATATAACATTTTTGTTTCAACCGATTCGAAAATGTATCCATTTGATCATTTTGAATTGAAAAAAAAAAAATCGGTAAATTCGAAAATTCCGAATATGAATTCCGAATACGAATTGAACGAATTACTTAATTAATTTAACTAAACTAAATAACTAGATTAACGAATCCAAACGAAGCAATTTTTTTTTCGTCATTCACATGTCTACTAGATTTCACACCACTCTCTGCTCTGGTGACAAAGAGGATAAATATAGGTACCCTGTAATAAAAAATCAATACAAAATTCCCTTCAAATAAATGCTATGATCCTGTAGGTACCTTAGGCTGGCACAATATTAGTACAGACATATCTTTCTGCTGTACTGTACTTTTTCCCATCCTAAGTGCAGTTTTTTTGTCCTCATGAGGGCTGTTTTGTTTGAGTTGATGCTCATTTTTGGAAGGATCAGATGGGAACTGACTTTGGAGCAGCTGGCTTCCAATTTTATGAGCGGTTATCATTTGTATCATGCGATACGACGATCCCCTGCAATAGAATTGGAACTTTCAGCTGGCATCGTTTCATGCTGCCTCCATATAAGAAATAACATGTTTTACAGTTTCTGAAGCTATGATCAGATTAACATGTATGTGGGTACCTTTACTTCTGCAAACTAAGGTAGATATAAACGCAGGCCCGGATTCACGTAGGAGAGCGCATCTTTGTGCGGGCGTAACGTATCCTTTTTATGTTACGCCTCCGCAACTTTGACAGGCAAGTGCAGTATTCTCAAAGCAAAGTTGCGGCGGCGTAAATAGGGCGGCGTAAGCCCGCCTAATTCAAAGGTGGAAGATGTGGGCGTGTGTTATGTAAATTTCTTGTGACCCCACGTAAATGAAGCTTTTTACGAACGGCGCATGCGCCATCCGTGAAAGTATTCCAGTGTGCATGCTCCAAATTAACACGCAATAAGCCAATGCTTTAGACGTGAACGTAAATGACGCCCAGCCCTATTCGCGAACGACTTACACAAACAACGGAATTGACGGAAAATTCGACGCTGGCCCGACGTCCATACTTAACATTGGTACGCCTCAGATAAGCCTCATATAGCAGGGGTAACTTTACTCTGTAAAAAGCCTAACGTAAACAGCGTATCTGTACTGCGACGGCCGGGCGTATGTTCGTGAATAGGCGTATCTAGCTGATTTACATATTTCTAGGCGTAAATCAGCGTACACGCCCCTAGCGGCAAGCGTAAATATGCAGTTAAGATACAACGACGTAGGAGACTTACGCTGGTCGTATCTTATACAAATTCTGGCGTATCTGATTCTTTGAATCAGGCGCCAAGATACGACGTCTCAGACTAAGGCCGGGTACACACGAACAAACATGTATGGTGAAAGCGGTCCGTCGGACCGTTTTCACCATACATGTCTGCCAGAGGGCTTCTGTACGATGGTTGTACACACCATCGTACAGAAGTCCGCGCGTAAACAATACGCGGGGCGTGTCCGCGGTGTCGCCGCGTCGATGACGCGGTGTCGCCGCGACAATGACGCAGCGACGTGGGCGGCCCGCCTTTAAAATGCTTCCACGCATGCGTCGAAGTCATTCGACGCATGCGAGGGACGGCGGGCGCCTGGACATGTACGGTAGGTCTGTACTGACGACCGTACATGTCCGAGCGGGCAGGATTCCAGCGGACTGTTTTAAAACAAGTCCAGGAATATTTGTCTGCTGGGAAAAGGCCCGGCGGGCAAATGTTTGCTGGAATTCGGCCCACTCGCGCCCACACACGACCGAACATGTCTGCTGAAACTGGCCCGCGGACCAGTTTCAGCAGACATGTTTGGTCGTGAGTATGGGGCCTAAGAGATACGACAGCATATCTGGAGATACGCCGTCGTATCTCATACGTGAATCTGGGCCTCAATCAGTAAAATCCCATAAAATATTTTAAAACCTACAGATTTTTATGAAAGGATACCTGGTAACTGTGCCAGGACAAAGGGAGGGCAGGAGGGGCAGAAGGGGAAGCCGCCCAGGGCACAGCAGTATGGGAAGGCACCCCTTCACTCATGCAAGCTCCAGTTCCTTCTAGCCACAAGAAATGGCAATGAACACTGCATGCCAACAATCGACAGCTGAAACAAGAGATCCAACAATGGGCACAAGGTGGTACAACCAATCTACACATGTATTAGGAAGACCCATGACAGTCCTTGTTTTACATTGACAACTGTCTCCTAATTGGGTTTCTGCATTATCACCATTACATGCTCCCTGATGGAAACTAATAGCCATGCTGACCATAGGTGTGCGCAGCCTATTGCATTAGGGTATGAACCCCAAACTCACACTACTGATCACTCATTGTGTTTAATCAGAAAGGGAAGGGGTCAGTAAATTACATATTTACCGGCCCCTTCCCCCCTATCATCCTAAGGCCCCTTTCAGACTGGGGCGGGAGCTGCGGTGGCGGTATAACGCCGCTAAAAATAGCGGCGCTATACCGCCGGAATTGCCGCGGGTATCAGCCGCTAGCGGTGCGGTATTAACCCCCGCTAGCGGCCGATAAAGAGTTAATACCGCCCGCAATGCGCCTCTATAGAGGCGCATTGCGGGCGGTATTGCCGCGGTTTCCCATTGTTTTCAATGGGAAGGAGCGGTGAAGGAGCGGTATACATGCCGCTCCTCTCACCGCTCCAAAGATGCTGCTGACAGGAGATTTTTTTGTCTCCCGCCAGCGCATCGCCTCAGTGTGAAAGCCCTCGGGCTTTCACATTGAGTCTGCAGTGAAGAAGTTTTTCAGGCGCGATAGCAGCGCTATTTTTAGCGCTGTATCGCCTGAAAAACTCCTCAATGTGAAAGGGGCCTAAAACATCCCTGCAGCGTCAGCCAACAGGAGAAAAGGGAATCCAGCAGCGGTGGGAAGGGGGGGGGGGAGCTAGGGCAGTAGGGGGAATCTATGCTGCACAGGGTGATTAGGGTGTGCCTGGGCACACCCTGTGCATACGTACGCCTTTGATGCTGACACGCCTTTGATGCTGACACATCTTTGATGCTCCTCCTCGGCTCACACAGCAGTGGGAGTCATTGGCTTCTGCTGCTGCCAATCACAGCCAGTGAGTCAATGAGGAGAGAGTGTGTGGGGGGGGAGGGGGCTGAGTCTCACTACGTGTGTGAATGGACAATGCCCATTCACAAGAGTGTGGCTCGGGAGTGAGCCTGCTTGAGTGCCCCCATAGCAAGAGGCTTGCTATTGGGGGCACTCGGTAGGGGAGGCGGAGCCAGAAACGCTGGTGGGGAACCCAAAAAGAAGAGAATAGAATCTCTCTCTCCTCCTCGGCTCACACAGCAGTGGGAGCCATTGGCTTCTGCTGCTGCCAATCACAGCCAGTGAGCCAATGAGGAGAGAGTGGGGGATGGGGGGGCTAAGTCTTACTCTGTGTATGAATGGACAATGTCCGTTTACAAGGGTGTGGCTCGGGCGTGAGCCTGCCTGAGTGCCCCCATAGCAAGAGGCTTGCTATTGGGGGCACTCGGTGGGGGGGGGGGGGTGAGCCAGGACCGCCGGCAGAGGACCCAAAAAGAAGAGGATCGGGGCTGCTCTGTGCAAAACCATTACACAGAGCAGGCAAGTATAATGTGGGTTAAAAAAAAAATAATAACCTTTAGAATCACTTTAAAGAGCATGTCGCATTGGGTGGGCGGTACTGCTGCAGAACACACCGCATTTAAAAGTATGGGGCGGTGCCACAATGGCGTGTTATGCAGACAGTTACAGCGCAGTAGTGCGCCATCTACTGGGTTAAAACAGGCAATGGTCAGACAACTCTGAAAAGCATTTCAGAGAGGTTGGCAAGGGTATGAATGAGTTCTAAAGGAGATGGGACAATCAGATTGTAATGTTTGTGGGTGAGTATGGAGTACATTGAACAGACAGGACGGAAAGGCAGTCAAGAGTTAAATGTGATAACAGAAAGTTCATAAATCTGTTTATTCTTCTGGCCTGGAAGTCCAGCCAAGTGTTTTTTTGGTTGGTGTTTTGCATATTTCTCCCGCCTGATGGTAAAACGCTGTAGTTCAGGAGTGTAACAATGAGCGCAGTGTCTGAGTAAACGGGCGCACAGGTTTTCAACCTTCCTATGCTGCAACAAAAGCATTGTAACAATGCCAATAATTTCATTGTGCAAATACAGCCATGGCCCTAACGCTCAATGTAAAGCTGTTTGAGGGAGGACAATGGCCAAGGTGAAATGGAGGACTTCAGGTATCCATATCCACTTACTGTCAGGTGCAACCTACAAAGTGCTGCATTCCCAGCGATGGCCTCATCATTATAATCCTACTCCTTCATCATGTGGAGAGGGATAGGAGTAAGGGCTGCAAGGTCTATACTGATTGTGGTGATACCGGATTCATCAATGCAGGATAATGATATTTTATGCATTTTTTATGTACATGCACCGACTTTACTAGTTCTGAGCAGTACATGAGATCTAAGTACCAGTTCACACTAGCGCGATTCCAGCGCTGTTTCCCTCGTATCACATAGGACTCGCAGGCAGTCCACACTGCCCTATGCGAAGGGCTGTGGGTGTCAATTGAAAGTTAAAGTGTAAGTATAGCTTTACAGAAAAATCTGTGTAGCGCCCTGCTCCCAATGACTGGGGCGCTATTCTAAATTTAGGGGCGTCTAAACCAATAGTGGATTCCATTGAAATCAGCCTCTGTTCTGGCTATGGTTGCGCTTGATAGAATTTTCCCCTGTTGCCTGTAGGCGGTGTTACCACCTCCATGTTGGAACACAGACGAACCTTGTTGTTTTAAGTGACCCTTCTCAGCAGCAGCCCAGTGAGTGGGTGCATGCCGGGAGGGGATACTTAAAGTGGGGGTTCACCCTGAGCTGACTTCTGACACTGACAGTATGCATGTACATACCGTTTTATCGCTATTTTACCACCCGGCTTCCGGGTAGTGAATCCGGCGGGAGTTGGTGTCCCTTTTCACAGGCTAAGTGATTGACGTATGACAAAAGTTTCCCACCGGCGCATACGGCGCGTCACGAGTTGCCGAAAGAAGCCGAACGTCGGTGCGCAGGTGCCGTATAGAGCCGACTTGCAGTCCAGCTTCTTTCGGCAACTCGTCACGTGCCGTATGCGCCGGTGGGAAGCTTTTGTCATACGTCAATCATTTAGCATGTGAATAGGAACGCCCACTCCCGCGGGATTCACTACCCGGAAGCCAGGTGGTAAAATAGCGATAAAACGGTATGTACGAAAAAAAAAAAAAAGATCAGCGTACTGTCAGTGTCAGAAGTCAGCTCAATGCAATGTTAGAATTTTTTTTTAGGGTGAACCCCCGCTTTAAGGGGCAGACGCCGTTGTTCGGGGTCCTTCGTCTCGTGGCCCTCCTGGCGCGAGGTATGTGTGTGTGATTCCAGCCCCGGGACCACGTTGGTCCGAGGCTGCGTCTCTATTGAGTAGACCCAGCTATGCTGGCTGGGGCCTATGATTTAAAAGGGGATCCCAAGCTGTCCATCCAAGTAGGGGAAGCTGCTTAACGAAGGAAACCGGGGGAGGACCTGCCCTGGAGGAGACCAAGCAAGGCAAGCTAATGTCTCGGGATAGGCCTGGTGACTTTGTTAAAAGGGATCCACTATTCTACTTGTCTTACAGTCCACCGGATCGGTTTAAAGGCTCTTCAATGTAAGGCTGGAAGTTCGGGACTTAAATCCTGTGGCACGATAATCCCTGACTATATATCTTTCGTTCTCAGACGGTCTGTGGCAGAGACTGTTCTCATACTGTCCGTGCGTCATCCCGGCTGCTAGGCCATGTGAGAGGGGCCTATCCGGGTGAGCAATACCCACTCAAGAGAGAGTGATGAATACTGGAACTTTAGATATTTTTGTGCATTCTATACCGCGTACCTGAACCTTCCCCTTCTCTCTATACTCTCTGCTTTCTTCACAAGTTTTATGCAGCAAAAATAAAACCTAACAGTTGAAGGTTTTACATCTTGTGTAGACATTCCAATTTCTACAGACTTTCTTCCCCTGACAACGAACTTAGAGGTAACGTGCAAAAACCCAATCTAAACTAGCAGCTCCTTTGGGGGTAGTGCTACATCTGTAAGGTGAACTTACACAGGACCTCACGGCAGTGCTCGACTCTGCCCCCCCCCCCCCCAGCGCTCAAGCCTCGTACACACGCTCGGTTTACACTCGACAAGAACCAGCAAGAAAAATGCTGACGGAGCTTTCTTTCCGAGTACACCGTGCGTGTGTACGAGGCTTTCAGGTTTCTCGTCAAGAAAACTGCCTAAAATCTTGACGAGAAAAATAGAGAACCTGCTCTCTATTTTCTCATTGTGATTTTCCCGCAGTGTTTTCCTGCCGAGAAACCCGAGAGTGTGTATACTTACCTGTCGCCGTGGAAACCCACGCATGCTCGAAATGACTTTGACGCATGCGCGGTAGCTTCCTAGGCATAGGTAGGGTGCAGCAAGATGGCGGCAACGGCATCGAATGTGACGAGCGCATGCTCATCGTACGCGATGACGTCACCGCGTTCTTGCCTTCCAAAAGAACCGCGGTTCTTTTGAAAGGAGTGTCTGTACACTCGGGTGGCAAGATATTCTTGCCAAGAATCTCGGCAGGAAAAACGACAGTTTTTTCCTGACGAGATTACTGTACAGGGCTTAAGACTCGGTTCTTTCAGCTGTCAGCAGGATTCCCCCATTGACAGCTGAAATGTAAAAACAAAGCAGGCAATTATCAGTTGTTAAAGCGGGAGTTCACCCAAAAAACAATTTTTAACATTAGATTGAGGCTCATTTTGTCAAGGGGAATCGGGTGTTTTTTTTTTAAATCGAAGCTGTACTTACCGTTTTAGAGAGTGACCTTCTCCGCCGATTCCGGGTATGGGTCTTCGGGACTGGGCATTCCTATTTGATTGACAGGCTTCCGACGGTCGCATACATCGCGTCAAGAGTATCCGAAAGAAGCCGAATGTCGGTGCGGCTCTATACGGCGCCTGCGCACCGACGTTCGGCTACTTTTGGAAAATCGTGATGCGCCGTATGCGGCCTGTCAATCAAAATAGGAACGCCCAGTCCCGAAGACCATACCCGGAAGTGGCGGGATCTATCTCTAAAACGTTAAGTACTGCTTCGATTAAAAAAAAACCACCTGATTCCCCTTCACAAAATGAGCCTCAGGGGCCACTGTGTTCTTAACAACCAATGACTCATTCAGCTGTCAATGGGGTTCCCCTTTTGACAGTTGAAGTGTTAAAGAAGTCTGGCGATTGGAGCTGTCAAAAAAAAAAAAAAAAACAGTTGGCAATGTTTATCAAATAATTATAATGTAAGCCTTTGTATTCATGTATGCCAATTTTCTAACATTACCCCTATTATTTTTATTTTTTGTTATGATTACTATTTTTCATCTTTTTTCCCTTTTAGGCGCCTTTCACACGGATGGCAGTTTTGCCGCAGTTAAAAGCATGTAAATGTTCTGTGAAATTCAAGGCTCCAGGCACTGCGATTAGCTGCATTTGTACATTGTGATTACCTACGTTTACGTGCGTTTAGCTGCGGTAGTCATTCCCATAGCAACCCTTTTTATTTTTTGGATTATGATGTGCTTCCTGTTCTTTTTTTTTTCTTACGCTGCTATCCGCAGTTGACACAAAAGACTGCGATTACCTGCGGTAAATCGCTCCTCGACGCATTAAATTCAATTTAACCAAACCGCATGTAACTAAATCACAGCTAAACGCTGTGTGTGAATGGGGCCATAGGAAAGCAATGTGTGCTTTTAGCTGCGGTAGAAAACTAGAAAATCCGCAGCTAAAAGCCCCATTTTATCCGTCCGTGTGAAAGAGGCCTAATGTTGATTCATACCATACTATACCCTACTTATATATTATAAATATTTATTTATTTTTCTCAATAAATGTTTATTGAAGAATAGACAAAAAAAAGATACAGGGTATGGTATGGTTTTATTTTATTCTTCAATAAACATTTATTAAGAAAAAAAAAATTATAATATATAAGTTTATATAATTTTTTACAGTACATAAACCAGTTCCCGATTTTCTTCAAGTCTTCAGTACATATAGGTGCACAAGTCCATATTCTTCTACAAAAAGTGTAATCAAAAGAAAAAATAAAGGAAAGCTAACCATTTCCTTGGGGGGGGGGGGGGAAAAAACACCTTTTATACAAATGTGCATATAGTATAAAAAGCTGCATACATATATTAAAATAATCAGCTAAAATATTTTCTCTCTTTCTTATGCAAAAGACAGGAAAACAAAAGCAAAGCTGAGCTGATTAGGCAACAACCTGCCAAGGAAGAAAAGGGAAAAAAATGCACACAGCAAAACAATTAGCCGAAATGCAAGGCAAAAGTCCGTTAATGTTATCCAGAATGACAGCACAGCCATTGTTTGAGCTGCCAAGGCGCTGCATGCTCGCTGGATCTAAAAAATGTCCTAAGAGAATAATAAACTAACCAGATTAGACTAAGAGTGATGCTTTCGGTACCACTTCCATCGACGTTACAAAACTCGCACACTGTTCCCGAGTTTTACAATGCGAGCGGGGAGCTGTAGTTTTTCGAGGGGGGAAAATGGCTGCTCTGTGTTGGCAGGGACAAGAGTGCCAACAAACAGGGCCCTGCTTTATTATTTAACAGTTGGTACTGCTGGAGTCCTGGCACTGCAATAGAGCAATCTCTGTCTTAGTGCAAGTAAGCCTGATGTTAAGAGCTTATGAGCCAAATCATGTTTACCATAGTCTGTGAGAACCTAAACAGCCTCATCAGATGGACAAAAATTCCTAAAGGTACAACATTCCTTGGCCAAACGAGCGAATGAAAAATTCAGAGAGGTGCGGAATCGTTTTTTTTTTGCGGCTGCTCCACAATTAAACTTTGCAGAGGAATCGTTGTTACAAATCACAAAGCCTCCCCTTTCTTTCCCTCGGTGCACCCGATCAACAAACCGGTCTTCATCAGTAAAAACCTTGACCCATAGTCTACCCCCATAAAAAACATGCCAAACGGCTCTTCCGGTGTCACGTAGCCAACTGGCCGGCTGGAAGAGCTCATTGAGCGAAAAAAAAAAAGAGGAAGCTCTGCCATCAAGCTCGGGGCGCCACCGGGGCATATGTGCAGAATTATATCCCTCCAGGCCGACGAGCGGAGATGTTGTTGCGCGCTCCCACCAAAAGCTCCCACCAAAGCTCCCACCAAAGCTCCCATCAAAAAAGACGACCTTGTCAAAAAAATGAGTTCTGAGTACAAGTTCATCTGATTATCGGGGGGAGGGGGGGGGGGTTTAATCACTCGTTTCTACGGAGCCGACTTTACACAAATGACACGTAGGAGCCAAATGGAGAGGTTGTTGTGTTGGATGATTCTTCGGCTTTTGGGTCAAACGTTCGGCTCGTTTGATCATTTACAAAACGTACACGGGCTTTCCTTGGAAAAATGATGCTTGGCAGCTATCAGTTGGGCCTCGGTGGGCTTTCTACTGTGTTGCCGTAAAAAAGGCGAAGGAGAAAAGTGAGAATATCTACAGGCAATGGGGTCCACACCGTATTATTTATGCAATATAGACACATGAGTTGTTAAATCGGGGGGGGAAATTCAAACATGCTAATTGCACATTCTGCGGGAGGTGAGAATATGATATAAAAAATGCCTCCTCCATTTAATATTTATAGACGTGAAATGTGAGAGACACATTATTTTGTTTTGGGTCACACTGAAGCCATTAAAGTTTTTTTTTTTTTTATTATTTCCACACTTGTTCTATTTAGTCTGGTTATAGTGAACATTTATTCATTAGGCTTAACATATTAAAGGTACACTCCAGTCAAACAAATTGAAAGTGAAGCCTTATGCCGCGTACACACGCTCGGAATTTCCGACAACAAATGTTCGATGGGGGCTTGTCGGAAATTCTGACCGTGTGTACGCTCCATCGGACATTTTATGTCGGATTTTCTGACAACAAAAATTCTGAGATGTGTGCGAACCTGGTGTGCTGACCCTAAGAACACCATCACTACAGTCAAGCACGGAGGTTGAAAAATTATGCTTTGGGGCGGTTTCTCTGCTAAAGGTACAGGCTGACTTTGCCGCATTGAGGGGCCAAAGAACGAGGACATGTATTGTAAAATCTTGGATGAGAACCTTCTTCCCTCAGCCAGAACACTGAAGATAGGACATGGATGGGTCTTCCAGCATGACAATGACCCCAAACATACCGCCAAGGCAACAAGGGAATGGCTCAAAAAGAAGCACATTAAGGTCATGTTGTGGCCTAGCCAGTCTCCAGACCTTAATCCTATAGGAAATTTATGGAGGGAGCTGAAACTTTGAGTTGCCAAGAGACAGCCACAAAGAAACCTTAAGGATTTAGAGAAGATCTATAAAGAAGAGAGGACCAAAATTCCTCCTGAGATGTGTGGAGACCTGATCACCAACTACAAGAAACGTCTGACCTCTCTGCTTCCCAACAAGGGTTTCTCCACCAAGTCATGTTTTGCTTGGGGATCAAATACTTTTTTTTACTCACTGAACTGCAACTCCATTTATAATATTTGTATTGTGTGTTATTTCTGGATTTTTGGTTGATATTCTGTCTCTATCATATAAAATACACCTATGATAAAAAATGATAGACCCTTCATTTCTTTGTAAGTGGGCAAACTTACACAATCTGCAGGGGATCAAATCATTATTTCTTTATCGTACATCACAGGACACCATAGCAATTACTATGTGGGTTATAGGCCACCTATAGGTGAATGGACACTGGTACACTCAAAAGACAGGAAGTCCCCTTTCCTATATAACCCCTCCCATACAGGGAGTACCTCCGTTTTTTCTACAGTGTCTAATGCCGCGTACACAAAACGTTGTTCGCCGTTTTTCTCGACGCGATTCTTATCAAGCCTGCCTTGCATACACACGACCGTGAAAAAAAAAAAATTGCTCGAGCACAGTGCGGTGATGTACAACACGTACAACGGCACTATAAAGGGGAAGTGCCATTCGAATGGCGCCACCCTTTGGGCTTGATTATGCAAATTTCCCTTCTCCTAACTTGCTTCTGAGCACGCGCGATGTTTTCCCCGTCGTTAAAGCCTACACGCGACCATTTTTCACGACGTGAAAGACGTAGAGACAAAATAGAGCATGTTCTTAATTTTTAATACCCATTTTTCACGTCGAGAAAAATGCCCTGGAGCCTACACACAATTGTTTTTAATGACCAATTAAAAAAAATTGAATTTTTCTCGTCATGAAAAACGGTCGTGTGTACGCGGTATAAGGTGTTTGTCATTGTTAATGAAGTGCTAAGAAGAGCTCCACAGGTGATCCTGGATAGGATCAAGAGGGGCCATGTAAAAAATTATAGACCCTTCATTTCTTTGTAAGTGGGCAAACTTGCAAAATCTGCGGGGGATCAAATAATTATTTTCCCCACTGTATCAAACATATTTCAGCTCACTGACTTCTATGGTTTTAATACCTCATGAGGCACTTCAACTCTCTGAGGATCCGAAAAGAATTGTTACTCTACATAAAGAAGGTCTAGGCCAGTGGTGGAGAACTTTGGCACCCCAGATGTTTTGGAACTACATTTCCCATGATGCTCATCTACACTGCAGAATTGATGAGCATCGTGGGAAACATAGTTACAAAACATCTGGAGTGCCAAGGTTCGCCATCACTGGCCTAGGCCAAGGATCCTCAAACTACGGCCCTCCAGCTGTTGCAGAACTACACATCCCATGAGGCAGGGGTCAAGTCCTGGGGAAAAAAGTGTGGGAACTCCCACCCAAGATCCACTCCCCCACCAAAAAATAAATGATACGCTCATATGCATAATTACTAAACCGCATGTTTTTCTTTAAGCAAGTTCTTTCTAAATTCCGCGATAACTCGCGGCAGACCTCCGCAATGTCTCCTGGGAACAATGACAAAAGCTCCCAGGAGACATTGCGGCATCGAGGAAGTGACGGAATACCTGCACACTACCCTACGAATCCATATACAGGAAGCGGCCGGTAACAAAGGATTACTAAGGTTCGCCTGCCCCTGACAGTGACTCGAGCTGGGCATCGCCACTTAGTGAAGGATTGGCTCGGGCGGCTCGGGGCTGCTCTAGTCCTGCAAAGGGAACTGCTGAGAAAAAAGTGCAGGAACTCCGTTCCCACGCGTTCCCGCAGGACTTGAGCCCTGCCATGAGGCATTGTAAAACTCTGACATTCACAGACATGACTAGGCATGATGGGAATTGTAGTTCCCGAACAACTGGAGGGCCGTAGTTTGAAGACCCCTGGCCTAGGTTATAAGAATATTGCCAAGACCCTGAAACTGAGCTGCATTACGGTGGCCAAGACCATACAGCTGATTAACAGGACAGGTTCCACTGTTATACAAGCTTTACTATCACTACTTTACATTGTAGCAAAGTGTCATTTCTTCAGAGCCGGTTCACACAGGGGCGGCACGACTTTGGGGGCGACTCGGCCAGGCGACCTGAAGACGACTTCTAAGGCGACTTGCAAAATGACTTCTGTATAGAAGTCAATGCAAGTCGCCCCGAGTCGCCCCCGAAGTCGTACAAGAACCTTTTTCTAAGTCGGAGCGACTTGCGTCGCTCCTATTAGAACGGTTCTATTCACTAGAATGGGACGCGACTTGTCAGGTGGCTGCGTCGCCTGACGAGTCGCCCCAGTGTGAACCAGGTCTCAGTGTTGTCACATGAGAAGATAGAATAAAATGTTTACACAAATGTGAGGGGTGTACTCACTTTTGTGAGATACTGTACATTGCAGAGAATTATAGATGCATGGTCCCCCCCCCCCCCCTGCTCTGCAAGTAATTCCAGATTCATAGAGCTTTGCCCTTCTGGTAATTATCATTGAATATACACAGACAAGGACGGAAAATTACATACGACATCTCTCAGGGGCAGTCCGGCGTCTTATACACAGGTACGTCCCTTGCACACATCTATGTGAAGGAAACGTACAACGCTGTGTATATGGAAAGCGTCGGGAAGGCAATTTCAACCTCTGAAAAGAAAACAAGTAAAAGATACAATAACTGTTGTACGCACTAATGAATCATTGATGTGCACAGTTCCTACAGAAAAAAAAAAAAAAAGTAATATTATACTCGGTTATACCCGGCTTATGTTTTAATTGATTTATTAATATTTTATCACAGGAATGTAATTTAAGCGTCTAGTGATTTAGCTCTCATAAACCTTTAGCATTTTGCAAATTCAAATTCAAATTTGAAGCCAGGGCGAGCAATTAACTTTTCTATCATCTTGTCAGGGGAGAAGGTTCGTGTTTAATTTGAGACAAAGTGACAGAAATATATACACTGTATGTAAGACTGCAATTTAATTTCTGAGTCGGTGCCATCCACCTTCATTACTGTGATAGCGGGGAGGGATGATCTGCAGAAATGGCCTCAGAGCTGCGCATTTTATACCAAATGGGGGAGGGGATGTGTAAACAGTGGTATCAGGATCTAAAAAAAAGAAAAAAAGAAAAATTACAATTACAGTGGAACTAAAGACAAAAACTTTTTTTTTATTTGCCATCTGTGTCCTATTGGGGAGATTTCCTTTCACTTCCTGTCCCATAGTCAAAACAGGAAGTGGGGCAGTGACAGCAGGTGGTATATTTTCTTTTGAGGGGGGCAGCTTCACCCTCTGTCTCCTCCTTCTTCGGCCTCACGGCTTCCCCTCCATCTCCTCTCTCCTCCTCCTCGTCAGTGACCAATAGGATCGCTTCTCCTCTTGGCCAAATAGGGTCTCAGGACCCGCTTCCTGAGCCGGGAGGAGAATTAGGAGGACAATAGCAAATATTAGTTTGCTCTTGTCACACAGCTGGGTGGGCTGCGCCCCGAGTCCACCCTTTTTGAAAGCCAATTGGAGCCTCAGGCTCTTAATGTGTGCTTCCAAAAAGAAAAAACATTAGAACCCATGTGTCCTGCATGTAAACCTAAGGGGTTGATCCTGTGCATTGTGTAAAAAGGCTGTTTAATCCTGTCTTCTCTCATCCTCCCCTTCTTCCACAGTAGGGTGACCATGTGTCCCGGATTGCCCGGGACAGTCCCACATTTTGCAGGTCTGTCCCGGGCACCTTTATTCCAGGACAATACAGTGCCCCGGAATGAAACTGACACAGCTACCTCCCCCCCCCCAGGCCAATCAGATGCCCCCAAAAAAGGCAGCCACATCACTGCTTTACTCAACTTGCCCTAGCCGGGAATGCCTGGAGGAGCACAATCCCCGCCCCCTGCTTGTGATAGGAGATATCATAAATCACGCCTCTTGTGTCCAATCAATGTGCTGTGATTCGATACAGCACAACCTGGCTTTTTGAGAAAGGGGGGGTGTAATGGGAGTCACTTTTGGGCACAGATTGAGACAGAAAATAATGGACATGCAGAATATGTCTTGGACTGCAGCCCACCTGTCTTGTCTGTTGTGATGTAAATGATTCTAGGATGGCTTCTAAGGATCTTTCATTATGGCTTGTGCTAATAGACCCTGTATTGTGTGAAGGAGTCCTGTGATAAATGTGTATTGTGAGTTAACAGACAGCCTAAAGGTCAGGTGTATGAATCATCAGATGTAGTTAATTAGCTCATGTAAATTAGGTTAGAGCCGGAGTCAGGGTGTCTACTAAAAGATGTGTATTGGGGCTCATTCGGTAAGCATTGTATGATGTTGTGGGTGGAGTTGGGTCATTGTTCATTTGGTTACTGCAGTATCCTAATTGTATATAAGAGCTGTATTTCTCAATAAAAGGTCTCATTCCTGTTGAACCTCAAACAGAGCTGTGTGTCTCGTTATTGGGGTTAGTTTGCCTGACTGTGGGGTGTCGGTAGCTGCCTTGTGTTCGGGAATGGAATATCCTAAACAGCTTTAACCCCTGTCCCATTTGGGGTGCCGTTACAGGGGGTATGCCTGAATGGTAGTTTGGAAATGTGGTCACCCTATTCCACAGTCCCCAATCCATCTCCTGATAGTACAGAGCCTTGGGGACACTCTGCACATGCTCAGTTTAGTGTGTATTGCTACAGTGTTTTTTTTTTTTCTTTTTTCTCGGGAGGGTGAATGTGATCAGCACAGGGCCAATCGGCACTGTCCAGACAGAGGGTCAGTGGTCATGCAGCCTCATGGGACAGTCAGAGTAAAATGAAAACTCCTCCTACAAGCTTTAACCAACCGGAGGTCGTTGGGATCCTTCTTTTTATGCCATGTTTAACCACTTAACCCCCGGACCAGATCGCTGGTCAAAGACCAGAGCACTTTTTGCGATTCGACACTGCGTCGCTTTAACTGACAATTGCGCGGTCATGCGACGTGGCTCCCAAACAAAATTGGCGTCCTTTTTTTCCCACAAATAGAGCTTTATTTTGGTGGTATTTGATCACCTCTGTGGTTTTTAGTTTTTGCGCTATAAACAAAAATAGAGCGACAATTTTGAAAATAAATATAAATCCCCCAAAAATATATAAAAAAGCATTTTTTTCCCTCAGTTTAGGCCGATACGTATTCTTCTACATATTTTTCGTAAAAAAAAAAAAAAAAATCGCAATAAGCGTTTATTGATTGGTTTGCGCAAAAGTTATAGCGTTTACAAAATAGGGGGTATTTTTATGGCATTTTTATTAATATTTTTTTTTTACTAGTAATGTCGGCGATCAGCGATTTTTTTTTCGGTACTGCGACATTATGGCGGAAAACTTCGGCCACTTTTGACACATTTTTGGGACCATTGGCATTTTTATAGCGATCAGTGCTATAAAAATGCATTGGATTACTATAAAAATGCCACTGTCAGTGAATGGGGTTAACACTAGGGGGCGGGGAAGGGGTTAAGTATGTTCCCTGGGTGTGTTCTAACTGTAGGGGGGTGGCCTCACTAGGGGAAATGACTGATCTTCTGTTCATACATTGTATGAACAGCAATCAGTCATTTCTCCCCCTGACAGGACCGGGAGCTGTGGGCCAGATTCACAGAACAAATACGTCTACTGATACTCCGGCGTATTTTCAAATTTGCCGCGTCGTATCTTAATTTGTGATTCACAAACAAGATACAACGGCTTTTGGCTAAGATCCGACAGGCTTACGGCTTCATACGCCTTCGGATCTTAGGCTGCAATACTTTGGCCGCCGCTGGGTGGAGTTCGCGTCGTTTTCCAGCGTCGGGTATTCAAATTAGGTTTTGCGGCGATCCACGAAGGTACTCACGTGCGTTACGTCGTCGCAAGTCGTTTTTTCCCGTCGCAAAGTTAGTCATGCTTTTTCATGCCTTAACTTTACACCAGCCATGTTAAAGTATGGCCGTCGTTCCCGCGTCGAATTAAATTTTTTTTTTTCGGCGTAAGTACGTTATGCACGTCGCCATTCACAAACACGTCGGGGCGCCGTAATTTCGCGCAAAGCACGTCGGGAAATTTACTAACGGAGCATGCGCAGAACGTTCGGGGCGGGAGCGCGCCTAATTGAAATGGTACACACCCCATTTGAATTAGGCGGGCTTGCGCCGGACGTCTGTACGATACACCGCCGTAAGTTTACACGCAAGTGTTTGGTGAATCAGGCACTTGTGCTGAAAACTTGCGGCGGTGTAACGTAAACACGATACGTTACGCCACCGGAGTTCTACGAGAATCTGGCCCTGTGTGTTTACACACACAGCTCCCGGTCCTCGCTCTGTAACGAGCGTGCGGGAGTCGGGGGAGAGCGGGAGACGCGTGCCTCCGTCGGCGCGCGCGCCCCTAGTGAACTGCGTGAGAGCCGACGTATAACTATGTGCTCTCGCGCAGGGGAGCCGCCCTTCCGCCGTAAAACGACGGTGGCTGGTCGGCAAGTTGTTAATGGAACCATCTAATTGTCAACATAACCTGTTGAATTTATCTTTCCCTAGGAATAAAATACTTTGTAAAAGAAAAGGTTTAATACCATGGCTCTGTGCATACTGCGGATAACAAGTCTTTCAGAATGGAAATCATTTAGAATAAAATGTGATGGTGTCCCTGTTCCTTCTATACAGCCTGGGAACACCTCTGCCATCCACATGTTCCAGACTTTCTTCAATGAAGAAAAAACACACCAAACAAACAGAAAATTACATGGTGTTCTATGTGCTTGTGAGCTCTTCTTGCACTGCTTCCTGGAGGGAGTCCAGCTCGCAGCTTCTTACAAAGTGTTCCCAGTCGTCCCCTCTGTGCGGCTTTGTAGTGTGTGCACCCTACCATCAGATGGAGGGGATAGGTAACCTTTCCCACAGTCTGTCAGCTGCCGCCTTTGTTGTGCTTTGTCTGCGAGATTACCTGAAGTAACTCCGCGTCTGGCCCCCGTGGGGATAAGTTGGGAGAGGACAAAAGGTTTGATCTGAAAACAAGAACATTCAGGGGGGCTGGACAAAATTAGGAAATTACAGACAGTTACAGAAAAAAAAAAGGAGAGACGGGTTCCTAGTTTTTTTTTCTTCTTTTCTTTGCCATCTGTTTCTCACAGCTCGGGCCTGCTTGCAGCAAGGCACAGGGGATCATCTGAAAGACCCCGTCTTGTACGCAGTTTAGTGGGCACCGTCGCTGCGTATGTGACGACTTTCGGATGGCTTTTAGTGAAAATAATACTGGACTTAAAGATACTTCCTTGCCATGTACTTTGTTGGATCCACTATACCGGACTTTCTCAACCTTTTCAACACAGAAGAACCCTTGAAATCACCTTCCAGTCTTAGGCCCCGTCTTAGGCCCCGTACACACGTCCGAGAAACTCGACGGGCAAAACACATCGTTTTGCTCGTCGAGTTCCTTGTGAAGCCGCCGAGGATCTCGGCGAGCCAAGTTTCCCCATTGACTAACGAGGAAATAGAGAACATGTTCTCTATTTGGCTCAACAAGTTCCTCGTCGGTTTCCTCGGCCAAAAGTGTACACACGACCGGTTTCCTCGGCAGAATACGGCTTCTGAATTCTGCCGAGAAACTCGGTCGTGTGTACGGGGCCTGAGGGAACCTCTGCTACAAATGACTCTATCTACAACTCATGACACATCAGTGCGATGGTCGGTGGGAAGAATGGTGCATACACTAGCGGGCCATTGGGAAGAATTAACCCCTTACAGATAGCTACAAAGATCAGTGGGAACTTATCTGAGAGGCAAACATTGGTCATTACTCATAAAACCCCTAGCAACCTTTAAAGGAACCCTACTTGAGAAGCCCTGCACTAGACTTTCCATTACAAATATAGAAACCAGATAGGCCTTCAATACTTCATCTGCAACACACCATAGCAGGGTTTCTCAACCTGGGTTCCAAAGATGAATTGATGAATTAATACCAATGGTGGGGTACTATTCCTCCCAGTAATTCCAATGATGGGGTACTGTTCCTCAAATGAATACCAATGATGAGGTACTATTCATCCCATTAATACCAATGATGGGGTGCTATTCCTCCCACTAATTAATATCAATGATGAGCTACCTACTATTCCTCCCAGTAATACCAATGACAGGGTATTATTCCTTACATTAATACCAATGAAGGGGTACTATTCCTCCAATTAATACCAATGATGGGGTAATATTCCTCCAATTAATACCAATAATGGGGTACTATTCCTCCAATTAATACCAATGATGGGGTATTATTCCTCCCATTAATACCAATGATGGGGTACTATTCCTCCAATTAATACCAATGTTGGGGCACTATTCCTCCAATTAATACCAATGATGGGGTGATATTCCTCCCATTAATACCAATGATAGGGTACTATTCCTTCAATTAATACCAATGATGGGGTACTATCCCTCCCTTTAATACCAATTCCTCCCAGTAATACCAATGATGGGGTACTATTCCTCCTACTAATACTAATGATATTGTACTATTCCTCCAATTATTACCAATGATAAGGTACTATTCCTCCCATTAATACCAATGATGGGGTACTATTCCTCCCAGTAATACCAATGATGGGGTACTATTCCTCCCATTAATACCAATTCCTCCCAGTAATACCAATGATGGGGTACTATTCCTCCCACTAATACCAATGATGGGACACTATTCCTTCAATTATTACCAATGATGGGGTACTATTCCTCCAAATTAGTACCAATATTGGGGCACTTTTACTCCTCCTACTGACCACAAGCACTATGTAAGTGTTTTACTCCCACTTACCACCAAGCCAGAGACATTGGGCTGGATTCACGTAGATCCGCGCATTTTTATGGCGGAGTAGCGTATCGTATTTACGCTACGCCGCCATAATTGAGGCAAGTGCTGTATTCACAAAGCACTTGCCTCCTAAGTTACGGCGGCGTAGCGTAAATGGGGCCGGCATAAGCGCGCCTAATTCAAATGAGGATGAGGGGGCGTGTTTTATGTAAATGTTTGGTGACCCGACGTGATTGACGTTTTTTTTTTTGCGCCGTCCGTGTACATATCCCAGTGTGCATTGCTCCAAATGACGCCGCAGGGACGTCATTGGTTTCGACGTGAACGTAAATTACGTCCAGCCCCATTCACGGACGACTTACGCAAACGACGTAAAATTTTAAAATTTCGACGCGGGAACGACGGCCATATTTAACATTGGCTACGCCACCTAGGGGGCAGCTTTATCTTTACGCGGCGTATCTCTTACGGAAACGGCGTATCTTTACTGCGACGGGCAAGCGTACGTTCGTGAATCGGCGTATCTAGTCATTTACATATTCTACGCTGAAATCAACGGAAGCGCCACCTAGCGGCCAGCGGAAAAATTGCACCCTAAGATACGACGGCGCAGACCGTCGTATCTTAGCTAGGTTTAAGTGTATCTCAGTTTGAGCATACACTTAAACTTACGACGGGCTTAGATTCCGAGTTATGTCGGCGTATCTAGTGATACGCTGGCATAACTCTTTGTGAATCCGGCCCATTGTCTTTTCCCACTGATGTTCAGCCATTTCCTTCTCCCACTTGCCACAATCTGGCCTCTCCAAGCCTAAAGAACCTGGAGGGACCGTTTGGAAAGTTCAGAGACCACTACTCTAGAATCTGGAAATCACTGTATAGACACCGCTACTGCAGTGATCTCCACTAGCTTCCGGGTCCCGTGCTGAGTGGCTGCCCTGTTGCATTGTAAATACAGGAGGATGCCCGCTCAGCACAAGCAGAGCATTTTCTTATTGGACAAGGTGGAGAGAATGATTTCGACGCACCGCCTCTCCACCTCTTCCAATCAGAAAACATTTTGCATTCATTGCAAAAATATAAAGTGATCTCTGAATGGCACCGGTGTCGGACGGGCAACCTCCTGTATTTGGGGTAGCCGCTCAGAGCGGAACCCGGAAGCTAGTGGAGATGACTGGAGTTGCAGCGTCTTTACAGTAATTTCTAGCTTCTACAGCAGGGTTTCTCAACTGGGGGTTCCATGGTACTCTTCTAGGGCTCCTCCAGCGGTTGCTAGGGGTTCCTTAAGCAATGAGCAATTTTTGCATCCCAGATAAGTTCCCACTGACACCATTAATCATTTCAGCTATCCGTATGGGGAAAATTCTTCCCAATGGCCACAAGCATAAGAAGCATTCTTCCCACTGACCATCACACTAGCGTCTCATGAGTTGTAGATATAGTCATTTTTAGTAGAGGTTCCCTAAAATGTAAAGTTTTTTTCAAGGGTTCCTCTGTGTTGAACTGGTTGAGAAAGGCTATAGGCTGGCGTAGACAGCTTGATTTTTTTCAGATTCCTCCTGAATTTGCCCAAATTTCAAGCCATGGGTGGCACTGTTGGCACCACGGGGCTTGACAAAAGTATATTTTTCAAATTGGCTTTTGCCGAAAGAGCCAGGTGAAAAATTGTCGGCCAAACAGTGACAGCATCCAATCAGAAGCACTCTCTGATCGGGTATTCTGACAGCTGCACATGCTGCTAGTCAGAAAACCGTAACCAGCAGGGGGACATTCCTTCATCTGAGCTGTTTAGCATGGATAGAGGAATCTATTTGAGATTTAACATCCAAAGGATTTCAAATTCTGTCAAGCCAATTTTGTGGTTGACAGCAGACAGCACAGCCAAGTCCTGTACACCCCCACCCCATCCAGCTGATTGAGCAATAAAGAAATGGTGATGCAATTGTAGCGCTACCCCCAAAGGAGCCGCTGGTTAGATTGGGACGGCATATTATGTTACCTCTGTGATGTGTCTAGGGATGACGATGATGAGAACGATGCAATAATGGAATGTCCAAACAGCAGGGTATCGTTTTCTGTGCTTTTATTTCTCGCCCAACATGGCAACAGTTAACTGGAGGTAGATAGAAATAGGTTGGTGAAAGGAGAATTTGCAGATTCAGGCCTATGGATAAGGGAAGCAGTCCTGCCTCCAATGGAACTTTAGCTCACGTCGCCACTCCAGCCGGAGTGGGTGAAGTGCACCTGGACAGGCCTCTCACACCGACCTGGCAGCCAGAATGTCACTAAGAGCCCTTTCACACTGGTGCGTTTTTGCTGCGTTTTTGCGGTAAAAATATCGCTATTAAAACGCTCCCCATGCATCACAATGGACCCTTTCACACTGAGGCGTTGCGCTGGAGGAGTGTTGAGAAAAGTCCTGCAAGCAGCATCTTTGGAGCAGCTTTTGAAAAAAAAACGCTCCAAAAATGCCCCTCTCCATTGAAATGAATTGAAAACGCGGTAAAAACGCGGTAAAACAACGGTTAAAACGCGGTAAAATAGCGGTGTTTTACTTAAACTTCTGAGAAGGAACAAGTCTCTGCCACCGACTTGGCTCTAAAAGGATTAGAATTTGTAGTGGACCTCTGCCACAGGTCCCGTACTCAGGAACATGGACGATAGAGCGAATCCTCTCAATAAATGTAATCTGCCCAGAGATGGAAAGGTATCTCTGGAACACATAATGAATTGGCAGTACAGCCCAGCCAGAGCAGAGGCCCAATTTAACCAAATCAACATGGATGAGAGCAAAGTAACTCTTTCATTCCCCTCTAAATTTAACATAGCACCTGTACTGAAAGTACACAGGCGCTACACAATAATGAGCCATCCCTCTCCTCAGTACTGCTATTCGTAAGTTCACTTTCAGCACATATGCACTGCGGAAGGGCTTAACTGGCTCCCAATTCAGGTTCTCCCTCTCCTTGGGCCCAGCACCTCTACCTAAATGGACACTTCAAGCATATCTAAGGTCTTTTTTTAAGGTTTGGTATAGGATAGGAAAGGTTAAAAACCCATCCTCTTTTCCCATCTGTGTTCCCTTGTTGGGGTGTCCCCCGAACCTGTGTCCCATTAGGGAGATATCCCCTTATATCCTGTCCTACAGATACGAAAGGAAGTCAGAGGCAATCTCTTCAAATTATGGGAAATGTCTTCTTGAACAGTTGTAACCAGAACTGTTGCAGTTTAAATTATTTAGGGGGCTATTCCTGTACTGGAGACTAAATTTTGGATCTCCCATCATCACTTTCAGTCTTTGTGAAAGTGGTCACCAGGACAAATAGAGAGGATCTTCCCAGTAAGGGCAAATGACAGGGGCTTTAAACCTTCCGCACTCTATCAAAACTTAAAAAAAAAGTTACACTTTACCCTCCTTATGCCGCATACACACCATCACTTTATGTGATGAAAAAAAACGACACTTTCTGTGAAGTAAAAAATGACGTTTTTGAAACTTCAATTTTCAAAGACGAAGTTGCCTACACACCATCGTTTTTCTCACAATGTTCTTGCAAAGCGAGGTTACGTTCCACCACGTTTTCCCATTGAAGCTTGCTTCATAAGTAGCTTCTGGGCATGCGTGGATGAAAAAACGTCTTAGAAAACGACGTTTTTTGCTACACACGGTCAATTTCTGTGAAGTAAAAAGTGCACTTTTGAAAAACGACACAAAAAATTGAAGCATGCTTAAATTTTTTTTGGTCGTTTTTTTACAAGACATAAAACGACGTTTTCCCCCACACACAGTCAATTAAAGTGACGTTTTTAAAAACGTCATTTTTTTTCATCACATAAAGTGATGGTGTGTACGCCGCATTACAAATAAAAGCTGTAAGGTATAGACAGATGGGGTAGAGGTAGCTGTTGGGGTGGTTGCCAAAATCACAGAGAACTTGGAAGTAGAGCTCTTTGTCTGAAATAATGCAACTCGAATGCCATGTAAACACGGTCGGAATTTCCGACAACAAATGTTCGATATGATTTTGTTGTCGGAAAATCTGACCGTGTTTAGGCTCCATTGGACATTTGCAATCGGAGTTTCCGACAACAAATGTTTGAGAGCTGGTTCTCAATTTTTCCGACAACAAAACTTCTTGTCGGAAATTCCAATCGTCTGTAGCCAATTCCGACGCACAAAAATCCTATCCTAAAAAAGATTCCATGCTCGGAATCATTGAACTACATTTTTCTCTGCTTGTCGTAGTGTTTTAGGTGACCGCGTTCTTGATGTTCGGAATTTCCGACAACATTTGTTTGACCGTGTGTATGCAAGACAAGTTTGAGTGAACATCCATCAGAAAAAAATCCACGGTTTTTATGTCGGAATGTCCGATCGTGTGTATGTGGCATGAATGTAGAATTAAAATAAATTATTGGAAGTGTAAAACATACAAATCAAGTCAACGTGTTGCGGGGGGATCGCATCACCTTTCTTCAGGGCTGTTAGTACTTGCTTTTGGACAACAGTTGGCTCCAAAAAGGTTTCTTAAGCTCGGTTCACAGTGGAACCGGCTGCGGATCGCACAGGAACAATGTGCGTCCCTGTTCTCCATTTCGGGGGCGAATCAGGAGTCAAAGACGCACATCGTTTCTGTGCAGTGCGCTTTGCAGCCGCAATGGAGATATGTGAACCGGCTCCATAGACAGCAGGTCACGTTCTCCTGCTATGCGAATTGGATGCTGGGAAACCCACATCGGCGTGAACCCAGGCTAAATGTTATATGTAAGCAGATTGCTTGAAGTGATGCTGGGGGGGGGGGTGTAAAAACCTTTTGGGAGCCCACCATTCTCCAAATGCAGGCACTAACAGCCCTGAAGAAATCCCCCCCCCCCCCGAAACACGTTGGCTCAATCTGTACGTTTTTTACACTTCCAGTGAACGATTTTATTTCAACACCAAGTGTTGCGTTATTCCGGACAATGGGCGCCTATCTCTTCTCATCCAAGTTCTAGCTGAGACAACGGCATTATCATATCAGAAAGGTAGAGGCCCACACCTCAAAGGCGGTCCATTTTGATGGTGCTTGGTTTTGGAGAACAGTTGGCTCCAAAATGTTTCTAAATGTTATATGTAAGCAGAGTGCCGGCTTGAAGTATTGCTGGGGGGATTTAAAAACCTTTTGGGAGCCCACCATTCTCCAAATGCAAACACTAACAGACCTGAAAAAAGGGGAAGAACCCCCCCCCCCCCCCGAAACCCGTTGGCTCGATCTGTACATTTTACACTTCCAGCAAACAATTTTACTTCTACAACGAGTGTTGCGTTATTGCGGACAATAGGCGCCTATCCCTCCTCATCCAAGTTCTAGCTGAGACAACAGCATTGTCGTATCAGAAAGGTAGAGGCCCACACCTCAAAGGTGGTCCATTTCGTTAGTGCTTGCTTTTGGAGAACAGTTGGCTCCAAAAAGGTTTGTAAATGTTATGTGCAAGCAGAGTGCCTGCTTGAAGTATTGCTGGGGGGGGGGGGGATTTAAAACCCTTTTGGGAGCCCACCATCCTCCAAATGCAGACACTAACAGACCTGAAGAAAGAGGAAGGGGTTAGGGTTGGGGTTAGGGTTTCCCATTGAAGAATATGGCTTAGGGTTAGGGGCTAGGACTCAGGAATTGGAACAGGGACCTCCCCCAAAGATCAAAGGTCAGAAGGCGGGTTCCCAGAGGTCAAAGGTCACAGGGTGTGGCTGACCCACCCCCACCAAAGTGTACCGCCTACCCCAACTAAGTCGGGGAATGAACAAGTCGGGGGAAAGCGTCTTGCTGAGACAACGGCATTGTCGTATCAGAAAGGTAGAGGCCCACACCTCAAAAGGGGGTCCATTACCACCATCCACAATTGGATGTAACCCTCTGGAAGTAATCCCTTCCCTACTACTCACGGAGCCATCCATCAACTACCAGTTACCAGGAAAATCAGTCCAGCGCTGTCTCCAACACACACTAGACAAATCGCAAGAGAAGACAAGATAAATAATACTTATACTAAATGTGACATCTCCGTATCTAGTTGACGATTACATTTTCCCTCCTCAATTATATTTATTTATTTTAGAAATTCCACTTTTTTAGTAATAAGACCACTTAATGGGGCACTAAGCGATGCAGCTAAAATGGGGCGTGGCCTGAAGCTTTTCAGCAGAAATCTACCACCTAAGGCACAAAGATCCCCCCCCCCCCCCCTCCAGATTTACCTAAAAGACATCTTTGTATTTCTACAATACAAATTGTGTATAAAAGAAAATGTTTCAGCGAACGAAGCTGGAACAGAGAGAAAGCATCTTTCTGGCACTGGAAGGATGTGGAGATGACACGAAGATATGAAGCAGGGATTCTGCAAAGATAATAAAATAAAACTATACAGTGCATAATTCACTTTAGGAAAATACATCACAGCAGGCCTCCTGCAAACAAATATGTCTTCTCTGTGCTTATGCTGCCTTCACAGTCAACACTGAGCAGATTACAATTTTTGACATGTCAAGAACAGGCCATTTTTTTTTTGTTTATTCCATGCTGGCTGTGCTGTATAGTTTACACAATGGGAACAGCAGGTGCAAGGTGTCCAGACACCCCGAGGTGCATGGCCTGACTTGCCGGGGTGGGGTGTGTGCACCGAGGACATATACTGAACACTAGATTCTCTTTCCTTATAGATTGTTACTGTAGCACAAGTCAATTCTAGGGAGCTATATTCAGATCAAGGACACCTGGATTGGGATTCTATGTGGTGAATGATGGATTTCTTGCAGATATGATTTTCTGCCACAAGCCAAAACACACCGGCATGTTAATTGTTTTCTTATTAGCTGGCACAAGTTTTTTTTTTTTTTTTTTACAAACAATTTTAAATTCAGTTTAGCCAGTCTGGCGATCCAGCCTACCTGACCAAATGGCATTGAAAGGAGGAGCAGCCAGCTGATGAGGCCATACTTCTGCTCTTCCCTTGTGTTAACATGTCATGTTTGCAGTGTTAGACTGATAGCACTGTGCAGGGCTGAACGTCCCTACTTTCAGTCTGAGTGTTGCTGCTTGTTGTAATAAATGACTGTTTAGGACAGTGGCTCATCTTTACCCATCCCTTGAGACACTATTGCTCCCACTGATATCAATGATGGGGCACTATTCCTCCCACTGACATCAACAATGAGAAACTATTCCTCCCACTGATATCAATGATGGGGCACTATTCCTCCCACTGACACCAATGATGGGACACTATTCCTCCCACTGACACCAACAATGAGACACTATTCCTCCCACTGATATCAATGATGGGGCACTATTCCTCCCACTGACACCAATGATGGGACACTATTCCTCCCACTGACACCAACAATCAGACATTCCTCCCACTGACACCAACAATGAGACACTATTCCTCCCACTGACACCAATGATGGGACACTATTCCTCCCACTGACACCAATGATGGGACACTATTCATCCAACTGACGGGACACTATTCCTCCCACTGACACCAATGATGGGACACTATTCCTCCCACTGACACCAAAGATGGGACACTATTCCTCCCACTGAAGGGACACTATTCCTCCCACTGACACCAATGATGGGACACTATTCCTCCCACTGACACCAAAGATGGGACACTATTCCTCCCACTGAAGGGACACTATTCCTCCCATAGTCACAATGTCTCTGCCAATACAGTATAGACCAGGGATAAGTAATTAGCGGACCTCCAGCTGTTGCAGAACTACAACTCCCATGAGGCAAAGCAAGACTCTGACAGCCACAAGCATGACACCCAGAGGCAGAAGCATGATGGGACTTGTAGTTTTGCAACAGCTGGAGGTCCGCTAATTGCATATCCCTGGTTTAGACTGAATTACTAATTAGCCAGTTCTGCCTATATCGTCCTTACTTATGGCACACATTTAGGAGATATTTTCAGTGCATATAGGTAAGCCTTATTATATTATAGGAATACCTATACAGTGGAACCTTGGATTACGAGCATGGAGAATGCTTGTGATCCAAAAGCACTTGCATATCAAAGCGAGTTTCCCCATAGAAGTTAATGGAAACAAAAATAATTTGTTCTGCATTGACATCAATGGCATGCAATACCCCATGTGGCTTGAGATGGGGGTGCGCCGAGGAGCCTCAGAAATGCTCGGGGACAGCTCAGCTGACCTCGGAAACCCTTGGAAAGGCTTTAGAGACACCCGGGAACGGAGTATTTCTGAGTACTTCCGAGTATTCCAGCGCCCCTGCACCTCTGGCCAAGTGTGGTACGGCACACCCCATTAGCTTGAATACTTCTCGTTTTGTGAGACAACACTCGCAAAGCGAGTCAGAATTATTTAAAAAAAAAAGTTGCTCGTAATTCAAAATGCTAGTTAACCGCGTTACTCGTAAACCGAGGTTCCACTGTATATAAAAATTGGTCAGGGGGGTTTACAACCACTTTAAGCCATCAGTTGCTATCTTCTGCTACAAAGATGCAACTAGGTTGTTTAAATAACTTTCCTTTATATTTTGAGTATACTTCTGTTTCCAACTGATGAGGAAGGGAGTGGTGGGAAGCAATGGGCTGTGAAATGACAGGTCTATGTTACCTTACACAGTGTAATGCTAGCTGCAGTCTGTGTCGCCGGCCATCGCAGGGAATAAGTGCGGATTTATCAGCAGTACCAATCGTAGAAGGTGTTCCTTACACAAAGGGGACTATTCTTTCCTGGACAGATGTCTGGCAGACCTAAAGATTGCACAGGTCCTTCTCATGAACCATCCTATCAAAATATCATAAACAAATATTCCTGTACTGACTCACCCGCCGCAGACACAGCGATATGGGTAGGATGCTTTATGTGCACTATTAACCCCTCTGGTACCTACATGTTCACAGTAAATCTGAACGTACGAACGTTAGAGCGAGAGCAACAATTCTAGCTCTAGACCTCCTCTGTAACTCTTGTAAAAGAGAGAGGCTTTGTCACTTAAAGTATTTAGGAAAGGGGGCGTGGCCTGCAGCGGAGCCGGATGGAAGCTTGGTGAGAGAGCTCCGTCACCCACGAGACTAAAACGGCACTAAACAGCTGGATACAGGCACAAAATTGATCCCACGACCGAGCGATCCGATCCGGGCAACGGCAGGGAGGATGACCAACAAGCGGAAGGGGTCCGCAAAGCCTCAGCGACTGATGGACATGTTCACAGTGCCGAGAGAGGGAGGCAGGCAAGATGGCGCCGACGCGGCCTCGACACCCAGGCCTCCACACCAGACCAAGAACATGGGGGGAGAGCGCTCCCCTCGTACAGCGCAGACATCCCCTCCTAACACACATCTATCCACCCCTTCACCGTCCGACAGCCCGGTAAAGACCCGGATGAGACTAGATGGAGCTGGATGCGGCCCTGCAGTGAGCCCTGTCACGGATTCCGGAGATGACACACGTGAGTTACCAGACTCCATTGCAACTTTCCCTACTAGTAACCAGCCTGTGATGGACACTGTTCTCAGGGACATGCTAGTGACACTGCGTAGCTCGCTACAGGCAGATATGATGAACTGTATGCACAGGGTGAGTGGGGAACTTAGAGAGGTGGAGGGCAGAGTGGAGCACATAGAATCCAAAATGGGGGAATATGCCTCTACAATTAACAACCTGGTGGATGCAAGTGAAGTGCAGGAGGAGAGTAGCGAATGGATTAAGAACAAATTAGCAGACCTCGAAGACAGATCCAGGAGGAATAATATGAAAATAAGAGGCATCCCTGAATCTGTGCAACCCATGGATCTGCGATCGTATGCGATCGACTTGTTTTCATCTCTCCTTCCAGATCTCACCAGCATAGACCTCACCATTGATAGGATCCATAGGCTTCCGAAGCCTGCCTTTCTCCCTGCAGCTGTCCCCAGGGATGTGATCCTACGTATGACTTTTTTCCATGTGAAAGATCAGCTCATGCAGACGATGCGTAAGAATAACAACATTCCACCCAGGTTTCAAAACCTACAGTTTTACCCTGATCTCTCCCAGCATACCCTACAAAAAAGACGGAATCTAGGCACTATCACTAAAGCTTTGAGGAACCACGACATCCCCTACAAGTGGGGCTTCCCCACTAAAATCATTATCACCTACGGTGATAAATCATTCAACGTAGACTCAGTTGAACGGGGAATAGGATTACTGAAAGAATGGGAAATTCTACCTGCTCCTACCGAAAGTGACAGGCCAACAGCACGGAAAACCAATGTCACCCCTGACTGGAAACAAGTCACTCAAAAGAATGCAAGATCGCACAAGTAACTTTTCTTCTCCATTTTGTTGTCCTGCACCAGGACCCGTAAAATGTTACGTGGGAAACAAAACGGTTCTTGGGCATGAACTTATCCCCGATACAACCTGAGCAGCGTTTAGCTGCACCCGGGCATGGCCCTTCCGTACTATCTTCTGTTGCCATAGACATGGCTGGTTGTTTACTGACGTTTCACTTAACTTTTTGTTATGTTTTCTCGCTCCTCTCTTTTTTTTCTTGTTTTTGGATCCACTCAGACACACCTATAACCTCAAACTGGGACTCACCTAAAGACTCTACTCGATATCCACCCCACGGGATTAGGAAGATTTCAACTTGCTTCATGGAGACGCACCGACTCGGGATCACAGTGAGTACATTTGGCTACAGCTACATACAAACATCGCCACTTAGCTCACTGAGAGAGTCCTTGAACCCTCCAAAATGTCACTACCATGCCCCACGTCACTTCTTTTTAACATAAATGGCGATCAAGTTTCTATCTATTAATACAAGGGGTATGAACCATCCTGTCAAGAGGAAATCCCTGTGGAAAGAAGCTATAATACACAAGAGCGACATCATTTGTGCTCAAGAAACACACTTCAGCAAAGACTCACCACCTCAATGCTCTCATAGGAATTTCCCCAAAGTATTCACTGCAAATGCCAATACCAAGACCAAAGGAGTATTAACGGCCATACGAGATACGGTCACCTTCTCCCTACACACGGAACTAGCCGACCCTGGCGGCAGGTACTTGATCTTGGTGTGTGACATCAATTCAGTGACCTACACCATTGCGAATGTGTACGCCCCAAATGCTCACCAGATGCGCTTCTTTCAAAAGCTTATGAGGAAAATACAACCTATCAAAAAAGGTTTCCTTATACTGTGTGGGGATTTTAACGCTGTGCCTGATGTAACCATGGACACAACATCCAAAGCACTTAGAGCAGGAGTGTCATTACAAGGAGCTATTCATACCGCAGATCTATTCGATGTGTGGAGATGCCTTCATTCAGACGAGAAGGATTTTACCTTTTTTTCAGCCCCACACCGCACATACACGAGGATAGACTTGTTCTTGACTGATTACAACATTCTGACCAGATCTGTAACAGCATCTATCAATGATATAACATGGTCAGACCACGCTTCGATCTCCCTAACCATCGGGGACGCTGTTACCACCAACCCGTCTCCGGTGTGGAGGGCCAACACTTTTTTGCTACAACAACATACTACTAAACTAACTGTTGAAAAGCACTTAACGGAATTTTTCCATATAAATGACATACCTGGTCAGGATCCATTTTCATTGTGGTCTACACATAAAGCGTATATAAGAGGTATTCTTATCCAGTTAGGGGCTAGGGCAAAGAGGCAGCGGCACAAAAATATCAAAGATATTACAGATGAAATTGCAAAATTGGAAAGCGAGAACAAAAGGTTGCCCTCACAGTCACTCACCACCAAACTCATGCAACTAAGAGCCGATCTCAGACGTCTCCTACTGGAGGATTTTGAGAGGCTGTCCAAACGATTAAAAATGAATTATTATGCACAGGGAAATAAAGCCGGTAAAATGTTAGCGAATAGGCTTAAGGGACGTAGGATTAAGACCAAAATTCCCCACATTTTACATCCCACACATAAAACGAAAATGTTCCACCCTCAAGATATGGCTGACGCCTTCAGCCATTACTATGGCTCCCTGTACAATCTAAAAGACGATAAAGACACACCCCAACCCACTACTTCATTGATAAACGATTTCTTGAGCAAAGTTTCCTTGCCCCAACTCTCCTCACCACAAATAGAATATCTAAACTCCCCCTTTACGGTGGACGAGATACAAAAAACCATAGACTCCCTACCACCCAACAAATCTCCAGGCCCTGATGGCTTTGTGAGTGAATATTACCAGATGTTTAGGTCCACTCTGTCACCTTACCTCGAAAAAGTATTTAGTAAAGCCGCCGCCTCTTCGTCCTTCCCACCAGAAATGCTGGAAGCATTAATTGTAACCTTGCCTAAGCCAGGGAAGACTCCTGATACACCGGCCAACTTCAGGCCCATTTCCTTATTGAATAATGACCTCAAACTGTACGCCAAACTTATTGCCAGACGTCTGGTGGACATAATGCCAACATTGATCCACCCGGATCAAGTGGGCTTTACAAAAGGGCGCCAAGCTTCCGACGCTACGAGACGGCTGGTCAATATTATACATCTTGCGGAGGTTCAGCGAAGGCCTTCTCTGCTCCTTGCCCTGGATGCAGAGAAGGCCTTTGATAGAGTCCATTGGGGCTATTTGGAGATGGTCCTTAAGAAATTTGGATTCGTGGGACACATATACACGGCAATTATGGCACTTTACTCAACACCGTCAGCTAGAGTGTTCACTTCGGGGACGCTCTCCAGACCTTTCGCCATTACTAATGGCACCCGCCAGGGGTGTCCCCTATCACCGTTAATTTTTAACTTGATCCTAGAACCCCTAGCTTCGTACATACGAGCACATAAGGATATCAGCGGCTTCCCCTCCTCCAAAAAAGTACACACTATCAGTCTTTTCGCCGACGACATTATCCTAATGCTATCAGACCCTGTCACTTCCCTGGCTTCTGTACATGAGGCACTTCAAATGTTTGGGAAAACGTCATACTATAAAGTCAATGAGAATAAGTCTTTTGTCTTGGGGATGGGGATTAGCACCACTGTGAGGAGTACACTCAGTTCGCGATTTCCATACGCATGGAGCAAAGAGGGCATTAAATACCTTGGCATTACCCTGTCATCTACGTCAGGGAACCTATTTGCGTATAACTACACCCCATTTCTGGCCTCCCTACCAACAAAACTACAAGAATTGGCTAAGTCTGAACTACTGTGGTCAGGCAGATTAGCGGCCTTCAAGATGATGGTCCTTCCACAACTCATATACCTATTTAGGACCCTTCCCATTCCAGCCCCTAATTCCTTCTTTACTAAAACCCAGGCCCTAATCAATCAATTTCTATGGAAGGGCAAAAAAGCAAGATGGGCATTTAGGAATTCTATAGCATCTAGAGGAGCAGGAGGGGTCGGCAATGTAGTGGTGAGGGATTACCATGTGGCAGCCGTTTTGGCGCAATTAAGGACTTGGTTCCCTGATCCGCCTTCTACGAGATGGCGGGAGCTAGAGGAAACCCAACTTACACAAGGCAGCTTGCACGACCTATTGATGGCATCTACACTCTCAGCTAAGCCCCCTGGGGGACTATCTCCTACGATGGTGGCTTCTTTGAAAGCCTGGGATGTACTCCTAAAGACATCCCAGGGACAGCATCCCGAGACATACCTCCCAATGCCAATGACATGTCTCAATGGCGTTATTCCAGACTTAAATGTTGCTCACTGGACTAAAAGGGGAATAGCTCACATCTCTGATTTGATGATAGGCCCGAGTGGGAAGACGTTCAGATCACTCCAGGTGGAGTATGGCTTGGAGGAGTCCGACTACTTTACTTTCCTAAGAATAAACCACTTTCTTCAGACTAGTCCGACTCTCTCGATCCAGCTCCCATGGAGAATTGCGCTGTATCTTACCAAGCAGTCTACCAATATTAGAGGTATATCCCTATTTTATAGTACTATGAACAACAAACTAGTATTTGTGAAATCCAACAATATAGTGGCATGGGAGAGGGATCTAGGAATAACATATTCCTCAGAGCAATGGCAGCAAACTTTACGTACCACATATACCTCTACCAGGAGTATTAATCTCTGGGAACTCTACCAAAAGATATTACTGCGGTGGTACTTAACCCCGTTCAGAATCGCGAAGTTTAGCTCTCAGGTCTCCCCGCTTTGCTGGAGGGGATGTGGTCTTGTGGGAACTCTGTTCCATATAATATGGGAATGTCCTGCTATGCGTTCGGTATGGAGGGAGATCTCTGTCTTGATCGCCCAAGTGGTGAATGTAGGAGTACCTTTATCCCCGGGACTGGCGGTCCTCTCATTGGGAATGGACTCTATCCCGAAAAATAATAGAGCAGTTGTTTCCCATATCTTACTGGGCACTAGACTAGCTGTTGCTCGCCACTGGAGAGACCAAAAAGCTCCCACATTACAAGAGATAATTGCAATAATCAACACACACATTGAATACGAACGGATGTTCGCAGCTTCACAGGGTAGATTCCTTTCGGCCTGTGAGCGATGGAGGTCGTGGACTGAGTGGTACAAAGGGCGGTATGGCCGTTGAGGCCCAATATTTAAAGTAAACTGAAGACATGATAAACTAAATATTTGTGGATCCAGGTTATATCTTTAATCACTTATGATCTGATTCTGTTCTCTTTTTCTTTTTTTTTTTGTTGTCTCCTTTCTCTTTTCTTTTTATCTTTCTTTTTATCTTTCTTTCCCCCTCCTTCCCTCCCATCTTCTCTAGCTAACAACTTCCTTCGTCTGTCCATTGGGTAGCCTTGGTGCCTTCGAAAATGGTAGATGCTGGGAGCCTTCGGGCGTGCTGGTTCGGGGCTGGGTGGGCTGGGGCGGGGGGGTCCTCTCCGGAAGAGCACAGTTTGATCCCATGGGGGTGCTGGGGGTGCCTCTCTCCGTCCTTTTCCGCTCTGCCCTGTGGCGGCATTGACTTGGGGGTATATTGGGCCCATATGAGGCATGTATGTGGCATTCTGGTGTCTTGTGATATAGATACACCAGCGACCATGCACAGATGAGATGTTGAGGATTTCACCTCTTTTTCTCTTTTCTCTTGTTATCCTTATTCATTGTTTGATGTTGTTCACAGCATATGATGTTCAAAGTATGTATATCTGTGAAACTGTATAATTTCCAATAAAAACTTATTGAATGGAAAAAAAGTATTTAGGAAAAGGTGATCCAGGAGTCTCATTAAGAGTTAATGCAAGGTTCAGAACTAGCATTTCTCCAGATTCTGAATCAGAACATTCAATCCTGGGTCCAGGTTTTGCTAGACGCCTGCAGTCTGGCTCACTACACAGGTGTACAGGGTCATTATATAATCAGGTCTGAGCATTGCTCAGAGTTCCCATATTGGACACAGCCTCCAGTTTGGAGACCGCTCCCAGTGTGGGAGACAGAGGTCTCATCCGGGATCAGGGGGTACCAGCCAGAAGCCACGAGACAGAAGTCTCATTGAGGGGTCAGAAGGCCCAGCCAGAAGGCAGGAGACAGAGGTCTCATTGAGGGGTCAGAGGGTCCTGCCAGAAGCCACGAGACAGAGGTCTCATGAAGGGGTCAGAGGGCCCAGCCAGAAGCCACGAAACAGAGGTCTCACCAAGGGGTCAGAGGGCCCAGCCAGAAGCCACGAGACAGAGGTCTCATGAAGGGGTCAGAGGGCCCAGCCAGAAGCCACGAAACAGAGGTCTCACCAAGGGGTCAGAGGGCCCAGCCAGAAGCCACGAGACAGAGGTCTCATGAAGGGGTCAGAGGGCCCAGCCAGAAGCCACGAGACAGAGGTCTCATGAAGGGGTCAGAGGGCCAAGCCAGAAGCCACGAGACAGAGGTCTCATCGAGGGGTCAGAGGGCCCTACCAGAAGCCACGAGACAGAGGTCTCATCGAGGGGTCAGAGGGCCCTGCCAGAAGCCACGAGACAGGTCTTGTTGCGGGGTCAGAAGGCCCAGCCAGAAGCCACGAGACAAAGGTCTCATCGAGGGGTCAGAGGGCCCAGCCAGAAGCCACGACAGAGGTCTCATGAAGGGGTCAGAGGGCCCAGCCAGAAGGTAGGAGGCAGCAGGTCTTGGTTCCAGGAGTCAGGTCGGCTCCTATCAGGGGTGTCAGGAGAAGCCCAAATCCTTAGGTCAGAGGTGGGCCATGCAGCAGTGCCCTGCGGCTGAAGGCTAGAGAGCCAAGTGTTCGAGAGAGCTGAATGACACAGTCAAATGACTGGTAAGAGGAGCAGCAGTGTGGCCAACATGTAAGCCAGGTGGCTTGGTACTTTTGTTAATGCATGTTATGTGGAAGAAACCCCTGTGTGGGCAACTGATGTATAAGTGAACTTTTCCTTTATTCAATATGGAAATGTGGTCACCCTAATGCAGCCACATATCTAAGAATTGGTAACCTGCAATATAATATTTTTTGTTGTTGTTGTTTTTGGGTTTATTAACACTTTCAAGGTCAACTCCACCCGAAATGGGCATTTCAATTTTCAGTCACTATAGAGAGATAGAAATGGTAATGCCAACTTCCATCTGCAGCCATTACATATCCACAAGATGGTGTCAGGCTCTCTATATGTTTCAAAGAATTGTGCAGCCGAACCGCACTTTCTTATGGCATTATTAGGCAAACCGATATACAAATCGCAGCAACAAATTCTCAACTGCTGAAGTTTCTACAAGATTCCAAGATGATTCTATTGAGTTTTTATTCTTTTGTTCCCTCTTATTTACGATTAGGGGTAACATTCGTTGTTCAATATTTTATGAAGTGGTAAACAACTGCTATTTTTTTCCTGTAGTACTGTAGGTAATTTTGACATGTATTGTTTCTATTATTACCTTAAATTGTTGTGCGGAAAAAAAAAACAACACAGATTGATTAGACGTAAAAGCGCCCAAAGAAAAATATAGGTTTTGAGATGGAGTTTTTACATTTTTGTTTCTTTGTTAAAGCCAATTTTTTTTTTTACGGAATAAATTTATCCCAAAATTTCTTTCTTCTTTGTTTTTGTTTTTTTTATTGCTTTCACAACCTGTCCCGTAGACACAACAGGAAGTGACAATCTCTCCAAAGCAAGGGAAAACTTCACTTAAAGAATAACTAAAGGCAAAACTTTTTCTTTTTAGTTTTGGATAGAGTGGGGATGGATTAGAACCCCCATCAAATTTTTATTGCTGTCTGTGCCCCTGTTTATCCTGTTTACCATTATCATTGAAAGACAAAGAAAACCCCAAATTTTGGGTTGTTCCCAGAAAAGTAATAAAGGGGAAATCTTCCAATGGGGACACTAGTTCTGGTGACCCTGGGGTCCCCAAGGAATTCCCTTAAAATGCAGGGATTTACTCTCACTCCTTCCCCCCCCCCCCCTTCGTGCTGCTCTCCCCCCTCAATCTGTCAGGATGGAGAGCGGAGGTAGGAGCCGCTAAACCCGGCTCCTACCTTTTCCGAATGAACAGAGTCAGTGATCACTGACTCTGTCCATTCACATAACTGAGCATCGTAACCTGTGTTTACGATGCTTCAGTCAGTTTATGAATGGAGAGGAGCTTCCCTCCATTCATTTTAGCTGAGGCTGCAGAGAAAGGGACTGGGAAATCTGTGTCCCTAGTCCCTTTCTCTGTCCTAAAGGGGACTAGGGACCAGGGGTCTGTTAAGACCCCTGATAGCTCACCAAAGACCCCCAACAGGGCTGATTAAAAAAGAAAAAAATTGCAATAAATATATATATATTTTTTTAAATAATAAAAATGTAAAGAAAAAAAAACACACTGACAATCCACTGCCCCCTAAAAAAAAGAAAAAAAAAGAAATCATTTTAAAAATTAAAAATTGTGAAAAATAAAAATTGTAAAAAATAAAAGAAAATACTGCCACTGTCACATGACATTAAAAAAAAGTAACAGTATTCGGTATCGACGAGTACTTGAAAAAAAGTATCGGTACTTGTACTCGGTCTCAAAAAAGTGGTATCGGGACAACCCTAGTTATAACCATCCCTTGCTCTATCAGAAATGAAAAAATAAAAAGTTTTGCCTATAGTTCTACTTTAAGCCTAGTACACACGGGGCCAAATGTTGAGTGACATCGCCTGGTTCAATAAAAAACAGCTGACATTCGACCAGCGTGTATGGCAACCGGTCCAACTGTCGGACGCGCATGCTATTTCTCCTGTGTACCATTATTGAAAGTAAAAGTAAAAGAAAATCCCAAATTCTTGGTTGTCCCCAAAGTCTTCCAATGGGGACACTAGTTCTGGTGATCTAGGGGTCCTCAAGCAATTCCCTTAATCAGGGATTGCTTCTTACTTCTTGTTTGGCTATGGGACAGAAACTGAAGGAAAGTCTCCACAATAGGAAATGGATGGCGAAAAAAAATCTAAAAGGGGTTATAGTTATAGGTATAGTTCTCCCTTGCTCTATCCGAAAAAAAATTAAAAATTTTTTTTTACCTATAGTTCTACTTATTTGCACCAGAACAGATGTCCTCAATGAAAGATTTCACCTCTATTCCTCGTGACAACTCAAAGATTTTAGATCTTTTATTACTTTTTGTTCCAGTGTTCGTAGTCACCAGCTGAACAATAGAGGGCAAATCTCCCCAGGGGGGACACGGACATGGATAAAACTTTTGGTTTTAGATACACCTTCATCTTCCCATAAAAGATAAGATAATAATATGTTTAGGGCTAAGGCAAGGGCCCTGACTTTTGCCTAAGTAGTATCCCATAGCTCCCAACTTTTCCTGATTTAGAGGGACTGTCCCTGATTTTGAGGGACTGTCTCTGATTTAGAACAAAGTTCCTCTTGTCCCTTTTTCCTCCTCATCTGTCCCTTATTTTGGTCTTATCTATATAGTTATATATAAAATGCACCATTTATCTTTCAAAACCTTTCATTGAATTTCTAAATTGCAGCATTTGTAAATTTCAACAGCCAAAATAAAACAATAGTATTGGTAAAAAAAAAACAAAAAAACATGTGGGTTCAACTAATAATTTATTTTTCTGTGTAATTCCGCTTTAAGGGGGCGTGGCAGGGGTGTGTGTCCTATGTCGACACACTTTTGCTAATAGGTGTCTCTCATTCCGATCTCAAAAAGCTGGGAGGTATGGTATCCCGGTTTGCCTTCCCAATCAGTTGGGAGATAAGGAAGTAGAAGTTGTTGGTATTTAGAACTTTTCTTACTCAAGTTAACTTGCAGCGTTGGAGACAATCTGCGCATGTGGAAAATGCTGAACATACTAGACCCCACCCGACCCCTCCAGAAGAGAAACTTCTCTGGTTCCACTCAACGGACAGGCACTGTGCCCACAGCCTATCCTTGCTAATGTATACATTACAAATACATATACAGGCCGGCCTGTTTACAGTCAACAAACTGCACTACAAACAGTTTTGGAGAATGTATAAACACCATGACTTGGGCTACCACCCACAGCCTGTTTATTTACTGAACAATCAGCCGTACGGCATCAATGGACGGGGACATCCAAGAGGAATCTTCCAAACACGCTGTCGACCTGCATTAGTTTAAATGAAAGAGGGGAAATTCGTCCAACAGTTTCATCCAGAATTAAATTTGCCTGTGTTTGTTGGGTTCTTCTCTTGTTCCATTATTGTTTGGGGGGGGTAAAACAGAGAAAGACTTTATAAAGGCCGAGCCGCAAATATGATGTACGCAATGCAAAGCCATCAGAGCAAACGGTGCAAAAAGAAGTGAAAAGGAAAGGAGTGGAGAAGAAATGCAAGAGGACAGGAGAGAAGGGGTGTTGAGAAAAAGAGGGAGAGGGAGAAAGAGGGAGGGGAGGAAGAGGAGGAGGGAGAAGGAGAGGGAAAGGGATAGGGGGAGGAAGAGGAGGAGAGAGAAAGAGAGGGCGAGTAAGAGGAAGAGGAAGAAAGAGAGAGGAGGAGGAGGAAGAGGAAGAAAGAGGGAGGAGGAAGAGGAAGAAAGAGGGAGGAGGAGGAAGAAAGAGGGAGAAGCAGGGGGAGGGAGAAATAGGAAGGAGGGGAAGGAGAAAGAGGAAGGAGGAGGAGGGATGGGATAAAGAGGGAAGAGGAGCGGGAAAGAGGGAGGATGGGGAGGGGGAAAGAGATGGAGGAGGAGTGTGTGTGTGTGTGTGTGTGTGCTGGAGGAGGGATACAAGGGAAAGACCATTGTGTGTGTGTGTGCTGGAGGAGGGATACAAGGGAAAGACCATTGTGTGTGTGTGTGCGCTGGAGGAGGGATACAAGGGAAAGACCATTGTGTGTGTGTGTGTGCGCTGGAGGAGGGATACAAGGGAAAGACCATTGTGTGTGTGTGTGTGCTGGAGGAAGGATACAGGGAAATGACAAAAAAAAAAAAAAATCTCTTCTCTCCTGATGCAAAATAATAAGCGGGGGGGGGGCCTTACAGATGTAATGCAAAAAAAAAAGATGGGAGGGGGGACAGCCGGCCTGTAAGAGGCCCTGTGGACCATCGGCCCCTTACAGGTGTAATGCCTGTACCCCCTTGATGGTGGCCCTGGCTGGAGGAGGGATACAAGGGAAAGACCAATGTGTGTGTGCTGGAGGAAGGATACAGCGTAAAGACAAATGTGTGTGTGATGGAGGAGGGATACAAGGGAAAGACCAATGTGTGTGTGCTGGAGGAAGGATATTGGGTAAAGACCAATGTGTGTGTTTGTGCTGGAGAAGGGATACAGGGGCAAGACCAGGGCTCAAGTCCTGCGGGAACGCGCAGGAACAGAGTTCCTGCACTTTTTTCACAACAGGAACTAGGTTTCCTTTGCAGGATTAGAGCAGCCTTGAGCAGTCTAGCCGCCCGAACCGATCCTTCACTAAACAGCGATGCCCAGCTCGAGTCACTGTCAGGGGCAGGTGAACCTTAGTAATCCTTTATGTTACTGGCCGCTTCCTGTATATGGATTTATCAGGTAGTGTGCGGGTATTCCGTCACTTCCTCGATGCCGCAATGTCTCCTGGGAGCTTTTGTCATTGTTCCCAGGAGACATTGCGAGGGTCTGCCGCAAGTTATCACGGGATTTAGAAAGAACTTGCTTGCCGCAATGTCTCCTGGGAACAATGACAAAAGCTCCCAGGAGACATTGCGGCATCGAGGAAGTGACGGAATAAGCTATGACTAAGCACTGACATTACAGTGCGAAACGCGTCAGCTATACACCCCACAGTCTGCTGTGACTTGTAGTGCTGTTTTCTTTTTACCATTAACCACTTGACCACCAGGCACGTAAACCCACTTAATAACCAGACCAATTTTCAGCTTTCGGTGCTCTCACAATTTGAATGACAATTACTCAGTCATACAACATTGTACCCAAATTAAATTTTCGTCCTTTTTTTCACACAAATAGAGCTTTCTTTTGGTGGTATTTAATCACCGTTGTTTTTTTTTATTTTTTGCGCTATAAGAGAAAAAAGACTGAAAATTCAGTAAAAAAAAAAGTTTTTTTCTTTGTTTCTGTTATAAAATTTAGCAAATTTCGTATTTTTTCTTCATTCTTTTGCATAAATGTGAAAGATGAAGTTACACCGAGTAAATAGATACCCAACATGTCACCCTTCAAAATTGCACACGCTTGTGGAATGGCGCCAAACTTCGCTACTTAAAGATCCCCATAGGCAACGTTCCAGAGTAGTGTGGGGTATTGCAGAGTAGTGTGGGGTATTGCAGAGAAGTGTGGGGTATTGCAGAGTAGTGTGGGGTATTGCAGAGTATTGTGGGGTATTGCAGAGTATTGCACAGTATGGGTATGGAGTATTGCACAGTATGGGGCAGGGATGGCTGAGCAGGGATGGATGGCTGGCTGGATCTGTGACTGCATTTGTCACAGATCCAGCCCACAGCACTCGTGCTGCATCCGCTCTCCCCCCCCCCCTCTCCTCTCACACTGTACCGTTCGGTACAGAGAGGGGAGGGAGGAACCGGCGTCATCACATGACGCCGGTTTGTTTACAAGTGATCGCTATCAGCGGCGATTTACCGTGATCCGTGATGCGCCGGGTCACGAACATTCCCTTGTGCGCGCCCCAGAGGGCGTGTGGGAGCGCGATTCTGGAAGGACATCCATGGACTTCCTCCCAGAGTTAAGCAACCGCCTTGTAGACGTATATCGTCTATAGTGCGGTTAGTAAGTGGTTAAAGGCGACCTTTTTGAGGATTTTGCGCAAGTGCGGCTGTCCAATCTTTTTTTTTCTCTAAGGAGTGGATCTTGGGTGGGAGTTCCCACACTTTTTTCCCCAGGACTTGACCCCTGGGCAAGACCAATGTGTGTATGCTGTTGGAGGGATACCTGGGAAAGACCAATGTGTGTGTGCTGGAGGAGGGAACCCACTGGAGAAAGAGCAGGAAGTGGTTGATTTGCAGAGTGACATTTTATATTATAGAAAGATATAGAGGGGAACTAGCTGACTGCAGGAATTTTGCATTAATATGGCTATACATGGGGAGATGCCTCACTAAGATTATCAGGTGGTGAGCTATCTGCTTGCTCTGAACTGCATTACTGTGCTGTTGCAATTTGCAATCATGTTCTTCCGTTACCATCTTCACATAAAAGGGAACAAACAGTATCTACTACTACAGGCAAGGTAACAATGAATGTGAGATTTGAATTTAATGGGGGATACACACAAAAACAATACACACATACAGTATGTGCTTGAGTCTTATAGTTTCAACTTGGAGAAAAGTTCCCCCAAACAATGGACTTGTCACAGCAAATGAAGCAATTTTGGACTATGTCATGCTTTCATGTGAATTGTACAGCAACTACTCATTACACACAATACAATTCAACATAGCCCTAGCAAAAATGATTGGGTGCAGTATGAAAAATAAAAAAAACAGGAGCTCATTATATACCAATGCTGTTTTGTTTGATTCACTAGGGCACACATTTCAAGTGATTTTGCAGGTAGGTTTTGCTCCAAACAGCTCAATGAACAATACAGCATTTGCGGGGCACCGAGTCACATTGATCCCAGCGATGCATGTGTTATCCCATTTATTTCCATTGTTACTGGGAGAGTGTTGGGAGAGCCAGGGCTGAGCACAATCGGAAAAAAAAAAACCTGATAAGAATTCCCATCTTCACCCAGCTAGGTGTAAACGAAAACCTAAGAACATTCCCTCAAAACAAAAATTTAAATTTCTTGCAAAATTTCATTAACACGTTTTATTATGATAAACTTAACTGGTAGAAAAATGTACCTTTAGCATTTTATTATAATATTATTGTACATGATTTATATGGTGCCAAAAGTTTGTGCAGCGCTCTATAAATTGAGTCAGCTAATAATCTGCTCCAGGAAAATGGTCGTAATCTAAAGCACTCGGATATCAAAGCGAGTTTCCTCATAGAAGTCAATGGAAACGGAAATAATTTGTTCCACATTGACTTCAATGGCATGCAATACCGCACGTGGCCAGAGGTGGGGGGGTGCCGGAGAGCCTCGGAAACACTTGGAAAGGCCTGAGGATAACTCAGCTGAACTTGGAAAACCTCTGAGGCCTCGTACACACGACCGAACATGTCCGCTGAAACTGGTCCGGCAGACCAGTTTCCGCAGACATGTTCGGTCGTGTGTAGGGCCGACCGGACAATTTTCCGGCCCACCGGACAGGTTTCCAGCGCAAAAGTGTTTCTTAGCATGCTAAGAAACATGTCCGCTGGAACCATGTCCGCCGGACATGTCCGATGGTCAGTATGACTCATCGGACATGTCCGCTGGCCCGAGAACCCGTGCATGACGTCGAAGTGATTCGACGCATGCGTGGAAGCATTGAACTTCCGGGTTCGCGCACGTCGCCGCGTCATTGTCGCCGCCACGTCACCGCGTCGTAACCACGTCGTCACCGCGTTGTCTGTCTGCGGGAAATTTGGTCTGATGGTGTGTACAGCCATCAGACCAAATGATCCCAGCGGACAGGTCCGCTCGTCTGTACGAGGCCTGAAAGGCTCGGAAACTGATTTTAAAGAAAACAGTGCTCTTATTTGCGAAACGCTCGTATTGGGAAACGCTCGCAATCTGAGATTTTACTGTTTCGTACAGTACAATTAAATTTAATACAAGAGGAACCAGAGGGCCCTGATCATTAGAGCTTACAATCCATAAAGGAGGAGTTGAACAATATTAACTGTGGGGGATGAGTTGATGGAGAAATAACAGTTCTGTTTATTAGTTTGGCTCCTTTCACACTAGTTGTAGTGACCCATAGGAGAAGCCCATCTGAATGAGCCCAGGCTAGACTTCTTCTTCTTGAACATGGATTCCAATGGCCCTAGTTCACAGAAGTGCATTCCAGTGCAGTCAACAAAAGTAGAAAACGTTGCATTTTTTTCTGTATGGAACACATCTGAAATGCGTCAAAACGCATCAAAAGCACAGCAGAATTAACACGTCCGCAATTATTTTCAACTGAGACAGAGAAAAAAGGAGGGGAATAACATACTGGAACACATCAAAAATGCACCAGGAACGCATCTGGAACACGGAAGTTGTGGTGTGAACCGGCCCTTATGCCGCGTACACGCGATCAGAAATTCCGAACAGAAAACGTGGATTTTGGCTCAAACTCGTGTTGCATACACACGGTCACACAAATCTTGTCGGAAATTCCAAACGTCAAGAACGCGGTGACGTTCAAGAAGTATGACGAGCCGAGATCAATGAAGTTCAATAGGCAGTTCGGCTCTTCTGCTTGATTCTGAGCATGCATGTTTTTTTTGTGCGTCGGAAATTAGATTTTGAATTTATTACTATTTTATGTGATAAAAGTTTCTGGAATCATAATTTAAACATGTTAATTTTGAAGGTTGTTGAGGATAAGGAGGAAGGTTATTTGCTGTAGATTACATCTATTTTTGAAGTTCTATGTCAAGACAATGGGTGGAGGTATGTTACTTAATATACACAAGTGGGTGTTACTTTTGTGACAGTAGCGTCATCACCTTCCCTGGAGCTATGCTAAAAGAAAAAATGCTTAGCTTGGCTTTAAGAACAGTATAAGAATCCATGTGGTTTGAGTAGCTAGTTAGGAACTTGGGGGTCACCCGACCCTGCTGGAAGCCCACCCAGAAGAAAGATGTACCATCATATCATCTGATTCCTCCTTCTGAAACAACCATCTTACCATGTGTTACCAGCTGTCATTATGTAGGCAGTGGCCCGGATTCAGATACATTGGTGTATCTTTTGGCGGGCGTAACGTATCTCAGATACGTTACGCCGCCGGAAAATAGGGCGCAAGTTCCGTATTCAGAAAGAACTTGCGCCTTAAGTTACGGCGGCGTAACGTCTGTGGTCCGGCGTAAGCCCGCCTAATTCAAATGGGGATGATGTGGGCGTGTTTTATTTAAATGAATGGTGACCCTGCGTATTTTACGTTTTTTACGAACGCCGCATGCGCCGTTCATGAATGAATCCCAGTGCGCATGCTCGAAATCACGCCGCAAATCGTCATTGCTTTAGACATGAACATAACTTACGTACAGCCCTATTCGCGAACGACTTACGCAAACAACGTAAAATTTTCAAAACTCGACGCGGGAACGACGTCCATACTTAACATAGGATACCCCTCATATAGCAGGGGTAACTTTACGCCGGAAAAAAGCCGAACGTAAACGACGTAAAAAAAATGCGCCGGCCGGACGTACGTTTCTGAATCGATGTATCTACCTGATTAGCATATTCTTTGTGTAAATATACGGAAGAGCCACCTAGCGGCCAGCGTAAATATGCAGTCTAAGATACGACGGTGTAAGACACTTACGCCGGTCGGATCTTAGGGAAATCTATGCGTAACTGATTCTATGAAAGTCGCATAGATACGACAACACAGCTCAGAGTTACGACGGCGTATCCAGAGATACGCCGTCATATCTCCTTTCTGAATCCGGGCCATTGTCTTTTGCTTGTCTATCTTGAAGAATAAAACTCATACTTTTGAAGGAAGCCTAATGCCGCGTACACACGATCATTTTTCGGCATGAAAGAAAACGTTGTTTTTCAGCATGTCCAAAAAACAAAGTTTTTCCAACTTCATCATTAAAAACGACATTGCCCACACACCATCGTTTTAAAAAAATTATGAACAAAGCGCAGTGACGTACAACGGCACTCTAAAGGGGAAGTTGTATTCGCCTTTGGGCTGCTTTAGCTGATTCCGTGTTAGTAAAAGACGATTTGCGCTTTTTTGTCTGTTACAGCGTGAAGAATGTGCTTACTCCATTATGAATGGTAGTTTTACCTGAACGAGCGCTCCTGTCTCATAACTTGCTTCTGAGCATGCGCATGCGTTGTTTTAGCCCACACACGATCATTTTTTACAACCCGAAAAACAACATTTTTTTAAAATGACGTTAAAAATATGCAGCATGTTCAATTTTTTTTTGTCGTTTTTCTGAAGCCGAAAATCGATGTGAAGCCCACACACGATCATTTTAAATGACGTTTTTAAAAACGTCGTTTTTTTTCATGCCGAAAAATGATCGTGGGTACGCGGCATAAGTCTTGAATATTGGGAACGAAACACCTGGGAAGAAGACACTATTGACATAACACATGACACGTTGTCAAATGTCTCCCCTTCTACATTTTTCACATACAGACGATCGGAATTTCCAACAAGAACTTTTCTTGTCGGAAAAATTGAGAACCAGATCTCAAATATTTGTTGTCGGAAATTCCGACAGAGAATGTCCGTTGGAGCCTACACACGGTCGGAATTTCCAACCAAAAGCTCACAACAAACTTTTCTTGACGGAATTTTCTTGACGTGTGTACGCGGCATTACTGGTGAAATGGGGCTCTGCTTTGACAACAGCGAGCAGACAAGTTTAGAAGATGCCAGAGGGAGGACAGTCCACTATTACCAATCCATTCAGGTCACATAACTTTCAGTCGTGTCGCAGTAAACTTTGGCATTGCTAAAATCAGAGGGATTGTTCGTTTTATTTTGGAGCGGTGAATGGTGCCCTGAAAACACACGGTGCCCTTGATGTCCCAAGTGAACAGATTCTATGATCAGCACAGAACATTCTCATATGGTGGAGCAGCATGAAGACTCTTCTTTAATCATGATGAATGACTTGGCGACAGCTGACAGCACTTAAGACACTGAGCATAATATTTTGGGTGTAAATACATGAATGGGTTATAGAGGACGCCATTAAAGCAGCACGATCACTGAATCAAAACCATTTGTGAATCTCCATCAAACACTAATTGGAATATGGCGGAACATTCCTACTCGCTGCAGTTGTCCACACGGGGAAGAGAATCATTTGCATTGGTTATCAAACTCTAAAGCAAGTCCATCTACTTTTTGGATTTGTAATGAAGCGGAGAGAAGATCTTCTGGTAATAAAGACCTGTATGTAAAACGGAGGATTTGTTTTGGAGGAATCCTATATTGAAAAATGCTACTTCTCTGGCTTCAATATTTTGAGTCAGCGACCTTAAACATTTGCCAACTGGGAGTTCTGGTTTTTACATGCCTATTTAGGTCCAGTTATGCCTTGTACACACGGTCGGACTTTTGACCGTGCAAAAGTCTGCTGTGAGTCCGTCGAAAGTCCGACGGAAAGAAAGAGAACGGGTTCTCTATCTAAGGTCCGTCGGACTTCCGAAAAAGAAAAGTCAGATGGAGGCTACACACGCAGGGCCACCATCAGGGGGGTAGAGGCAGTACACCTGTAAGGGGCCCGGTGGTCCCCAGGGGTCCGGATGGCATCCCCTTTTTTTTTATTCGTCAGCACCCAAAGCCCCCTCCGACCTCTAAGGGGCCCGTTGATCCCCAGGGCCCGAATGGTATCCCCTTTTTCTTTTCTTTTTTCGTCAGCACCCAAAGCCCCCCCCCCCGACCTCTAAGGGGCCCTGTGGTCCCCAGATGGCATCCTCCTTTTTTTTTCGTCAGCACCCAAAGCCCCCCCCCCCATCTTAATTCTGTGGATTCTGCCCCCTAGCTTCTCAATTCGCGGCGGCCCCCCCATTCTCAATTTGTGGCGGAAGCACACCCCCCCAATTCTCTGCTCCAGGGGGCCAATGCCTAAAGCTGTGTAAGGGGCCCCAAAATTCCTGATGTCTCTCTCGCTATTCTGAGGTCTCTCTCGTGTCTCTCTCTAAAGTTTTTCTCTCTCTGATGTCTGTCTCTCTCGCTCACGTCTCTCTCTCTCTCTCTGATGTATCTCTCCCTCTTGCTCGTAAAAAGTCTCTCTCTGATTTCTCTCTCACACTTGATGTCTCTCTCTGATATCTCTCTCTCTGATGTATCTCTCCCTCTTGCTCGTGAAAGTCTCTCTCTGATTTCTCTCTCACACTTGATGTCTCTCTCTGATATCTCTCTCTCTCTGATATCTCTCTCTCTGATGTTTCTCTCTCTCTGATGTCTCTTTTTCTCTCTCTCTCTCTGTATTCTCTGATGTTTCTCTTTCTCTCTCTGTCCCTTGTGTCCATCTCTCTCGCGTCTCTCTCTCTCTCTAGTCTCTATCTCTCTCTCTAGTCTCTCTCTCTTTATTTTTTGATGTTTCTCTCTCTGTATTCTCTGATCTCTCCCTCTCTCTCTCTGTATTCTATGATCTCTATCTGTATTCTCTGATGTCTCTTTCTCTCTGTATTCTCTGTTTCTCTCTCTCGTGTCTCTCTCTCATTTCTCTCTCTCTAGCCTCTCTCTCTGATGTCTGTCTCTCTCATGTCTCTCCCTCTCTCATGTCTATCTCTCGCTGATGTCTCCCTCTCTCATGCCTCTCTTTCACCATCTCTCTCATGTCTCTCTCTCTGTATTCTCTGATGTCTCTATCTCTCTGATCTCCCTCTCTCTAGCATCTCTCTCTCATGTCTCTCTCTCTGTATTCTCTGATCTCTCTCTCTCTCTCTCTCATGTCTCTCTTTCTGTATGCTCTGCTGACTAAGTCAGCCTTGTACCTGGATCTCCCTGCAGAAGAGGAGAGAGGAAAGTGAAAGTGAACTCAGCTCTGATCTCAGTCAGAGTTCATAGAGAGGTACAGAGCAGCAGGAGACATGTCCCTTTACACAGGCTCAGGCTTGTGTCTCATTACACAGGCTGCCAATCCAATGGAAAAGGGCCATTTTTTTCATGGTGGTGTTTTTTTTTTTTTTTTGTGATCAGGAGAGTGGGTAGGATTACAGATGATTGGCTGTACTTCTACCTGCCATACAGGGCACAAATGATGTGTGCCCTTGTTCTTTATTAGATTTAGTGTTCTGTTTGTATTTGACTTTCCCGGTTTACAACCACTTTAAGCTACATTTGTAGTGGCAAAAATGTATTAAAGCACAATACACTATATGGACACATGACCAGTGTTGCCAACCGTCCGTATTTTTACGGACAGTTCGTAAAAACGGGTACTTTTTCCCTCCGTTCGGAAATGTTCGTGGTTGCGGGAATGTGCCAGTAAAATGAGCCGAGATCGGTTCGGCTTGGAACTGTGCATGGAGATTGGAGGCAGGAGGTGATTGGAGGCAGGGGGTAATGAGGGCTGCGGTGGCACTGCAGAGGGGGATGGAGGCAGGAGGAGATTGAAGGCAGATGGTGATTGGAGGCAGGGGGTGTTGGTGGCACCGCAGAGGGGGATGGTGGCACTGCAGAGGGTGGGGGATCGAGACAGGGGTTGTTGGTGGCACCGCAGAGGGGGATGAAGGCAGGGGGTGATTGGAGGCAGGAGGCAGGGGCAGATTGTGGCACTGCAGAGGGTGGGGGATTGAGACAGGGGTTGTTGGTGGCACCGCAGAGGGGGATGTAGGCAGGGGGCCTGGGGGAGATTGGAGGCAGGGGGAGATTGTAGCACTGCAGAGGGGGGTGAAGGCAGGGTATTGTTGGTAGCAGAGGAGGATGGAGGCAGGGGATGATGTGAAAAATGTGTCCTTATTTTATCGAAAATAACAAAAATATGTTTTTTTACCTTAACCACTTGCTTACTGGGCACATATACCCCCCTCCTGCCCAGGTGAAATTTCAGCTTTCGGCACTGCATCGCTTTAACTAACAATTGCGCGGTCGTGCGACGTGGCTCCCAAACAAAATTGACGTCCTTTTTTCCCCACAAGTAGAGCTTTCTTTTGGTGGTATTTAATCGCCTGTGCGGTTTTTATTTTTTGCGCTATAAACAAAAAAGTGAGACAATTTTGAAAAAAATACAATATTTTTTACTTCTTGCTATAATAAATATCCCAATTTAAAAAAAAAATAACATTTTTTTTCTCAGTTTAGGCCGATACGTATTCTTCTACATATTTTTGGTAAACAAAAAAAAAAAAAATCGCAATAAGCGACTGGTTTGCGCAAAAGTTATAGCGCTTACAAAATAGGGGACAGAATTATTTTTTTTTAATTATTTTTTTTACTAGAAATGGCGGCGATCTGCGATTTTTAATGGACTGCGACGTTATGGCGGACACATCGGACACATTTTTGGCACCATTCACATTTATACTGCGATCAGTGCTATAAATATGCACTAATTACAGTATAAATGTGACTGGCATTGAAGGGGTTAACACTAGGGGGTGAGGAAGGGGTTAAATGTATCCCTGCTTAGTGTTCTAACTGTAGGTGGAGGGGGGGTGACTGGGGGGGTGATCGATCTATGTCTCTATGTACAAGAGACACAGATCGGTCTCCTCTCCAGAGACAGCACCGCTGTGTCTGTGTAAAACGGCAATGAGAGATGATCTCATATGTTTACATATGAGATCCTCTCTCATTGGCCGCACAGATCACCTCGCGAACGGCCACTCTGATTGGCCGTTCGCGGCGATCTGTAATTGGCTGTGTCCGAGGGACACGGCCAACACAGATTTTCCCCGCAGCGCGCTCTGGAGCGCGCGCGGGGAACGCCCAAAGGGGCGGCCGTCAATTGACGGCGGTTTGGCTTTTGGGATCCGCACTGTAGCCGTCAATTGACGGCAGGCGGATCCCAAGTGGTTAATATCTACCTTAAATCACATTGCTATTTGCCCAGCGTACTTGTTTGTAGCCTAAATATGCACCTAAAAATGTAATTTAGTAACTTTTGTGAAATGCCAGTAAAAATGCGGCTGCGCCAGTACATTTCAGGTGGCGTGCCAGTACATTTCAATCTGGTAGGTTGGCAACACTGGTCATGACACCTACATGAGCTTGCTGGACCTGCCTCCTTCATTTGCAGCTATATCAGCCTCCACTCTTTAGGGATTTTAGCCAAAACATTTAGCAACATTTAGCCAGAAGAACATTTGTGAGGTCAGGTCAACAAGTCGACTATCAATTGGTGGTACAATTCATCTCATAGGTGTCTTCTAGGGTTGAGGTTAGGGCTTAGTGCAGGCCACTCGAGTTCCTCCACACCAACCTTATTACAGTGCATAGTAAGAACCAGACTGAATGCTGGCAACAGAAAGCCCAAACTTTAAAAATACAGTCTTCAAAATTGCAGTTCTCCTACATACATATAAGCAATAGAGATGTGCATTACGGAAAAAAAAATGTGTTTTGTTTCAAATAAGTTTGTTAGGTTAATAATTTTGTTTCATCATATTCATCATGTTCGAATGATTCGTTTTCAAATTTGTTTCATATACAAGATATTTTCATATCAATTAGAATTTTGGAAGATGGCTATAGTCCTTCTATTCAATTTTTTTCTATTCTTATCATCGTCATTTTTTCACTTTTATAACTTACTGTATTTATTGCAATATGTTTCCATTTCAAATTCAAATTCATTATTTTGTTTCGTTATAATTTTGGATACATTGAAATTCATTACTATTGTGATTTGAAAATTCATATACAGTAAAACCTTGGTTTGAGAGCATTTTGCAAGACAAGCAACATGTTTTAATAAATTGTTTTAAAGCGATGTCTTGATAGCGTCATGTCAGACTCACAACTGAGTATAAAAGAGAAGAGAGGCGCCTCTAAGTGTAGCAATATGGTTACATTTAATGAAGGTACAACATTAAGCAACATATTGCTACACTTATGCCCCGTACACACAATCGAATTTTCTGTCGAAAAAACCTTGGATGGTTTTTCTGTCGGAATTCTGCTCAAGGTTGGCTTGCATACACACGGTCACACAAAAGTTATTTTTCTCTTCTCGTTCGTCCTCCAGTACTTTTGGGAAAGTTTAGTTGCTTGTTGTACTGTACATGTTTTCTGTCTTTACGATACCTAGACATTGAAAGCCAAAAGTATCTCCTATCAGTAAAGAGTAGACCACAAACGTGCCACTTCATGAGAATGAAGGATGGAACTGCCCTAAATACATGATAGGCAAACCCAGAACTTCATTGTCTGGAATTCCTGTTTTTACTTCATGAGCTCTTAGATATTTAAAACAGCTTCCTTCCAATAGCTTCCTTTACCTTAGTGCAGTCCTCCTCCTTCACTTACCTCATCCTTCCATTTTGCTTTTACATGTCCTCATTTCTTCTGAGAAATCCTCACTTCCTGTTCTTCTGTCTGTAACTCCATACAGTAATGTGAGGCTTTCTCCCTGGTGTGGAGTGTCATGCTCGCCCTGACTCTCCTGTAGTCCAAGAGAGGGGGCGAGCATGACACTCCACACCAGGGAGAAAGCCTCACATTACTGTATGGAGTTACAGACAGAAGAACAGGAAGTGAGGATTTCTCAGAAGAAATAAGGACATTTAAAAGCAAAGTCAAAGGATGAGGTAAGTGAAGGAGGACTGCACTAAGGTAAAGGAAGCTATTTAGGGGGAAAAACATATACCTTTACAACCCCTTTAAGTTGTGTGGCAGGGCAAACTTTGGTAAGGCAGTCTGGGCAAGGTATTGGTGAAAAAAGGCACACTAATGGCATATGTGTGTGTTTTTCTTTTAGTAGTATCAGGATTAGAGGTCAGTATCCCACCCTCCCGAAGGGGTCAGTGATTGTAAGGGAGAGGTGTACATCTGCACCGTGCTGTCCAGATCGGGACAGGCCAAGAAGCTGAGAGACTGGGTCTCACCCAGGGGTCTGAGGTGCCCCAAGCCAGAGGCCCCAGTCTGAGAAAAAGAAGCTGATAGACCGGGTCTCACCCAGGGGTCTGAGGTGCCCCAAGCCAGAGGCCCCAGTCTGAGAGAAAGAAGCTGACAGACAGGGTCTCACCCAGGGGTCTGAGGTGCCCCAAGCCAGAGGCCCCAGTCTGAGAGAAAGAAGCTAACAGACAGGGTCTCACCCAGGGGTCTGAGGTGCCCCAAGCCAGAGGCCCCAGTCTGAGAGAAAGAAGCTGACAGACAGGGTCTCACCCAGGGGTCTGAGGTGCCCCAAGTCAGAGGCCCCAGTCTGAGAGAAAGAAGTTGACAGACAGGGTCTCACCCAGGGGTCGGAGGTGCCCCAAGCCAGAGGCCCCAGTCTGAGAAAAAGAAGCTGACAGACAGGGTCTCACCCAGGGGTCTGAGGTGCCCCAAGTCAGAGGCCCCAGTCTGAGAGAAAGAAGTTGACAGACAGGGTCTCACCCAGGGGTCTGAGGTGCCCCAAGCCAGAGGCCCCAGTCTGAGAAAAAGAAGCTGACAGACAGGGTCTCACCCAGGGGTCTGAGGTGCCCCAAGCCAGAGGCCCCAGTCTGAGAGAAAGAAGCTGACAGACAGGGTCTCACCCAGGGGTCTGAGGTGCCCCAAGCCAGAGGCCAGAGTTGGAGAGAGAGTTTATGAGGGATGGAACAGCTGGGAGCTGTAACAGAAAGACACAGAGCTGAAAAAGGTACAAAGGTTGTGTACTAGCACTGGGGACAGGTGCTAGATTGTCTGGAGGACCAAGACATGAAGCCTGAGCAGTACAGTTGCAAGGAGAGCCAGGAGGCTAAATATAGTTCTTTGGCATATGGATGGCAAAAGCCCCAGGCATAAGTAGCTATAGGTTTGTGAACTTTTGCAGGAAAAGCCCTGAAACGTACTTCTGGCGTGGAGTAGACTCTTTTGCTCTACCATTGAGCTACAAAACCCCCAACTTGTCACAAAGGGTAGGGTGACCTTAAATCATATCCCACCGGCAATGGCCAATTGATAGTGGTGGCAGTACAACTATACCATTACTGGACTAAATAATTTCATATGTAACTCAAGATTGTCCCCCTGACTGGAATGTTGTAAACAGCACTGTGACATGTTTTTAAGCTGGATGTATTATAATGTGTAGGTCGGAAATTTTTGTTTTTAGATATTATTATGATTTAAATATATATACACATTGGGGTCCAGGTTCACATTTTGCATCTGCCCAGTGTGTTGGTTTGGCAACTGGGGTATGAGAATGTGGCTTGGCTGTGGTAAATATGCCCTCTTTGGGTAGGGACATCCAGGACAATGATGGAAAAACTAAATTAGTTTAGGTTTAAGTTTCTGGTTTATATCCTGTGATCTCAGTGGAGCTGTTCCACTTAAAAACTGCAATTCCACATAGCGTCAGCTAGGCTGAGAAGTCCCTGGGGTTCATGTAAATCACTGGAGGATGGCCAGCGGCGAGTCTCAGGGGTCCAGGCATGGGAAGACTTTGGAGATTCAGTTTGATCAATGTCAAAGTTTAAGATAGATTCTGGCTTTGTAAAGGCATAGATATTTCCAATATGTTTGGAAGGAACTAAAGCCTTCGTTCTAATGTGCTTCTCAGGAAGAAAATTCTGAAAGAAAACATAGTTCAGACCCTTCAATGTACAAACACTGAAGGGTTGTCTCCTTGCACATTGTAATAATAAGCAGCAACAGAATGTGCAGGTGGTATTGGCAGAATATAAGGCTCAAGTCCAAAAGAATAAGGATTTTTATTTTAATCATGTCACAGTGATTTTCAAATTTCATTGGCCTCAGCTAAAAATAGCTGTCACTTCTTTGAAAATAAGCATCCTTATCCTGGTTTGTTATCTTTGTGAACTGACCCATATGTCAACTATGTCAGAATGGATGAGATAAGACACATTCATTGAATTTGGGCCACTCAATCCTGTGGGGGAGACAGGTTGACGAGCCGGCCTTTTTGAAAAGCTCTTCCACTAATTTCTCAATCAGGTTGGAGAGGTACCCTCTTGTAATAGGCTCAGTTTTTGAGAGCTTGCATTCAAATTACAGAAAAACTTACAAAAAAATAAATAAAATCTTTGTGCACTACCAAAAAATGTATTAAAAAAGAAAGTATAAAGTTGCAGGATACACTAAAAATGTGTTCCCAGACTCAAAACAGCAAACCACAACAAAAAAAGAAAAGAAGATGTGCTAGTCTAACCCTGAAGAAGTCACATGGGTAAATGGGTCAACCGGAAGTGATGTCACTTAGCTCCACCCTACGCGTTACGCATAGGGTGGAGCTAAGTGACGTCACTTCCGGTTTGGAGCCGAAACTGGACGTGCATGTATTTCAATGCTGGTAATGAGACTATGACTGAATGAGTGAGGCCCCGTACACACGGCCGAGGAACTCGACGTGCCAAACACATCGAGTTCCTCGGCCAGTTCAGCCCTGAAACCGCCGAGGAGCTCGGCGGGCCGAGAGCTCCCATAGAACAACGAGGAAATAGAGAACATGTTCTCTATTTCCTCGCCGAGGTCCTCGTCGGCTTCCTCGGCGAAATTGTACACACGGCCGGGTTTCTCGGCAGAATTCAGCCAGAAACTCGGTCGGAAGCTGAATTCTGCCGAGGAAACTGGTCGTGTGTACGGGGCCTCAGTGTATTATATTGCAATTTTATATGTTAAAAAATGTATAAAAGGTACTGCACTATCGAAGGTCTCTTCTTTCCTCTGTGAGCATCATATATAGACAAGTGGAAGGATGCCTATGTTTTAAAGGGGACCTATTGGTGATTTAAAGGGGAACTGCCAAACCATCATTTGTCGCCGAAGGTACTCATGCTGGAGACTGGATAAAGCATATTATAACTTGTATATTTATATAGGTCCACTAGCCAGGTGAGCAAGCATTCCTACAAGCGGTGGAGCACAGAACTAGATGCAATGAACACAAGAATGATCAATGGATTGTGTTATTTGGACTTTTATTTGTTATTAACCTCTTCCATACAGGGCAGTTATACACACTTCCATACCAGGCCTATTCTGGCACTTCTCTCCTACATGTACAAATCATAATTTTTTTGCTAGAAAATTACGCAGAACCCCCAAACATTATATATGTTTTTTTAGCAGACACCCTAGGGAATAAAACGACGGTCATTGAAACCTTTTATCTTGCACGGTATTTGCGCAATAATTTTTCAAACGCCTTTTTTTTGGAAAAAAATTGTTTCATGAATTAAAAAAATTAAAAAACAGTAAAGTTAGCCCAATTTTTTTGTAAAATAGGAAAGATGATGTTACACCGAGTAAATAGATACCTAACATGTCACGCTTTAAAATTGCGCACACTCATGGAATGGCGCCAAACTTCGGTACTTAAAAATCTCCATAGGCAACGATTTGAAATTTTTTACAGGTTACCAGTTTAGATTTACAGAGGAGATCTAGTGCTAGAATTGTTGCTGGCACTCTAACGCACGCGGCGATACCTCACATATGTGGTTTAAACGGCGTTTACATATGTCGGCGGGACTTGCGTGTGCGTTCGCTTCTGCGCGCAAGCTACCGGGGACAGGGGCGTTAAAAAAATAAATTTTATTTATTTTTTTATTTTTATATATTTATTTATTTTTTTACACTTTTTTTTTTTAATTTTTTTTTTTTTTTGATCACTTTTATTCCTATTACAAGGAATGTAAACATCCCTTGTAATAGGAATGTGTGTGACAGGTACTCTTTATGGAGAGATGCGGGGTCAATAAGACCCCACATCTCTCCTCCAGGCTGGAAAGCATGAAATCGGTGAAAAAAAATTCACCGATCTCATGCTTGCTGTTGCTTAGCAGCCGCAATCGCTGCTTTGTTTACTTACGGGACCCGGGCGTGACGTCATCACATCGCGCCCGGGTCCTCCGACGGTCATAGAGAGGACTGGTGACCATCTGGTCACCAGTCATCTCTATGCTTCCTGCGAGCGCCGGACGATTCGTTCTCCGGGCCCCCGATGGCACGGGAGAGCCCGGAGAAGCACCGGATGGCGGCGGGAGGGGGGGGATGTCCCCTCCCGCCGCCTGTAAGAACGATCTAGCGGCGGAACCGCCGCTATGATCGTTCTTACGTTGTGCAGAATCGCCGGCACAAGAGAAGGATATCTGAATGATGCCTCTAGCTGCAGGCATCATTCAGATATCCCCCCCACAAAGCCCAGGACGTCATATGACGTCCACTCTGAACGGCAGAGGTTCTTTGTGGACGTCATTTGACTATGGGCCGGTAGGGAAGTGGTTAATAATTTCATGAGCTCCATGTGTCCATAAGACACATGGAGAGGTCTTGGCCTCACCCCCCACTCCATGTCACTGCCTGTGCTTGACAGCAGCGGGAGCCAATGGCTTCCTCTGCTGTATTTGAGCCTATGAGGAGGGAGAATAGAATGCAGTAAGGTAAAAAACCTTCTGGCCCAGATCCACGAAGAACTTACGGCGGCGTATCTATTGATACACCGCGTAAGTTCTACGATGTGCCGGCGTATCTTTGTATTCACAAAGCAAGATACGCCAGAATGTGGGCTAGATCCGACTGACGTACGTCTTAGTACGCCGTCGGATCTTAGGTGCATATTTACGCTGGCCGCTAGGTGGCGCTTCGGTTGATTTCCGCGTAGAGTATGCAAATTAGCTAGATACGCCGATTCTCAAAACGTACGTCCGCCCGGCGCATTTTGTTTACGTAAGGGTTTTTTCGGCGTAATGTTACCCCTGCTCTATGAGGCGTACGCAATGTTAAGTACGGACGTCGGGCCAGCGTCAAATTTTTTACGTTTTATGTCGTTTGCTTAAAATGTTCGCGAATAGGGCTTTGCATAAATTACGTTCACGTCGTCTAGGCGTTGAGCGGGCGTAATTTAATTTGAAAATTCGACGTGATACTGAGCATGCGTGCGAATGCGCCGTTCGAAAAAAGCGTCATTTACGTGGGGTCATGCTTAGTTTACATAAAACACGCACCCCTGTTCCTCATTTGATTTAGGCGCGCTTATGCCGGCACATTTACGCTACGCCGCCGTAACTTTAGATGCAAGTGCTTTGTGAATACAGCACTTGCCTCTCAAAGTTGCGGCGGCGTAGCGTAACTACGATACGCTACGCCCACATAAATTTACGCCTATCTACATGGATCTGGCCCTCTGCCTTTAAAACCACTTGAACCACTACTGGGAAATACTAGTTTGAGGTCCGAGTTTAATGGTTCTAATCTCTGGGTTACTGAAGTGGACAAGCATGGTTTTTATTGTACAGTGTTTATATTGTAAATATGTGTACAACGACTGGAAATTTTGGAGTCTAATAGGCTAAATAAGTAAATAATTGCTAAGCAATACATGTTAACCATCATGTGAATAAGCAAGAATTATCTGGTTTGAGGCATTATTATACAAAGTCTTTAAGGGTGAGGTATAAGTGCCATGTGCAAGGTAAATTTTAACTATTCACAACATGCAAGCATAACCCTTTGCATATGTCTCTGAATTAATCATGCTGCTTTATTAAATGTCAACATTTTAGTGGGTCAGTCTACTTTTTATAAAGGTATATCTTCAAGTAAAGCAGATTGCATAGTTGTGTTTCAATTGTGTATGTAGAAGTACACTATATTGGCAAAAGTATTGGGACGCCTGCCTTTACACACACATGAACTTTCATTGCACCCCAGTCTTAGTCGGTAGGGTTCAATATTGAGTTGGCCCCGCCCTTTGCAGCTATAACAGCTTATAACAGGAAGGGGCCATCAACAAACTGTTCCTACAAAGTTGGGAGCATGAAATTGTCCAAAATGTCTTGGTATGCTGACGCCTTAGGAGTTCCCTTCACTGGAACTAAGGGGCCAAGCCCAACCCCTGAAAAAAAAAAAACACCATAATCCCCCCTCCATCAAATGATTTGGACCAGTGCACAAAGCAAGTTCCATAAAGATATGGATGAGCGAGTTTGGGGTCGAGGAACTTCACTGGTCTGCACAGAGTTCTGACCTCAATCCCATAGAACACCTTTGGGATGAATTAGAACCGAGACTGCGAGTCAGGCCTTCTCACTAATGCGCTTCTGGAAGAATGGTCAAACATTCCCATAGACACACTCCTAAACCTTGTGGACAGCCTTCCAAGAAGAGTTGAAGCTGTTATAGCTGCAGAGGGTGGGCCAAATCAATATTGAACCCTACGGACTAAGACTGGGATGCCATTAAAGTTCATAAATGTGCAAAGGCAGGTGTCCCAATACTTTTGGCAATATAGTGTATGTCTGAAGCCACACTCGATGAACCGATGAAAACGGCCTGAAGTCCAGGATCAGGAAGGAATTTTTTCCCCTGCTGTAGCAAACTGGATCATGCTCTGCTGTTTTTTTTTTGCTTTCCTCTGGATTTTTTATGGTTGAACTAGATGGACTTGTGTCTTTTTTTAACCTGACTAACTATGTAACTTTTAGTATGGAGCCTTTAACCACTTAAGGAGCACCTAACGCCAATATACGTCGGCAGAATGGCACGGCTGGGCACAATCACGTACCTGTACGAGTCTCTTTAAGTGCCCAGCCGTGGGTTGCAGGCGCGTGGCCACGACCCGATCCGAAGCTCCGCGGCCATGGTACCCACGGACCCGATCGCCGCCGGAGTCCCGCGATCGGTCACAGGAGCTGAAGAACGGGGAGAGATGTGTGTAAACACACCTTCCCCGTACTTCACAGTGGCACTGTCATTGATTGTCTGTTCCCTGATATAGGCAAAGGCGATTAATGACGTCACACGTCCAGCCCCGCCCCCTACAGTTAGAAACACATATGAGGTCACACTTAACCCCTCCAGCGCCCCCTAGTGGTTAACTCTCAAACTGCAATTGTCATTTTCACAGTAAACAATGCATTTTTATAGCACGTTTTGCTGTGAAAATGACAATGGTCCCAAAAATGTGTCAAAATTGTCCGATGTGTCCGCGATAATGTCGCAGTCATAAAAAAAATCGCTGGTCGCCGCCATTAGTAGTAAAAAAAAAATGATTAATAAAAATGCCATAAAACTATCCCCTATTTTGTAAACACTGTAAATTTTGCGCAAACCAATCGCTAAACGATTATTGCGATTTTTTTTTACCAAAAATAGGTAGAAAAATATGTATCGGCCTAAACTGAGGAAAAAAAATGTTTTTTATATATTTTTGGGGGATATTTATTATAGCAAAAAGTAAAACATATTGCAAAAAATAAAAAACGCAGAGGTGATCAAATACCACCAAAAGAAAGCTCTATTTGTGGGAAAGGAACGGCAATTTTGTTTGGGAGCCACGTCGCACGACCGCGCAATTGTCAGTTAAAGCGACGCAGTGCCGAATCGCAAAAAGTGGCCCGGTCATTGACCAGCAAAATGGTGTTAAGAAAGGTCTGGATACTTTTCTAAATGTCTAAATGTACATATTATAACTGGGTACTGACATTTATGGGTAAAATTGATCCGGGGAAAATCTGATTGCCTCTGGGGGATCAGGAAGGAATTTTTTCCCCTGCTGTAGCAAATTGCTGGGTTTTTTCGCTTTCCTCTGGATCAACTGTGGGTATAGAATTGGGTTTATGTGATTGTATGTTTTTTTTATGGTCTAGATGGTCTTGTGCATAGGCATGCGCACAGGGTGTGCCGGATGTGCCCAGGCACACCCTAATTGCCCTGTGCAGAACAGTTTCCCCCTACTGACCTGGCTCCCCCTCACAGCACTGCCGGCTTCCCCCCTCTCCCACCGGTTGTTGCTGTGGATGTTTTAGGATGAGTGGGGATGGGGCCAGTAAAAAATCCATTTACCGGCCCCTTCCCTTCCTGAATGAACATCGTGAGTGATCGGTAGAGTGTGTTTGAGCTTTGGGGTGCACACCCTAATGCCAAAGGCTGTGCACACCTATGGTCTTGTGTCTTTTTTCAACCTGACTAACTATGTAACTTTTAGTATGGAGCCTTTAAAGTCCCACATTTTGGAAATGGTCTTTTTCCTCCTTGCTGTTCTTGGGGAAGCTTTCAGTAACCATTTTATAAAAATATATCTAGAATATTATGGAAGGGTGCCGATTAGTAGGCCTCAGCATCCCTTCTACATAGATTTTAAGAATTCTAATGCAGTGGACCCCATTGTTCTTGTCAGGTGGAAGGCCCTTAATGCTCTCTAACTTTTTTTTAAAAAGATATTCTTCTTCCTTCCAGAGTGAGCTAACAATCCCTCCTATGACTCTGGGGAGTAGACATCTGAAAAGCAGCGCAAGTTGTTCCGCTAACTTATCTCGCTGAGTCACTCCTTCTCTTCCTCTCGCTGGCACTTCTCTCTTTGGATCTGAGTCAGTGCTCTTACCACAAAGAGATTTGCACCGAGCCAAGCCATACAAAAAAGACATTTTCTCACACTGGGACTGGATATTGCTTTTCTGAAGCATCCAAGCTCTTTCCTTTTCCTGCGAGATGAATGTGTCTCCCCCTGCTCCGCTGTCTCTTCTCGAGACTCCTGTCTTAATAAGCCTTGACTGCCGTGACTGCTTGCATCCAGCGATGCTATTCACCGCCAGCACCTCTGCTCTCCTCCTGTGGCTCGGGAAGAACTGATTAGCACTTTGCATAATTAACCTGATTAGCACTGTGCATAATCAAACTGATTAGCACTTTGCATAATTAAAAAGAAATAATAACAACAACAATAAGCAGCACTAGGTAATATCAAAAGCCGCTGGTTCCAAAATCCCTTTTGGCCTCTGCCAGGGCTAGTTTAACATAAGGCACATTATTCCTTTAATGCAAAAAAACAGAAATCATCTACGCACTGCTATCGGGACACAAGAGAGCGCTGGATGGGTACGCACACACGAAAACATGAATCTAGACAAGAGGCAAGTGTAATAAACCAACAAGATTCTCCTGGGTACAATACAAGCGATAAACTCCCTTATGTATAATAAATGGACTGGACTCGACAGCTCACAATGTAAGTGTTACCCTCCTACATGTATAATAAATGGACTCTCTACCCAAATGGACTCACTGCTTGTGCAGATCGGGCTGATGTGCTTGGGCCAAAAGGGGCAAATCTAACCCATGTGGGGCCTGATGTCAAGAATGGGTTCTACAGTTTTCCTCTGTAGAGGGAACAGATCTCACTAAGGATGTTTAAAATACAACTAAAGGTCTTGTGTGGTAGTACTGGGTCCTTTCCCAGATTGCCAAGGCCAACCCTTGCTACAGTGACCAATGTTTTAGGAGTTGGATATCTACACATCTGCTGGACATGTCCACGACTGATAGGTTTTTGGTCTTTGGCCTGCTATGCACTTTAGCTTGAGGGACTCTAGCTCTGGAGTCCCTAAAGGTCTTACGTGGTGGTACTGGGCAGGGCCGTCTTAAAAGCATCATGGGCCCCTGGGCGAAGTAATGCACTGGGGCCCCACCAGCTTGCCCCAATTTACACACCTTCAGTACTTTCAAGGAATAAAGTATAAATAGTAGAACTAAACATAAATTCATTAGTATTTTTAATAAAATCGATTTTAGAAAGGAAAACATTCCATAAATCAAAGACTAGTCAACACAAAGGGCACAGTACAGGGGGGAATGCAAAAGGGCACAGTACAGGGGGGGTCAGGAGGGCACAACACTGGGATCTGGAGGGTGCAGTATAGGTTCTGGGATGCTTCCTGCGACACAATCATATTGGGACAGTTTAGTAAAAAGCATGACTGTCCCAACAAATCCAGGACAGTTGGCAAGTATGAGGTAATGCAATATTATTGTGGGGGCCCCATGTACCTGGGGCCCCTGGGCAGTGCCCAGAAGTTCCCTTGCATTAAGATGGCCCTGGTACTGGGTCCCTACCCAGATTGCCCAGGCCAACCCTTGTTACAGTGACCAATTTTTTAGGAGTTGGATGTCCTACACATCTGCTGGACATGTCCACGACTGATAGGCTTTTGGTCATGGGTCTTTGGCCTGCTGTGCACGTTGTTTCATTTGAAAATCCATAAGGACACTAAACTTGCTTTACTGCCCTATCCCATCCCTGATCTTATATGCCCAGTGCCCACCAACATAAAATTATAGTTCTGAAATTATCTTATTACATTTTAGTGCTTGGGTCTAGATCTACTTTAATTTACTAGCCTCTACTGTTCGGGGGCCCTTTGCAAAAACAGACCGCATAACAGACAGTTGTCACAAGCAGCTGTATCTCAGTCTAAAGCCAAATAACAAGATTATGCAATCTGGTGAGTGTATATTAAATGGGATGTATCTGCTGACTTCTAGCATTTGTTTACATGTGGTAGCCAAAAGAGCTACAAATCCTCTGCCGATGCTCAACATTTAGTAGTTTTATCAGATTATAAATTAGCTTGGCCTCCCCACCACACCTACATACTGATAGTACAAATCCGGTGACCTCATTATATATAACAAGCAGGGCTTTTTTTTCTCAGAAAATAGGTGAAGGAACTTATCCACAACCCCCTAAAACTCCCCTCCTCATAGGGGTGTGTTATGTGCAGAGGTCTTGGATGTGCTGGTACATAGTACAGAGTTTAGGGGTGCACTACATGCAGCGTTGGGGGGTGTGCTATGTACATATTACAGAGTTTAGGGATGTGATGCCTGAACCAGAGGTGGTGGAACTGAGTTCCACCAAGTTCCAGATGAAAAAAAGCCCTGAAAGTGTTCAGCCTGCACAAAGTATTGTCGATTAGAAATATTTTGTTTCGGAATTTCGTTTTCATCCGAAAAATACATTTATTTAGTTACTCCCGAAATTCGCTTTTACTTATTTTGTTTCGTAAAAAAATGCATTTGTCCGAAAATCCGAATTAATTAAGGTCGATTCTGTCATTGAAGGCTTATGGTGTGTCGAATGCTCTAAGAAGATTCGACGAAGCAGCTAAACTGTACGACGCCGCAATCATACATTTCCGGTTCAATGCTCCGCCCACAAGCTATAGTACAATTCTATAGTACAATTCTAATGTTGTTTGACTAGTAATAATTATAATTATTAATTATTATTACTAGTCAACCAACATTAGAATTCTTCTATAGCCTGTGGGCCGAGCATTTGACCGGAAATGTACGATTGCGGCGTCGTACAGTTTCGCTGCTTCGTCGAATCTTCTTAGAACCTTTTGACGGACACCATAAGCCTTCAATGACAGATTCAACGTTTGTATGTTTTTCGCTGCTTCGTCGAATGGTCTACCCAACACTGTCTCTATAATGGCGAATCTTTTCTCTCTATGTTGAATCTTTCCTCTCTATGTAGAATAATCTTGGACTAATAAAGTTAAGGTTAGGCACATTCGAACACAGGTTCGATAGACACAGATTGCAATTGTCAGCGTCAAATCTTCTATCTATATCGAACTGTTGTAGCAATGAAAATGAAAAGAAAGCATTTTTTTATGTCGGATCTTTCGGATTCTGCGTGTTCGTTTTCGTTTGTTAAATTCGGACGAAAATGCACATGTCTATTGTCGATTAAGCACCAAGCTTTTGTTTCTGCATTTTATCTACACAGCAAATGTACAACGCAAAAGTCAAGCCAGTCTGAAGATCAGTGGTGAGAGGACCAGTCATCTACAGGTGAAACTTAGACTTTCATTAATTGCAAAAACGACAATGTATTCACCTGTTCTGCAACGGCAGAGCATCTACATCCTTTAATCTACCTACTGCAGGGTACGTTTTTTTTAGGGTAATTTAAATGCCAATTTAAATGCTAGATACTCCTTTCTTGCATATTATTAATCAATAATGTAAATAAAATGCATTACAAAGAAAAATAATGTGCAAAAATGAAAAAAAAAAAATAACTGGGGGGGAGGAAGAAGCTTAGGATGGCGATATTTACAGAGGCTTACTGCTTCTCATTAAAGTGGAGTTGGAATATATACAGTATAGCTATACAGTGACAATGCTCTGGCCTGCCATGGTGTAATAAAGGGTTTTGTGTCATCCAGGGTTCTTATCCAGACAGCTCGAGGGACTGCAGAACTAGAGTCCCTCAAGCTAAAGTGCACAGCAGGCCAAAGATCCATGACCAAAAGCCTATCAGTCGTGGACATGTCCAGCAGATGTGTAGGACATCCAATTCTTAAAACATTGGTCACTTTAACAAGGGTTGGCCTGGGCGATCTGGGCAGGGACCCAGTACCAGCACAGGAGACATTTTAGTTGTATTTTAAACAATCTTATTGAGATCTGTTCCCTCTACAGAGGAAAACTGTAGAAAACCCATTCTTGCCATCAGGCCCCACATGGGTTAGCACATCAGCCCGATCTGCACAAGCAGTGCGTCCATTTGGGTAGACTCCATTTATTATACATGTAGGAGTGTAACCTTACATTGTGAGCTATATAGAGGAGACTGGATCTTCAGTTTCCTCATTAGACCAGGAGTCCAGGGGCTTCATAGAGACTTGGGAGGGATGTATTCCTCAATCCTCAGTCCAGGTTCAGTGAATAACCAGAAGACTAATTGGGACCATATATGCAGGGCTTTTATTTGAGGCCTGACTATGGTTCAGAACTCCACACAGCAGAGTCTATGCCCAGGAGTCAGAAGGGCTCCACCTAGGAGACAGATGGGAGCCAGGGCAGCAGGGAGCTGCTAGGTGAATACACAAAGCGGATGTAAAAAATGTCCTAAATATCAGTGTGAGTAAACAATGCCCCATCTTTGGTATTAAGGGGTGGATTAGTGACCCATTGTCAATGTCAGTGGGAGGTATCACACACCATTGTTGGTGTCAGTGGGTAGAACAGTGCCCCATAGTTGGTGTCAGTGGGAGGAATAGTGCCCCATTATTGTTATAACAATGCCCAATAGTTGGTGTCAGTTGAAGAAATAGTGCCACATTTTAGATGTCGGTGGGAGGAAAAGTGCCCCAAGGGCCGGATAAAGGCAAACAAAGGCCACATTTTGGAGACCACTGGTCACGAGGATCCAGACAAAGTGCCTGAAGTCTGGGCAGAGCAACAGTGATGCAAATATAAGGCAGGTGCCTGCTGAATGTGTATTTTTTTCTCTTGGTGGAAGAGAAATGCTGAGAAACCCCTGCGAGGGAAACCAATTGATTTTCTTGAACTTTGTTTTAATAAATAATAAATATGAGCTAGAAAAGCCATAAAAAGAAGATTTAAGCGAGTAGCTGTGCCCTAAAGCGGAGTTCCACCCAAAAATTGAACTTCCGCTTTTCAGAATCCTCCCCCCCCTCCGGTGTCACATTTGGCACCTTTCAGGGGGGAGGGGGAGCAGATACCTGTCTAATACAGGTATTTTTCTCCCACTTCTGGGCATAGATAGCTGAGCTGCCTGCGGCTATCTACGCTACATCCGGCTCCTCCGACGCCTCCCCCCCGCTGTCTTCTGGGATACACACAGGTTCAAGAAGACAGCAGAGACCAGTGGGATCGCAAAGCACGAGTCGTGTATGCGCAGTAGGCAACCAGGCTGTGAAGCTGCAAGGCTTCACTTCCTAATTCCCTTACTTAAGATGGCAGTGCCTTCACCCGAGAGCCGAGGGACAGATCAGCTTCAGGTGCCGACATCGCGGGCGCCCTGGACAGGTAAGTGCAGTATTTGTATTAATAATAATTTGGCGGAACTCTGCTTTAATGTGCTACCAGTTGAAGCTGGCTCCCACTATATCTACCTATCTATCTAGTGTACGGTATATACAAACACCTATGCTCTGGGAGCTGAATCAAGCAAGGTTTTCTCTCATAATAGGCATGCAAAGCTGCAAAATTAATTCAAACCAATACGCAAAATAAACCCACCCTTTGCAGTAAAGCTTTCAAATGTAACGTTGCAGAGATGGTTAAAACACTGTAGTTTGTTACCCCCAGTACTTACTTACCCCCAGAACAATCGCCGGTGGTTTAGGCATTCTAGCTAATCCTCAGAACCCCTGACCTGTAGGCTCGTGCCTAGACAGTGACTCACACAATTTTTGAAGCAAGGACGATTATCTCAGCCTTGGACATGGTACCTTGAGAAACAGCTCTGCAATGCCAGGACTTGTATTAGCTACTTTTTTTTAACTCTCCAAAACCTTTGCTAAGGGCGACCCATTAGCTGTGTTTGGTCTTTCACCACCAACTGTTCTGTTCTCGCTGTTAGTAAGGCAGATAGGGCATTGCATTTGTTTCACCAATAGGAGGGCCTTCAGTTACAAAGAGATATTACAGTATTTTGAATTGTACGTGTTTGGTTACCTGCTATGAATATGTTTTCTGTGGATTCACAGTTCATTTATTCTACCTAAACATCATATCTCCATTCTCTAAAGAAAAGACAGATAGCGAGTTCCCAAACCATCTTTTGTTCATTGAGTCTAACCTCTTGTAGTGAAGAAAGTATAGGAGACTAAGAAAGTTGAGGAAGAAAGCAAAATTGAACAGGACCACCCAATGGTTCTTCTTTTACACAGGGAACGTCTCCCTCCGAGAGGTGTGAGGCCCCGTACACACATCCGAGAAACTCGACAGGCAAAACACAAATAGTTTTGCTCGTCGAGTTCCTTGTGAAGCCGCCGAGGATCTTGGCGAGCCAAGTTTCCCCGTTGACTAACGAGGAAATAGAGAACATGTTCTCTATTTGGCCCGACGAGATCCTCGTCGGTTTCCTTGGCCGAAAGTGTACACACGGCCGGGTTTCTCGGCAGAATACGGCTCCGATCGAGTTTCTGGCTGAATTCTGCCGAGAAACTCGGTCGTGTGTACGGGGCCTAAGAAAACGCCAGGGCAGTCCATCTACTTTATGTATCAAAGCATGGATCAATGGTTCCGATGTCTTGCAACCTGACCGTTTGCACCCAATTTCCAGAAGGCTGCAGCATAACCCAATGTACCTAAAGTTCTTCATCCTGTGTCTTTTTCTAAGGACTTTTTCATACTCGTAGGCAGGGCTTTTTTTCTCAAACAATAGGTGCGGGAACTCAACCACGAACCCCCAAAACCCCTCCACCCAGAGACCCTCCAAATCACATCAAATAGTGGGTGTGGTCAGTCAAATTTCACAAACAGTAGGAGGGTCTTAAAGGGGCAATAAATACCAAGATTGCATTACATACAGAGTGCAGAGTTCAGGGGGTTACACACAGAGTGCAGAGCTGTCACTTGTAAACACTGAACATGGACTTCTGTGTTTACAAGTGATTGTGGTGAGCAGGCCCCCTTCCCTCCCCAAGGGTCTGAGCCAGAGGTGGTGGAACTGAGTTCCACCAAGAGCCCCCTGAAAAAAAAACCTGCTTATAGGTGAGATTGATAGATGAGATCACTTCAGACAGTTTGGGAGCCTTGTCTGATTTCCAGTACCTAGTAACAACCATGCTAGATGCCAGTAGGATATGGGCGACTACAAAACGAAAGGTTGATGGGAGATTCCTAATCTCTAGGTTGAGCAGGGCCAAAGCCAGGGTAGCTGTAGTTAGGATGCCTATAACAAAGGAAATTAAACCAAATACAGTACTTGGTTCCAGAAGCTTGTTAGACTCTTACAGGCCTATGGTGCGTGGTAGAGGTTACCTACTTGGCCACAATTACACCAACATAGAGGTGACTGGGAGGGGTAGAATTGTGGCATTCGGAAGGGTGTAAGGTACCACCGAGAAATAATTTTTTGGGATAGATCCTAGTAATTAGTACACCTTGAAATACTCTCCATCCAATCTGATTGAGATATTTTGCAAAGAAGAATGGGCAGAAATGTCCCTCTCTAGATGTGCAAAGCTGGTAGAGACATCCCCAAAAAGACTTGCAGCTGTAATTGCAGAGAAAGGCGGTTCTACAAAGTATTGACTCCGGGGGGCGCCATACAAATGTACCCCCCACACTTTTCACATATTTATTTGTAAAAAAGAAACATTTATAATTTTCCTTCCACTTCACAATTATGTGCCACTTTGTGTTGGTCTATCACATAAAATCCCAATAAAATACATTTATTTTTTTGGTTGTAACCTGACAAAATGTGGAAAATTTTTAAGCAGAGTTCTGCTAAATATTATTTTTTTTTTATAAAGTCAGCAGCTACAAATACTGCAGCTTCTGACTGTTAAAATAAGGACACTTACCTGTCCTGGGCGCCCGTGAAGTCGGCACCCGAAGCAGATCTGTCCCTCGGCTCTCGGGTGCTGCCACTATCATCTTCGGTAAGGGAATCAGGAAGTGAAGCCTTGTGGCTTTACAGCCTGGTTCCCTACTGCGCATGCGCGATCCCACGTGTCCCTGCTGTCTTCTGGGACCTGTGCATCTCCCAGAAGACAGCTGGGGGGACGGAGGAGGTGCTGGATGTGGCATAGATAGCCGGGGGTAGCTTAGCTTTCTATGCCTGGAAGTGGGAGCAAAATACCTGTATTAGACAGGTATCTGCTCCACCTGAAAGCTGTCAAATGTGAGGGGGGGGGAGGATTTCAAAAAAGCGGAAGTTCAATTTGTTGGGTGGAACTCTGCTTTAAGGGGTATGAATACTTTTTTTAGGACACTGTAGATCTAATTTCATTGAGCCTTGCGAACCAGTGGCTTATAGTTGGAGGAGAGGTTTGATTCCACAAGTCAGGGATGAATTCATGCACCGCATTCAGTAGATGAACGGTCAATGAGCGCCTAAACTGATGTAAGGGCATTGAATTGAGATGTAACAAGTAGTCCAGTAGATCTGTTCTGCTTTGACTCTGTAGTGATATAAACAGACTTCCAAGCAGGGGAGGGCTGGGCCGGGGGGCAGGGTGGCAACTGCCTCCTAGGCCGCCCTAACTTATATTCAAAATGGTGAAGTGAAGATTTAGAGGCGCTAGCTGATAGTGTGTATACACTGAATAAATAATAAAAATTGTATGCATCAATATATAAATAAGTGGATATAACAATAACATGTGAATAAATAGTGACCATATATAAAAATTAAAACACAATGGTGGTTATGAGCAAATGGTGAAAGTCCAAAATGCAAATAGAAATAGAAAATAATTGTGCCAAAAATAGAGTCCATATATATGATGAATCCTCAAAGAGAGAAAAAAACGCCATAGAATAATATTGTTTTTGATTTTTGAAAACAGAAAAAGAAAAAGAAAACGCCAAATGGCCTCTTACTTGATGGGGTGCCTAGCCCCGGCACTGAGGTTAAAAGCGTGGATATGTATGGGAGAATGGATGGAATCCCGTGGCCTGTGTGAGAACCGTGCAGAACCGCACTAGCGTTGTTTGGCGTGCGGTTCTGCACGGTTCTCACACCGGCCACGGGATTCCATCCATTCTCCCATACATATCCACGCTTTTAACCTCAGTGCCGGGGCTAGGCACCCCATCAAGTAAGAGGCCATTTGACGTTTTCTTTTTCTGTTTTCAAAAATAAAAAACAATATTATTCTATGGCGTTTTTTTCTCTCTTGCTTTAAATATCGCATGTGGCGTGGAGTATTGCTCTATCAAGACAGTTGATACTGAGAGATCTGGGTCTGGAATACTATCTTTATCTGCCTGATTGACCTCTTTTTAATTAAAGTGGTCCATTATTTGCGGTAAGGTGCCATCCATGAGCACTTTTTTGGTGGTCTTTCTTTATCTTGGTGAAGGTGGAAGATCTTCTATCTATGGTTTTGAGGATTCATCATATATATGGACTCTATTTTTGGCACAATTATTTTCTATTTCTATTTGCATTTTGGACTTTCACCATTTGCTCATAACCACCATTGTGTTTTAATTTTTATATATGGTCACTATTTATTCACATGTTATTGTTATATCCACTTATTTATATATTGATGCATACAATTTTTATTATTTATTCAGTGTATACACACTATCAGCTAGCGCCTCTAAATCTTCACTTCACTGTCCACAAATTACATTTATGTAATTTCACAGAGAGCAGCTCGGCTATTTATATATTGCTTAATTTACTAATTCATTATATTTATTTCACTTATATATTGGCGCAAGACTTCATTCCTATATTCAAAATGCCCGCTACCATTTTATTTTTTATTCTGGTCTTGGAAGTCGGGCCGACCACTAGCTGTTGCATTCCAGGAGTTGTAGTCCACGCTCAAGCTCTGGGTGGGTGGAAAACAGAGCAGCGCAGAGGAAACTACAATTTCCTGGGACTGGATTCTTGGAAGCAGGCAGAGGCAGGGCATGGCAGGGAGTCGGGACACAGGGCTGCAGGGCTGGGCGCTGGCTGCAACTTGACCCCAGGACCATTACCCCCCCCCCCCCCCCCCCAGAAGGCAGTGGCGTGCAAGGACCCGCTGAGCTGAGAGACCCTGACACCCCTAGCTGACCCCCATCTCCCCATGTAACCTGTCCCAGTGATTAGCACTGGAGTTGGTTGCACTGATGGGCACTGATGAGGCTGCATTGAAAAAACTGATGGGCCACGGATGGTGAGCTGATTCGGCGGTTCAATTGGCCACTTGACTGGACGCACCCCCAGGCCTAAGGCTGCCAGCCCTCCCCTGCTTCCAGGAGTGGATAAAGTATAATAGTAAAGTGTACAAAATGCTGATCACTCATATGACACAAGCCTAGGCATCTGGCATGTGATTTCTGCTAAAGTAGAGGATTAACCAATCCAAACTCTTATTTTGGCTCTCACCTGAGATCACATAACCACATGTTCAGTAAGAATTATGGATTACAATCTAATGCCAGAGATCTAAATTGATAAAAAAAAAAAGGATTGCGCAATCACTGGCCCAGATTCACAGCCGAGATACGACGGAGTATCTCAGATACTCCGTCGTATCTCTCAGAGTATCTATGCGACTGATTCAGTTACGCACAGATAGCCCCTAGATCCGACAGGTGTAATTGTTTTACACTGTCGGATCTTAGGATGCAATACCGCGGCCGCCGCTGGGGGGAGTTCGCGTCGTAGACCAGCGTCGTGTATGCAAATTAGGAGTTACGGCGATCCACGACGGTTTTTCGCGTTCGCTACGTCGCTGCTAGTCTAGTTTCCCGTCGCAAAGTTAGTCGTTGTTTTTGGTGCCTTAACTTTACACAGCACACATATGTGCTGTATAAAGTATGGCCGTCGTTCCCGCGTCGAAATTTGAAAATTTTTGCTTCTTGCGTAAGACGTCCGGGAATACGGAAGTACGCTACGCACGTCGCCGTTCGGAAAAAATGACGTCACTTCGCGCAAAGCACAGCGGGAAATTCAAAAGGGAGCATGCGCAGTAGGTCCGGCGCGGGAGCGCGCCTAATTTAAATGGCACACGCCCCTTTGAATTACGCGGGCTTACGCCGGCGGAAGTTTTCTCGCAAGTGCTTTGTGAATCAGGCACTTGCGATGAAAACTTGCGGCGGTGTAACGTATATACGATACGTTACGCCGCCGCACTTCTACGTGAATCTGGGCCACTGTGCCTGACTACTAAGGAAGAAGTGCAGCATTTAGGTGTTATTAGGATTTAATAGATAAAAAAAAAAGTCCTTTTATTTGCATTCTGTTCTGTGCAAAAACTCAAATGCTTATTTTTCTTCACTAAATATTTCTTCCATTTAATGATTTCCTTTATTAGATGGCATCTAATTTGCATAAATTTCCATACTATTTAAACTGTTAGTATGTGAGAACAAAGGCGTAAGCAAAAGGACAATGCTGGCAGTGGAGAGGTATGAGGTATGGAGCTGGCTGCCTTTTAGTCTCACAAATATCGCATTTTTTTTTTGTCTCCCTCTGAGCGCACATCACTTAAGAAGTAAGACAGATGACTTCATCACATTGTGAAAAATGATCCATCTCATGAGTTTGTGTCATTTCAATCAGAATGGCGGAGCTGTGTATCCTGATATGTTTCCAAGCCATTAGACTTCATCACTATTAAATAACAAAGTCTTGGAACACAGCGAGATGTGTCTTCGGGTGAAATCTTCTTCTCTGGTCTGTCTCGTCTCCTGAGTGGCCCCGGCGTATTCTGCCGCTGCGGAAAGGCCAGGTGTTTGCACTGATCTATTAAAGGTACATGACGGAATCGCATGGGCAAGCTTAAAGGGGAACCCCAAGCATATCTACGCATGTGGATTGGGTTGTCTGCTTAACTACAAGGCACTTTTACCCCCTTTCCGGCCCATGTTTAGCTTTCAGCACTTTCGCACTTTGAATGACAATTGCGCGGTCATGCAACACCGTACACCAGACACATTTTTTTTATAATTTTTTCACACAAATAGAGCTTTCTTTTGGTCATATTTAATCACCACTGGGTTTTTTATTTTTAGCTAAATGAACAAATAAAGGACAAAAATGTTGGGGGAAAAAAACACATAGGGGCAGATCCACAGAGCGAGTACGCCGGCGTATCTACTGATACGCCGGCGTACTTTTAAATTACCCGTGTCGTATCTTTAGTTTGAATCCTCAAACCAAGATACGACGGCATCTGGGTTAGATCCGACAGGTGGACGTCCTCGCACGCCTTCGGATCTAAGATGCAATACTTTGGCGTCCGCTGGGTGGAGTTCACGTCGTTTTCCGCGTCGGGTATGCAAATTAGCTATCTCCGACGATCCACGAACGTACGAGCAACCGGGGCATTTTTTTTACGGCGTCTCTAGCCAGCTTTTTCCGGCGTATAGTTAAAGCTGGTATTTTGCCACGTATAGTTAGACCTGCCATGTTATGTATGGCCGTCGTTCCCGCGTTTTATTTATTTTTTTTTTTTTGCGTAAGACGTCCGTGAATCAGGATGGACGTAATTCACGTCTAAGTTTAAAAAAATGACGTCGTTGCGACGTCATTTAGCGCAATGCACGGCGGGAAATTTAGAAACGGAGCATGCGCAGTTCATTCGGTGCGGGGACGCGCTTCATTTAAATGAAACACGCCCCCTAATCACCGATTTGAATTCTGCCGCCAGAGATAGACTACGCCGCCGTAACTTACGGCGCAAATTCTTTTGGGATTCGAACCGGCCAAAAGTAAGTTACAGCGGTGTAGCGTATCTCACATACGCTGCGCCAATCTATTTCTATGTGGATCTGCCCCATAGTTTGTTATAACATTCTGGAAACAGGTAACTTTATTCCTTTACTGATGTGCGCTGATCAGGCTGCACTGATGGGCACTGACAGGCTGAATTTATGGGCACGGATGAGGTGGCACTGATAGACATTGATGAGGAGGTACTGGTGGGCACTGATGAGGAGGCACTGATAGGTGGCACTGGTGGGTACTGATAGGCAGCACTGATGGGCATTGGTGAGGCAGCACTGGTAAGCACTGATGAGGAGGCACTGGTAGGCGGCACTGATGGGTATTGATAGGCTGCACTGATGGGCACTGATGAGGCGACACTGGTGAGCACTGATGAGGCTGTACTGGTGGTCACTGATGAAAAGGGAACTGGTGGGCACTGATGAAGAGGCACCGATAGGCGGCACTGGTGGGCACTGATGAGGTGGCACTGATGAGGAGGCACTGATGGGCACTGATGAGGCAACGCTGGTGAGCACAGATGAGGCGGTACTGGTGGGCGGCACTGGTGGGCACTGATAGGCGGCACTGGTGGGTACTGGTAGGCAGCACTGATGGGCACTGGTAGGTAGCACTGATAGAAGATACTGATGAGGAGGCACTGATTGGCAGCCCCGGTGGGCACTGTGTGGACTGCACTGATAATTAGGTCACTGATAATCAGTGCCCTGATTATCAGTGTACATGTCCCTTTTAGATAAGTTGGTTATTGGCTCTCCTCTCTTTTCCTCATGCTGTCCGCATGAGGAAAGGAGTGCCGATAACCGGCTTCTATTTACATCCGTGATCAGCTGTGATCAGCTGTGATTGGATCCAGCTGATCACGTGGTAAAGAGCCTCCGGACACTGTGATCACAGTGGTGCATGCCGTCCGCGCCCTGCAGCGGGCACCATCACATGAGGCTGTTATATGACGGTATAGGTGGGCAAGTTGGTTAAAGAAGAATTCTAACCTAAACCTAGTTTTAAGGTCCAACTCTGGGGAAATGTTTTCACATCTAATAGGGCTGTGCCTGCACTGCACTGGTCAACTGCTCGTTTCTGTCTAGGCGATTGGAGAACGGAGATATACTTACCTAATCCTCCCTGCACAAGGACCAGTCCCTGTGGCTCCTGCACCCCCACTCCCTGCGATCTAGGGGTCTTGTGCGGTGGGCTGTTTATGACATCATCAAGCCCATAGATCTGTTCTGGAAAAAAGGACGTCAAGAACAGTCCGCTACTGGATCATGGGGGAAACCTGTTTGCAGGTGGAGCGGAGGATCGGGTGAGCATATGCTTTCTCTAATCCCCTAGTCTCCAAACTGCAGCCCAAGGGCTACATCCAACCCGCTACAAGATTTAACCCAGCAACTCTGATGAGGGCTTCTGAATTAAGGGGAGGGGGTTTCTGATGTAAAGCAGAGGGGGCTTATAATGCGGAAGAGGGATTCAATATTTTTGCCCTATTTTTTTTTTTTTTTAACTTTAAAAATGTTGCCCCCACCTCCTAACACCTATGCTAGCTAATAAAGAAAAATTATTCAGCGCTGGAATGTAAATATAAACTAAAAAATGCAAGCCAGCACTAAGGTAAATTCAAATAAAACACCTCACATTGACATCTAATAATAATAGTGCAGCGCAAAACAAACAATTTTAAACTATACATACAGAAAGTTAAAACATATGATATATGATATATAATTAAAAATTATATAATAAAGTCCATATAAAGTGCTCAAGTGCAAAAAGATGATCCAAATCGGAATATAATAGTGCAAAAATCCAAAGGGTGATATCCAGAAGGAACCTCCACCAAATAGCAGGAATGGCCTCTCACCTTACAACTTCGACCTGCAATAGGTCACAAAGCATAATCAGAGAACCACCTGTTCTCAGAGGACAGCAAGCAATGCAGCAGTAGAACCACGATATCAGTCAGACTCAGGATCAGGACATGGCAATCAGGGCATAAAAAACAAAGGAGAGGAAATCTAGTGCTCTCTGAAGCCAAAATACATTTATTTAAGAATAAAAAACGAATACACTCACTGTATAAGCACTCTCAAACGAGTGCAGCGAAACAGCATAAAACATCCATAAAAGCATGGGTTTCAGTCTAGGTCGGCGATCGCGGTTGACGTCTCATGTGGCCCCTTCCCCTACGAGGGGAAGGGGCCACATGAGACGTCAACCGCGATCGCCGACCTAGACTGAAACCCATGCTTTTATGGATGTTTTATGCTGTTTCGCTGCACTCGTTTGAGAGTGCTTATACAGTGAGTGTATTCGTTTTTTATTCTTAAATAAATGTATTTTGGCTTCAGAGAGCACTAGATTTCCTCTCCTTTGTTTTTTATGCCCTGATTGCCATGTCCTGATCCTGAGTCTGACTGATATCGTGGTTCTACTGCTGCATTGCTTGCTGTCCTCTGAGAACAGGTGGTTCTCTGATTATGCTTTGTGACCTATTGCAGGTCGAAGTTGTAAGGTGAGAGGCCATTCCTGCTATTTGGTGGAGGTTCCTTCTGGATATCACCCTTTGGATTTTTGCACTATTATATTCCGATTTGGATCATCTTTTTGCACTTGAGCACTTTATATGGACTTTATTATATAATTTTTAATTATATATCATATATCATATGTTTTAACTTTCTGTATGTATAGTTTAAAATTGTTTGTTTTGCGCTGCACTATTATTATTAGATACCTATGCTAGCTAAGCTGTGTAATAAGACTTATAAACATACCTGTTTTTTGCCAGATCCGGTCCAGTCACCCAATCTGGCACCCCTGTGTCAGCAAGTGGCAGCTGCAGGGGAGAGGAGGAAGAACCGTTGATGACTGGGACAGGGAAGCATACGGATTACGTCACTACCCCTGGACTTCCCAGCTGTTGTCAATCGCTTTCTCCTCTCCCATGCAGCCAACACGCACGCATGGGATCACATGACTGGACCACAGCGCTTTGAACATCTCACTGAGCATTGTTCAATCCATCCTCCGAAAATGGAAAGAGTATGGCACAACTGCAAACCTACCAAGACCCCTAAACTGACAGGCCGGGCAAGGAGAACATTCGTCAGAGAAGCAGCTCAGAGGCCCATGGTAACTCTGGAGGAGCTGCAGAGATCCACAGCTCAGGTGGGAGAATCTGTCCACAGGACAACTATTAGTCGTGCTCTCCACAAATCTGCCCTTTATGGAAAAGTGACGAGCAGCAGCCCCCCTAATACTTACCTGAGCCCCATCTTGATCCAGCGATGTTGCACAAGAGTCTCAGCTGTCCAGGGCTCTCTGTTTTCATTGACTGAGACCGCAAGGGAAACGCCATTGGCTCCCGCTGCTGTCAAAGTGAGTGAGCCAATGAGGAGAAAGAGGCCGCAGGGTCTGAGCCACGACTCCATGTCAAGATGGACACACAGAGCAGCGGCTCGACTCGGGTGCCCCCATAGCAAGCTGCTTGCTGTGGGGGAAGGACGGAGATGCCAGGAGCGCCGGCGGGGGACCCAAGAAGAGGAGATCTGGGCTGCTCTGTGTAAAACCACTGCACAGGGCAAATAACTGTAACATGTAACAAGGAGACTTTAAAGTGGGGTTCCACCCGCGTTTTTTTTTTCTTTAAGTCAGCAGCTACAAACACTGTAGCTGCTGACTTTTAATAAGGAGACTTACCTGTCCTACTCGCCTGCGATGTCAGCTGCCCCAAGTCCGATTTCTCGATGCTAGCAGCTCCCGGGGCCGCCATCCTCAGTAAGGGAAACAGGCAGCGAAGCCGTGCGGCTTCACTGCCCGTTTCCTACTGTGCATGCGCGAGCCTCGCGGCTCTTTGTGAATGGGCCAGCTGCTCTCTGGGATACACACCGTTCCCAGAAGGCGCCCCAATCACAGGAATACACCACAGGAGGATGGAGGAAGAAGACCCACCTCGGACAGTGAAGAGGCAGATTAAGATAAATAAAAAATTCAGGGTGGAACTCCACTTTAATATCACTTTAAACCTGTGTTTTTTTTTATACAATGACAATTGCACAAACTTATATATATAATTTTTTAATTCTGTAAATTCACCAGGCAATTACAGTATTAAATAAACCATGTTGCAGGTCACATTGCCACTGGATGGTGGCATTGTTAATCTGCAGACTTTCTTTTTTTTTTCTTCAAAGAAGCTTCTCGCATGCATGTGACTATTATATTAAAACTCTGATTACCGATAGTTAGTGGGGACCCAAGATGTTAGTGACAAAGGGAGAAATGCATTAATACATCCCGTATCGGGGTAAATCACGCCGGGGAACTTTTATGAATAGATGGTGGGCAATAGGGGGTTAAAATAGGCAGAAAAGTTACAGTAGAGTAAGGCCGCGTACACACGATCGGTCCATCCGATGAGAATGGTCTGATGGACCGTTTTCATCGGTCCAAACCAATCGTGTGTGGGCCCCATCGGTTAGTTAACCTTCAGTCAAAAAAAATAGGAACTTGCTTTAAAACTTAACCGATGGACGCTTAACTGATAAGTCAAAACCGATCGTTAGTACGCACGACCATCAGTTTAAAATCCACGCATGCTCAGACTAAATTAGGGGACGGGAGCGCTCGTTCTTGTAAAAACTAGCGTTCGTTTTGGAGATTGCACATTCATCACGCTGTAACAGACAGAAAAGCGCAAATCGTCTTTTACTAACACAAAATCAGCTAAAGCAGCCCCAAGGGTGGCGCCATTGGATTTGAACTTCCCCTTTATAGTGCCGTCGTACGTGGTTTACCTGTCCGCGTTCTGACACGATCGGTTAATTAACCTATGGTGTGTAGGCACATCAGACCATCTTCGGACCGTTCTCATCGGATGGACTGATCGTGTGTACGAGGCCTAAGGAAGTGCAAATTTTTGGAAGATTTTGTTAATTTAGGCCCAGATTCTCGTACTAGTTACGCCGGCGTATCTCCAGATACGCCGTCGTAACTCTGAGTTTGAGGCGTCGTATCTATGCGCCTGATTCTTAGAATCAGTTACGCATAGACTTGTAGTAGATCGGACCGGCGTAAGTCTCTTGCGCCGTCGTTTCTAAGTTGCATATTTACGATGGCCGCTAGGTGGCGGTTCCGTCGATTTACGCATAGAATATGGTAATGAGCTAGATACGCCGATTCTCAAACGTACGTGCGGCCGGCACATTTTTTTCGTCATTTGCGTAAGGCTTTTTTCGGCGTATAGTTACCCCTGCTCTATGAGGCGTAGATGAGGCGTACCAATGTTAGGTATGGACGTCGGAACAGCGTCAAATTTTTCACGTTTTACGTCATTTGCGTAAATCGTCCGTGAATGGGGCTGGACGTAAGTTACGTTCACGTCGACTAGGCATTGAGCGGGTGCAATTTAATTTGAAAAATCGACGTGATACTGAGCATGCGTCGGGTCACGATACATTAACATAAAACACGCCCACACTAGCCTAGTTTGAATTACGCGGGCTTACGCCGTATCAGATACACTACGCCGCCGTAACTTAGAGCAGAAAATGTTTCTGAATACGGGACCTGCAGCTCTAAGTTACGGCGGCGTAGTGTATCTCAGATGCACTACGCCCGCCTAAAGATAGGCGATTCTACGAGAATCTGGCCCTAATTCTTCACCTGTTCAAACTAATCTGCGACTTTTCATTGGAGGAAAGCGCTGGGTCTGTGGCATTGCGTTTTTTTTTTTTATATGGATGATGGAATTCAGAAGCCAGTGATATTTTTTATGGCGTGCAGCGGGGGGCGTTTTATCACACATGTAATACATTTTAACGGATATTAAAGGTTCAGTGAATACTTTCCCATGTGTGCCAATTGAGTCATTCAGACCGAGAAACCTGTCTCAGCAGGAGCTGGGGATAAAGATACATTTTTCCAAAGATATAGCTATAATATTCCGATTACGGCACATCGCAGGGTGAAAAATGATTATGCAATGCCGTGTGACTTTACGGTAGATATTCGGCTATCGGATGTAACAGTGGGGAAGACACGTTAATTGCAAGGGCTTTTCACGGCTTCGTCCTCTTTCAGCATCAAGGAAAGGAAAAAAAAAAGAAATACGGACTTAAAGTCTTTTAGAAAAGAGATGTTTTTATAGATCAGAAGAAGCAGTGAGCATGCAAAAGAAGAGAAGGTGATTGAAAGCAGTTTATAAGATGAGACAGGTTTGAAAATCTCTTGCAATTAAAGGCAGAAGAAATGGCCTTTTTTTTCTGCAGGGGAATAAAATATGATGGGGGTTTTGTTGGGTGATGTACCAGAAAATATAGAAATTATATAAAGATCCTACAACAACATCTCCTACAAAAACATCTTATTTCTGAAGAGGGACGAGAATCCTTAGAAGTCAGGACTGGCAAAAACTTGGACTAAAGTCATCATTAGAAAACTATTAAAGGATTGCAGGTAATTAGGTCTCCTATATACAGTGCATACACACACAAACGCACTTTTTAAACTACGGGTGTTACCGCATTTATCGGCGTATACACACTTTTTTCCCCTTAAAATAAGGGGAAAATCGTGGCTGCGCGATACCCGCGCTCAGTTTGAATGCCTGCGCCGACATATACCGGGTGCAGTACACTCGGCTACATTCGGCCAGGCTCGGCTTCGCTCGTGCTCACGCATAAACCTCACAGAGCGTGAGCACGAGCGAAGCCGAGCCTGGCCGAATGTAGCCGCGTGTACTGCACGACGGTATATGTCCGCGCAGGCATTCAAACTGAGCGCGGGAAGCGGCGATTCGACGGGTAACAGCGCGGGAGAAGGAGGACACCACTGAAGCCGCAGACGGACGCCGGACCCGACGAGAAGGACACCACCGAAGCCACAGACGGACGCCGGACCCCGGACCCGACGAGGAGGACACCACCGAAGCCGCAGACGGACGCCGGACCCGATGAGGAGGACACCACCGAAGACGCAGACGGACGCCGGACCCGACGAGGCCGCCGATGGACGCCGCGCAAGACACCAAAACTGTAAGGACTAAAAAATAAAAAAAGGTCCACTTTAGGGGTGCGCACTATACGCCGGAGCGCGCAATACCCCGATAAATACGGTAGTATAAATACAGCCGTGGACAAAAAAGAATGGCACAAACATTATTTTTCACAAAGTCTGCTGCCTCCGTTTTTTATGATGGAAATTTGCATATACTCCGGAATGTTATGAGGAGCGATCAGATGAATTACAATTATTTGCAAAGTCCCTCTTTGCCATGAAAATGAACTTGATCCCATAAAACAGTGGTCATCAACCTCGCCCTCAGGGCCCACTAACAGGCCAGATTTTATATATTACCATGGGGACATGATGACTGGAATACTGCAATCACTGAGCAGAAAATGAGATCACTTGTGATGTATTTCAGTTATCTTGCAAACCTGGCCTGTTAGTGGGCCCAGGGCCATCTTTAAGGCAGGGCAAAGGGGACTCTGTCATTGTTGTGGGGCCCAAAGCAGCTGCCTCATACTTGCCAGTTTAAATTCCCTTGTCCCTTGAAGTTTTAGTCCTGTGCTGTGTCCTGATATCTAAGCGTGAAGTGCTGCTACTAATGCTGCCCAGCTCTGCCCTATTGTTGTGCACAGATGACTCACCTGCAGACCCTGTGTTTACATGTAAATAACCATCATATGTAATAAACGGGAGCATTCATATGTAAATAGCTGAGGCCAGCTGCATTTATATGTAAATAAAGGCGTCATTCATATGTATATCATGCCCCTCTGCAGTGAAGAGTAGGGATGAGCTCCGGCGTGTTCGCAAAGTCCACGTGCCGAGGAAGTCTGCACGGCGCTGCGCTAATCACAGGCAGGGAGACAAATTCCCAATGCTCCGTGCAGACTTCCTGGCGGGCCTCGGCACGTGGACTGTGCGAACACGCCGGAGCTCATCCCTAGTGAAGAGATGAAGTGCTGTAACCTCTAGCAACCAATTATTGTACAGTAATCTCTAGCAACCAATCAACAAGAAGAAATCATGTGCTGTAACCTCTAGCAACTAATCAGTGAGCCGTAATGTGTGCTGTAACCTCTAGCAACCGGTCAGTAAGTGGTAATGATATGCTCTAACCTCTGGCAACCAATCACAATCACTGCCTGATCTGATACAGTAAACTGATTTTAAGTCTAGCTGATATTTATTGTATGTCTCAGAGCAGGTGGAGAGCAAAAATTGCTTGGGGGGGGGGGGGGGGGGCCATGAAATGTTTTGCCCAGGGTCCAATCAAAGACGGCCCTGAGGACAGGGTTGATGACCACTGCCATAAAAAAATATTTTCCACTGCATTTGTGAAGAAGGCTTCAGGGCGCCCAAGAAAGTCTAGCAAGCGCAAGGACCTTCTCCTACAGTTGATTCAGCTGAAAGATGGGGGCACCACCAGTGTAGAGCTGGCTCAGGAGTGGCAGCAGGCGGGTGTGAGTGCATCAAAACACACAGCGCAGAGAAGACTTTTGGAGGATGGCCTGGTGTCAAGAAGGGCAGCAAAGAAGCCACTTCTCGTAAATAGAAAAAAACATCAGGGACAGATTGATATTCTGCAAAAGGTACAGGAAATGGACTGATGAGGAATGGGGGGAAAGTAATTTTCTCTGATGAATCCTCTTTGCGATTGCTTGGGGCATCCAGAAAAAACCTTGTCCAGAGAAGAAAAGTTGAGCGCTACCATCAGTCCTGTGTCATGCCAACAGTAAAGGATCCTGAGACCATTCATGTGTGGGGTTGCTTCTCAGCTAAAAGGGAGTGGGGGGCTCACTCACAATTTTACCTAAGAACACAGCAATGAATAAAGAATGGTACAAAAACATCCTCCGAGAGCAACTTCTCCCAACCATCCAAGAACAGTTTGGTGAGGAACAACCAACCATCCAAGAACAGTTTGGTGAGGAGCAATACCTTTCCCAGCATGATGGAACACCTTGTTATAAGGCAAAAGTGATAACTAAGTGGCTTGGGGAACAAAACATCAACATTTTGGGTAAAAATCACACAATCTATGGCCTGCCTAAGGCCTCGTACACACGATAGGATAGCCAGAGGACAACGGTCTGAAGGACCGCTGTCTTAGGTTAACCGATGAAGCTGGCTGATGGTCCGTCAAGCCTACACACCATAGGTGAAATAACCGATCGTGTCAGAACGTGGCGACGTAAAACACAACGACGTGCTAAAAAAAACGAAGTTCAATGATTCCAAGCATGCGTCGACTTGATTCTGAGCATGCGCAGGTTTTTAACCGATGCTTTTGCATACTAAAGATCGGTTTTGACCTATCGGTTAGGCGTCCATCGGTTCAATTTTAAAGCAAGATCCTATTTTTTTAACCAAAGGTTAACTAACCTATGGGGCCCACACACGATCGGTTTTGACCGATGAAAACTGTCCTTCAGATCGTTGTCCTCTGGCTATCCTATCGTGTGTACGAGGCCTTAGGCAGCCAGCATCCTGATGATGTATGCAAGGTCTGTCCTCTTCCAGCACCATGTAGAAGCTGAAGCCTCCTGGGATATGAGACATTCATATTCTAGGAGGCTTTAGAGTAGAGAGACATCATTCTTGTCTAGGCAAAATCGGAAAGTGGGGGGGTGTGGCAGAAGGGGTGGATCTAAAAAAGAAAAACGTACATCCCAAAAGCCCCCATCCAAAAAAAAAGGGCAGCTATTTTACTCTGGGGATGGAGATAAAGGTCTGCTTTAAGCTTTCTTTCAATGGTGGAATGGACTTTAAATTGCTCTTGAGGGTTATGGAAGCTTCTCTCAATTATTGCTGGACCAGTTGTTGTGCTAAAAAAAAAAACGCCTCCCTCATTATTTTCCTTTTTTTTTCGGAGACAGTAAAAAAAGTTCAAAGCAACAGACAGCACAAAGAACAATCAAATACACAAAAAATTCAAAGAACAACAAAGGAAACAAATGAAACTACCATAAATTTCCCAAAATGTGCACCTTATTCTCTTCCAAAAAAAAATTGGCTAAACTGCTCATCCCAAATCATCAAAAGAACTCTGCATGTTTCAGAGGACGTGTTTCCTTTAAAATCAGGTTTTGTACGTCTTAGATTTTTTTTTTTAACTAAAATGTTTCTTTAATGGCAAAAAAATGTACCGTGCGCAGCCCATGTCATACCTAAAATCCAAGTTGCGTGGACTCGGGACACAGACTTCTACCTCGGCTCCAGAATTTGGGTCAGTTTAGCTGAAGTCAGGGAAGGTTTTCTTATATTAAATCCTTATTATACAGAGTACAAGTTCAGGCAGCCAGCCAGCTAATCAATTTTTTAGAAGTACATATATAAAAATTTAAAGCAGGCTAGACAGACAGCGGGTGGAAAACAAGTCAGTATCACTGAGGACACTGGTTAGGCAAAAGAAGTGTACGTTAAACTGGGTCACCGGCAAAGTGAGTTATAAAATCTGGTTTGTCGACAAAATATTCCTCCGTGCGAAGAGAAAGAAGTACATTTCATAGTGCTTCAATGTCGTTGTCTTATAGTTTATATTTATTGATACAAAATAATGGTTTTACCATTCCCCATGCTGAACTACCGCCTTGGTTTATCGAGGTTGCAAATAAAACCTTAGCTTATTATCAAGAAATAACTAAAAGGCAAAACTTTTTATTTTGGGATTTGGATAGAGTGGTGAGGCGATAGAACCCCTGTCAGGTTTTTATTGCTGTCTGTGTTAGGGACTTCCCCCTCTCCATTTGTCCTGAACGCCAGTGTCATCGGCAATGAAAGTGAGGGTAAACACCAAAAAATTGAGAACCGGAATAGGAGGGTACATCTTCCAATGGGGAGATTTTGGGATTTTCCTATGAAAGCTATCCTCTCACTTCCTGTTATGACTAGGGGTGATCAAGGGGTTAAAGGGGTTGTAAAGGTATTTTTTTTCCAAAATGGCTTCCTTTACCTTAGTACAGTCCTCCTTCACTTACCTCATCCTTCCATTTTGCTTTTAAATGTCCTTATATCTTCTGAGAAATCCTCACTTCCTGTTCTTCTGTCTGTAACTCCACACAGTAATACAAGGCTTTCTCCCTGGTGTGGAGTGTCGTGCTCTCCCCTTCCCTTGGACTACTGGAGAGTCAGGACGCCCACTAACACACAGCTTCTTTCTCTAGCTGCAACGTAGAAAGCGCCCTGACTCTCCTGTAGTCCAAGGGAGGTGGCGAGCACGACACTCCACACCAAGGAGAAAGCTTTACATTACTGTGTGGAGTTACAGACAGAAGAACAGGAAGTGAGGATTTATCAGAAGAAATAAGGACATTTAAAAACAAAATGGAAGGATGAGGTAAGTGAAGGAGGACTGCACTAAGGTAAAGGAAACTATTTAAGGAAAAAAATTGTACCTTTACAACCCCTTAAGTGTTACCTAGTGAGGTGTTTTTAACTGTGGGGGGGTGGGACTGACTGGAGGAGGAGAGAGATCGCTGTTCCTGATCACAAGGAACAGCAGATCTCTCTACTCCCCTGTCAGAATGGGGTTCTGTGCGGCAGGAGAGTCAACCTGCCGCAGTATAATGACAGCGGCTGGTCGGCAAGCGGTTAATATGTGAATTTTCACCTCATCGATATATGTCAACAGGTTTAAAAATGTTTCCATTATTGCAGTACGTATACAAATTTGAGGATTCTGCCCGGCTATTGTTATTTCACTACAGCCATGACACTTTCATCCAGTCACCATGGAATGTGCAGATGTTGATTGTCCAAGTCAAAGGCGTGCGCAAAGTTCTGGGTCCCTAATAAGAACTTTTTATTTTATTTTATTTTTAGGACAAACTTTTTAATATTTTTAATATTTTAATACATTTTTTAGTATTTTTTTGTGGTGCCATTAAAGCCCTGATCTTTAGAGTTAGGTGTTTGTTTTGTACAAATGTAAGGAACATCCTTCCCATTGGCCATCAAGCTAATATACAGTACCATGGGTTGTAGATATAATAATTACTACCAAGGGTTCCCTGAGGCTGGTTGAGAAAGGCTGGTCTATTGGATACATATCACACCTGTGAAGTTGTAAAAGATCTTCACATCTTCAACAACAGAATATCGGAAAAGCTCAAACTTCACTGAATTCATGCACATCTTCAGGAACTGCTGCAAAATCCAAACCTATTGGACACCGGTCCTGGAGTACATTTCTTCCATATCAGCTCTTCCTATTTAGGAAAATATGTCTATTAGGAGTTGTGGAGGCCTTGGCCTCATTTAGAGTTACCAGAACACCACTACTACTACTACTGCTACTTTACCCTCGAGAAGCAATTGTCTTGAGATGAAACACTTACTTCTGGGTCCCTAATAAGAATTTATCAATTAAGAGAGCACTAACAATCAGTCCCCTTTTCCTGACTGGCTTACACCCTGCATTGGCAAGGACCCCTGAGTACTCATCCAAGTCTTCAAACTGTCCCCCCCTTAAAAAGGGTTCATAACTCACATTTTGGAGAAAATGCTGCTGTTTGGGATGCATTCCCATTGTCCTGTACAGTACAGCATATAAACAGTAGGGTATTTTCCTGACACTCCTTGGAAATGAAGACGTGGCTTGGATAAGCTATGAAATGTCTTCAACATGGACCAGCTGAATGTGACCAACTACTACTAGATATACAATAACCTGGATAAATGAGAACCTTCACAGACATACCTGCTAAGATGAAAACTCTGCCACTCAAAAGGTGTATAGGGCCAGATTCAGGTAGAATTGCGGCGGCGTAACATATCGTAGATACGTTACACCGCCGCAAGTTTTCATCGCAAGTGCCTGATTCACAGAGCACTTGCAATGAAAACATACGCCGGCGGCCTCCGGCGTAAGCCCACGTAATTTAAATGGGCGTGTGCCATTTAAATTAGGCGCGCTCCCGCGCCGGACCTACTGCGCATGCTCCGTTTCGTAACTCCCGCCGTGCTTTGCGCGAAGTGACGTCATTTTTTCGAACGGCGACGCGCGTAGCGTAATTCCGTATTCCCGGACGGCTTACGCAAACAACGTTAATTTTTAAATTTTGACGCGGGAACGACGGCCATACTTTATACAGCAATACAATTGCTGTGTAAAGTTAAGGCACCAAAAACAACGACTAACTTTGCGACGGGAAACTAGACTAGCGACGATGTAGCGAATGCGAAAATCTGTCGTGGATCGCCGTAACTCCTAATTTGCATACCCGACGCTGGTTTACGACGCAAACTCCCCCCAGCGGCGCCCGCGGTACTGCATCCTAAGATCCGACAGTGTAAAACAATTACACCTGTCGGATCTTAGGGATATCTTTGCGTAACTGATTCTATGAATCAGTCGCATAGATACTCTGAGAGATACGACGGAGTATCTGAGATACTCCGTCGTATCTCAGCTGTGAATCTGGCCCATAGTTCTTAATCAGTGAGGCTTGACCTGTAGAATTGTATTGTGCGAGAAGCAAAAAGACAACTATGGTGCTGCACAACTAAGCAGGATTTGTGTATGTTATAGGCAAATAAGGCTGCCTTGAAGTACACAGCTACTTACAAAATATACATTAAAAAAAAATATTTTACAGATTAAAATGAAAAAAAACAAAACAAAAAAAAAACTAAAATAAGTGTTGGTTTTTATACAGTATTTTGAATGCTGCTTCTGAACCTCAGCTAATAAAAAAGCCAAAGGTAGGGATAGAAAAAGATGAACTTTGTTTCAGGGTCCACTTTCACGAAAAATAAGGCAATTTACATGAAGCCATTTATTTTTGGGTACATATCTAAAAAAATTATGAAAACGATACTGAATAAGAGAATCGGTCATAACTGGGCTTATGCAAGAATCTGAATATTCAGTCTTTAATTATCATAAGCATGCGGCTTACCTATTAATAATTTATATTCGCCAGTCTATTTAACCTGACTTACTCTGCTGACTCTGCGTCCTGAGAGTCAGAGGTGAGGGACAGGTCACCTGAAGTCTGACTGGTTGCTTCTCTGCCAACTTCCTGTCTCCTGAGTGTGCCTAACAGTATCTCATATCAGAGTCCTGCTTGAGAGGAATGTAAACAACTGCAGGTCCCGGTATTTGATAACGTCATAGTAACTTTTGAGCTGGAAGACAATGGGGCTGATTTACTAAAGCTGGTGTGTGGAAAATCTGGAGCAGCTGTGCATGGAAGCCAATCAGCTTCTAGCTTCAGCTTGTTCAATTAAAGGGGTTGTAAAGGTTTGTGCATTGTTGGTTCAATTACCTTTTCCTTTGATTTCCCTTCTAAATTTTTTTTTTCTTTGCCTGAATTTCTCACTTCCTTTTTCTCCTCAGTAAGCTTGCCCCCATCATCCAAGCCGTTCTGGCTGGAGGTTAGTCAGCGTGCTTGCTCCCTCCCTTGGGACTTCATCCCTGTGGGGAGACAAAGCTGTCCGCATAGACCATTCCCCACAACGCCGGCTCTCACCGTTGTCAGTCTGCAATCATGACTGGGAAAACTACCCTGCAGTAGAGCGATCTGAAAGTGAGGCTTGAACTGCTCATGGAGCAGCGTGGAAGGGACGACGTTAATGGTAAAGCGGAGGATGGTCTATGTTGAAAGTTTTACCCTGGATGCCTGCATACTTAGGTGTGAATGTTTTAATCATCAATCATACCAGTTGCTAAATGTTGTACCTTCATTAAAGGTAACCATATTTTTACACTTAGGACGTGTACACACGATCGGTCCATCCGATGAGAACGGTCCGAAGGACCGTTGTCATCAGTTAACCGATGAACCTGACTGATGGTCCGTCGCGCCTACACACCATCGGTTAAAAAAACGATTGTGTCAGAACGCGGTGACGTAAAACGCAACGACGTGCTGAAAAAAACAAAGTTCAATGGTTCTAAGCATGCGTCGACTTGATTCTGAGCATGCGCAGGTTTTTAACCGATGCTTTTGCATACTAACGATCGGTTTTGACCTATCGGTTAGACGTCCATCGGTTAAATTTTAAAGCAAGTTCTCATTTTTTTGACCGAAGGTTAAAGAACCTATGGGGCCTACACACGATCGGTTTGGACTGATGAAAACGGTCCTTCAGACCGTTCTCCTCTGGCGATCCTATCGTGTGTACGCGGCCTTAGAGGTGCCTCTCTTCTCTTTTAGCCCTGGTGCATGTCAAATCGGCGGCAACTGCACCATCCTAATCTGTGTGACGCCGCATCTGCGGGGCTGCTCCGATTTCAAAAAGTAGCTTCTGTACTACTTTTTGCGATTTCGGCCCGTGATATACATTGATATCTGTGCAGAAACCTGCACAGATGTCTCTGAAATCGCGGCCGAAATCGGGACTGACAAGCGGGAGTCAAATTGTGCGAGTTCAGCTTCATTCCCACAGCCCAGTGTAAACCTGTCCTTATACTCAGTTGTGACATGACGTTACTTGTATATCAAGACATCACTTGTATATCAAGTCAAAATGTATTTAAAAATTTAGCTCGTCTTGCAAAACGCTCTCAAACCAAGGTTTTACTGCACACTGATCCATTTTGCCCTATCCACCTTGACTTAGTCATAGGGCCCTTTGACTAAGCCCCAGTGGGTGGGGTGAAGTGCATCAAGGTGTATGGTTTAGTGGAGACATGTAAGCTGAGGTCGCTTTTCATTATTAATTCACCTGGGCTGGTCGGGAGCAGCGGCAATTCCTTCTCCTTTGCACTTAAAGGGGTTTTCCACCTTTTTTTTACGTTTATTAAAAGTCAGCAGCTACAAAAAGTGTAGCTGCTGGCTTTTAATAAACTGACACTTACCTGTTCCACGGCTCCAGCGACGCGCCAGCCGGGGCTCCGCTCCTCGCTGGCCGGCGTCTTCATTCTCAGTGTGGGCACCCCCAAATGTGGCATGTAAGGGGGCGAGGAGTGGGTTAAGAGGAAGTTCCATTTTTAGGTGGAACTCCTCTTTAAGGATATGTGGTTGCATGCCCGTCATTTATCTGTACAGAATGCTGATCACAGCGACCTATGAATATCAGCCATAGAAAAAAAGCTGATTCTTGGTGATGTATGAACAAAATCAGCTGTGTTGATGGGACCCTAAATATAAAAAATCTGGCCCAATTATTATTGTTGAACAAAAAAATAAAAATATTGTTTCTCTGGAAAGTTCGTCATGAACCGCCAGCTGATGTGCTGATCAATTACTGTTTGTTTAGAGATAATAACGGGCTCGAGTGACCCGTAAGGGGACAGTTAAGGCACGATGACCCATCGCCGCAGGCTCCCGGGGGCCATCTCCTCTCTCTGCCTCCTCTCATAGCGCCCGCTATGAGGGGAATTCCAGTCCCCGAATAAACAGCTAAACATTTCATTTCCTCGCTCTTATCTGGAGCTGTGTGTTTATAGGAAGAGTACGTATAAAATATGCTGGCTATATAACATTTTTCTGGAGGACGTGAATTAGCATTTTACGGTCTACTTCCTCTCTATTTACTATTGACGAGAAAGTAAGAGCGGAGTCAAGTCAGGTCAGCCTGGAGAGAGGCGGCTTCTTTCAGTCTCTCTATTAGCTATTCAGTGGCTCGGCGTTAAGATCACTTGTGAAGTGGATTCTTTCATTAAAATTCCTAAAACTATTGTGCGGGGGCTGATTAATTATATCAAAAAAAGATGCTGCAAATGAAATAAACATAATAGCAAAGATGATGTATACGAAGATATATAAAAAAAATAAAATTGATTTGTCCCTGCAGAGCCGTCTCCTGACAATACTTCTGAAAATAAAAGGCCGGTAGATAAGAGTGATAAAAGTGATAAATTCATGGGAGATTCATAGACAATAAGGAGTATCACCTTTCTCCATGAACTCTTTATCGCAAAATCATTTAATCTACTCGCCATTACCGAAACCTGGCTTCATGAATCTGACACTGCTTCTTCTGCTGCCCTATCCCATGGTGGTCATCTCTGGACTAATTTCCCAAGATAAAGTGGATGTAAGGGAGGGGGTGGTAGCCTCACATAGCACCTTTCAGGTACTTCACCCACCTCCCTCTCTGTTACTCTCTTTATTTAAGGCAGTGCATTTGTCTTTTCTCCTCAGTTTTTTTAAGGATTGCTGTGATCTACCGCCCCCCTGGACCGGTATCAACCTTTCTTGAGGACTTATCTGCCTGGCTACTCTACTTTCTCTCTTCTTAAATCCTCACAATCATTCTCAGTGACTTCAACATCCCTATTAATACTAACACTCTTGTCACTTCAAAACCTCTCAAGTCTCATACACACGACCGAGTTTCTCGGCAAAAACCAGCAAGAAACTTGCTGGGAGATATTTTTTTGCCGAGGAAACCGGTTGTGTGTACATTTTCGTCGAGGAAACTGTTGAGAAACTCGACGAGCCAAAAAGAGAGCAAGTTCTCTATTTCCTCTATGGGAATGGAGAAACTTGCCTTGTCGAGTTCCTCGACGGCCTGACAAGGAACTCAACGAGGAAAACGATGTGTTTCGCCTGTCAAGTTCCTCGGTCGTGTGTACGAGGCTTCAGTCTAACCTCATCTTTGACCGGAAGCAATGGATACATGCTTCTACTCACGCTAAAGGCAATACCCTTGACATCGTTTTCTCCCACTTATGTACTCTGTGCACCCTCTCCAACTCTCAATTCCCTCTCTCTGATCACAAGGCTCCATCTTTGGTAAGTGACTCATCATACAAGGCTCTATCTATCGGAAGTAACTCATCCCACAAGGCTCTATCTATCAGAAGTAACTCATCCCACAAGGCTCTATCTATGGTAAGTGACTCATCCAACAAGGCTCTATCTATGGCATGGGACTCGTCCCACAAGGCTCTATCTATGGGAAGTGACTCATCCCACAAGGCTCTATCTATGGTAAGTGACTCATCCAACAAGGCTCTATCTATGGCATGGGACTCGTCCCACAAGGCTCTATCTATGGGAAGTGACTCATCCCACAAGGCTCTATCTATCAGAAGTAACTCATCCCACAAGGCTCTATCTATGGTAAGTGACTCATCCAACAAGGCTCTATCTATGGCATGGGACTCGTCCCACAAGGCTCTATCTATGGGAAGTGACTCATCCCACAAGGCTCTATCTATGGGAAGTGACTCATCCCACAAGGCTCTATCTATGGGAAGTGACTCATCCCACAAGGCTCTATCTATGGGAAGTGACTCATCCCACAAGGCTCTATCTATAGGAACTAACTCATCCCACTAGGCTCTATCTATGGGAAGTAACTCATCCCACAAGGCTCTATCTATGGTAAGTGACTTATCCCACAAGGTTCCATCTTTGGCAAGTGACTCATCTCACAAAGGCTCCATCTATGGTAAGTGACTCACCCCACAAGGCTCTACCTATGGTAAGTGACTCATCCAACAAGGCTGTTTCTATGGCATGGGACTCATTCCACAAGGCTCCATCTATGGTAAGTAACTCATCACACAAGGCTACATCTATATCGCTGTTGGTTGAACTGACCAAATATTTTTTTAGGGATGTACCATATATATCAGAAAGGGATGGGTGATACAAATATGGGAGCTGACCATGATAACTTTATTGATACCAGGCTCCCTGATGTCAAGCTCATCCTATGGTTCCTCAAATGAATGATAGGGAAATTGCATATTTCATATTCCTTAATAAGGTTGGCCTCACAAATATCTAATAAAGCCTCTAATATCCTGTTTTTTTCTGGGTGCCTTGGATAACTCATCTTATAGGATTGTACGTTGACAATATGAACAAGCCAGCCCCCTCTCCTTCAGAAATTTTCCATTTTTCTTAGAAGGTCATTTTGCTCTGAGGGTGGGCTTGACTTTTTCCTACACACAATACCTATATACTCTAGCTAGAACATGTAGGGTTAGTCCCGTCTCCAGAGCTGCATCAAATATCATGCAAGTGTCTGGTCTGCTCACCTGGCCACACCTTTATGGGGGACTTTGTGGCGAAAAAGCATCTTTAGTTATGTATTCTTGTTATATTTTCTAATATTATCTGTATCCGTCATTACTTTTAATAAATGTTATACTTTTAAGTATTTGTGTGATCTCTCTTTGCACATATCGAACATAACACCAAAAACGTGACAAAACAACTGTTTTCAGTAGTAAACCCATGATCCAGAATAACTTTGACTTCTTACTTAGCCGGTTGCATGCCTGTTTCAGTTTAATGAGTTTGTAGTGAAGCCAAAGGAGGAGGGATGCCCAAACTTCTAACATTACAGGTTCACTTTAAGCGTGCCTTTTAAAACATGTTACCTTGACAAAGTCACACAAGTCATTAGGCACAGGCAACCGTTGTGGATGAGACAGATCTTCAATGATTCCTGCTAAGTAGAGATGGTGCTTTAAGGTCAGAAAGAATCTGAATTCCTCTTTCATGAGAATATGTGTGCAAATATGTTGAAATACTCAGGAATGTGAAAAATGCATTAAACTATTGAAATAGCGCAGCAGCCTTACAAAGAGACGTGATCATGTGCTTGGACCTAAAATAATTTAGCTTCTATTCTATGATGAGATGCTAAGTAAGAGGAAAGGTCAGTCATTCTTTATAGGAGACAAACTAGCATGTGATATACGTGGCAAATGTACTAAAGCGGGAAAAATGGAGCATTCCTCAAAGTGCAAGTCTATTTTCTTCCTTGAAGCAAAAATAAACATCCTCTAACTACCTGCTGGGAAGGTATCGAAAAAGGACTAAAGAAATTATATATAAGTCAGATATAGAAAAATCAGCCAGAATATGTTCACTTTAGGGCCATCCCAAAAGACAGGAGGGTAGCCCGCCTTGCAGGAGGAAATAAAGCAATTTTTTTTTGGATAATCAATATACAAATCCAAATGAACCTGAATATTTGTTACATGATGTTGTAGGATCCAATTTCTTTTTGGTGACCAAATGGCATTAATGTATATGTGTTCATTACACACAGAGTGATATATTTCAAGCATTTCTTTCTTTTAGTTTTTATGATTATGGCTTACAGCTAGTGAAAACCCAAAATTCAGTATCTCAGAAAATTCGAATATTGTGAAAGGGTTGAATATTGTAGACTCGTGGTGTCATACTCAAATCAGCTAATTAACGCAAACACCTATAAAGGTTTCCTGAGCCTTTAAATGGTCTCTCAGTCTGGTTCAGTAGGTTACACAATCATGGGGAAGACTTGACAGTTGTCCAGAAGACACAGTCCACAAGGAGGGTAAGTCGCAAAAGGTCATTGCTAAAGAATCTGGCTGTTCATAGAGTGCTGTATCTAAGCATATTAATGGAAATTTGAGTGGAAGGAAAAAGTGTGGTAGAAAAAAGGTGCACAAGCAACAGGGATAATCGCAGCCTTAAGAGGATTGTGAAGCAAAGGCCATTCAAGAATTTAGGGGAGATTCACAAGGAGTGGACTACAGCTGTGGTCATTGCTTCAAGAGCCACCAAACACAGACACATCCAGAACATGGACTACAACTGTCACATTCCTTGTGTCAGGCCACTCCTGGACCAGAGACAATGTCAAAAGTGTCTTACCTGGACTAAGGAGAAAAAGGACTGGATTGTTGCTCATTGGTCCAAAGTCCTCTTTTTGGATGAAAGTATATGTTGCATTTAATTTGGAAATTAAGGTCCCAGAGTCTGGAGGAAAAGTGGAGAGGCACAGAATTCAAGTCACATGAGGTCCAGTGTGAAGTTTCCACAGTCCGTGATGATTTGGGGAGACAAGCCACCTGCTGGTGTTGGTCCACTGTGTTTTATCCAGTCCAAAGTCAGCGCAGCCCTCGACCAAGAAATTCTAGAGCACTTCATGCTTCCTTCTGCTGACCAGCGTTATGAAGATTCTGATTTCATTTTCCAGCAGGGCTCGGCCTCTGTCCACATTGCCAAAAGTACCTGGTCACATGATCATGGTATCAGTGTGCTTGATTGGCCAGCAAACTTACCTAACCTAAACCCCATAGAGAATCTGTTGGGTATTGTCAAGAAGAAGATGAAAGACACCAGACCCAACAAGGTAGATGAGCTATAGGCTGCTATCAAAGCAACCTGGACTTCCATCGGGCCTTCAGGAAAAAACTCAAGACCCACCTCTTCTGAAGGATAAGGAAGACGACGGATGGCACAAGTGCCTTGAGGCGATTAAGTTCGAATGTGTAGCGCTATACAAGTTATTCACGCACTCACTCACTCACTCACTCCATAAGCAACAGTCCAGTCCTTTTTCTCATTAGCCCAGGTAAGACGCTTCTGACATTGTCTCTGGTTCAGGAGTGGTTTGACACAAGGAATGCAACAGTTGTAGCCAAGGTTCTGGATGCATCTGTGTTTGTGGTGGTTCTTGAAGCACTGACACCAGCCGTAGTCTACTCCTTGTGAATCTCCCCCCAAATTATTGAATGGCCTTTGCTTTACAATCCTATCTAGGCTGCAGGTATCTCTGTTGCTTGTTCACCTTGTTCTACGACACTTTTTCCTTCCATTCAAATCTCTATTAATATGCTTGGATACTGCACTCTGAACAGCCAGCTTCTTTAGCAATGACCTTTTTTGTGGCGGTTGTCTTTTGGACAACTGTCACGTCAGCAGTCTTCACCATGATTGTGTAACCTACTGAACCTCAGCAGTGCTACAGGCTGATCGCCTCCATGCCACGCCACATTAATGCAGTAATTCATGCAAAAGGAGTCCCGTCCAAGTGTTGAGTGCATACTATACTGTACATGGGCATACTTTTCAGTAAGCCAACATTTCTGTATTAAAATTAATTTTTTTTTTATTGGTCTTATGTAATATTACATTTTTTTAAGCTACACAATAACAATCCAGCGGATGTTTTCAACACCAATTTGGATCTCTTACACGTTGACTTTGTTAAAATTGACTTTTAACCAACAAAAAAAGGAACCTCAATGGCTCAATAAATGGAACTTCCGCTTTTCGGAATCCTAAGTACAGAGTCTAATACAGGCATTTGCTCCCACTTCCGTGCATAGATATCCGCGGATGTCTACACTACGTATGGGTCCTCCTCCGTCCCCCCCGATGTCCCAGAAGGCAGCAGGGACCATTTAGATTTCGCAGTGCGACTCACAAGGCTTCACTTCCTGATTCCCTTACCGAAGAAGGCGGCGGCGGCAGCACCCGAGAGCCGAGGGACAAATCAGCTTCGAGTGCCGACATCGCGGGCGCCCTGGACAGGCAAGTTTCCATATTTTAAAAGTCAGCAGCTACAGTATTTGAAGCGGCTGACTTTTGAAAAAAACTAAATTAAAACACAAGGGCAAACATAAATATATTAGCTATGTTGACTGATGACTAATTTGGTTTCCATTGCTGAATCACAAACTTATGTCGCGTACACACGGTCGGAATTTCCGACAAGAAAGGTTGGATGTGAGCTTTTGGCCGGAAATTCCAATCGTGTGTAGGCTCCATCGGACTTTTTCTGTTCTCAATTTTTCTGACAAGTAAAGTAAAGTAAATGCAATTCCGACGCACAAAAAAAAACATCAAACAACTAAATCAATTTGACGCATGCTCGGAATCATTGAACTTTTCTCGGCTCTTTGTACTGTTGTACTACACCGCATTCTTGACGGTCGGAATTGTGTGTGACCGTGTGTATGCAACACCAGTTTGAGCCAACATTCCGTCTGAAAAAAAAAAAAGTTTTTCTTGTCAGATTTTCCGATCGTGTTTACGAGGCATTAGTTGATCATCTGACCATAAACCAGTCATTTATATTTTCCGGTATTTTCCCCATGTTTTTACTGTATTAAAAATGAACATTTCCACACTTGTTAGCTAAAATGCAAAAAAAAATTAAACATCTAAAATCTAACAGAGGTGAGACTTACCCACGCTACAAAAAGGTGACAGCTGCGTCATTCGTACTAAGGTTGCATAGACAAAGAGTGTGATTGTTAAAAACAAAATAATACTGCCAAAAAAAAAAAAAAATCAGGATGAGTAGGCACAAGAAACAGCCCATAAATATGTATTTTTCGCTGGGTGCTCTTATCAAATTTTTTAGAACACCTGAATGTGTTTAGCAGTCCTTAGCATATGGGAACAAGTGTTGTCTGTCACGTACGAGAACTAAAAATCGAATGGCTTGGAGACAGACTAGAGAAGCACGAACACGGGGGAAGGTCACACCTCTTTGAGATGTAAATTGGAAACGAGACATTGCAGAAGGGAAAGTTGTACAGCTGATCTCACTAGCAAAGTGTAAACTATTTAATCACAGTCCTGACTCAGAGAGGGTGACTTCTGAATTTAATTGGGGGGGGGGGGGGGGGGTGTAGGTGGAATGTGCATATGCAAGCTCTACCGACAGGATAATCATGTCAATATAACAATACAGAGAGCACAAGACACACTGCTGTATGAAGTTCTTCTCCTGTTCACTCACCTGTCCTTATCTAAAGAAAACCTGTCATCATCCCTGACGAATAGCGCTAACCTCTCCAAGCAAGACCGGGTACCACCACATAACGATCATCTTCTATAATGTTTTGAGTGTTGCTCCAGAGAGACTCTAAAACTCTGATATCTGCAATGTACAACTTGTATTATCATTTTTTATAAATGTTACCACTTAGGAATGTTCCTAGGTCAGTGATTAGGAACCTTGGCACCCCAGATGTTTTGGAACTACATTTCCCCATGATGCTCATGCACTCTGCAGAGTAGGTGAGCATCATGGGAAATGTAGTTCCAAAAGTCTCGGAGTCATCTTTGACTCAGACATGACGATGGATGCACAAATAGGATCAGTCGTCAGCGGTTCTCATCATCTGCTCCGCATGCTACGTAGACTCATCCCCTTCATCCCGGAAGAGGACACGGCAGTAGTGGTTGGAACTATCATCAACTCACGACTCGACTACGCAAATTCCCTCTATTTAGGACTACCAAAAAAACAGATTTCACGTCTACAATTCGTCTAGAACACGGCAGCCAGACTGGTAACAGGTAAAAAGCCGTGGGAATCAATCTCCCCGGTCTTGAGGTCCCTCCACTGGCTGCTCGTACAGGACTGGGTGACATTCAAGACACTCTGCCTCACCCACAAATGTATAGAGGGGAACACTCCCCAATACTTAAGCGAGAAAATAAAACCCTACGTCACCAAGCGCGTGCTCCGTTCAACCAACCAAAACCTTCTCCAAATTCCTAAATCCCGCTACAAATCGAAGGGAGAACGTAGATTTTCGGTCCAAGGACCACGGCTCTGGAATGCTCTAGTGAAGAAAAGTATACCGCTCTAAAAACAATCAATCCCCATTGTTTCCGTCCCAACAAACCAAGAGGGTGCTGGCTGTGCTCAATTACCATGAGATGAAAGAAAAATCCTGGATTGCCGCACTCCTCAAAAAACAATGTCTTTATTCAAAACATGAAAAAACAACAAAAATTCAAATGGAAAAAACAGCCAAAATTCATGCAGTCAACCAAGAAGTGGATTAGGAAAAAAGAGCTGACATGTTTCGCATCCTGTGATGCTTACTCGTAGCTGGAAAATTATGTGAAGCCCACACACAATCATTTTAAATGACGTTTTTCAAAATGTCATTTTATTTCATCACAAAAAACTACTGTGTGTACGCGGCATTAAGGCTGCGGCATACCAAGATATTCCAAAAAATGTCATGCTCCCAACTTAGTGGGAACAGTTTGCGGATGGCTCCTTCCTGTTCTGTCGGATTATCCAATCATGGGTCGGACTAAAATTCAAAGTACAAACAGGCATGATCCGAACCAATGCTAACCATAGGACAACATTAGCAGAACTTGCCTAAAGGGTGGAACCAAAGAGCAGGAAAACCCCATCGTTTGGTGAATGTTGGCTGAAAAAGTTCTGTAGTCTGTATGCAGAACAAGTTCACGGCCAACGATTGTGTGTGTACAAGGCTTTAAGGTTTGACTTCATATTACATGGTTTTGGTAACTCTGAAGACACAAGTCTGCAGAAAATCTAATAGTGTGTATGGGGTCTTAGGCCCCGTACTCACGACCAAACATGTCTGCTGAAACTGGTCCGCAGACCAGTTTCAGCAGACATGTTTGGCCGTGTGTTGGCCCGAGCGGACCATTTTGGGACGGATCAGACAGGTTTCCAGCGGACAACTGTTTCCCGGACTTGTTTTAAAACAGTCCGCTGGAAACCTGTCCGCCCGGACATGTACGGTCGTCTGTACAGACCTACCGTACATGTCCTGCCGCCCGCATCCCTCGCATGCGTCGAATGACTTCGACGCATGCGTGGAAGCATTTTTAAGGCGGCCCGCCCACGTCGCCGCGTCATTGTCGCGGCGACACCGCGTCATCGACGCGGCGACACCGCGGACACGCCCCGCGTAATGTTTACGCGCGGGCTTCTGTTCGATGGTGTGTATAGCCATCGAACAGAAGTCCCCGGGCAGTCCCCGGCCAGACATGTCCGATGGAAACGGTCTGCAGACCGTTTTCATCGGACATGTCCTGCCGTGAGTACTCGGCCTAAGGCTAGCCATACCTGTTCAATTGTCTTGTACAATCTTCCTTTAGATTTACCAAAAACCATATAAAATGAGGTCAAAACTAAACAACTTTCAATTGTACCCAAATAGGCAGGCCCTTGCACTACATAGTTAAAGGTAAATCGTACAAGAAAAATGAACATGTATGGCCAGCCTAAGATAAGGATGCCATTGAAGTCCATGTGTGTGTAAAGGCAGGTGTCCCAATACTTTTGACAATATAGTGTATTATGACGTGTATACACGATTGGATTTCCAATGGAATAAAATCCAATGGAATTTTTCTTCGGAATTTCCGATGAAGCTGACTTTCATCAGTCTTGCCTACACACTATGGGCCAGATCCACAGCAAGCCGGCGTAACTTATGTTTTCCCATTTAAGTTACACTGCCGGAAAATTTCTACCTAAGTGCCCGATCCACAAAGCACTTACCTATAAATTTTCGGGTGTGTAACTTAAATTCCGCCGGCGCAAGGCGTTCCTATTCAAATGGGGGCGAGTCCTATTTAAATTAGGCGCGCTCCCGCGCTGGACGTACTGCGCATGCTCGTGACGTAATTTTCCTGACGTCCATAGCATGAAATTATGTTACGCCGAGCTTCGTGAATCGCGCCGGGTTCAAAAAGTTGCGTCGGAAAAAAAAAAAGATACGGCGAAAAAAAAACCAGCGTCGCAGGTAAGAAGGGTCTACTTTTACAAGGTGTAAACAGTTTACACCTTGTAAAAGCAGCCCTAATTTTACGATTGCAACTTAATACTTACGGAGAAAAAACGAAGCGTAAAAGCTTCGTGGATCTCCGTAAGTGCTAATTTGCATACCCGAAGCGGCATTTCGACTCGAAATGCCCCCAGCGGCGGATGCGGTACTGCATCCTAAGATCCGGCAGTGTAAGTCCCTTACACATGTCGGATCTTCTGTCTATCTTTTGGAAACTGATTCTGTGGATCAGTTCCAAAGATAGAAACAGGGATACGACGGCGTATCAGTAGATACGCCGGCGTATCCCTTTTGAGGATCTGGCCCTGTCAGACTAAATTCCGACCGCCCAAAACGAGGTGACGTAAAAACACTACGACGAGCCGAGAAAAATTAAGTTCAATGCTTCCAAGCATGCGTCGACTTGCTTCTGAGCATGCGTGGCTTTTTCTCCGATGGAGTTTCTTATCGTTTATTTTTTTTCATCGAAAAAACATGTTCTATTTTTTTACACCGATGGAAAAAAGTTTGATGGGGCCCACACACGATCGTTTTGGACTTTTTTCATCAGAAAAAACGATTGCGTGTACACAGCATAAAGTGATGCTAAAGTCAACACAAAATTGTACATGGGAAAAAAAAAATCACGCCTTATTGCCCACTTAATACATCTAGATCAGGCATGGCCAAAGTCCGGCCCACGGGCTAATTGCGGCCCGCGTTCTGGTTTAATGTGGCCCCCCTGGTAATTTGGATATATACCTATATATATACCTACCTACCCAACATATATTCATTGCAATGGTGAGACTGCATTTATGGCAATGGTGAGGCTGCATTCATGGCAATGGTGAGGTTGCATTCATGGCCAACAAGAATTCTTGTTGGGCCGTGTATTAGAGCTCGGACGAACACACTTGGACAGAATTTTAGTAGTTCAAAGAATGTCAGGCAAAATGGTCGGCCCTCACGCATGTTCACATCATCAAATCTGGCCCTCTTTGAAAAAAGTTTGGACACCCCTGATCTAGATCAGTAATGAGCATGAATTGAGATCTGGCCAAATAAGGATGTATCAAAAAATATAAAAATGTTATCTTGGCTTTAATAAAAAAAACAAAAAAAAAACAATCGTATGTATCAAAACATGTTACTAAGACCCTATATAATGAAAATGTCTTAATATTGTGGAACCACTTTTTTTTTTTTCTAAACATCTCTTTATATTCTTCTTGCTATTATACATATAAATTCCACTTGGTTACATTTCTGCCCATAAACGCACATCAATTATTGTCTCAATAAGATCTTTGTATGTATAATAATCCACTTTCAATGTTTATTCAAGCACCATATCTTCTGCAGACATAAATATTCCTCAATTCAACGCTTCATAGAATATTCAATACGTTACATTCATCTTATGCAAAAAACGGCAAGCAGACGTCTTTGTTCTAACCTTATGGGAAAACTCCTCGTACTTTATTATTATTTCAATAGAGTGACTGTATATACGTTGAAAGTGGATTATTACACATACAAAGATCTTATTGGGCCATTGATTGATGTCCGTCTACGGTATGACTAAAAAAAATATATAAATGTATAATAAGAAGTATATGAAGAGATTCATTTCTATACAGAAAAGGTGGTCCCACATTCTAATTTATTTGCAGAAAAAAAGCTATTAAGAGCTTTGTACCACATATTGGGGGGGGGGGGTCCTTAACCACTTAAGACCCGGACCTTAAGGCAGCTAAAGGACCCGGCCAGGTTTTGCGATTCGGCACTGCGTCGCTTTAACTGACAATTGCGCGGTCGTGCGACGTGGCTCCCAAACAAAATTGGCGTCCTTTTTTCCCCACAAATAGAGCTTTCTTTTGGTGGTATTTGATCACCTCTGCGGTTTTTATTTTTTGCGCTATAAACAATAAAAACATTTTGCTATAATAAATATCCCCCAAAAATATATATAAAAAACATTTTTTTCCTCATTTAAGGCCGATACGTATTCTTCTACATATTTTTGGTAAAAAAAAAAAATCGCAATAAGCCTTTATCGGTTGGTTTGCGTAAAATTTATAGCGTTTACAAAATAGGGGATAGTTTTATTGCATTTGTATTATTTTTATTTTTTTTACTACTAATGGCGGCGATCAGCGTTTTTTTTTCGTGACTGCGACATTACGGCGGACACTTCGGACAATTTTGACACATTTTTGGGACCATTGTCATTTTCACAGCAAAAAAATGCATTAAAAATGCATTGTTTACTGTGAAAATGACAATTGCTGTTTGGCAGACAACACTCTATTACTTTTACTATGTACCAGGAATTAATAAACATCAATGCATTTTTATTGTCATTCAGCAGTGTGCTTCATTCAAAGTCCCACAAATTCCCCCCTCAATTCAATTGCAGTTTGGGAGTTAACCACAAGGGGGCGCTGAAGGGGTTAAGTGTGACCTCATTTGTGTTTCTAACTGTAGAGGGGTGTGGCTGTAGGTGTGACGTCATAGATTGTGTATCCCTATAAAAGGGATCACACGATCGATGACGCTGCCACAGTGAAGAACGGGGAAGCTGTGTTTACACACAGCTCTCCCCGTTCTTCCCGGAGCTTCGGACCGGGCCGCGGGTGCGCGCCAGCGACCCATGGCTGGGCACTAGCACAGGACGTACCTGTACGTGCATGTGCCCAGCCGTGCCATTCTGCCAACGTAAATGTGCAGGGGTGGCGGTCCTTAAGTGGTTAAAGCTGTTATTACTTTATTATATTTTTGATGTATCCTTGTTTTCCCAGAGCTCAATTCATGTTTATTACCGATTTATACACTCACCGGTTACTTCATTAGGTACGCCTGTTTAATTGCTCGGTAACACAAATTGCTAATCAGCCAATCACATGGCATCGACTCAATGCATTTAGGCATCTAGACGTTGTGAAGACGCCTTGCTGAAGTTCAAACCGAGCATCAGAATGGGGAAGAAAAGGGATTTAAGTGACTAAAGTCTCATACACACGATCGGACTTCCATCTGACTTTTCCGTGGATTTTCCACGTGGTATGAATACACACGGCAAGACTTTTTTTTACCCAACTTTGACCAAATCACGTGGTTTTTCTGCTCTTTACCGCCACCCTTTGGGCAACTTCTGCTATTGTTGTCTGATCTTTTGCATTGGTCCTGAGCATGCATGTTTGTACTTTGGACTTTAGTCCGATGGACTTGTGTACACATGATTGGATTTGCTCAATCGGACATTTGTTGCCGGAAAGTTTGTCTGTTCTCACAGTGAACATTTGTCCGATGAAAAGTTTGTCCAATGGAGCATACACATGGTCGGATTGTCCGATTAAACAGGTCCGTCAGAGGTTTGTTGTCAAAATCGTGTGTATGGGCCTTTGGAATGTGACATGGTTGTTGGTGTTGGTTGCTTCTGTTTTTTTTTTTTTTTTTTTTTTACACACAACCATCTTTCAGATTTATAGAGAATGGTGGGAAAAAGAGAAAATATCCAATGAGCGGCCGTTGTGTGGAGGAAAATGTCTTGTTGAGGTCAGAGGAGAATGGGCAGACAGATAACAGAAAGGCAACAGTAACACAAATAACCACTCGTTACACCCAAGGTATGCAGAATACCATCTCTGAATGCACAACACATTGAATCTTGAAGAAGATGATCTATAGCGGCAGCAGAACACACCGGGTGCCACTCTTGTCAGCTAAGAACAGGAAACTGAGGCTACAATTCGCACAGGATCACCAAAATTGGACAATAAAAGATTGGAAAAATGTTGCCTGGTCTGATGAGTCTGGATTTCAGCTGCGACATTCAGATGGTCAGTTCAGAATTTGGTGTAAACCACATGAAAGCATGGATCCATCCTGCCTTATATTACCGGTTCAGGCTGGTGGTGGTGGGGGTGTAATGGTGTGGGGGATAATTTCTTGGCACACTTTATGCTCCTTAGTACCAATTGAGCGGGGGATATTTTCTTGGCACACTTTGGGCCCCTTAGTACAATTCAGCATCGTTTAATCACCACGACCTACCTGAGTATTGTTAGTGACCATGTCCATCCCTTTATGACTACAGTGTCCCCATCTTCTGAAGGCCTCTTTCCAGCAGAATAATGTCACCATGTCACAAAGCTCCAATCATCTCACCACTGGACAATGAGGTCACTGCCCTCCAATGGCCTCCACACTCACCACATCTCATCCATAGAGCAGTGGTTCTCAAGTACCCCCAACAGGCCATGATTTGGGAATTTCTCTTCGATAAAATACAGTCGTATGCAAAAGTTTAGGAACCCCTGACAATTTCCATGATTGGCATTTATAAATATTTGGGTGTTTGGATCAGCAATTTCATTTTGATCTATCAGATAACTGAAGGACACAGTAATATTTCAGTAGTGAAATGAGGTTCATTGGATTAACATACAATGCACAATATGCATCAAAATGAGATCAGACAGGTGCATAAATTTGGGCACCCCAACAGAAAAATCACATCAATATTTAGTAGAGCTGAAATAACAGCCTCTAATTGCTTCCTATAGCCTGAAATGAGTGTCTGGATTTCGGATGAATGTTTTTTGGACCATTCCTCCTTACAAAACATCTCTAGTTCAGTTAGGTTTGATGGTTGCCGAACATGGACAGCCTGCTTCAAATCACCCCACAGATGTTCAATGATATTCAGGTCTGGGGACTGGGATGGCCATTCCAGAACATTGTACTTGTTCCTCTGCATAAATGCCCGAGTAGATTTTGAGCCGTGTTTTGGGTCATTGTCTTGTTAAAATATCCAGCCGCGGCGTAACTTCAACTTTGTGACTGATTCCCCAACATTATTCTCAAGAATCTGCTGATATTGGGCGGAATCCATGCGACCCTCAACTTTAACCAGATTCCCAGTACCGGCACTGGCCACACAGCCCCACAGCAAGATGCAACCTCCACCAAATTTTACTGCGGGTAACAAGTGTTTTTCTTGGAATGCCGCCATGCATAACGCCCCTTGTTATGACCAAATAACTCAATCTTTGTTTCATCAGTCCACAGCCCCTTATTCCAAAATAAAGCTGGCTTGTCCAAATGTGCGTTTGCATACCTCAAGCGACTCCATTTGTGGCGTGTGCGAAGAAAAGCCTTGATTCCCATCACTCTTCCATACAGCTTCTCCCTCTGCAAAGTGCGCGGAATCGTTGAAGGATGCACAGTGACACCATCTGCAGCAAGTTGATGTTGTAGGTCTTTGGAGGGGGTCTGTTTTTGACCGTTCTCACCATCCTTCGCCTTTCCAATATTTTATGTGCCTGCCACTTCTGGTCTTAACAATAACTGTGCCTGTGGTCCTCCATTTCCTCACTATGTTCCTCACAGTGGACACTGACCTCCTTATATCTCTGCGATAACTTTTTGTAGCCTTCCCCTAAACCATAATGTAGAACAATCTTTGTTTTCAGGTCATTTGAAAGTTGTTTTGAGGCCCCTGTGTTGCCACTCTTCAGAGAAGAACAACAATTTGCAATTGGCCACCTTAAATACCTTTTCTCATGATTGGATGCACCTGTTTATGAAGTTCAAGGCCTAATGAGATCACCAACCCAATTGTGTGTTCCAATTAATCAGTGCTAAGTAGTTACAGGTATTCAAATCAACAAAACGACAAGGGTGCCCAAATTTATTCACCTGTCTAATTTCGTTTTGATGCATATTGCGCATTTTCTGTTAATTCAACATACATAATTTCACTACTGAAATATTACTGTGACCTTCAGTTATTTGATAGATCAAAATGAAATTGCTGATCCAAACACCCAAATATTTATAAATGATAATCTTGGAAATTGTCTGGGGTTCCTAAACTTTTGCATACGACTGTAGCTGTCCAAAATACCAAGCCGTTGACTCAGATTTAAAACTCCTGTGCAAGATAAAGGAAAGTCTGTAAACATGGCCTGTTGGGGGTACTTGAGAACAGGGTTGAGAACCACTGCAATAGAGCACCGTTGGGATGTGCAGCCGACAAATCTGCAGCAACTGTAGCTATGTACCACGAAGAATGAAGGAAGTTCTGAAGGCAAAAGGGGGTCCAAAGTGAACGGTGAGTGTATATATATAGTATATACTGTTATATAGATATAGTTAGGTAGATTCAGTAAGAGTTAGGATGGCTTATCAGTAGATAAGTTGACCTAACTCAGAATCTATGCCGACTTATGTTTAAGTGTATTCTCAATCAGAGATACACTTAAACATATCTTGCGCCGTCCTATCTTAGGTTGCAATATTTCGGATGGCCGCTAGGTGGTGCTTCCATTGCGGTCGGCGTAGAATATGCAAATCAGTAGATACGCCGATTCACGAACGTACGCCCGGCCGCCGCAGTACATTTACGCCGTTTACGTTAGAGATAGGCCGCCTAAAGTTAGAGCTTAGCCCAAGATGGAATAGTAATTTTAAGTATGGCCGTCGTTCCTGTGTCGAAATTTAAATGTTTTACGTCGTTTGCGTAAGTCGTCCGTGAATCGGGATTTACGTCGTTTACCTCCACGTCAAAATCAATAGGCCCGTGCGGCGTACTTAGCCGCAATGCACACTGGGAAATGTAGGGGCCCGGCGCATGCGCAGTTAAAAAAAACGTCAAAAACGTAAGGTCAAGCCCCATTAACATAAAACACGCCCCCTTACACACATTTGAATTAGGCGCCCTTACGCCCGCCCGCTTTAGGCGACGCCACCGTAACTTAGCAGGCAAGTACATTGTGAATCATGTACTTGCCTCGCTAACTTACAGCAGCGTAGCTTAAATGCTTTAAGCTACGCCGCCGCAAAGTTGCGGCAATGTATGTGAATCTAGGCAATAGTTTTAAAATGTATTTATTGCTTGTTAAGGAATTGTTAATATTGAAATGTCCATAGACATAGTCGATTCAAATTCAAATCAGGTTGATTCACTCATTATTTTCCAAACAAAAGTGCAACCTAAGTAAACTGAGCAGTGCAATTACTAATTGGCAAATGTTTGGCTTGTTGTCATAAGTCAACAGCTACCGCCCTTGGCACTGTGGTTTGCCAAAATGATTGCCATTAGACAGATGGAGGATCTTTCAGCCGTTCCTTATATCATCGGGAAGACAAATTTAGCATTGCATGGTTCCTGTATTCTGCTTTCACCTATATATCGAAATTTGCTGCCCCCTTCTTAGTCACCACATAAGTGGAGTCAATAACTGATGACTGCTTTTGAGGAAACTTGACTAAAGCCAGCCATATATGGTGCAAATCTTGGCCAGATCAGCAGAGACCAGTCGAGATTGGTTCCATCTATGAGCAGGCTGGTTGTACCGAAGTCACTCCATCGATTGACTTCGGTACAACCAGCCTGCTGGATTTTTTTTACATGTGATTACTGCCATTAGCAGTGATCATTGGGTTCTGCTGGCCGAGAAGGCTCCCTGCCGGCAGAATACAATGCCGCTACGGGAGGAATTCCCCCATTAACACTGACTGTATTGATGGGGGGGGGGGGGAATGTAGAAATGTTCTTTTCTTCCACCCATGGCAAAAAAAGAGAAAATAACATATTTAATGGGCTGCTTAAGATCTATTTTGTGGGGCATTATGACAGGAAGACTTCAGAATAAAAAAATGTTCATAAAAAAACATGGATAAGTGAGTTTGGGGTGGAGGAACATGACTGGCTTGCATGGAAGGGTTCAATATTGAGTTGGCCCATCCTTTGCAGCTACAACAGCTTATAACAGGAAGGGGCCATCCCCAAAACTGTTCTCACAAAGTTGGGAGCATGAACAATTGCCCAAAATTTCCTGGTATGCTGACACCTTAATGCCCTGTACACAGGATTGGTCCATCCGATAAAAACGGTCTGATGGACCGTTTTCATCAGTTAACCGATGAAGCTGACTGATGGTCCGTCGCGCCTACACACCATCAGTTAAAAAAACGATCGTGTCAGAACGCGGTGACGTAAAACACAACGACGTGCTGAAAAAAAAAAAGTTCAATACTTCCAAGCATGTGTCGACTTGATTCTGAGCATGCGTGGATTTTTAACCGATGGACGTGCCTACAAACGGTCGTTTATTTCTATCGGTTAGGTATCCATCGGTTAAATTTAAAACAAGATTGAATTTTTTTAACCGATGGATAAATAACCGATGGGGCCTACACACGATCGGTTTGGTCTGATGAAAACGGTCCATCAGACCGTTCTCATCAGTTTGACCGATCGTGTGTACGCGGCTTAAGAGCTCCCTTCACTGGAACTAAGGGGCCAAGCCCAACCCCTGAACGAAAAAAAAAAACACACCATAATCCCTCCTCCACCAAATGATTTGGACCAGTGCACATAGCAAGTTCCATAAAGACATGGATGAGCGAGTTTGGGGTGGAGGAACTAGACTGGCCTGCAAAGAGTACTGACCTCAACCCAATAGAACACCTTTGGGATGAATTAGAGTGGAGACTGCGAGCCAGGCCTTCTCGTTCAACATCAGCGCCTGACCTCGCAAATGTGCTTCTGGAAAAATGGTCAGACATTCCCATAGACGCACTCCTAAACCTTGTGGACGGCCTTCCCAGAAGAGTTGAAGCTGTTATAGCTGCAAAGGACTGGGCCAACTTAATATTGAACCCTACGGACTAAGACTGGGATGCCATTAAAGTTCATGTGCGTGTAAAGACAGGTGTCCCAATACTTTTGACAATATATATATCCACCTTCTCTATCATGTGCATGAAATAAAATGACAATGACCAGTGAGGGGAGCTGGGTGTATGGGGACAGACTTGAGAAGGGTTTTTGTTCACAGATAATACACCGGTGAGTTGTTTATAAGCCGAGGAGTTGATATTTGGCAGTGTTTTCTGTAAGCACTGCTTAGGGAAGGGATACTTTGAGGCAGAGTAACCTCAGATCAAGGCTACAGTTAATACCTAGTCAAAATTCATCCATCTTCCAGCTTCGCCCTCTTCCCCACCATCATCCATTCTGCGTGCACCTGAATACATTGAGCATGTGCCATATCGATTTTTTTGCATTGTAACTGTGCAATTTGTTCCCTTTTGAGCTATCCGAAGATAACAAGAGGAGAGACCAGGAAAAAAAACATAAACTAAAACAAAATGGAATAGAAATCCCTCACACCACCATGTTAAACTCCTAAGCTATCATGCCATAATGAGATGAAATGTGACCAAACAACTGATTTTTCTCTCCCCGATGAACATGAAAACATTTTGTGATGGTGCCTGTGAGCGTACAGGCTTAAAGTGCACCTGTTAGGCCGCGTACACACGGTCGGGCAAAACTGATGAGAATGGACCGAGGTTCAGTTTCATCGGTCCAAACCGACCGTGGGGCAGATTCAGATAGATCAGCGGATCTTTAGATCCGCGTAATCTATCTTATTTACGATCCGCCAGCGCAAGTTTTTGAGGCAAGTGCTGTATTCAGAAAGCACTTGCCTCGAAAGTTGCGCCGGCGGATCTTAAATCCCCCGGCGGAATTCAAATTCCGCGGCTAGGGGGAGTTTACTATTTAAATCAGGCACGTCCCTGCGCCGATCGTACTGCGCATGCGCCGCCGGCTAAATTTCCCAGCGTGTATTGCTCCAAATGACTTTGCTAGGACGTCATTGGTTTCGACGGGAACGTAAATTACGTCCATCCGTATTCGCGAGCGACTTACGCAAACGACGTAAAAAATTCAAAACTTGGCGCGGGAACGACGGCCATACTTAACATAGGATACGCCGCATATAGCAGTGTGTAACAATCCGCCGGAAAAAGCCGAACGCAAACGACGTAAAAAAAAAGCGACGGGCGGGCGTTCGTTTCTGAATCGGCGGATGTCCTCATTTGCATATTCGTTGCGTATACAAACGGAAGCACCACTTAGCGGCCGGCGGGAGATTGCAGCCTAAGATCCGACAGTGTAAGTCACTTACACCTGTCGGATCTAAGGGAGATCTATGCGGAACCTGATTCTATGAATCAGGCGCATAGATCCGACCGTCGTATCTCTATCTGAATCTGCCCCCGTGTGTATAGCCCATCGGTCTGTTGTCCTTCGGCCCAAAATTTTAAAACATGCTTTAAAATCGAACCGATGGCCCAAACCGATGGTTAGTACAGAAAGCATCAGTTCAAAACCTGCGCATGCTCAGAATCAAGTCGATGCATGCTTGGAAGCATTGAACTTCATTTTATTCAGCACGTCGTGTGTTTGACGTCACTGCGTTCTGACCCGATCGGTTTTTGGAACGATGGTGTGTACGCACATCAGACCATCAGGCCACTTCAGCGGTGAACCGATGGAAATGGCCCGTCGGACCATTCTCATCGGTTTGGAACGACCGTGTGTACGAGGCCTCAGCCCTGCCACAAGCTGTCTGCTATTCCCTTTGTTAGCCCAATTTAAATTGATGCTAAAGGTACAGTATACTTACAGTTGTGCTCATAAATTTACATACCCTGGCAGAATTTATGATTTCTTGGCTATTTTTCAGAGAATATGAATGATAACCCAAAACTTTTCTTTCACTCATGGTTAGTGTTTGGCTGAAGTCATTTATTATCAATCAACTGTGTTTACTCTTTTTTTATATCATAATGTCAACAGAAACTACCAAAATGACCCTGATGAAAAGTGTGCATACCCCAGTTCTTAATACTGTGTATTGCCCTCTATAACATCAATGACAGCCTGAAGTCTTTTGTGATATTTGTGGATGAGGCTCTTTATCTTCTCAGATGGTAAAGCTGCCCATTCCTCTTGGCAAAAATCCTCCAGTTCCTGTAAATTCTTGGGCTGTCTTGTATGAACGGCACGTTTGAGATCTCCCCAGAGGAGCTCAATGATACTGAGGTCAGGAGACTGAGATGGCCACTCCAGAACCTTCACTTTATTCTGCTGTAGCCAATGACAGGTGGACTTGGCCTTGTGTTTTGGATGATTGTCATGTTGGAATGTCCAAGTACGTCCCATGTGCAGCTTCCTGGCTGATGAATGCAAATGTTCCTCCAGTATTTTTTGATAACATACTGCATTCACCTGGTCAACAATTTTGACCAAATTTCCTGTGTCTTTGTAGCTCACACATCCCCAAAACATCAGCGATCCACCTCCGTGTTTCACAGTAGGGATGGTGGACCTTTCATCATAGGCCTTGTTGAATCTCCAAATGTAGTGTTTATGGTTGTGGCCAAAATGCTCAATTTTGGTCTCATCCCTCCAAATGACTTTGTGTCAGAAGGTTTAAGGCTCGTCTCTGTGCGGTTTGGTGTATTGTAAGTGGGATATTTTGTGGCATTTGCGTAGTAATGGGTTTCTTCTGGTGACTCGACCATGCAGCCCATCTTTCTTCAAGTGCCTCCTTATTGTGCATCTTGAAACAGCCACACCACATGTTTTCAGAGAGTCCTGTATTTCACCTGAAGTTATTTGTGAGTTTTTCATTGCATCCCGAACAAATCAGAAACTCATTGACCTTTTATACACACACACACACACACACACACACACACACACATTAATTACAAGCAAACAGATCACAGATGAGGATGGTTACCTTTAATAGCCACCCAAACCCCTTTTTGTCAACTTGTGTGCATGTTATCAGGCCAAAATCACCAGGGTATGTAAACTTTTCATCAGGGTCATTTGGGTAGTTTGTATTGTGATTACCGTATGATTTAAAAAGAGTAAACACAGTTAATTGATAATAAATAGCTTCAGTCAAACACTAACCATGAGAGCCGGTTCACACTGGGACGACTCAGCCGCCTGACAAGTTGCGTCCCGTTCTATTCAATAGAACCGTTCTAATAGGAGCGACGCAAGTTGCTCCAACTTAGAAAAAGGTTTGTGTACGACTTTGGGGGCGACTTGCATTGACTTCTATACAGAAGTCATTTTGCAAGTCGCCTCTGAAGTCGTCTTCAGGACGCCTCACCGAGTCGCCTCCAAAGTTGTGCCGCTGCCTGCCCCTGTGTGAATGGGCTCTGAGTGAAAGAAAAGTTTTTGTGTTATTCATATTCTCTGAAAAATGGACAAGAAATCTTAAATTCTACCAGGGTATGTAAACTTATGAGCACAACTGTACATACTCTGTGTTTTTGGTTTTGCACGCGAGTAGCCCCATTTCTCCTCTGTTATTGTTATTGGCCCCTTCCCCCTGCAGAGTGCCTGTGAGTAGGTTGTGGTGTATGTCCCTTTTACCTTCCCTTTTTTTTTTTCCATTTCACATTAACCTCCCTGGCGGTATGATTCTTTCAGAAAAAAGGTGCTGAAAGCGGTACCATTATTTGCAAGGAAATTTGGCGTTTTATATTGTAGGCTTGTAATTTTTAGAAATAACTCACTTAAATCTGACCAAACAAGATTCTAATAGGCATCCCGGGTATGACATTTTTTTAAAAACAAAATTATAAATTATAATATAATAAATAATTATAAATAATTATAACAAATAATAATATAATTATAATAAAAATGATTCAATAATGTAATTAAATCAAAATCACTGAAATTTGCCCAGTTGCAGAATTGTCGCTGTCATTATTATTATTTTATGACAAATTTCCCCACAAATCGCTATCGCACAATTCTGCAAGTGATTATAATTTATTATCGCTGTTTTCTAGCTGCTCTAAAATTATTTTTGACATAAAGGGACACTTTTGGTTGCTATGGACAATTTACAGTTTGCAGGGAGAAAGAACAGTTTTTATTATATAAAAGTATATGTAGGGCATGGGGCAGACCACTAGGGACAAGGGGGGTGTGTATTTTTTACATACAGTACTGTAATCTATAAGATTACAGTATACTGTATGTAATGTGTTTGTTTACGTTTTTGAATTTGGCGCCGTTCTCCGCCCCCGTGCGTCGTAACGTCGCAGGGAACGGAGATCGGCGGCACAGGAGGACGCTGTGTGAATCGCGCGAGGTCCCGCTCGCTCACACAGCGCGGTGTCATCGCTGGATCCAGGGACAAGGTAAGTAAACACTCCCTGTGGATCCAGCGAGGCAAGCCCGAGTCTGACTCGGGGTTACCGCTCGCAGCATGAAAATCTAACCCAGAGTCAGACTCGGGAATACCGCCAGGCAGGTTAATTATCCTTCAATATCATCCCAATCACATGAAGGTTTAACTACTATTGTTATGTTTGTTTAACTTTTGGAATCTTCTGTAATACCTAACACTTTCTTAGCACCTATATTCTTGCTTTTAATATTGTACATTGTGGCTTAAAACCAATAAATACATTGAAACAGAAAGCCGCTTGCTATGGGGGCACTCACACATGCTCACTCCTGAGTCGGCTCTGTGTGTCCACTGACAGGTGTGTACATAGTGCAGGTGTGTTGTCTTTTGTACATTAAGAGGTGAACTAATAGCTCAATAGCTAAACCTAACGCAGACCAAGTGAGAAAAAATAGCTGCACACCGACATCCGTCCAACAGGTTTATTGAAAGACTGCCACCAAAACTAAAACAAAGGACCCTTCCTTTTTGGAGCAGTGATTGGTCTAATTTCTCCTAAACATAACGCATCTCAATGTACAAAAAAACAACACACACACACACTCACGTATAAATGGGTTAAAAATAGATTAGGTTAAGTTCAGTTTTAGGGCAGGGGGTCAGCAACCTTTTTCCACTTAAGGGCCAGATTCAATGTATGTGAATTCACCTGCTAATAAATAATAAGATACCTAACAGGTCACGCTTCAGGCAACATTTTAAAAATGTCTACAGCTACAGAGGAGGTCTAGTACTAGAATTATTGTTCTCGCTCTAACGATTGCGGCGATACCTCACATGTGTGGTTTGAACACTGTTTAAATTTGCGGGCGTGACTTACGTATGTGTTTGCTTCTGTGCTTGACCACAGAGGGATGAGGTGCTTTAAAAAAAAAATATTTACTTATTTTTATAAAAAAACTGTACTTTGCTTTTAATGAAGTGGCATATATAAGAGAGCTCATTGCCACAAGTCCCAATGTTTTACTTTATGATTTAGCACTGATTCAGGATTTCTCCTATTTGCAGGCTTTTGCCGCATGCGCACAATCGGAAATTCCAACAACAAAACTGTGGATTTTTTTTTACAACGGAATGTTGGCTCAAACTTGTGTTGCATACCCACGCACACAAATGCCGTCGGAAATTCCCAAGAACGCGGTGACATACAATACTACGACGAGCCGAGAAAAAGTTCAATGATTACGAGCATGTGTGTTTATTTGGGTGTCGGAATTGCATACAGACGATCAAGAACTTTTCTGGTCGGAAAAATTGAGAACCAGCTCTCAAATTTTTTTTGTCGGAAATTCCGACAGGAAAAGTCAGATGGAGCCTACACAAGGTCTGAATTTCCGACCAAAAGCTCACCTCGAACTTTTCTTGTCGGAATTTCCTATCATGTGTAAGTGTTATTCTTGCTGTTTTTATATATATATATATATATATATATATATATATATATATATATATATATATATATATATATATATATATATTAGGGCTGTGCAAATTAACTTTAAATTAAATCTTTAATTTTTTTGATCGATTGAAATTCTTTTGATCGGTACTCACCTCTCCGCCGGCTTCAGGGAGTTCCGTCGGAGATCCGGTGAAGTCACGGACACCAGCGGGGCTTGCCAGGTCCATCTGAAGGGCTCCTTTGCTGTGCCTTCATATCTGCATGCCGGGGGGACCTTACTATCTGCCACATGCAAGGGCTGTTAGGCCCCGTACACACGACAGAGGAACTCGACGTGCTTGGCACGTTGAGTTCCTCGTCGAGTTTTGGGATGAAGCCGCCGAGGAGCTCGGCGGGCCGGCTTCTCCCATAGAAGAGCGAGGACAACGAGAAAATAGAGAACATGTTCTCTATTTTCTCGTCGAGTTCCTCGGCGGCTCCATCGAGCCAAAACTGTACAGACGACAGAGATTCTCGGCAGAATCCGGGTTTTGACCGAGTTTCTCGGCGAATTCTGCCGAGAATCTCTGTCGTGTGTACGAGGCCTCAGTGGATGGTTGTAGAATCCCAGGTTGATAGAGGGAAGTGTGAGGCCTCGTACACACGACAGAGATTCTCGGCAGAATTCGCCGAGAAACTCGGTCAAAACCCGGATTCTGCCGAGAATCTCTGTCGTGTGTACGAGGCCTCAGTGGATGGTTGTAGAATCCCAGGTTGATAGAGGGAAGTGTGAGGCCCGTACACACGACAGAGGAACTCGACGTGCTTGGCACGTCGAGTTCCTCGTCGAGTTTTGGGATGAAGCCGCCGAGGAGCTCGGCGGGCCGGCTTCTCCCATAGAAGAGCGAGGACAACGAGAAAATAGAGAACATGTTCTCTATTTTCTCGTCGAGTTCCTCGGCGGCTCCATCGAGCCAAAACTGTACAGACGACAGAGATTCTCGGCAGAATCCGGGTTTTGACCGAGTTTCTCTGCGAATTCTGCCGAGAATCTCTGTCGTGTGTACGAGGCCTGAGAGTTGCGATAGTTCCCTTCATGGGACATCTACATGCCGACGGACTGATGTTAACCTCTCCTTATCTGGATTCAGCAGTGGTATCGTTGTACACATTTTTATACCAGTATCATACTTAGCTACATGGTTTTATGACTGCTTTTGGTACCGTTTCGTATTACTCGCATAATTTTTACAGTTTATGTAGCTACATCGATTTTATCTCCAGTGCAATATTTATTTGGTTACCTACTTGAAGACTATAAAAGTTTTAATGCTATTTCCATCGAGTGCTGCCTTTGTGTGTTTTTTGTATCCTGCTATCCATTTTTCCAGTGGTTGGTAGATGCAATGGGAATCAGCCTGCAAGGAGATCAGCTAAAAGTAGTTGGATCTGTATGTGCGTTATAATTAATCGAAATTAGTCTATTAAAAACAAAAAAACGATTAATCGAACAGAAAAATTTTGATCAGTAACAGCCCTAATATATATATATATATATATATATATATATATATATTATTTTTAGGATTCTGCATTCAATATTTTTTTCACAGGTAATTTACATTTAGATTATCTGGTAGAGTTGTGTTAGTGATTGGTCTTTTCAAATTTTATACTTTTGTACGTTGTTATATATTGTCAAAAGTTGTGGGACACCTGCCTTTACACACACATGAACTTTAATGGCATCCTAGTCTAAAGCCTCGTACACATGATCAGATTTTCGGACGAAAACAAGATTTTTTTCTTAAACAAGATTTTACAATCACTTTAAGGCTTCGTTCGCAAGCACAGATGGGGGGCAATGAAACAAAGCAGTTGAGCCACTGTTTTACCACTGATCGATTGCATGCAGCCGCTCACGGTGAACACACGCTGCGATCGCAGCAAAAATAAAACAGAGAGCGTGGTCTGTAAATGGATTTGTGAATGAACAAAATACTCCATAAAAAAAAAAAAAAAAAACTATTAGGTAGATTCAGGTACCTATGCCTAACTTTGCGGCGGCGTAGCTTAAGGCATTTAAGCTACGCCGCCGTAAGTTAGCTAGGAAAGTACATGATTCACAATGTACTTACCTGCTAAGTTACGGCGGCGTAGCCTAAATCGGCGGGCGTAAGGGCGCCTAATTCAAATGTGTTTGAGGGGGGCGTGTTGTATGTTAATGGGGCTTGACCTTACGTTTTTTATGTTTATTTGCGAACTGCGCATGCGCCGGGCGCCTACATTTCCCAGTGTGCATTGCGGCTAAGTACGCCGCACGGGCCTGTTGATTTTGACGTGGACGTAAACTACATAAATCCCGATTCACGGACGACTTACGCAAAGGACGTAAAAAATTCGAATTTCGACGCGGGAACGGCGGCCATACTTGACATTACTATTCCAATAGGGCCTAGCTCTAACTTTACGCGGCCTATCTCTTACGTAAACGGCGTAAAAGTACTGCGTCGGCCTGGCGTACGTTCGTGAATCGGCGTATCTTCTCATTTACATATTCTACGTCGACCGCAATGGAAGCGCCACCTAGCGGCCATCCAAAATATTGCAATCTAAGATAGGACGGCGCAAGCCGTCGTATCTTAGATATGTTTAAGCGTATCTCTGTTTGAGCATACGCTTAAACATAAGTCGGCGTAGATTCTGAGTTACTGTAGGCCGGCTTATCTACTGATAAGCCGGCCTAACTCTTACTGAATCTACCTATTAATATCCGCAGGGAGCAATACCCCACAAGTAAGTGGGCGGTGAAGCATTTTGAAGGTTTGCGGAAAGTGACTATTTTTCATGGTATGCTCTAAATATGGATGTTGTCCAGATGAACAGAGGCTTGAAATATAAATGTCTGTAAGCTGATAAACTGCCTATAATATTATGCACACCTAGCAAAAGAACATTGAGTACCCTTATGGTTATTTAACCTTCCTCCCCTTTTATATTTTGGCGTAGTCGGCAGGAAACACACAACAGGAATGGATAAGCACGGCCACCACAGTCCTCATGGCCAGCAATTTTGGACGGTATGTAATAAAATAGAAATGTCCTGGTATTAATATTTCAGCTATATATATAACAAAAAAAAAACTAATTTAAAATATCGTGCCTGTGTTTCTTTATTAGTTACAAGGATCAGACAAAAAATAATCAGGGAACTTTAATAAATTACACATCCGTTTAATTTTCTCTTATTCTGAAATCTCAAGAGGATTTTATGGAACTTTACTAATGACTATCCTTAATGATCGCTCCTGGGATATCCACCAAAAATCATCTTTCACCAAATAAAAAATCACAGCGGGAGGTAAATTCAGTGGGGAATGCTCAAGTGAGGAAGGTCAGCTCACTTCTTTAGAATTAATTAGACAAAAGCTTAAAGAGATACTACTAATCATAATATAAATTTATAAAAATTGATTCTAGTACCTATATGTGGTTAATACCTGTTATGATAATATTCTCTATTTGAATTTCCAATTCCAGACTATGCACTGATGAGCCACAACTTTTTTTTTTTTTTATTCTTTTTTTTTGATAATAAAGTATTTATTGAACAGAGTGAAATACAAGGCATGTAATATCACAAAAGTAGGCAAATGGTAGGCATATGAATTGAATATAATAATTTGGGGACCCGGTACCAGCCGGTCATGGGTCCCCTGGACCCCAAACTTGGCACAAACTTGGCGCCCCACTCTACCTCTACAAGTGTGCAAAGTTTGTTGTCCGGGGGACCTACGGTCGGGGAGCACTGATTTTTCAAAACCGGGCACCCCTTCCGTAGACTCCTGTGTTAAACAGTAATTTCTCAGGTGACTTTGGGGACCCGGTAGCGGCCAGTCGTAGCCGAAACTTGGCACACATATGGCCGCATTTCTCCTCTACAAATGTGCAAAGTTTGTTGTCTGGGGGACCTACGGCTGAAGAGCACCGATTTTTTAAAGCCGGGCACCCCTTCCATAGACTCCAATGTTAAACGTCAGTCTAGTCACAGGCTAGTCACAGGCATAGTGAGGCATGGAGGCATGGACACAGTGAGGCATGGGCACAGTGAGGCATGGACACAGTAAGGCATGGACACAGTGAGGCATGGACACAGTGAGGCACGGGCACAGTGAGGCACGGGCACAGTGAGGCATGCACATGGACACAGTGAGGCAAAGTGAGGCACAGTGAGGCATGCAGATGGACACCCTAGGCTTATACTCGAGTCAATAGGTTTTCCCAGTTTTTGTGGTAAAATTAGGTGCATCAGCTTATATTCGAGCCGGCTTATACTTGACTATATTACGGTACATTGATTATCTCATGGCAATGGTACCTGAAAGCTGATGAAATATTTTACATAGCAAGTGAACATGTTGTCGCTGAAGTTGATGTATTAAAAGCAAACACATTTTTTTTTAAATGGGCAAGCGTAGGGATTTGAGTGACTTTGAGGCCTCGTAAACACGACCGAGGAACTCGACGGGCGAAACACATCATTTTGCTCGTCGAGTTCCCTGTTAGGCTGTCGAGGAACTCAAAAAGGCAATTTTCTCCATTCCCGTCGAGGAAAAAGAGAACATGCTCTCTTTTTGGCTCGTCGAGTTCCTCGACAGTTTCCTTGTAGAAAAATGTACACACGACCGGTTTCCTCGGCAAAAAAAAAAAAAACAGCAAGTTTCTTGCTGGTTTTTGCCAAGAAACTCGGTCGTGTGTACTCACAAGGGCCAAATTGTAACGGCTAGGTAAATTGTAGGCAGGTGTAGTTTGGCCTTCCTAAGTGGGGGGGCATTGTTCCATGGCCACCATGCAGAGAGGAGGAACCCAGGTTTCTTTGAGTCCTCCTTAGGTGTCATCAAGGCAGTAGCTGCTCGATTGGATGCTGCTGCCCTGACTGACCTCCACGGCCATCTTTGGTGTGGGCAGTGCACTGTCCCCCCCCTTGGGTTGGTGCAAAATTCTGCATAGTGGGGAGGTCAGGGACAGAGGCCTCACTGGTTATGGACAGCTGGATTCAGGCTGGGTTCACACTATTGCAAATTGGATGCCTGAATTTTGCTTTTGCCCTGACATACACTTTAAAGGGCAGCTACAACTTTTATTATCTCATTACCTACACAATTGCGCTCGGTTTACAGTTTCAAGAATTATGCGTTCACTAAACTCTTAGTGACCTTTAGTATTTTTATACATTACGCTATCCCTGACATATATAGCCTTTTTTATAATACAGCATGAGACTGTAATCTCAGTCATAACAGATGTCGAAAAAAGCACCATTGCAACAAAACCACAAAATGTTACAAATTCTAGATGAAATTCTTAATAAATTTATGGATCTTTAACCCCGTTTTATTATTACAAGGGCAAGTGTGACAGAATATATACAATAAAAGTGTATGATGAACCATATGCAATCATATAGTTCAATGCGTGAATATTCAGTGAAAAAAGTATAGAAAAACAAAAAGTAATAAATGGGTTGTGAACAGTAAATCACTAAAGTTCATAAATGAATATCCCCTGATGGAGAAAATAAAAGTTCAATCAATTTGTGTAGACCTCCAGTGATAGAAGACAAATAAATGGAATCCAATGCTTGGAGAGACCCGCCACTAGGAGGAGAAATTAAGGCTTACCGACTAGCCAGTGACGGCCCTTCTCAGGGGGGTCAGAACAACTGAAAACTTGTCAGAAGTGACTCATGCTGATAGCAAATAGTACAAGATTTGCCCTTGGGAATGGAACTTTGTAGGCACAGATTGTATCACAAGTCCCATTCCCAAGGGCAAATCTTGTACTATATCCATTTTAGGGATGTTGGCCACAATACAGCAGATACATATTACCTCCTTTTCTTTAATATTTATGCTGATAGCAAAGGAAGGAGGCAGCAGACAGAAATAATACTTAGTGCTCTGGATTGAGACAAGTGCACACTATAGAGGGATATGCTTTGTTAATATTTCTTGTCTGAGACACTAAGGCCCCTTTCACATTGGAGCGGGAGCCGCGGTGGTGGTATAGCGCTGCTAAAAATAGCTGCGCTATACCGCCGGGATTGCCGCGGGAATCGGCCGCTAGCGGTGCAGTATTAACACCCGCTAGCGGCCGATAAAGGGTTAATACCACCCGCAATGCGCCTCTATAGAGGTGCATTGCAGGCGGTATTGCCGCGGCTTCCCATTGTTTTCAATGGGAAGGAGCGGTGAAGGAGCGGTATACATACCGCTCCGAAGATGCCGCTGACAGGAGATTTTTTTCTCTCCCGCCAGCGCATCCCCTCAGTGTGAAAGCCCTCGGGCTTTCACATTGAGTAGGCAGTGAAGGAGTTTTACAGGCGGTTTAGCAGCTGTATCGCCTGAAAAACTCCTCAGTGTGAAAGGGGTCTAAAAGTGTGTGCATGGCCTAATCTGAATGTTTTATTTCAAAATAAAAATTACCTGATTGCCTTCTGTGCCCCCATTTTGGAGATTCACACTCTTTCTTCCTGTGTACTGTTATCACTTAGAGGGAAAGTGAAAGATAATCCCCAATTTTTGGTTGTCACCAAAACACAAATACATGGAAAATGTTCTAATGTGATGACAACCAGGGATACCTTCACTGGAGAGAATACCTCTCACTTCAGGTTTTGGATATGGAACAGGAGGTGAAAGGTCACAATGGGATACAGAGGGCAAAAAAAAAAATGACCATTTCCAAAATTAATAAAAAAAAAAATTTCCTTTATTTCTTCTTTAAGTGGCAAATGGTGTCATGCTTCAAGTACTACAATAAAATTGAAGATGTATATCAGTTTTAAACCACAAACCCCCAGAACAGATCTCCCCTTAAAAAAGCCAATGACTAGACATTTGCACTGTGGAAAAAAATTAATTTGTTTTTTGGGTCATTCGTTATGATCGCAATTCATAAAATCGAAAATCTGAAAATAAGAAAGAAAATAAGAAAATTCAAAAGAATAACTAATAATAACTTACTATTAGTTAAACTATAGGTATTGAATTTCCTTTTAAAATTGAACGTAACGAATATGAATTTATCCAAAAGGTACAAATTATCTGAAATAACTAATGTCGTATCTAAACAAATGGAAAGGACGAAATAATAATAATAAAACGTTTGTTGTTATTATTATTGTTATTTATAATTATTAATTCATTATGTTACATTCGTTATTATTAGTTAGTTATTATTTCAGATTTTGGAATTTTCAAGTTTTTGGATTTTCTAATTTCTGAATTTCCAAATATTTAATTACAATTGCTTAAAGCGGTTGTATACCCTTTTTTTTTACTTTTACCTACAGGTAAGCCTAGAATAACCTATACGGTTTAGGAGATATTCCCCTTGCAATAAGCCGATGACTTCAGCGGCGAATGCGCTCCTGAGATTCTCGGCTAAAAGTCCGGCAGACACCGGACCTTGCGTGAGAGTGACCGCATTGTGGCTCCGGCCACTCACAGCACCGAAGCCGCAATACTCGGAAGACACGCCGAGGGAAAATGTCTGCTCCCTCGGCGTGGACCGGGATCACATGCGACGCCTCATTACTCCTTTTGCCTTACAGGTTAAAAATAAATAACCTTACAGGTTAAAAATAAATAAAAAATAGGGGGGTATACAACCGCTTTAAACAGGTTTTCGATAATTCGTATATTTCCGAATTTACTAATTTGTCGAAATTTGTTAAAAAACTAATTTGGAACGAATTGAATTGCACATGTCTACCAATGACCCCAACTAGAGTCAACCTATCCTTCTGCAGCCAAAAAAACACTCACTAAAGCAGACTCTCCCCCCACCCATCCTGTTCACCCACTAACCCCCACCAGAGCCAACCAACCCTTCTTGTTAGGTCAATGAACCTCACCAGAAGTTCAACTTTTTATTTATGGTCATTGATCCAATCTGAATCAGACTCATTTTGTATAGCTGCAAATCCCCACTAGAGCAAAATCCCCCCCCCCCACACCTTTTTGCTTTTGATTCTTAATACTGTAGGCCTCCTTAATTGAGGAACTGACCTCCAATTCCCTAATTGGTGCAGACTCCCTTTTTCAGCCACGGTTTTCCACTATATCCCTCCCTTGTACAGGCAATGACCCTCACCAGGGCAATTGTCCTTCTTATGTACATAGAACCATGATAAATGCTTTCTTCCCACTATCTGTGCTACTGAAAACATGTGTAGCACCTGGGACAGGAAGTGAAGAAAAAAAAAATGTCCCTAACGGGGACACAGCCAGCAATAAAAAACCTAAGTTAGGCTCCAGGGTCAAAGGTGTGGTGGTCAAACATGGCCTGATGGATCCTGAGGCCCTGGCCAGGGATCTCTGGTATAGCTCAAAAAAGTCCACCAAAATAGAAAATATAAGGAGGCGGGAGAGCCCTTATGCCGCATACACACGATCGGAATTTCCGAGAACAAATGTTCGATGGGAGCTTTTTGTCGGAAATTCCGACCGTGTGTAGGCTCCATCACACATTTGCTGTCGGAATTTCCGACAACAAAAATTTGAGAGCTGGTTCTCAAATTTTCTCCGACAACAAAATCTGTAAACTCTGCTCGTGTGTGGACAATTCCGGCGCACAAAATTCAACGCATGCTCTGAATCAAGTACGAGACGGAAGCGCTCAGTCTGGTAAAACTAGCGTTCGGTCACGCTGTAACGGACTGAAAAGCACGAGGCTAAAAAGCGCGAATCGTCTCTCACCAAACTTCTACTAACACGACTGGTATTGAACTTCCCTTTAATAGTCATACGTCTTGTATGTCACCGCGTTCTTGGCATTCGGAATTTTCGACAACATTTGTGCGACCGTGTGTATGCAAGACAAGTTTGAGCCAACATCCGTCTAAAAAAAATCCACAGTTTTGTTGTCGGAATTTTCGATCGTCTGTACGCGGCATTATAGTGTGGTAGATTCCTTCAAAACAGGGCGAATTGTTTCGAAAGGGGTAAAGACCATGGAGAGTAGTTCCACAGCAGGAAGAGAAAAGATAAAGGTAGACTTACATCTTTTGAGGCTGTGGTCACCCAAAGAGGTGAGAAACACTCAGTCTTCCAAGTACACAGGTGGTGAATAACTTGTCTCCATGCTGGGTCAAGGTGGTCGCTCTCTATGCATCAGGAGTTCTTAGCCTGTATTCTCAGGTGGGTGTAGGAATCAATAAGAGAAATTATCACAAAAAAGCCGGTTGATGGTCTGATTGGCAGAGGTGCCCAAAATGGTGTTTTTCAAGAATTGGTTGACTGCTTTATTGAAACATCAGATGTCTTCATTTTACCAATTAAAACACGTTTTGTGGCTTTAAATACCACTAACTCAATTTAAGATACTAATCATGATGTCTGTACGTAGACATCATAATTATCACCCAGAAGACTGAAGACGTGGCAATTTAAACCCATGAAACATGTTTTAAATTGGTGACTCATGCCAATTCTTAGATACATCACTTTGGGCACCTCTGCTAATCAGACCACTAATGTGTAGGCAGGTGCAGCCTACTTTTTACACTGTAGGTGGCACTCTTCCACAGTGACATTGCAGTTGGATAGGAAGTCAAGAAGATCATGGTTCCACTATGATTTTCTGGGTCACTGGGACGCTGTCCCTTTGGATGCTGCCGCCACATGTGACACCAGCAGCCATCTTGGGCCAGGCAGAGCCTACTTAAGGCCCTGGCTCCCAGGTTTTGGTGCAAATTTGCAAGTAGGTAGAGTAGGGACAGAACTAGCGCCAGGGAAATGTTCCTGATGAGGAGAGCGTAGGGCTCACAACTTCTCTGGACATCTTCCCACTTGGGCATGAGACGGCTAAGCTACATTCTGCCCCTCCTAACAGGTGCTGCCAGTTCAGCTGAAACCTGCTCTCTACATGCTATTGGACCTGTGAGTGTTCCCGGTTGGGTTGTCTTCCCATCTAGTTTATTGAGAGCTATCGTGCGATCGGTAAACTTGAGATCTGATTCGGTTATCTACGTTGCAGATAAAGAAAGGAGCTGTGGGTTAGTGGGCGTCCTGACTCCTCTGTAGTCCAAAGGGAGAGGGCGAGCACGACACACCACACCAGGGAGAAAACCTTGCATTACTGTGATGAGTTACAGACAGAAGAACAGGAAGTGAGGATTTCTCAGAAGCAGGGCCGATCCTAGGGTCACAGGCGCCTGGGTGCAGAAATATTTATGGCGCCCCTACATGGGCGTGGTCATTTTACTAACTCCTCCCCTTTACACGTGTTTCTATGGCAATGACTCAACCACAGAGATGCTCCCCCACAAAGTCTTCATTACCCTGGGATCCTTACATGATCTCTTAACAATAAACAAAATATAGGAAGAGAGGCAGAGTACTTTATTGGGACCTGGAGGGGGACCTCTCTGATGGACACAGAGAGGGCTTCTGTTAGAGAGTCTGTTAGAAAGAGCCCCCAGACATACTACAGACATAGTACAGGAGATGGTCAGAGACTGCAGACATTGTACAGGAGACGGTCAGAGACTGCAGACATGATACAGGAGACGGTCAGAGACTGCAGACTTGGTAAAGGAGATGGTCAGAGACTGCAGACATAGTACAGGAGATGGTCAGCGATACATCAGTTCTGGACGGACACACACCTATGCTCAGAACACTAGTTCTGGACAGACACAAACAAGGAGAGAAGGGAGGGGAGAACTCTGCCACTTCGGCGCCCCTACCTCTGCAGGCGCCTGGGTGAAAAGCACCCTGTGCACCCTGCCTAGGATCAGCCCTGCTTAGAAGAAATAAGGACAGTTAAAAGAAAAATGGAAGGATGAGGTAAGTGAAGGAGGACTGCACTAAGGTACAGGAAGCTATTTAGGAAAAAAAATTGTACCTTTACAACCCCTTTAATGTGATTTGGAGGGTGTGTGTGGGTGGTGGGGTCGTTGTTGAGTTCCAGCACCTATTGTTTGAGAAAAAAAAGCCCTGGTTATAACCTAAGGCTAGTCAACCCCTTGCCCCCCCCCCCCCCCACAATTTTTTACAAGCCAATAACAAAATACGACCAAAGTATGACCGCAAAAAAAAGTGCACCAGCAGACGCACAAAGGGTTAAAAGGACACGGAACACTTTCAGCTATCAGTCCGAGAGCTTGACAGGCTGCTTAAAGTTTCTGTACAGATCCTACTACTGCACAGAGAGCAGCTTCTGAGGCTCATGCTGTGCTATTTTCTGCACATGACATTATCAGTCAATTACCAGCTGACTGATGATGTGAAGAGCAAAGAGAGCAAAAGCCCGGGCTTTAACAATCCCTTTCCACTGTGCAGTAAATGAGAGGGTAGAACGCTCAGTTATAACTAGGAAAGTCAGCTGAGCTGGCTCTGAAGTCTAAGAACATGGATACAGAGAAGAGGCAAAGTGCTCATTTTCACAGCCTAAAGCAGTCCTGAGATGCTCTGAACACCACATAATAGGCAAAATACACGAGGAGCAGGAGGGAGCTTAAAGGTACTAGAGTGCAGAGTTCTAAGAAAAATGACTAAAGAAGATTTTTTTTTTTATTCCCGCTGAAATAAATTTTCATACTACAAGAGCGATTTCCCGCTAACGTAGAAGCGTTACTAGTACTGAACTCAGAAAAAAAAAAAAAAGCTTTATGATCTGCCAAGAACTGACGCCTGCACGCATCGGGGCAGAGGTGCTTAACCTTTTATATATTTTTTATCAATACAGACCCCCTATGGATTGCCCAATATATCTCCATACTCTATTCACCAGACTGTGAAAATCATCTGCATCATTACCAGTGCTACTAGGTAATGGTATATCAAGAGCAAAGGAGCGCCTGCGCATATTTTTTATTAACATTAGATTGAGGCTAATTGTGGGAAGCACAATCGGGTGTTTTTTTTTTAAATCAATGCAGTACATACCGTTTTAGAGATAGATGTTCTCCGTGGCTTCCGGGTATGGTCTGCGGGACTGGGCGTTCCTATTTGATTGACAGGCTTAAGACCGTCGCATACAGCGTGTCACGAGTTGCCGAAAGAAGCCGAACGTCGGTGCGGCTCTATACGGCGCCTGCGCACCGACGTTCGGCTACTTTCGGCAACTTGTGACGCGCTGTATGCGACGGTCGGAAGCCTGTCATTCAAATAGGAACGCCCAGTCCCGCAGACCATACCCGGAAGCCGCAGAGAACATCTATCTCTAAAACAGTATGTACTGCATTGATTTTAAAAAAACCACCCGATTGTGCTTCCCACAATTAGCCTCAATCTAATGTTAAAAATGTGTTTTTCGGGTGAACCCCCGCTTTAACCACTTGACCTCCAAAAAGTTTTACCCCCCCCTTTTCATGACCAGGGCATTTTTTTTATTATTCAGCACTGCGCTCATTTAACTACTTCAATACCGGCCACTTTCGCCCCTTCCTGCCCAGGAAAATGTTCAGCTTTCAGAGCCGTCGCACTTTGAATGACAATTGCGCGGTCATGCAACGCTGTACCCAAACAACATTTTTTATAATTTTCTTCCCACAAATAGAGCTTTTTTTTGGTGGTATTTGATCACCTCTGGGGTTTTTATTTTCTTTCTAAACAAACCAAAAAAGACAGAAATTTTTGAAAACAAAAAAAAATTCTTCATTTCAGTTATAACATTTTGTTTTCTCCTTCACTGACGGACACTGATGGGCACTGATGAGTTGGCACTAATAAGGTGGCACTGATGGGCACTGATATGTATAATTTATGGGCACTGATAGGCGGCACTGATATGCAGCACTGATGGGCACCAATAGGTGTCACTGAAATGCAGCACTGATTGGCACTGATAGGAGGCACTGACAGGCAGCATTAATGGGCACTGACAAGTGACTGTGATGGGTACTGAGAGGCGGCTGTAATGGGCACTGGCAGGCGGCACTGATAGGAGGTACTGCTTGGCACTGACAGGTGGCACATATGGGCAGCACTGATGAGGTTCTGACAGGTGTTACTGTAGGGCACTGATTGGCAATGTGATAGGCACAAATTGGCACTTTATTGGGCACTGACAGGCGATCCTGAGGGGGCACTGAATGGCAGATGATGGGTACCTTCTTGGTAACTGTGGTGGCACATCTGATGGGGCTGTGCTGATAATCAGTGTGCTGATTATCAGCACATACCCCCCCCCCCCTACCTTGCATAGCCAGCACCCTTTTGGTTCAGTGGGACGGAAGCAAAGCCAAGGGATCAGCAGTTTTTAGAGTGGTATTATTTCTCACTTCAAAGACCCCCCCCCCCTCTGACAGGGAGACCTGCCGATTGTCTCTCCCTGTCAGCGTAAACCAAGGAAAGCCGTTTACCGGCACTTCCTGGTTCACGCGATGATCAGCTGTGATTGGTCACAGCTGATCACGTGGAATGAAGCCTCTGTCAGAGGATTCTTACCACGATCGGAGATGCGGCGTATCAGACTGACACGTCGCACTCGCGATCGCCGCTCTGCACGCCCTTGCAGGATGTTATCCTGATGGACGTCATATGACGCCCAGTCAGCATAACAGAACCACTTCCCGGCCATCAATCTGCTATAGGCCCGGCGGGAAGTGGTTAAACGGTAGCTCCACTTTGAAAATTGAAAATAAAGAAAAAATAATATAGTGTGTATAATTGCGATACAAGTCATATTGTAATTGAAGGTTATTAAAAATGACCTTTCCTTTTCTATCTGCAGCTGCTGTCATTTTCAGAAAATGCAATGCAATATGATTGGCTTACATGGAGTTGTTCTGACCACTCCCCCAGAAACATAATTTCCTGCTTGTGTGATTGGCTCACTGATTTTCCTAGAAGTCTGCACTAAGATACAAGTCAAATTTCAGGCATCCCCTGCAACAAAAATACACTTTTTTGAAAGATACTTTCAATAGGAACACGTCTAAAGGGATGCAGGCCCAGCAGATTTCCTCATTAAAGCTTTGCTGCAGCACAGCTGATTGATAATTATGAAACCACTCCCATTAGACCCACTCGGCACAGAGGATCAAACAGGGATTTCTTCAGAATAACCAAAGGTAGGAATCTGCAACAAAGGTTGTTATAATCCTTGCAATGTACATTGATCACCAAGAGGGGAATTGTTTTTCTCAACAAAAGTGGTGTCACGCTTTAACTGGTAATTGCGCAGTCATAAAAAGGGTATTCACTCCAGAGATAAAATTATAATTTAGTTTTAGTCGTATTTTAGTTGACTAAAATCTCCAGTACATTTTAGTTGACTAAAGTCTACAATTTAGTCAACTAAAGCCGTGTACACACAATCAGTCCATCCGATGAGAAGCTGACTGATGATCCGTCGCGCCTACACACCATCGGTTAAAAAAACGATCGTGTCAGAACGCGGTGACGTAAAACACAACGACGTGCTGAAAAAAACGAAGTTCAATGCTTCCAAGCATCCGTCGACTTGATTCTGAGCATGCGTGGATTTATAACCGATGGTTGTGCCTACTAACGATCAGTTTTTCGGTTAGGAGTCCATCGGTTTAATTTAAAGCAAGTTGTTTTTTTTTTAACCGATGGTTAAATAACCTATGGCACCCACACACGATCGGTTTTGTCCGATGAAAACAGTCCATCAGACCGATGTCCTCTGTTTACCCTATGGTGTGTAGGAGGCCTAAAATCTCCAGTACATTTTAGTTGACTAAAATCTAATGGGTTTAGTTAAATTGTAATGCATTATTTAAGTGTTTCTCTAGAATTTCCAAACTCATTATATACGACTGGATTCCTCCTGTGTGTCCTATTACAGCTCATCCTCAGCCTGCTCTGGCTCTTCTACTTCATTAATCTATTGATGGTCCTCTACAAGAGTCACGATCCAATCCAGCCTCCTATAAACTTGTACAAAGGGCCTGTCTCCAATCTAAGGGAATGATCTGAAAAAGTAGGATCCAGGCGTGTGATGGTCTGCTCTAAACAAGGCTCACTCCTTCCAGTACACCCCTGGGCACGCTCTTAGCCCGGTTGGGTCTATGATACTGAGTTCCATCTACCTGGATGATCTCCTGGATGATCCATCATTGATATCAGCAAACTCTGGATCTTGAGACATCCGCCGCACACTTTGGCCTGTAGTTCCCGGCCAGCTTCCAGTAGGGGCCGTGGTGCCTGTGTCCCCTGTGATTACACATTGCCCAGCTGAGCCCCTGAGCCTAGGTTCACACTGAAGCAGTGCGGGGAACCGAACGTGATCCAGACAAGAATCGCACTGCATTCCTGTTTAAATCACGTGCAATTATTTGCAGTGTGATTTGAACCCATTTATTTTGCATGGGCTCAAATTGCACAGCACTGCAGTATCGGAGCATTTGCACAAGTACTTGTACAAGTAAGAAAATGCTTATCTAGTGAATGTCCCTCCGTCACATTTTGGTTCCATTTTTGTTCATTGACGAAAATTGTAATTGATTTTTGTCATAGTTTTCATCAATTGACAACAATTCTAATTGATTTTCACTTAGTTTTCATCACTGGAAACATGTCCTTGACAAAAATAATGATGACAATATTTGTCAACTAAATTAACACTGCTGACCATGAATTCTAAATAAGCTTGTTGGACATTCCATTCCAAAACCACAAGCATTAATATGAATCCCCCACTCCTTTTGTAACTATGTCTTCATTGCTCTGGGAAGGTTCTTCACAAGGTTTTGGAGGGTGTCTTTGGGAATTTGAGCCCCTTCAGCTAGAAAAGCAAATGCAAGGTAATATAGAACAGTGGTTCTCAAACTCAGTCATCAATTACCCCTAAAAGGCCATGTTTACAGGTTTTCCTTTATCTTGCACAGGTGCTTTAATTTAGAGAGTCAATGGCTTGGGTATTTTGTACAGCTATTTTATCTAAGAAAAATTCACAAAACATGGCCTGTTGGGGGTACTTGAGGACTCAGGTTGAGAACCACTGATGTAGAAGACCTGGTTTGCAATCAATTTCCAAAGTATCCTAGAGTTGTTCAGTAGGGCTGAGGCCAGGGCTCTGTGCAGGTCACTTAAGTTCCTCCATACCAAACTCTTCAAACCGAGTCTTTATGGATAGTGGTCAGTAAGGTTGGGGGTCACGTCTCTCTGCAGGCCACTCAAGTTCCTCCACAAACTGGTCAAACCAGCTCTTGATAGATGTTGATCAGCAGGGTTGAGAACAGGGCTCTGTGCAGGCCATTAAGAGTTTATTCTCACCAAACTCATCAAACTATTAGCCAGATTCACGTACGGCGGCTTAAAGTTATGCGGGCGTAGCGTATGTAATTTACGTTACACCGCCGCAAGTTAGAGAGGCAAGTGCTGTATTCACAAAGCACTTGCGTCCTAAGTTACGGCGGCGTAGAGTAAATGTGCCGGCGTAAGCGCGCCTAATTCAAATTGTGAAGAGGTGGGCGTGTTTTATGTTAAGAAAGCATGACCCCACGTAAATTAAGTTTTGAACGAACGGTGCATGCTCCATGGACGTATACCAGTGCGCATGCTCCAAATTACGCCGCAAAGACTCATTGTTTTGACGTGAACGTAAATTACACCCAGCCCCATTCACGGACGACTTACGCAAACGACGTAAAAATTTAAAAATTTGACGCGGTTCCGACGTCCATACTTAACATTAGCTGCGCCATCTTTTTGGTGTTTTATCTTTACGCCTGAAAAGGCCTTATGTAAACGGTGTATCTTTACTGCGACGGCCGTGCGTACGTTCGTGAATCTCGCCGATTTACATATTCTAGGCGTAAATCAGCGTACATGCCCCTAGCGGCCAGCGTAAATAGACAGCTAAGATACAACGGCGTAGGAAGACTTACGCCGCTCGTATCTTAGCAACATTTAAGCATATCTCAGTTTGAGAATACGCTTAAATATACGACGGCGCAGATTCGGAGTTACGATGGCGTATATACTGATACCCCGTCGTATCTCTACCTGAATCTGACTAATATGTCTTTATTGAGCTTGCTTTGGGCACTTGAACTGAATATTTTTGAGGCATGTATTTGAATACCGTTATATGGTTTTAATTTTTTTTTTGTATAAGCTTTATTTTTAACAGAATATAACAATGAGGGTTTGTAAGGTGGCAGATTTAACCGTAGAGGTAAATGCATCAACATGTCTGAGTATGGAAACAGGGGAGACATAGGGAAATGGGTAGAGGGTTAGGGAAGGGGGCAAAAACATAAAAGATTACAATTCCAAGGGGAGTTCCCCCCTGCTAACCTGAGTGTGAACATGACCCAAACTGTAGGTCAACATCATATAATCCAGGGCGTTCCCCATCCCTAACTGGGGACCCGACCAGCCCCACCCCCAGAGGAAGGGGGCAACAAAGCCTCCATCATACCTCCATCTAGGGGTAAAGCCGCCCAGGCCCCCCCTGTAGCCCCTTCAGGTGAGGACCCCACCAAGGCACTAAGGTTATCGGTCAAGTTTCACCTAGTGCAACCATCAATGCATAATAGGAACAATAACTAAGGGAAAAAAAATATAAAAACATAGAAAGAAATTGTATAAAATATGGCGAACATGAGATTGGTCAGATTTGTCTAACCTATAAATCGAAAAAAGGAAAAGACGAAAAAAGGACCTCGGTATCACGAAGGATTGTGGAAAGTCCGATTCAGGCATGCACAACCCCATTAATAGGCACTTTCAGTGAGGACTCCACCAAATCCAACAGTGCAACCTCCAGGCTAGATGGCACAGGGTCAGCAGCATATTTCTGCCAAGGTGCTCAGATACTAATGAACTGTTCCCTTATGTCTTTGCACCTCGCTTCCCACTCCTCTGCCACTCTAATTTTGTCCATCTTTTTGAACCACTCTGCTATAGTAGGAACCTGCGGGCATCTCCAATAGAGAGGTATAAGCCTTTTAGGGGCATTCAGAAGGTGTGGTAGTGTGCTTTTCTTGTAATGGCTCAGAGAGAGGGCAGGGAAGTGCAAGAGAAAGCGAACTGGGGAAAGCAGGTTATCGATCTCGAGGGCTTACTTTATGTGGGTACGAACTTCTAGCCAAAACGGACTGATCGACCGGCATTCCCACCAGATGTGGAGGAGCGTGCCTTTCTGGCCGCAGCCGCGCAAGCAACGGTCCGAGACCGAGGGGTAGATACGTAACAGGGCCGCGGGTACCCGGTACCAGCCTGTCAAGAGATTGTAGTTAGTTTCCTGCGTCTTGGAGTCTATAGAGCTGGTGTGTGCGAGTCTAAACATGTGCAACATTTGTCCAGCTCCAGGTCACACTCCCATATATGATTTTAATTTGATAGTGATTGGTGACATTTTTAATTTTGAAAAATTTAAGAGAGGAATGACCAAATGATAGTAATCCAAAACTATGATCAAGCTGTCACGATCGCTACCGTGCCAAACAGACAGCGAGGCGTGGTCACGCCCCAAGTGACTCTGGGTGGGATTGAACCCAGGCTTCTCCATTGCTGCTCCAGGTCTTTGCCTCTGAGCCACTTCTCAAGTTGATATTCTGCTTGCTGTCCATCAAAGCCTGGTTCTGAACTATGTGCTGATTGCCTGTCTTTGGATCTCCCTGCAATCTGCACGTGCCTATCCTGGTCCAGCTGAGGCAGGTTACCCAATCAACCAGGGTATAAAGCACTGCCTCACTCTGAGGGATTTGTCAGTTCATTGTTCTGTGAATGTCCTGTCTGTGCCAAAGGTTCCTGTGGTTGTCTTCAGCTACAAGACTGACCCCGGCTTCTGACCCTTTTCTGCCTTCTCCAGCCCTTGACCCACGGCTTGTGCCCCGGACTTGTCTTTGGTTCCTGTCTGCAACCCTGAACTTTCCGTCAGTAGTTACCTGACTCTCTCTGGAATCCTGGACCACGGCTATACTTCGACTATCCTTGGCAAATCCCTATCAAGCCCCCGTGCACAGACTCACATCCCAGGTAGTGTCTTACCTTATTACTGTGGGCTGTGTGTATTTGTAAGGGTGAGCATACAAACCTGCAAAATGGACTCCACTCAAGGTAAGCCCTTACACAAGCTGAATTCTAACACACAAGGCCAACACAAGAGTAGCTAAACTCTGACTGCACTGAACTTGCTTCTATAAGCCTGTCACATGGGGGGAAAAAATCATTTATCTATCACACTTTTTTTTAGGTGATTAAGCAAAGCATCATTTTGCTGCCACTAAAACGATATGTAATTTGCTCCTAATTTGAATGAATTTTCATATATTTCGGGGCTTGCATACACTACAATGTTTAATTTATGAGACTAACCCTTCCAGACGGTACCTTTATTGTGAAAGATAGTAATTAATGTCCCAATTCACTTGGTTAATGCTCTTATGCGTACACTGCAGGGAAGTTGAAGGTAAGAAACAGTTTACAGTCGCTATTAGGTTTAATTATGCTTAATGACAGTTTGAGCCTGTGTTCAGAAACGGCGTGTAGTCATTGCGCTCCGAGCCGCACGTTCCCAGACTCCTCATTCTCTAGCCTTGATGGTGCCACTGTGTCCCATCTTAGCGTTTGTTTCACTCTACAAAGCCATTGCTGGAAGGCAGCACTAATGAGACACCTGTTTCCGTGGAGATGTGAGGAGCGTGTAGGTCCATGTCTGCCGAAAAAGTAACAGGTCGGCGATGTAAACGATTAACCCTTCGCAATCCTTTGGTACTCAGGGCTGTGCAATACTTTAATGCAATAAAGCCCAGACTCTAGAAAAACACCAGAAGGCTTGTATTGAGCCCAAGCTGGCTGTGCAGCATCTATGGCAAACACCAGCTAGCATCTATGGCTCAACCCTTTTGCCGTGTACAGACGATCGGACATTCCGACAACAAAACCGTGGATTTTTTTCCGACGGATGTTGGCTCAAACTTGTCTTGCATACACACGGTCACACAAATGTTGACGGAAATTTCGAACGTCAAGAACACGTGATGTACAACATGTACAACGGCACTAGAAAAGGGAAGTTCAATACCAGTCGTGTTAAGCCTCGTAGACACGATAGGTTAACCAGAGGACAATGGTCTGAAGGACCGTTGTCCTAGGTTAACCGATGAAGCTGACTGATGGCCCGTCACGCCTACACACCATAGGTTAAATAACCGATCGTGTCGGAAAGCGGTGACGTAAAACACGACGACGTGCTGAAAAAAACAAAGTTCAATGCTTCCAAGCATGCGTCGACTTGATTCTGAGCATGCGTGGATTTTTAACCGATGGTTGTGCCTACTAACGTTCGGTTTTGACCTATCGGTTACCAATCCATAGGTTAATTTTAAAGCAAGTCTGCTTTTTTTTAACCTATGAATAAATAACCTATGGGGCCCACACATGATCGGTTTTGACAGATAAAAACGGTCCTTCAGACCATTGTCCTCTGGTTAACCTATCGTGTGTACGAGGCCTTAGTAGAAGTTTGGTGAGAGACGATTCACGCTTTTCAGCCTCATGCTTTTCAGTCCGTTACAGCATGACGAATGTGCTATCTCTATTACGAAGGCTAGTTTTACCAGACCAAGCGCTTCCATCTTGTACTTGCTTCAGAGCATGCATGGAATTTTGTGCGTCAGAATTGTCCCCACACGATCGGAATTTACGAGAACGGATTTTGTTGTCGGAAAATTTGAGAACTAGCTCTCAAATTTTTGTTGTCGGATATTCCGACAACAAATGTCCGATGGGGCCTACACACGGTCGGAATTTCTGACCAAAAGTTTACCATCGAACATCTGTTGTTGGAAATTCAGAGCGTGTGTACGCAGCATTTGAAGAGTGCTGGCCCTTTAACAGGCCACTTATGGGATTTGGTAACCAGTCGCGGGCCACAATAAAATGAAACGGTTTGGAATTTAAATGTTTTATTTTATTTTAATAGCACAATGAAGAATTTAAACAATAATCAGGATCATCATTTTCCGTGGGACTGATCTCCGTTAGATGTTTTACCCACTTTAAATTACAAAAATCAAATTTTTATTAACCAGCTCACCATTAAGCCCACTGTCTCGCTCAGGTGTGACCAGCCAAAAAAGCTCCAAACCAGTGTTGCAGCCTTGACTATATCAGGGTCTTTGCAGCCCTAACTTAAAATGCCAATCTGTGACCAAATGAAAAATAACAGACCAGGGAAGCATAAAAAGTAGAATAGACTGCACACCACAATTGTGATCCAAAATCCTTTATTGGGACATCCCAGAGCACCACAAGACACTTGTGGTGTCACTCTGGGATGTCCCAATAAAGGATTTTGGATCACAATCGTGGTGTGCAGCCTATTCTACTTTTTACACATTGATTGCAGAGGCAGGCCGAGGCTGGCACCCACTAGTTCCATCAGGCTTCCTCATCTCACCTGGCCATAGGTTTGATGTTGCGGGCCACATCAGACGGCTCTGCAGGCCACATTTAGACCAAAGGCCACTGGTTAAAAAAGGTCTGATCTAGCATCTATGGCTGTTTAGCATCTTCGGCAAACGCCAGCTAGCATCTATGGCCTGAAATACCTGAAAGTATCTTTTGGACAATGGGAGATGTTCGTCTGAAACAACCTTCATCTAAAGCAGTGGTTCTCAACCTGGGAGTCGGGACCCCCTCGGGGGTCAAGTGACGATTTGCCAGGGGTCCCTGAGTCCTGGGCTGTTCCTGAAGCCCACACAACTCTCCCAGCCTTCCGCCAGCACTGCCACTCATCCCATCCCCCCACTAAGCAGTAAGGAATAAAAATAGAGCATACATGGAAGGGAGAGGAAAAAGGGAGAGAAAGATTAGGAGAAAGAACAAGAAAGACGGCTAGAGAAAGGGATGGGGGGAAAAAAACAGGAAAATTAGAATAGAGAGGGATAAAAGGAGAACAAAGAGAGAGAGTGGTACATCCCAAAATGTACCATTAGGGGTTTTAATACTGTAGGAGTGAAAGGGACTCGGGGAGCACTAAATGTCCGTGGGTTAGGAGCCCAAATTACTTCTCTTGCCCTGGGTGCCGACAACCCACGCTACAAAAATAATTTTATTGTTAGGGGTCCCCACAACTTGGGAAATTTTATCAAGGGGTCACGGCACTAGAAAGGTTGAGAGGCACTGATCTAAAGTATGGCTTCACCCAATAGTGATAATTTGGTTATGGATAGAGACTATTTTTTACATATTTATTTTTTAACACTGGGCTAAAGGTTAGAACCTCCAACAGGTTTTTACAAATGGTAAAAGCAGAAATACATTTACTGTAGGTGCAAAAGTCAGGTTGATGAAAAGGCCAGGTGTGAAAATAAGAGTATCTGCTTCATCAGGGCTTTTTGTATAGAACCAACGTCACTCTCACCATCATGAGCACAAAGGACTGCGTGTGTACTTTCTTGTGAACATCCGGAGTGTTTGTATACCGCTCATCCAGGGCATGCTGTTTGTCAATCTATGGCAATCTATCGCTTGATTCCAAACTGCATATAATAAAACTTCCCCACAGCACACTCACCTTGCTGGGGGCGTTCCTGTACCTGGTCTTGCTGGGCCTATGTGGTTGGACCTGTCGGTGAGATGAGCTAGTTTTGGATCTTGAGTCACCCTTGGATGAATTATGCTGCTTTAAAATTGTTGTGGCTGTTATATTGCTTTCTATTTGTCAACATTGTGATTTTGTTCATCCAAATTATGAAACGCGTTGTCTGTGGTTCAAGGACTCAGTTTCTCCATTACGGTGGTCCGGGACCCTTCAGTAGTATACAGCCTTGTTGTGTCTTTTTGACGTGTATATGCACAGCCATGTATTATGTGTACATGTATATTGACAATATGTTTTATCTTTCTATAATAAAATTATATTTTTTCATACCTTTTTCTACTTTTCTACTCTTTACTATGTTTATGTAGTATCTGTGGTTACTGTAAATACAAACACCAGGGGCCTTAAAAGTCCCGTAATGGGGAACCCTTATGTTAGGAAAAAAGCAGTAGGAGAACTGGCAATAGTGCCAGTACAAGTAATGGACGCTTCCGACACATTGCCATGCACACTAGTGCAAGAAGTCCGAACGCAGGTTTTCGACGGTGCTAACATGCAAACGCGCATATCTGCATTACGCACAATGTGATAAATGTGGCCACTTAATGGCCTATACAAGACTGCTGCTGAGCCCATCACATTTCTGGATTGTCGTCAGCTTACCTGTGTTCCTGTACCTTTACATCTATTCCTTGGATTCCCTGTTGTGACCTGGCTTGTTCCTGACCTGTCTGATCTGCTCTCCTGGTTTTACCCCCGGGGTTGCTTTACCGACTTTGCTGCTATCTCCAGTGTCTGATCTCGGCTTGCATCACGGACTGCTTGGCTTGACCCTGCTCCTGTTACCTGCCTCTTCCTCCTCTCGGCTCTTAAGTGTTTGACCCCTGGCCTGGCTTTCACTACCATCTCCTGCACACACCATTGCCAAGTGTTACTGAGGATTCCTAGAGACTTGGGCCCAGCTGTGTATCCTGCATTATCTGGTATACTTCAGGTGACCACTGGCTCTACTCTCCTGTACCCATCCGGCAACCTGTGCTTCTTTGGGCACTACACCTTCTGTACCATCTTCAGGGGTGTACTGCGCTTACCTGCAAAGGGAGCCCTCTCTGCACTTCGGCCTCCAACCAGGTACGCGACACACCTTCCTTTTCTCATACTTTAAGTGTTAAACTGACAAACTTGAATAATTGCAAAAACCCACTGACTCTAATGGAAATCAAGTAACGAGTAACGTTCTTTAATTTAATATGGAGAATGAGGTCCCCCTTTAATGGCAAAACTAGGTGGACAGTTTCCAGGCAGCAGAAGCTTGGAACTCAAGAGTAGAAATTGCTTTCCCCCCCTAAAGTGCCTTGGAGATACAAGAGGAAAATGGGCGATTCAACATATCAACCAGCATCAAACACTCACACATTAGTCTTGAGTGGACTGACCCTTTAATGCAACCGGAAAATGTGTAAGCCCCCAAAGCCTCTTTATAAAAACAGCCCTGGAACATATAACCACAAAAAGACGTTGAATGATCTCTAGGTGTCTCTAAACAAAAAGATACCCATACAGTTTCAAATAAGAGATCAAAAAAGATCTTTCATTGGGTGTCAACCAGTAATGATATTCTGATATCTTTTTACAATGGTACTGAGGCCGGCATGTTCTCTCCGTCAGTAAAACACTTTAAAACCGCTACGCTGTGTCCTTTCCACTGCGTACAAGTGCTTTACACAGCATCAATCAGCTTCTAGATCTTTTATATAAAGCCACTCATCTATTCTCCAACCTAATGGCCAACTATGTGTTTCATCTGCCACTTTACAAGAAATACTCTGGATAGAAAGAGGCAGAAGCTGCTGTTCTCTCATCCTTCTACTCTTGGAAAATTAAGGACATTTTCTATTAAAGTGAACCTGTTACACCAACATGTAAAAGCAAACATTACTGGGAAAGGTACAAGTACCTGCACTGTTCCATTACACTTGGCAGGAACTTGGATCCCGAGGTCTCAAGACATGACCTTATCTCCAAGTCAAGATTAACGCCCATCTCCAGCTCATTAAAAAAGATGCCCTTACCCCCACTTAAAGCGGAGTTCTGGCCGAAATATGACTTTTAAGATAAAAATACCCCTAGAATATTCATGCCTCGTGCAATGTAACAAAGGTATGCTGTAAACTATTCCTAGTTTTCTATCTGTGCAGCATTGTTTTCTTACTTCGTGAAGTTTCTGCACAGCGCGGCCATCTCCAGTGTGGGCATCTGAAGCCACAGTGTCCTCCTTCATGGATTCCATGCATGCTGGCTACCCAGCATGCACCTGCCGATCCCGCTCATGTACAGTGTGGTGCAACTTTGGTCTTCTTGGCACAGCACATCCATGTCGAGCGGACCAAGATTATCCATAGACGTCAATTTTAAAATGTTACTGGAGCCGCGCAATGCCAAGCTGGCCAATAATTTCCATAGACACCATGCCAAGCTCACCAAGATCTCCCAGGAGCTAATGCAAAACCGGAAATGACGCACAGCGCCACGGTCCCCTAGAGGAGGAAGTAAAATTACATATAGGCCTTTATTTTGCAAAATAACAAAAGTAAAAACCACAGCAGGGTACAGGATAAAAAATCTGACGTGTTTCACACTCTCAACAGTGCTTAGTCATATGACTAAGCACTGTTGAGAGTGTGAAACGCGTCAGTTTTTTTATCCTGTACCCTGCTGTGGTTTTTACTTTTTTTATTTTGGAGATGAGGGGACACCGGAGCAGATTTTCCTGAGCCCGCCACGCTTAAGGACAGGGCTGGAAGATGGCCGCATCAGCTCCAACCGCTGTTCTCACCGCCTGCATCCAGGTTAATGAATGCAGGTGGCGATGGGGTTTGCTGGGGGTGTTAGTGCCATGCCATGCCGTGGGGGGGGGGGGCAGAAGTGCTAGTGTGCTCTGTCAGCAGCCAGGGGGGTTGTTTGCCACCCACCCAAAAAAAAAAAAAAAAAAAAAAACACCAGCCGCCACTGCATCTCTAGGTCCAAGAACAATCACATGACCAAAGTAATAAATTCTCTGTCCTTCTGGGTCACCAACAATGCCGATTTAGGGCTGGCTGCAGAGAAGAAGGGAGCTTTGAGAAAGTGCAGGCAAGGTAAGTATAAAAAGATCAGGCCGGGGTTGGGGGGGGTTCACTTTGCAGAGACACTTTGCTCTGCATGGGCAAGGGGACTACGGGGCTGATTTACTAAAGGCAAATAGGCTATGCACTTTGCGAGAGCAGCTGCTCCAGAGCTTAGTAAATGAGCAGAAGCTCTGCTAACTTCCATCATCCAATCATGTGCAAACAAAAATGCATTTATTTAAAAAAAAATTGCACGTGTAGCACTACCCCCGAAGGAGCTGCTGGTTAGTTTTGGGTGGCATGTTACCTCTATTTCTTCGCCGTCTAGGGTACACAATGAGAGCTGAGAAGAAATGCAATGTCCACACTTTAGATGTCTTTTTCTGTGATTTATTACCCAATGGGGTAAAATGATAAAAGTGGTAGTAGTTGAAGAAGTAGAAGAGATAATAGGTAGTAGGTTCAGGCGTATAACTTGGTTTGGAAACAGTCCTACTTCCAGCGACAACTTTCGTTGCCACTCTAGCCAGAGTGGGTATAGTGCACCTGGATAGGCCTCTCTCACCAGCCTAGCAGCCAGAGTGTCACACGGAACTTTAGCAAAGTCTCTGCCACAGACCTTCCCAAAAATGGAGATATTCTCGTTCCAGAATCCTTCTCAACACTGGCTTAAGCACCCGGATCTCTCTTGAATAAACTTCAGTCAATTCAGGACTGACGGGCGATCATCATCCAGCCCCTCAGTAGCAGTGCGTCCTTTGACGAAGTCTAAGGCCTGTCCTGAGATACCAGCGTCGTGCTCGGTACTCCCCCAGACAGGTTCTTCATCGGTCGGCTTCCTCCCTCAGGACGGACAGCGCAGGACCACTCTGCAATTGTAGACCCAGTCTAGCTACTGGGCCTACACGGTAGATTACTGCCCCAGACCAACGTGGTCCCGGAGCCAGGAACACTTGAACACGCACCCCCGGCCACGAGGGCCACAAACGGGGGGTGGTGGGACGACAGACCAGCGATCGACGACCGCGAACCAATGACGTCTGTCCCTTAAGTACTCTCCCCCAGCATGCACAGCGAGGCGATCAACCCCCACTGATTGGCTTCTGAAGAAAAACACCCAATGCACCCTGACTTGACTGCTGCCACCCTTGGCCTTGGGTGGAACCGACACCCCAGCAGGGGTAGACTGACAACTCATGGGGCCCCCGGGCAATAGAAGATTATGGGGCCTCCGGGCTTACAGATGGCCACCACGTCAGGAGGCATTGCATAGGCAGGGCAGCTAAAATCTCAGGATTTTCACATCAAAAGCATGTCGGTTTTGGACATATCAGGGACAGATGTAAAAGAAACACAGATTTTTACATACTGTCCCTGGTTTTATTGAGCCTGGCAATCCTGATGGGGACCCCTAGTCGCATAGGGCTCTCGGGCAGTGCCCGAGAGTCCCAATGGTCAGTCCGCCCCTGCACCCCAGACAACAAAAGTGGTCACCTGCAGCACAGCCATGGCTGGAACAGAGGCCCAAATTTGGAAACAAATCAGTCAGAGATAACTAATCCTCTGACTACCCTCTAAATTTAAAGCAGGACCAGCAGAGAAAAACAGCTGCCCGCTACACACGGAATTGGATATTCTTTGCAAAGTGAAGCTTCACCTCATTTACTAAGCTCTGGAGCAACTGCACTTGCAAAGTGCACCGCCTGTTTGTCTTTAGTAAATCAACCCCTGTGTGTCTTTAAGAAAAAGTAAAAAAAATGGCCACTCCAGTCATTGTAATTTAGTTTTGAATTACAGAGATAGCATATTATATATGAGAATGAAGGCAATCTACAAAATAAATAAATAAATAAGTCACTATTAAAATGATGACAGCTGGGTCTGCATTACTTTCTAAGTCCATAAAGTTGAGAAACGAAATCAAATTATGTGTTACATGGTCAGCTGTATCCATCACCTCCCACTCTCAACATGCATGCACAGTAATGACTTTGAGCCCTGGAGCAAAAAAATGTAGAACTGGAAGGCCATACATATCCTGCTTCCAAGACAGGAAAGTGAACATTCTGATCTGAGAATGCAAACAGCCCACAATCATAAACATACTGTGTTTCCCTGCTGCAAGCCAAAGATTCAGAGGCTGCAACCAGGGTTCTGCCTTTCCTGCTGCTTTCTGGACCTGGTTTCTGTGCGGATGAAAGGAATAGGGGGGGGGGGGGGGGGGCACAGATTTTTAAAGTCCAACTCAAGGTACATAAAAAAAAAAAAATCACGTTGCCTCCCCCACCCCGTTGCATAGTTTTATTGCTTGTTTTTTCTTTTCTTTTTTTTTCTAGATGTGCCTGCACACAGTAATGCTTATCCCACTCCGCAGTTCCGGGATCTTCCTTGGTGCCAATGTAGGTCGCAATGACCTGATCAGCATGCTGGTCTCCAAAAGGTCTTTTCTAGGCCTCTTTTTGCCAACATCATCACGCCTGCACCGTATGTAGGTCCAACGGATGGGACGTGGCTGTTGGTAGGAGTGCCAACCCACATTCCAGGGCTGGAGAGCAGAGGACTCAACCCCAACCGGAACTGGTGAAAGTGCAGAGAAGGGCAACCAAACTGATAAGAGGCATGGAGGAAATCAGCTACAGAGAATCCGGAAAGTATTCACAGCGCTTCACTTTTTCCACATTTTGTTATGTTACAGCCTTATTCCAAAAATCGATTAAATTCATTATTTTCCTCAAAATTCTACAAACAATCCCCCATAAACATAGCTCCCAACTGTCCCTGATTTCAAGGGACTGTCCTTGATTTGGAGCAATGTCCCTCTGTCCCTCTTTCCTCCTCATTTGTCCCTCATTTTGGTCTGATCTATATAGTTGTATATAAAATGCACTTTTTATCTATCAACAAATGTTTCCCAGAGCTAAACCTTTCATCTGATTTCTAAAATGCTGCATTTGTAAATTCCAAAAGCCAATATAAGGGAATAGTAGTGGGGGAAAAAAACACAGTTTTTTTGTACAAATCTCCTTTAAGGGTGTGTGGCCAGGGGTGTGTCCTGTGCCTCCATACTTTTGCTGATTGGTGTCCCTCATTCCCATCTCAAAAAGTTGGGAGGTATGCATAATGACAATGTGAAAGAAGTTTGTTTGAAATCTTTGCAAATATATTGAAAATACAAAACAAAATAAATCCCATGTACCGTATATACTTGAGTATAAAGCCTCGTACACACGACCGAGAAACTCGACGGGCGAAACACATCGTTTTGCTCGTCGAGTTCCTTGTTAGGCTGTCGAGGATCTCGGCGAGCCAAATTTCTCCATTGCCGCCGAGGAAAAAGAAGACATGCTCTCTTTTTGGCTCGACGAGATCCTCGACAGTTTCCTTGTCGAAAAGTGTACACACGACCGGTTTCCTCGGCAAAAAAAAAAAAAAAAAACAGGAAGTTTCTTGCTGGTTTTTGCCGAGAAACTCGGTCGTGTGTACGAGGCTTTAGCCGACCCAAATATAAGCGGAGGCACCCAATTTTACCACAAAAAACTGGGAAAACGTATTGACTTGAGTATAAGCCTAGGGCGTCCATCTGCATGCCTCACTGTGCCTCACTGTGTCCATGTGCATGCCTCACTGTGCCCATGCCTCAGTGTGCCCATGCCTCGGTGTGCCCATGCCTCACTGTGTCCATGTGCATGCCTCACTGTGCCCATGTCTCACTGTGCCCACGTGCATGCATCACTGTGCCCATGCCTCACTGTGCCCATGACTAGACTGACGTTTAACATGGGAGTCTTCCAGAAGAACAACCATCTCTGCAGCACTCCACCAATCAGGCCTGTATGGTAGAGTGGCCAGGTGGAAGCCACTCCTCAGTAAAGGGCACATGACAGCCCGCCTGGAGTTTGCCAAAATGCACCTAAGGGACTCTCAGACCATGAGAAACAAAATTCCCTGGTCTGATGAGCCACAACAGGGATATGTCAATGTAAACAGAGAGATACAGTACAGACCAAAAGTTTGGACACACCTTCTCATTCAAAGAGTTTTCTTTATTTTCATGACTATGAAAATTGTAGATTCACACTGAAGGCATCAAAACTATGAAGTAACACATGTGGAATTATACATAACAAAAAAGTGTGAAACAACTGAAAATATATTTCATATTCTAGGCTCTTCAAAGTAGCCACCTTTTGCAGCAGACACATCTCTAGAACTGTTAAGAGGAGACTGTGTGAATCAGGCCTTCATGGTAGAATATCTGCTAGGAAACCACTGCTAAAGAAAGGCAACAAGCAGAAGAGACTTGTTTGGGCTAAAGAACACAAGGGATGGACATTAGACCAGTGGAAATCTGTGCTTTGGTCTGATGAGTCCAAACTTGAGATCTTTGGTTCTAACCCCCGTGTCTTTGTGCGACGCAGAAAAGGTGAACGGATGGACTCTACATGCCTGGTTCCCACCGTGAAGCATGGAGGAGGAGGTGTGATGGTGTGGGGGTGCTTTGCTGGTGACACTGTTGGGGATTTATTCAAAATTGAAGGCATACTGAACCAGCATGGCTACCACAGCATCTTGCAGCGGCATGCTATTCCATCCATCAGGACAATGACCCCAAACACACCTCCAGGCTGTGTAAGGGCTATTTGACCAAGAAGGAGAGTGATGCGCCAGGTGACTACCTCTTGAAGCTCATCAAGAGAATGCCAAGAGTGTGCCAAGCAGTAATCAAAGCAAAAGGTGGCTACTTTGAAGAACCTAGAATATGAAATATATATTTCAGTTGTTTCACACTTTTTTGTTATGTATAATTCCACATGTGTTACTTCATAGTTTTGATGCCTTCAGTGTGAATCTACAATTTTCATAGTCATGAAAATAAAGAAAACTCTTTGAATGAGAAGGTGTGTCCAAACTTTTGGTCTGTACTGTAACTGTTCTGAGGAGACAGAGATCTGCTGTTCCTAGCGATTAGGAACAGCGATCTCTCTTCTCCTCTAGTCAGTCTCATCCCCCCCCACCCACAGTTAAAAACACAGGGAACACACTTAACCCCCTTGATCGCCCCCTAGAGTTTAACCCCTTTCCTGCCAGTGACATTTATACAGTAATCAGTGCATTTTTATAGCACTGATCACTGTATAAATGTCAATGGTCCCAAAAAAGTAAATACAAACCTTTGTTATAGCTTCAAAGATTGGCTTGTTAGTTTACAGAATGCAATTATAGCGACTGATTTTAATTTGCAGGTTTTAAAAGGGCCAATTTCAAAGCCACTAAATATATTTGTGTTTATACTGTACATATTTGGATTCTTGAATTGGCTATCAACATCCAAACAGAGATGTTCTGAACAAATCTTAGTCTAAATGGGATTTCAATGTGGTGATTTTCAGAGGAGAATAGATTTTCCACACTACTTCCAAATTCTACTATAAAACGGTTTATAAAACTGCAAAACCAGACCTGGAAGGTGTAAGAGAAAGGACTGTGTACACTTATGCGCAGTGGTGTATTTTGGTTTTGTGCTGCCCTAGGCAAGGCAAAAACCCCATCCCCATCTAAATGTATCCCACCCCAGTCACTTTAAAATTGCTCACGTCCGTGCAACAGCGACAAACTACGTAAAATTTACTATCCATAGGCGATGCTTTAAAAGCCTTTACAGGTTACCACTTTAGATTTACACAGTAGGTCTAGTGCTAGAATTACTGCCCATGATCTGATGTTTGCGGTGATACCTCACATGTGTGGAACGATCACTTTTTGTGTGTGTGCGAGCATGGGAAGACAGGCTTTAATTAAAATTTTAAATTTGTATCACTTTTTTTGCTGTCATAATGTAAACATCCTTGAGACAGCAATAGACATGTGACATGTACTCATTATGGAGAGATCTGGGGTCCATAAGAACCCAAATCCCTCTTCTGCACTTAAAAGCATTCATTGTGGAGGGGGCGGGAGCGGCCGGTGTAATAAAAAAAATATCGGTTTATGAAATGTCTCAACCACGTCACTTCTGGCGCGGCTACGTCAGCAAGCAGCTGTTTGCGGGGCTTTACCGCGCATGCACGACTTCACCGCTGTTTTATTGCACATGCGCAGATGCAATTTTCGGGTCCAGAAAAATTATAGACCCGAGCGGGTGGGCGGAGCGGAGGTTTGTTTAAACTCGTCATCGTCAGCACGGCATCCAGCCCCGCCCCTAGGCTGTTCTTTCTACTAACCAGTACTGAAGAAAAGTGGGATATAGAGGGGTGCTTGGAGAGGGGGGTGGGCCGCACACAGTGCTATGCACGGGGCCGCGTGCATAGCACTGTTTTTGCGTCCAGCCCCCCTCTCCAAGTACCGCTCTATCTCCCACTTTCCTTCAGTACTGGTTAGTAGAAAGAACAGCCTAGGGGCTTGTTAGGGGCGGGGCTGGACGTGGTGCTGCCAATGACAAGTTTAATCAAATTGCTGCTCCGCCCACCCGCTCGGGTCTATAATTTGTCTGGACTTTTCTGAAATTGCGTCCGCGCATGAGATAAAGCAGCGGTAAAGTCGCACATGCGCGGTAAAACCCCGCAACAGCTGTCCGCTGACGTAGCCGCGCCAGAAGTGACGCGGTCGAGACTTTTCCTAAGTCCATGATTTTTTAAGAACACTGGCTCAGGCTCTCAGCGGCTTGCTGAGAGGCTTAGCCAGGTGTAGTTCCAGGGTTGTGGGTGGATCCCGACTTTATGGTCCCGATCTTACCCCCAGTCTGGACCGGCTCTGTGACGTCAGCCGACAGCGGGTTTTGTTCTGTGATCCACAGGGGAAGTACAGCCAAACAAACTTTTGGCTGTACTTCTCCTTTAATCATAAAAAAAAATAAAAAAATCTTAGCATTAGTATAACATTTCTACATTCTAAATTGTGAGTTAAATTATACATTTTCTATAGAGGTCTATACATAAAAACAACAACTGATAGGAAAAGAGGGACAGCGGGTTTGGTTTAAAAAAAGGGACTGTCTCTCTAAATGACAGCCAGGAGCTATACTAATAAATCAAAAGTGCATATCTGAGTATGGCTATGTTAGTATTAAAAAAATACTGAATAGGGGGGGGATCAATTATTAATAATAAAAAGGCAAAATTTTACTTAGAAAGCCAATTAGTCTTCTAGACCAACATTGTAGACAAAAAGTTGATGTAACTTTAATAACTTAAATACCGCAGCGAGTACATACCAAAATAATAAGTTTACATATAGATATATTGTATATATAATTTATTAAAATGTATTATAAAAATGTATTACAATTAAACGGGCAAGTTGTAGGCATAAAAGGCATACATAGAAAACTTAATGTCTGAGGTACCGAAAATTCATTAATCAAATAACATTAAATATTAATACGTATGAAATATTGTTAAATATTGAGTCACTTTACCAGAAAAGTAATACAAAATGTAGAAAAATTTGAGAAATATGTTTGCAGTTAAAAAATGGATTTGTGATAAGAGAGGGAAAAAAACCTGATAATAAAGGATAAATAAAGATTAATTAGAAAATAAATTAGAAGAGGACAACTTACAGCAAGGTTTTAAATGCAGGTTAAGTCAGAAAAGTTTTGAAAGACTCCATTCCCAAGCGAACAGTCCCTCCCCATTAGTAAACAGACTCTACCCCCAAGAAACAGTCTCTACCAGTGGAGGCCTGACCTTTAGAGGCGCACGGGCTCCGCCCCCCCTTATATGGGTCCGGCCCCCTAATCTACATGCAGGGCCCCAGACGCATTGGATTCCAATCTGAGTTTTGTTTTATGAAGTATGTGATTAGAGCCAGAGGCCACCGAAGCCCTGCCTGCGAGATGGGGTAAGTGCGGGGCCCCGACTACTGACTGACTGACTGGGGGCTACCCCCCCAAAAAAACACCAGCCGCCACTGGTCTCTACCCATAAATATAAAGTCACTGGGCCAGATTCACAGAACAAATACGCCGGAGTATCTACTGATACTCCGGCGTATTTTCAAATTTGCCGCGTCGTATCTTGATTTGTGATTCACAAACAAGATACGACGACTTTTGGCTAAGATCCGACAGGCTTACGGCTTCGTACGCCTTCGGATCTTAGGCTGCAATACTTCGGCCGCCGCTGGGTGGAGTTTGCGCCTTTTTTCCAGCGTCGGGTATGCAAATTAGCATTTACGGCGATCCACGAACCTACTCGCGTGCGTAACGTCGTTTTTTCCCGTCGCAAAGTTAAGCAATCTTTTTCATTGCTTAACTTTACACCAGCCATGTTAAAGTATGGTCGTCGTTCCCGCTTCGAATTTTAATTTATTTATTTTTTTCGGCGTAAGTACGACGTAAGTACGTTACGCACGTCGCCATTCACAAACACGTCGGGTCGCCGTAATTTCGCGCAAAGCACGTCGGGGTGTGAAGGAATGTGATGATAATCATAAAATTGCCTATTTTTTTTTTTCCACAAATACATTTTTATTGAAGGTTTTCAAAGGTAATACAAATAGTACCAACATACATACAACCAAGTGCTAAGCAAAAGATTCCAACTAGCGATAGACACAGAGTTGTACATTCATAAGAAAACAAAACAAAAAAAACAACAAAACAAAGGAAAAAAAAAAGGAAAAGATCCAGCGAATGCCGTCAAGGGTTATCAAGCGGCCATACATAAATGTATCAATGTCTGGAGTACTATTGTTAAAGGTATATGTAGCAGTGTATAACAGGCCTGCCTGAGTTACGTTGGAAGGGGAACCATAGAAGAAACACAATATTTAAAGTCGCTTCTAAAGTTACTATGAGTTAAACAAGGATTAGAGGATGTGGCCGACCTCTATGTCGGACCTCACTTCCAGTGCATATGCGAAAACTAGAACTAAAAATAAGAATTAAAAAAAAGGAAAAGGGAAGAGAAAAAAGAAAGAAAGACAAAATATAGAATGGTCAAAGAGCGGAAAAAGAAGAAAAAATAAAAGGAAGAATGGAGTGTATTTGAGGGAGGGGGATGGAGTGGATGAGGGGGGCACTATAAGCGGGGGACGTGGAGAGGGGGTAGGAACACCACCAACTGCCCTCCCCAGGAGAGTGCAGGCCTCGTGAGAGGTATAGCAACCCATCACGGATTCATCAAGGGTTATCTCGGGTCAAGTCCAGAAAACGTTGCGATTTTCAGTAATCAAGCAAGCTATTCTGTCCTGCGCGGTGCAAATCAGCTCCTCCATCACTGCTATCTGGTTAACCCACGCCAGCCATTCTTTTATGGAAGGGGGTGACTTAGACTTCCAGTGTACAGGCAGACACAGCCTGGCGGCATTGATCAAATGCATAGCTAATGATCTATAATATTTTTTACTGGAGATCTTGGATAGGTGAAGGAGGTATTGCGCTGGCGTGAATTCCAGAGGAAGCGAAGATATTTCAGTTGCCACTTCATGGACTTTCCTCCAGTACGACTGAATCAATGGGCATGTCCACCAGATGTGGAGGAGAGAGCCCAGATCCTGCTCACACCTCCAGCACTGGTTTGAGACTGTCGGGATACATTTATGAAGTATTTCCGGTGTCCTGTACCACCTTGTTTTGATTTTGTAACCGTTCTCTTGAGTGTGAAAATTGCCTATTTTCTTATGTGTATATATGTTTCTATGCATCTTTCCTATACTATAAAGTCTATAATCTACTTTGTATATATAGCTGCTTTAGTAAAGTCCTTACTCAAAATGGCCTCTAAGAACACCCCCCCCCCCCACCGAGTCAAGGATGGCTGAAGACAAATATGGCGTCTGCCCCCTACTACCCACGCATCAAAAGAATGAGGAAGTGAGAAGGCGGGATAAGTGATGAGCAAGCTTCAGCCAACCAGATATGCCTTTTTAGACTCACATTTGCATAGCAGTGACGTGTGCTCTATTGTTCTGTGTGTAAAGAGCTTGGCACTGCCTGTAATAAATCAAAGATAAGGAAGTAGCTGTACTGAACAGATGTCCAGTGTGTTTACTCCCAGCGTGGCAGGTACCTGGTCCCACTTATGGCTCAGTTTGTCGCAGTGCCCCTCCTTCCTCTGCAGCTGGCCCATTCACAAAGTGCAGCACGCTTCACGCATGGGCAGTAGGAAGCCAACTGTAAAGCCACAAGCCTTCACTGATAGTCTCTCTTTGTCAAGATGGCGGCAACAGCACCCGATTGAAAAATCGGCTTGAGTGAGGAGACCGCGGGCTCCCTGGACAGGTAAGTGTCCCAATATTAAAAGTCAGCAGCTACAGTTTATGTAGCTGCTGACTTTTCATTTTTTCTGAAGGAGCTAGGAGCTCTGCTTTAAACTCACAATTTTGAAAAACCGCCAACAGGCAGGGTTTTTACAAACAAAAGAGACCCTAGTGGTCTTCTCTGTCATAAATGCTTCTCCCGGCCTGTCAGCGCTAATCTACAATGAGCCACGCATGTGCAGCTCAGAGCACATTTATGGCACTCCTCTGTACCGCAGGGATATAACCTCAGTACACATGAGCGGGAGTGAAGTCATTGCAGATCTGCCATTCAAAGTGGCCAAACAGAATGAATCCAGAAGGAAGACAAAGTGAAGATGGAGGTGCTTGGTACCAGCTGGAGGGCTGCCAACCTAGATGCTAGTACATTATGAATAAAGCATTAAAAAAAACACCTCCTGCGCATGAGTGTGGTGGACTAGGGACAAATCCTTACGTGTACTCTCTTTGAGGCACCCCCTGGGATATATCAGACCTTACTGCCCAGCGACTGAGATCTCCAAAAAGCAACTGCAAAAACACAAACAAAAGAGGGTGCACCGGCCTAGTGCATTATCCCATGGGAAATTTTATTACAAGTTGATAAAAGACGTACTTCAGAGCCAAATAATTTGGCTTTAAAGAAGAGAGTTTACCCTCAAAACACGTGAGCCAGTTTGGACCCCCGAACAACGTCTCTGGCGTTGGAACACAGTGGGTCTGACTAATCACTGTGCCACGAGCTAGTGGCTTAATATGATGTGAACCTGTTTGATCTGTGAGTATGTCTTTTATCGATTTGTAATAAAAGTTCCCATGGGATAATGCACTAGGCCGGTGTAGCAACGTTTCAGTGTCCAGTTTGCATCACTCCTCTGGCTACTGATCTCAAAACCACTTCTTCAGGCACTGCCAACTCACCTGGCTGCAGCTGCCCCTTTCTCTAGCCCTCCAGGCTAACTTCTCCCCACAATCCTCTAGACCAGTGGTTCTCAACCTTTCTAGTGCCGTGACCCCTCTCTCTCTCTCTCTCTCTCTCTCTCTCTCTTCCATGTATTCTCTATTTTTATTCCTTCCCTTACTCCATGTTGAGGGGGTGGGGGGAATGGGAAGAGTAGCAGTGCTGAGGAAGTTCTGATCATCCCATTTGGGTGTTCTTGATCAAATCTGCTGATCTGAGAACTGTAGTGAGGACTTTTAATGGCAAATATAATCACAGGCAATGTTACTTACTGTGTGTCTGGCTTTGTGGTGTCTCGCAGCAGTGACCCCTATGCTGAAATCAGGAGATAGGGTCTCCTCCAGCCCCTCCCACTTCACATTCCTCACCAGTCAGCTGACCTCTAGTCTCCGCCCCCATCCATGCCGTGAACTGGGCAGCTGCGAATAGGCTGAGTGGGCGGCCGTGAAAAGGCTGGGATAGTGGTGCACGCTTCAGGAACAGCCCAGGGTTTGGTGACCCCTGGCAAATCGTAATTCGACCCCCAAGGGGGTCCCGACCCCCAGGTTGAGAACCACTGCTCTAGACTGACACTCACCAGTCCACCAGGCTGACTCCCAGACGTGCTGACCTGCTCCTGCTGTCCTCTCTCTGTGTTCCCGTGCCTTCAAGAAGGGCTTCCTCTGTGTGTCTTGGTAGGATCCTTCCAACAACGAGCCCCAGGACCAAGGTCACCCCCCCTCCCCCAGACTAAGAGGCAACCTCAAGAGCCACCGACAGCCTCCTCAGCACTCCATCTTCCACCCAACTGCCCCTCCCTGGCAAGACTCATGGCTATTTACTGCCCCCTGTCAGCCCTTTACAGGGGATTGACTGAGGCCCTCATTAATATTCCAAGCAACTTCCACCCACCATGTCTAGAACATTCTCCAATGTCTCAGAAAACAAGAGAAGGCACCAGAGAAGCTGCTAGGATGAGTCACCCCTCCCCCACCCCCCCCCAACACCTGCCCTGAGTCACTGAACCCTGACCCAGATTCCCAGCTCAGACTTGGCCCTGAGTCAAAACTAATTTTTACCTACATCTAGTCTACATCTAGTGTGAAGGAATGTGATAATCATAAAAATGCCTAGATAGGCCTAGATAGGCTTTCCGAGTACAGCCCTCAGCTTTCCGGATGCTTATCCAGGGAGCGTACGGGGGTGTGTTCCTTGGATAAGACTAACAGGCGTCTCAGCCAATCAGGTTCACCGGTTCTAGGTTATCGGTATCCTGATTGGCTGAAGCGTCATCGAGGGCGGGAGAAGACATTGAGGGTCGTGGAAGGACTAGGAGGATGGCTGATTTCCAGAAAGGTAAGTGCCGGGCAGGGGGGGGGGGAGAGGCATTATACAGGGCACAGCGGTGACAATGGGCACAGTGGCATCAAGCTTTGCCGGGATTATTTTTTTAAAAATATTTTTACACATTAAAAAAAAAACGTATCTGTTTAATCAGTGGAATAGAAGTGTATGTTGTACATGCAGCCCTTAATTGGATGGCGAAAGCCTGCATGGGTCACTTGGGAAAGGAACAATTACTAAGTCAAGCATTGTCCTTACCGCTTCTTTAGACTGCTACAGTGTGCAAACAATTCTCTGGCGCTGGTGAATTCCTAGGATCACCGTGAGTTCTTTATGTCTAGGCCCCTGGCTGTAGCTAATTATTATCTATACAAGTATCCTTTACATTGCTCCTAACTGCTGTTCTGCAGCACCTGATTATCTCTTCCCTTCTTCCCTCCACAAATATCCCAATTTACCCCTTTCCCACCTGGCTTCGGCGTCCCTTTAACATGGTCTTTACAATGAATGGGAAGAAGTGACACAATCACCGTGATTGGCTGTGACATCTATGACAGCTTGGTCTCTGTACTAGGAGCGTGCAGTGAGCATGCTTTCATCACAGAAACCTTGGCCACCCGTGGACTCATACGCATTGACAAATGATGGCACAGTGGCTGCGTTTGATGGCATGGCACAGTGGCTGCGTTTGATGGCATGGCACAGTGGTGACAATTGATGGCACAGTGGTGACAATTGATGGCACAGTGGTGACAATTGATGGCACAGTGGCTGCGTTTGATGGAATGGCACAGTGGTGACAATTGATGGCACAGTGGCTGCGTTTGATGGCATGGCACAGTGGTGCGAATTGATGGCACAGTGGCTGCGTTTGATGGCACGGCACAGGGGTGCGAATTGATGGCACAGTGGCTGCGTTTGATGGCATGGCACAGTGGTGCGAATTGATGGCACAGTGGCTGCGTTTGATGGCACGGCCCAGGGGTGCGAATTCATGGCACAGTGGCTGCGTTTGATGGCATGGCACAGTGGTGACAATTGATGGCACAGTGGCTGCGTTTGATGCCATGGCACAGTGGTGACAATTGATGGCACAGTGGCTGCATTTGATGGCATGGCATAGTGACTGAATTTGTAGGCATGGAACAGTGGTGACAATTGATGGCACATTGGCTGTGTTTGATGACATGGCACATTGGCTGTGTTTGATGGCATGGCACAGTGGTGCGAAATGATGGCACAGTGGCTGCGCTTGATGGCATGGCACAATGGTGACAATTGAAGGCACAGTGGCTGCATTTGATGGGCACAGTGAGGCTGCATTTTTTTTTTTTTTTTTTTCGTTTGCGCCCCCCCCAAAAAACTTGGAGCACCAGCTGCCACTGGTCTATACTCCCTTAGTAAATCAGCCCCACTGCAAAAACTTTTTTTATGTGCTACAAAAACAGGAAAAACAAATACTTTCTTTTTTTCCAGCACACAGTGCTCACCTTCACGCTCTCCCCTAAGATTATAGCACTTTCTGGTAGGATTACTCCATTGCCGTACCTGCACGGAGTAAAGATGACAGCTGTTTTCTCTGCGATGATATAATAGGTAATCTCACAGATGCATAAAAGCATATTCAGAATGATTATAACAGCGCCTGTGTACAGTACATGTGAAATAAACAGCCTTCTCAAACGTGAATTACTGCCTTAAGGTCACTTCTGGCTGCTTTGCAAACTGACTGAATTTATATCTGCTTTGTGTTTCAGTTTAACAGTTCTTTTTTTGGCAAAAAGCGAGCTGCATTTTCCATGTAAACGTAACATAAGCCCAGAACGTGATGTACTTGCTTATAGCATTCTTTTGGACTACAGGAACGTGCATACCAGAAATTTCCACTGTACCATAATTAATAAGGAATGACTAATTAGCCAGAGAATCAAAAGCTCAGTTCAAGACAATGTGAACAATGTGGAACTGCAGAAACAAAACAAATTATCAAAGGCAAACTGTACGAAAAAAATATGTTAAATAGCAACATTTAACCTCCAGGGTTCCAAAGACGATTCTCTTTTTTGGGGGGGTTTAGAGACTCCAAAAATACCAACGGGCTTTAAAGAAAACCTATAAGTAGACCAACAACCACACGCTGGTATAAGGAGATGATAGAAGGCACTATGAAGAAAGCGCCTCTATGGCTTTGCATTTTTGGTATTCTTCTTTGTGCACCAGGAACACTGAAAATATGCAATATGGAATGTAGACTTTGGAGTCCAGTCATAAATTCATGGCTACTCAAAATTCAATCTAAATGTTTTAGTATGCCATTTGTAGACATCTTTGAATTAGAGCAATGGTCGCCAAACTGCAGCCCGGGGGCCAGATGTGGCTCTTTGCTTACTTTTATCTAGCCCCTTGGGGCACTGACACCAATGATGAGGCACTATTCTTCCCATTGACAACTAGGATGGGGCATTGTTTTTTCCCCACTGAGATCATGAATTTCTCTGCTCCCAATGGCCACAGTTCAGCCCCTCTAAAGTCTGAGGCCCCGTACACACGACCGAGTTTCTCGGCAGAATTCAGCCAGAAACTCGATCGGAGCCGTATTCTGCCGAGAAACTCGGTCGTGTGTACAGTTTTCACCGAGGAAGCCGACGAGGAACTCGTCGGGCCAAATAGAGAACATGTTCTCTATTTCCTCGTTGTTCAATGAGGAAAGTTGGCCCGCCGAGATCCTCGGCGGCTTCAACACAGAACTCGACGAGGAACTCGATGTGTTTAAACTTTCAAGGCAGTTTTTGATGGTATTGAGGGCTACCAGACACTTCTTAGCAACGACACTTGAAGTGTTTGTTACCCTAGCAGTTCTTATTCCCGATATGTGCCTGCTGTACCATGTACTTGTATGAGACATTAGAGACATCTTATAAAAATGAATGGTCCCTTGGGCTCCTCTGCAACTCACTCCATCCAGGGCCGTCTTAATATCATCATGGGCCCCTGGGCAAAGTAATGCTCTGGGGCCCCTACAATGGAGACAGTGCAGGAGTGCAGGTAAACAGACATCAAGTAGAGGTGGCAGACAAGCGGAGCTTCCCCTTTTGGGTGGAGCTCCGCATTAACTACATGAACAGTCATTCTATACAGCAAAGAAAATACTACATACATAAAGTAACAAAGCTGTCTTGTGCATATAATATACTGTATCTGCTAGATTGATGCCTCCCCAGCACTATGGCCCCTCTACACCCCAGATAACCCCCCAGCACTCTGACCCCTCTACACCCCAGACAACCCCCCAGCACTCTGACCTCTCTACACCCCAGATAACCCCCCAGAACTCTGACCCCTCTACACCCCAGATAACCCCCCAGCACTCTGACCCCTCTACACCCCAGATAACCCCCCAGAACTCTGACCCTTCTACACCCCAGATAACCCCCCAGCACTCTGACCCCTCTACACCCCAGATAACCCCCCAGAACTCTGACCCCTCTACACCCCAGATAACCCCCCAGAACTCTGACCCCTCTACACCCCAGATAACCCCCCAGAACTCTGACCCTTCTACACCCCAGATAACCCCCCAGCACTCTGACCCCTCTACACCCCAGATAACCCCCCTGAACTCTGACCCCTCTACACCCCAGATAACCCCCCAGAACTCTGAGCCCTCTACACCCCAGATAACCCCCCAGCACTCTGAACCCGGGCAGCGTGGACTCAAGGACCTGCTGCTGTGGGGAAAGTGCAGGGCCCCACATGCAGCTGGGGCCCCTGGGCAGTGCCTACATACATAAAGAAACAAAGCTGTCCTGTGCATATAATATACTGTATCTGCTAGATTGATGCCTCCCCAGCACTATGGCCCCTCTACACCCCAGAGATCCCCCCAGAACTCTGACCCCTCTACACCCCAGATAACCCCCCAGCACTCTGACCCCTCTACACCCCAGATAACCCCCCAGCACTCTGACCCCTCTACCCCCCAGATAACCCCCCCAGCACTCTGACCCCTCTACACCCCAGATATCCCCCTCAGCACTCTGAACCCGGGCAGCGTGGACTCAAGGACCTGCTGCTGTGGGGAAAGTGCAGGGCCCCTCATGCAGCTGGGGCCCCTGGGCAGTGCCCAGGTGTGCCCTCTCATTAAGACACCCCTGACTCCATCTTTTCTGACTTTGGGCCGTGATCTATAGTGTGTCTATCCTTGGCCTTTTCGGATCCCTTCCTACTACCCACATCAGTGCCTGACCTCACAAATGCACTTCTGGAAGAATGGTCACACATTCCCATAGACACACTCCTAAACCTTGTGGATAGCCTCCTTCCCAGAAGAGTTGAAGCTGCAAAGGGTGGGCCAACTCAATACTAAACCCTACAGACTAATGCCCAGTACACACGATTGGAAATTCCGATCATCTGTAGCAATTTCAACGTGCAAAATGCCGACGCATGCTCGGAAACAATTTGACGCATGCTCGGAAGCATTGAACTTCATTTTCTCGTCGTAGTGTTGTACGTCACCGCATTCTTGACGGTCGACGGTTCAGAGAACCTTTGTGTGACCGTGTGTATGCAAGTCAAGCTTGAGTGGAATTCTGATCGTGTGTACGTGGCATACGACTGGGACGCCATTAAAGTCCATGTATGTGGAAAGGCAGGCGTCTCAATACTTTTAGTAATATAGTGTATGTGTGTGTGTGTGTAGATTGTAATGTGGTGCACTTGCTGAAATGTGACAACAACCGCAGCTTTTTGGCAGTAGTGAAATTTGGTGGGATTGTGGGCATTTTAGTCATGCCTAAAGTTTAATTTCAGTGCACCATCCTTTGGTTGAGTTAGGAAACAGACATGTATAAAGTGTTATAGTCATCACCTGGAATCAGCAGAATTCCAGGCTTGCTAACTAAGCTATACAGCAAAGGGTGGGATTACAAGAGTACATACCGTATATACTCGAGTATAAGCCAAGTTTTTCAGCACATTTTTTTGTCCTCAGGACCGGAAACTTGGCACACATGTAGCCCCAGTCCTCCTCTACAAGCCAGGGAGCACCGATTTTATTAAATCCGGGCACCCTTCCGTATGATTCCATGTTAAACGCAAGTTTAGTCATGGACACAGTGAGGCATGGGCACAGTGAGGCATGGGCACGGTAAGGCAAAAGCACAGTGAGGCATGGACACAGTGAGGCATGGACACAGTGAGGCATGGACACAGTGAGGCAGGGGCACAGTGAGGCAGGGGCACAGTGAGGCATGGGCACAATGAGGCATGCACATGGACACAGTGAGGCATGTAGATGGACACCCTAGGCTTATACTCGAGTCAATAGGTTTTCCCATTTTTTTGTGGTAAAATTAGGTTCCTCTGCTTATACTAGGCTTATATATTAGGTTCCTCGGCTTATATTCGGGCTAGCTTATACTCGAGTATATACAGTACATATATTACATTACGAATCCTTGAGCAGGTAAAAGAGCGTGCTGCAGCTGTATTCGGGGGCTTGACTTGAGCTGCTCTTTTAATTGAACTTGGTCCTCCTTCATCATAACCTTTCCACCCATGGAGAACCACGACAAGAACAACATTGGCAAACTTTATTTTGCCGCTCTCTCTTGTCACTGAAAGCACAACCTTCGGGACAAATCATGTCAAAATTAAATTGAAAATGCTGCAGCAATAAATACGTTTCGAAAAAAAGAAAGACTGTCAGAATGATTGTCTGTGACATGTTTAGAGAAAAATCTCATTAAAAAGCCATTATTATATACAGCTCTCAACGGTGCAAACAAAGTTTTCTATGTGTTAATATATAGCCTTACCAAGAATTTTTAGATGTGGAGCAAATTATGTTAGACAAGAGTATGCCCAAGTTTTATATTGCAAACACTGTGCCGGGTATATGTTAATCCTTCCCCCTTAGGCCAAATATCTCATGCCCTCCTGGGCTTACATCGATGTGATGCAAGAAGGGGCAAAAACTAAAAGAGTAGGGCAAATCTCACTCAATTCTTCTAACAGTTTTGCTAGGGGTATGAACGGTCAGCAGTATAGCAGGTAAGCGGCTGTGTGCTGGTCTTGGCTACCTTTCCACCCTATACCAGGGGTCCTAGGTTGGCTATGTAGAAATCCGAATACTGTAGCTGTTGACTTTTAATAAACAGACACTTACCAGCTCAGGGATTAAGCATTGTCATCACCCAGGCCAGTTCTTCGCCAGTCTTTGTGTCCCCAGCGCCGCCATCTTGCTTGTGGGAAAGCTGGCTGTGACTTCCTGGTGTTTTACAGTCAGCTTTGCGCTATGCATGCGAGAGATGTGCTGCGAGTTCTGAACGGTCTCCTGGGACATGGGATGTGTCCCAAAAGTTTTCGGGTGTGGAGGAGTACGTACCTGTCAGAAATAGGTACCCACTTCCAAAAAAAAAAAACTCCAACAATAGTAGAGGAAGGGGCGAGGAGGAGGATGAGTGGAACTTCCTTTTTCAGGTGAAGTTCTGCTTTAATAAGAGCAATTCCAGACAACAAGTTAAAGTGGTTGTAAAGTCAGAAGGTGTTATCTTAATGCATTATGCATTAAGATTTAAAAAAAATAAATTCTTTGTGCAGCAGCCCCCCTCATTCCCCCCCTTTTACTTACCTGAGCCCCGTCTCGATCCAGCGACATTGCAGGAGAGATTCTGCTGCCCTGGACATTGCCTCCTCATTGGCTGAGACAGCGACGCAGGATCGCGCCCATGGAAATTTGGGGCTCAGGAAAGTAAAACGGGGGGGGGGGGGGGGCTGGGGAGCCGGACACAAAATCCAGATGGATGGCGGTCCTATATTCCATCCGTCTGGCGGATTGGACCAGATAGGATCGGATGAAAATGGACAGGAGGTCCCGTTTCCACCCGATTTCTCCATAGAGGAGAGCGGGACTGTGTCTGTGTTCACTCTGCATAGCGGAGCGGACACGGACCTGTCATTTGCCTGCTCAGCGGTGATCAGCGGAACAGACACGGACCTGTCATTTGCCTGCTCAGCGGTGATCAGCGGAACAGACGCGGACCTGTCATTTGCCTGCTCAGCGGTGATCAGCCGAGCGGACACGGACCTGTCATTTGCCTGCCCAGCGGTAATCAGCAGAACAGACACAGACCTGTCATTTGCCTTTTCAGCAGTGATCAGAGGAGCAGACACGGACCTGTCATTTGCCTGCTCAGCGGTGATCAGCGTAGCAGACACGGACCTGTCATTTGCCTTCTCAGCAGTGATCAGAGGAGCAGACACGGACCTATCTTTTGCCTTCTCAGCGGTGATCAGCGGAACAGACACGGACCTGTCATTTGCCTTCTCAGCAGTGATCAGAGGAGCAGACACGGACCTGTCATTTGCCTGCTCAGCGGTGATCAGCGTAGCGGACACGGACCTGTCATTTGCCTTCTCAGCAGTAATCAAAGGAGCGGACACGGACCTGTCATTTTCCTTCTCAGCGGTGATCAGAGGAGCAGACACGGACCTGTCATTTGCCTGCTCAGCGGTGATCAGAGGAGCAGACACGGACCTGTCATTTGCCTGTTTAGCGGAGCGATCCCCCGCTGAGCAAGCGGAATCTGCAAGACAAAGGTGCCCGTGTGAAACGGCCTTAAAAAAGGGAAAACATAGTATTTATGTTTTGTTTCTATACACAAATGTTTGCCTTTCATTTCAATTTGAAACTGAATGACTTATTTTACAAGGTGATCGTTTACAATCACTTACAATACATCAATAGATATACCTACACCAGGGCATCTGGTAGATCTAGGAATTTCTCATTGTGTTACACACAAAGTGGTTCACAGATCCTCAGATGCCTGATAAATAGAAGTGTATGGTGGACTAGCAGCGTGTGGGTAGAAAACTGAAGTATGGCGTAGGTAGGCTGCAACCTTTCACATCTGAAAGTTTTTTTTTTTTTTTTTTTTTTTTTAATTCTGACTACAAATGAAATGTCAAAGTTAGGTTAATGTTAAGTAGTAAAAGTATTTTTTTTATCTTTTATTGTTTAACTCCATTCAGGTGAACTGACAATGGACTTGTCAGGACAAACACAACCTATGAACACAAGTTCTGAAGAAAAGAATGTGCCCACACTGTACAAGATAATGAAATCTGACCTCCGGTTTTGTCTGCCAAGTTCTCTTCCATGTTATACAATAAGGCTGTTATTCCTATAGATGGTGAAAGGTATATCTACGATTTACTGCCTGGAGAATGACCAAATCAAACGCACCTAGGAGCTTATGTACACGTCTCCTCCTCAGTCAAACCAGAAGGATCTAATCTTCTAAAATAGCATGTCCCAGACCCTCTGACATGAGACCCTTTATGAAGACTGATAAAGGAAAAAAAAGGGGGGGGGGGAACTGTATAGTGGCTCACAGGTCGCAGTTTAAAGGCACAGTGAGAAGGTATTACCAAAATGTTACAAAATGTATTAACCACTTTCTTACTGGGCACATAAACCCCCTTTGTGCCCAGGCGAAATTTCAGCTTCCAGCACTGTGTCGCTTTAACTGACATTTGTGCGGTCATGCGACGTGGCTCCCAAACAAAATTGATGTCCTTTTTTCCCCACAAATAGAGCTTTATTTTGGTGGTATTTGATCACCTCTGCGGTTTATATTTTTTGCGCTATAAACAAAAAAAGAGCGACAATTTAAAAATATATATATATATATATATATATATATATATGTTTTACTTGTTGCTATAATAAATATCCCATTTTTTTTTTTTTTTTTAATATTTTTTTTCTCAGTTAAGGCCGATACGTATTTTTCTAAAAAAAAAAAAAAAATCACAATAAGCGACTGGTTTGCGCAAAAGTTATAGCGCCTACAAAATAGGGGACAGAATTATGATTTTTTTTTATTATTTTTTTTTTACTAGTAATGGCGGCGATCTGCAATTTTTATTGGGACTGCGATATTGCGGCGGACATATCGGACACTTTTGACACATATTTGGGACCATTCACATTTATACAGCGATCAGTGCTATAAAAATGCACTAATTACTGTATAAATGTGACTGGCAGAGAAGGGGTTAACACTAGGGGGTGAGGAAGGGGTTAAATGTATTCCCTGGGTGTGTTCTAACTGTGTGGGGGGAGGGGGGTGACTGGAGGAGGTAACCGATGCTGTGTCCCTATGTACAAGGGACACAGATCGGTCTCCTCTCCTCTGACAGCACGTGGAGCTCTGTGTTTACACACAGAGCTCCTCGTCACCGCCGATCGCGTGTACCCGGCGGACATCGCGGCCACCAGGTACACGCATCGGCTCTTCAGTGATGCGCCGGGACAGCGGGTAATGCTTTTAAAGAGACGTACAAAGACGTCCACCCGGCACTTGAGAGCCGCGCTGTTGACGTCTCTTGTAAATCGCGCGGGTCTGAAGTGGTTAAACTTAAAACATGGTACATAAAAAACATTGGAAGAAGTAAAAACATATATAAAGAATATATGATACAGCGTGAGCCCCTGCGCATCAATGTGTTTCGCCGATAGGCTTCATCAGGACACATTTAAGGGTTTGTAGAGAAGAAAACAGGTCTCACTTATGGGAAAGAGTCTATCTTATCCATAGAGTCGCAAAAAATTATATCCAATAGTATAAACCAGGGGTCTCCAAACTTTTTCAAACAAAGGGACAGTTTATTCTCCGCCAGACTTTAGGGGGGGCCGGATTGTGGCCAACAGGGGCAGAAAATGTCAGGCCCATCATTGGTGAGAATAAATATGGCCTCAGGGTTGGTGGTCAATAGGAGGAGTGGTGCCCCTATTAGTAGGAGAAATAGTATACCATCATTGGTATCCATAGAATAAATAATGCCCCATTGTTGGTGTCAGTGGGAGTAATAGTTCCTTATAGCAGTGGAAGGAATAGTGCTCCAAGGGCCGCATAAAGACTACCAAAGGGCCACATCTGGCCCTCGGGCCGCAGTTTGGAGACCCCTGGTATAAACAATGTTTGAGCAATTTACAGGAGCCAGCCCCTCCCCTTTTTTTTCTCTATCAAACTTATTACGGAAGTGGCCATATGAGTGCTCCTTTTTCAATGTACTTCTTTATGAAGACCAGTATACAAGGACATTGGAGAACATTAACTTTACAAGTCTTTGGAAATCATTTCAATGAATTCCTGGCATGCCACAATAGTGAGCAATGGTAAAAAAATGTTCCACTTTCCAAAATGTTCTACCTTATTAGACTAAAAGGCAATTCTTGAGTTTTAGGGAAGGTGACTGTGGCTGTGAAGTACAGAGTGGGACCATGCTGCAGACAAGGAGATGTATTTCCGCAGTCTGCTTGGCCCCAGTGATCATTCTGACAAGAATAATGTCATTTTTGGCATGTCCCACAGTGAGAGATTGCAGTACGCAGGACTTTTTTTTTTTTTTAGCAGGAATGTGATGGAACCCAGCACTGAATGTATATAATGGCAATGGGGTGTGCTGGAGGTCGCTTATGTTGCTGGGCTTAGGGTTTTAAGGTTAGGGTTTAGGAGTTAAAGTTTCCTCTTGAAAAATAAGACAAGGACTCAGTAATTGGAATGGGAACCTTCCCCAGAGGTCAAAGGTCAGAAGGCGGGTTCTCAGAGGTCAATGGTCACGAGCCGTGGCTGATCCACCCTCACCAAAGTGTACCGCCTATCTCAACTAAGTCAGGGAATGAACAAGTCTGGCAAAGTGCTTATCTGGGGTGTCAATTGTCGCTAGAAAGTATCTACTGTTGAGGGAGGCGTCTAGTGTTGCTGGCTGCTGGAGGGTCTATAGGATCCCGGCTATTGGGGTATCTATTGTTGCTGGAAGGGATCTATTTTTGCATGGTGGTATATTGTTGCTCAGTAGGGCCATTATTGCTGCTGGTGGATCTATTGTTGTTGGGGTGTCAATAGTTGCCAGAAGGGACCTACTGTTGAGGGAGGTGTCTATTGTTGCTGGCTGCTGGGGTATCTATTGTTGCTGGGGGGGATCTACTGTTGAGGGAGGTGTCTAGTGTTGCTGGCTGCTGGAGGGTCTATTGATCCTGGCTATTGGGGTATCTATTGAGTGAGTAAGAGAGACTTGTAAAGCGCAACACATGCAAACTAAATCGCCACTGGGCGCTGGGGGGATCTATTTTTGCACGGTGGTCTATTGTAGCTCGGGAGGGCAATTGTTGCTGGTGGTTGATCTATTGTTGCAGGGATGGAGGGGGCGCTTTTGTTGCTAGGGTGTCAATTGTTGCTAGAAGCAATTTACTGTTGAGGGAGGTGTCTATTGTTGCTGGCTGCTGGAGGGTCTATTGATCCTGGCTATTAGGGTATATATTGTTGCTGGAGGGGATCTATTTTTGCACGGTGGTCTATTGTAGCTCGGGAGGGGAAATGTTGCTGGTGGTTGATCTATTGTTGCAGGGATGGAGGGGGCGCTTTTGTTGCTAGGGTGTCAATTGTTGCTAGAAGCGATTTACTGTTGAGGGAGGTGTCTATTGTTGCTGGCTGCTGGAGGGTCTATTGTTACTGGCTATTGGGGTATCTATTGTTGCTGGAGGGGATCTATTGTAGCTCGGGAGGGCCATTGTTGACAGATTGTGGTTCCCAGCTTAAAGGAACTCACAATCTGCATCTCCTCTCAGAACATACCAGGGATGTGTGTTTATACACACACATCCCTGTTCTGCCTCTCGTGCCTGCGATCGCTCGTGGCCGGCAGTCATCCCGACCATTGGTCACGAGCATTGCCCCCCCCCGCAGTGCAGCAGGCGTGTGCCTCCGGCGATGTGCCCGCTATCGCCGCTTAAACAAACCAATGTATAGCTAAAATGGATTGTGGGATCATGCCAACCTGCTGCAGTATAATGATGGCAAGTGGTTAAATCAACTTCATCTGCAGATCGAAGTTCATGCCTTTGATCTGTAGATGAATAAACAGAAAGATAGAAAAAGAAACAATGTTTTGTTTCATCTTTTGGCTGAGCAATGTTGTTGATAAAACAATGCACAGCTGTTTTTCTGTTTTTTTTTACAGCTCCAATTGCCGGGATCTCAGTTTACACTTCAGCAAAGTCAAAAGGGGACACTCACTGAATGAGTCATTGGTTGTTAAGGATGCAGCGGCCCTGCTCTTTAACCCCTTCCGGCTGAGCATACCCATATATGCGGTCTCGGCTTTGGGGGTTATACCGAGATGATGCCCACAGCTGCAGGCATCATCCCAGTACAGGTTTTTAGGGCGGGCGGTCGACTTTCCAGGGATAACAACCGATGCAGCTAAAAGCCCGGTTGTTATCCCGGAGGAGTGGGAAGGGACATGCCACCTTCCGCTGCTCTTACCCTGCCTCCTGTCCCACCGGGAGACCCCCGATCTTTAATCCGCCAAGCCTAGAGACAGACTGGCACGAAGCCGGAAGCGGCTTTGTTACAGTGTTCTCTCTGTAAACACGGAAGCGACGTCACAACGTCACTTCCGGTTTACTCGGCTGCCAATGGCGCCGTTAAAAAAAAAAAAATACAGAATTCAGAATCTCAGTTTTCGGTGATCTGAATACTTCCAAGTGTAAAGAAGGGATTTGGGGTCTTCTAGACTTCCGATCCCTCCATAAAGAGTACCTGTCACCACCTATTACTGTCACAAGGGATGTTTACATTCCTTGTGACAGCAATAAAAGTGATCAAAATGTAATTTTTTTTAAAACACTAAAAATAAATAAATACGATTTTTTTTTTAAAGCGCCCCCGTGAGCTCACGCAGCAAAGAAAACGCATACGGAAGTCGCACCCACATATGTAAACAGTGTTTAAATCACACATGTGAGGGATCGCCGCGATCGTCAGAGCAAGAGCAATAATTCTAGCACTAGACCACCTCTGTAACTCTAACCTAACATATTTACTTGGCGTAACATCATCTTTCGCATTATACAAAAAAATTGGTCAAACTTTACTGTTTTTTTTTTAATTCATGAAAGTGTGTTTTCCCCAAAAAGTTGTGTTTAAAAGACCGCTGCACAAATACCGTGTGACACAAAATATTGCAACGATCGCCATTTTATTCTTTAGATTCTCTGCTAAGAAATATATATAAATGTTTGGGGGTTCTAAGTAATTTTATAGCAAAAAATACAGATTTTAACTTGTAAACACCTAATGTCAGAAATAGGCTTATTCCGCATACACACGGTCGGATTTTCCCTGTCGGAAAAAGCTTGGATGGTTTTTCCGACGGAATTCCGCTCAAGCTTGGCTTGCATACACACGGTCACACAAAAGTTCTCTGACCTTTCGGCCGTCAAGAACACTACGACAACCCGAGAAAATGAAGTTCAATGCTTCCGAGCATGTGTCGAATTGTTTCCGTGCATGCGTCGGAATTTCGTGTGTCGGAATTGTTACATGCGATCGGAATTTCCGTTGGAAAATTTGAGAACCAGCTCTCAAATTTTTGTTGGCGGAAATTCCGACAGGAAAAGTCCGATGGAGCCTACACACGGTCGGAATTTCCGACCAAAAGCTCACATCAGACTTTTCTTGTCGGAATGAAAAGGGTCCAATAATTGCTTGATTTTTTTTTTTTTTTTTACATTTCAGCTGTTAGTGGGGGAATCCCGCTGACAGCTTAAAGAACCAAGCCTGAAAGTATCGATTTCAGGTATCAGAGCATTTGCACGAGTACTGATGCCTAGAATCGGCACCAATACCCGTATCGGCGCAACCCTATCTAAAATATTGAGAATTTGAGAATTACAAGCATTCTTAACTGGAAACACCAGGGCCCGGATTCACAAAGGACTTACGATGGCGTATCTCCACATACGCCGTCGTAAGTCCAAATGTGCGCCGTCGTATCTTCGCGCCTGATTCATAGAATCAGATACGCCTCACGGTTGCCAAGATATGAGCGGCGTAAGTCTCTTACGCCGTCGTATCATGGGGTGCATATTTACGCTGGCCGCTAGGGGCGCTTCCGTATATTTCAGCGTTGAATATGCAAATGAGCTAGATATGCCGATTCACAAACGTACTTGCGCCCGGCGTATTAAAATACGCTGTTTACGTAAGGCGTCCGACCGGCGTAACTTTACCCCTCATAAAGCAGGGGTAAGTCATGTTAGGTATGGACGTCGGAACAGCGTTGGATTTTACGTCGTTTGCGTAAGTCGTCCGTGAATGGGGATGGGCGTAGGTTACGTTCACGTTGACTAAGCATTGAGCCGGCGTAATTTACGGAGAAAATTCGACGTGATACTGAGCATGCGCCGTTCGTTAGGTGCGTCATTTACGTGGGGTCACGATTCATTACCATACAACACGCCCCCTACGAGCCTAGTTTGAATTAGGTGGGCTTACGCCGGCCCATTTACGCTACGCCGCCGTAACTTAGGGCGCAAGTTCTTTGTGAATACGGTACTCGCCTCTCTAAGTTACGGCGGGATTTCAGGACGCTGGTTACACGTCCTGAAATCCCATAACACGGCGTAGCGTATCTAGGATACGCTACGCCCGCACAAAGATACGCCCTCCTACGTGAATCTGGCCCCAGAACTAAAACATTTGGTAGGGTTTCCATTATTGATTTTTGGTCATATATGCAGGGGTGATGGACAGGGGTCCACAAAATTTTTGCCATGTAGTGTATCAAGACAATGCTCACCACCCCCATCCAGCATCTACCCCAGGGCACTTTTGTGAATTAAGGTCTACATTGAGTGGTCTACACTAAAAACAAAGGGGTAAACTACTGCATGAGTCAGAATATTTTGTAGACTGTTACAAAGAGATGCAAAAAAAAAAGAGGAAAAAATAATAAATTTTGCTTTTCTATTATGTGATCACAACTCATTCTTTTTACACCTACACAGTTCCTTCCCTAAAGCAGAAATAATGTTCAGCAAAGTCAACCTTAAATTGAGCAGAAAAAGAAAATGAAATGCTCTAAACGAAATGGCCCAACGTATATTAATTTTTGTTTTATTTTATTTTTTTTGTCTTTCACATATAAATTTATTATTAATCTGCTTTGTTTTTTTAATTAAATTATATTGTCTTTTAATATTGCAGCCTCCTGCAAATGTAAAACTATCTCGGTAATGACAGCCTAGTTGGCACTTTATATATAAACTTTTATTCTCCTGACAGCCCAAAGGTACATTGCAATTACAAATATTATTTTCACATGATCTGTAAACACATATTGATGTTTTTGGCAGTTAGCTTTGTTATAACTTCACACAGTTTTGCTGTGTGAAGTTATAACAGTTTTTTTTTTTCTCCACTGAAATGCACTGGATTGTTTTTTTTGCTGTTGTTGTTGTTTTTAACTTAGATAAAGAAATAAAATGTTTTTTTTTTTATTCTATATATTTGGTATAGTACTGCTAGTACAAGAATCCCAAAAAAATAAAAAAAAACAAGCTTACATACTCACCTAAATGGCTGCAGCATCGATCAAATGTTGCAGCTGTCCCCCACCGGCTCTACACCGCGAACTGAGCAATCAAAGACCACTGATTGCTCAGTTCTTGGGTCTGCTCTGAGCACAGAGTAGTGACTGTCAGTCATCGACTCTCTGCTCTGCCCCTCCAGTGCTCACTGGAGTGTCGGGCTGTGGAGGGGGCAGGAGCGGCTGGCTCAGTCTCTCACCGGCTAGTCAGGCCTCGAGGCAGATCCTGACATAATTGTTGGGGGTCCCTGCAAAGCCTGGACAGTCGACAGTCTGCCGCCAGCTGAATCTGGGTCACAGCAGTGCAGAACTTAGTGTAGCATTATCAGCATTTTGAAAATAAAAGAAAAAGGTGCTGATAATGGCGTCGAAAACACACGCGATTTTGCCCCGATTTCACCATGAATTTTGCTTCGATTTTGCCCTGATTTCACCATGAATTTTGCTTCGATTTTGCCAAGATTTTAGTGTACTTATGGTATGTTTTTCATAGGTCATGTGACTTAAAAAACGCATTCAAAATGTAACATGTGTGTGTTATTGATGCGTTCTTGCTGCATTTTCAATGAATTTCAACAAGGAGGTGCGTTTTTTTATTCTGACTAAAAACGCAAGCAGGATTTTTAACACAGAAAAGGACCAGTGTGAAGACATACATAGAATTTAAAGGGATACATTCTTCTTGAGCTTTTCTTGAGCTAAAGATGCCAATAATGGCTGACAATAAATTCATATTCATTTTAATTAATGATAATAAATAAAAAGCTGAATATAATACAATTATATATATGGTTTGGTTTGGGCTTTCTGCACCAAAATTTTCATTCAGTGCACCTCTAATCGATCAACAATGGGGCACTATGCCTCCAACTGATACCAATGATGGGACACTATTCCTCCCACTGCCACCAAAGATAGGGCACGGTTTACTCCCACTGTATGCCAGGACATTTTCTACTCTCACTGGCCCTAGTTCACCCCCCATAAAGTCTGAAGGACAGTAAACTGGCCCTTTCTTTAGAAGGTTTGGAGAACCCTGGTCTAGGTGGACAGAAAGTATAAATTCAGCACCTGTCAATGTTGACTCCATTCTAGGGTTGCACCAATAACTGTGCCGATACTAAGCATTTGCACGAGTATCGGTACTCGTGCAAATGCACGGATAACTGAAACCAATACTTTCAGGCTTGGTTCTTTCAGCTTTCAGTGGGATTCCCACACTGACAGCTTAAATGTAAGAAGAAAAAAAAGCCCCCAATTATCAGTTGTTAAGGCACGCGGCCGCCGTGTCCTTAACAACCGATGACTCATTCAGCTGTCAGTGGGGTTCCAGAGTTGACAGCTGAAGTGTTAAAGAAGTCCGGCAATTGGAGCTGTCATAAAAAAATAAATAAAAAAAAAGCAGCCAGGCAATGTTTATCAACAACGTTGCTCAGCCGCTGAAAAAACAAGGCTCTGTTCACATCTTGGCGCTCCGGACTATGGGCGGAACCATGCAATCCCCGTCCCTTCCAATATCACCCCGATCGTGAATCGATTTTGCCACGAATCATCGGACAACAATCGCAGAAAAATCTGTAAATCCGTACAAACAGAATCGCTCAAAAGAAGTCCCTGTTTTTATTTTGGGTGACAGGCGTCCCGTGATTTGTGACGGCAAGATGCAAATGGAGCTTAAGATTAAAAGAAACATTGTTTCTTTTTGTATCTTTCTGTTTTTTCATCTACAGATCAAAGGGATGAACTTCGATCTGCAGGTGATGCCAGTTTAAAGCAACCTATCAGGTAAAACAAAAAAAAAAATGGTGTTCTTTTTTTAATTAAATGTTCCTCTATTTAACTCTTTATTAACCCCTAATTTACTCTAATCAGCCTTAATTAACTCCCTATTTTCCTTAATTTAATTATTATTTTTCTGCTGATTTTTTTTTCACTTCTATTTCATAAACTATTAATAATTAAAACTTTATTTATTTATTTTTTCGTTTGCTTTGTTTGTTAATATTTTTACACCTTTAACATATATTTACATGTTTCACATAAAAAAAAAAAGCAAATTTTTTTTAAATGTATTTAATTTGTGAATAACTTTTCAATGGTTTGTACCATTGCTGCAGCTGAAGTGTAAACAAAACAGTTGCGGTAGGTATCCGTAAAGGCGGCCATATCCTGTATGAATTTAGAAAGAATTTTCTTTCGAAAATCTTATCAAAGAATTTTCATACGAATTTCGCACCGTTAGTGGGCAACAGCCGATTTTCGTACGCCAATAAAATTTGAGAAATCCGACATGTTGGAAATTTTTGGAAAAACAGACGATTTTCTGAACAATGATAGGAGAATCGTACGAGAAATGTAAGACCCCTTTCACATTGAGGAGTTTTTCAGGTGGTACAGCGCTAAAAATAGCGCTGCTATCCTGCCTGAAAAACTCCTTCACTGCAGACTCCATGTGAAAGCCTGAGGGCTTTCACACTGAGGCGATGCGCTGGCGGGAGACAAAAAAATCTCCTGTCAGCAGCATCTTTGGAGCGGTGAGAGTAGCGGCATGTATACCGCTCCTTCCCATTGAAAACAATGGGAAACTGCGGCAATACCGCCCGCAATGCGCCTCTATAGAGGCGCATTGCGGGCGGTATTAACCCTTTATCGGCCATTAGCGGGGGTTAATACCGCACCGCTAGCGGCTAATTCCCGCGGCAATCCCGGCTGTATAGCACCGCTATTTTTAGCGGCGTTATACCGCCACCGCGGCTCCCACCCCAGTCTGAAAGGGCCTAATAGAAAAAAAAATGCGCATGTGCAGGAAAAGAATATTCCCGGAGAGAAAAGAATATTCCCGGAGAGAAAAGAATATTCCCGGAGAGAAAAGAATATTCTAAGCCACATGAAGGTTTGGTCGGTCGAATTTCGAAAATCAATGGTGGCATCATCGGATCACAAAAAAAACGAACTTTCTGATTTTGAAAATAAAATTTGTTCGAAATTCAACCGTGTATGGCCTGCTTAATTGGTATTTGCGAGTAAAAAAAAAAAAAGTATCAGTACTCGTAAAAAAAAAAAAAAAATGGTATGGGTGCATCTCTACTCCATACCGTGAAACAGAACTCCTTGTGATTGCTATGACAGGTGGACTGAACTGGTAGATAACCTAACCTGACCTCTAACTCCGATACCCTGTAATCGCATGAAATCGTTGACCATAATTAATTTTGTTGAATTAACACTATAGCACTGAAAGTTCCAGCTGCAACATTTCAGACTATGAAAAAAACAAAGTCCATCTTTTAATGAGTAACTTGTTTGCATGCGTTGTACACATGAAACAGATGCATTGGCCTATCCCCACTTGGCACCTAGGACGAGATGTAACGAAGACCATCAGATTATAGAAACTCGTTGGATAGGCGTCTTTGCATTTGTTCCTTCTATTTGAGAACTTGGCTGGCGGTCTTGAAATCTGTCCTTGCATTAGGTTTATATGATGTTTACAAACAGTTTATCACTATTTATCTTGCTATACATAGCCCTGTTACTGATACGACTTATCTGAGATGACTCACTATACCGATGCCTTGCTGGCGGGCAAGTATCAATGCCCAAGGGGTGTGGTCTCCAACAACCCACACGTATTGAGAGTTGCCAAGTGGTGTCTCCTTATCAGGGAACATGTTCTGGGAAAGTATCTACCCCTGTCAATGTTACAACATATGGATAGAACAAACTAAAATAAACGATCGTCGACCTTTGCCAAGGTATAATAAAAACTGTCCATGTAAAGCAAGAGGGCATTCTATCTATTTATGAAGCAGGAGTGGTGTGATTCATTACTTTTGATAAAAAAACGTTGTGCAGCACACACAAGTATGATTTATGTCTTCATAAAAAAAAATATATGAAGGTATGCCGCGCAAAAAATCCACTCAGGAAATTATCGCCTTCGACCAGTTGCCGGGGAGAAGAGTTCATGTCGGGATAAGGGTAAGGAAGAATTATTTCCTTTTCTTTTCCATGGGGGTACATGAACTTCGGCGAACAATGATAAAAGGATTCGATTTCATAGCAGGTTAACGAAGAACAAAAACTTCTTGAATGTATTATTAATAAATGTGGTGCAGGGATTTAATTTCAGCACCAACAAAGTGCCCAAGAGAGGAGCGCATTCACGTCATGTCAAGGCATTTGACCCGGCTGTGACATCTTAGTGTCACAATCAGCCACAACATCCAAGTGTTACATTGCTGAGAATTTTTTTGCCTCGCCGCTTGAACAAATGTTCTACCACCGGCTACCACTGTCTGCCGGTGTCTTGTCGATCTAGTCCCCCTATCGATATGGTTCCCTGCTCGAATGCGCAGGCGCAGATGAAGCCCATGGAAATCTCCGAACCTCGGGCGGCATCCAGGCTCATTCCTTAACATCCCTGTGAATTGGAGGATGTAAAAAAAAGAGCCAAGAGGCCGAGCGAGCGTAAGACATCAGCAAGGGAGATGCTGCATGACTGGCCAAGAGGAGTGGAATCGGTGGCATGGTGGGTAGGAAGCCAAAGTAGGAAGTAGGCAAGTAGCAACTATTCTTCCCACTAATACCAATGATGGGGCACTCTTCCTCCCACTGATACCAATGATGGGGCACTATACATCCCACTAATACCAATGATGGGACACTATTTCTCCCACTAATACCAAAGATGGGGCATTATTCATCCCACTAATACCAATGATGGGACACTATTCCTCCCATTAAAACCAATGATGGGACACTATTCCTCCCACGAATACCAATGATAGGGCACTATTCCTCCCACTAAAACCAAAGATGGGGCACTATTCCTCCCCACTAATACCAATGATGGGACACTATTCCTCCAACTAAAACCAATGATGGGACACTATTCCTCCCACTAATACCAATGATAGGGCACTATTCCTCCCACTAATACCAAAGATGGGGCACTATTCCTCCCCACTAATACCAATGATGGAGCACTATTCATCCCACTAATACCAATGAGTGGGCACTAGTCCTCCCCACTAATACCAATGATGGAGCACTATTCCTCTCACTAATACCAATGACAGTGCACTAGTTCTTTCACTGATGACAATGATGAGACACTATTCCACCCACAGATACCAATAATGGGGCCCTGTTCCTCCTCCTACTGGCCACAGGCACCAAGTCCGAGGCATTTTCTCTCCAAATGGACATAGTGGGCTACTGGTCTTCCATAAACTGAAGGACAGTAAACTGGCCCTTTGTTTAAAAAGTTTGGAGACCCCTGGTCTGGACCTTCACCACTATCCAAAACTGAAAGAAGATTCAGTAGGAGTTGCAATTAAACTGTTCCATGATTTTAAACATAGGCAATTTTTTTAATCCAACACCATAAAAAAAATATTTTTTAACAAAAAATAGTTAACTGTCAATGCCATGATGTTCGTTCGGGTGGGAAGAATCTATTCAAATCACCATATAATTTTCCAAAAATCCCATTTTCTCCGCGCCGCATCATTTCACAAAAATCGAAGTCAGAGAAGAATGGAGGAACACCGGAACAAGCTCTTGTTCCAGTCGCCCTCTGCGTTGAAAGTAGCCGGCAGCGGATTTTTATTTTAGCTTGAACCATTTGTTCTGATTCCAAACTTCATCCTGCAAGAAATGTTGTGATTGAAACCAACAGTTAGCGAGCATTACAGGGATGTAAGCACAGTGTGCTTGACACATCAAGAGGGAAAAAAAAGGCTTGAAGCCATGGTGTTCTTGTGATGCTTACATGCAAATATATTAGCATTATAAAGCACAGCGGGAGCCTTGTGTCTCTTTTTCTAAGTGTTTTGTCCTCTAGAAAGGAAACACTGGTGAGTCGCTTCGTGACACGGAGGTTGCAACATATCCATTGAAGATGAAAAAGAAATACCGTCGAGAGAACTCAGAGATGAGCTGTTTGAGAGCTCAACCTCCACAATAAAGGAGATTCTGGTCAAGTAAGATCTCCTTCGACGTCTGCTTCTTTGTACCGGGGGCTCGATGATTGCCGGAATACAAGAACTCACTCTTATTATGTTACAATTTTGGGGCAGATTTTTTTTTTTTTTACCAATCTGACGTTCAATCAAGGCACGGTTTCATTTTGTTCAATGGCATTTGCCCTCGTTTTCTCGCTGCAAATATAAACTTTCCCGGGCAGCGGATGTGAAGGTCAAAGAGGCCGCTGTTTGTAAATAAACGTTTTAAGAAAAAGGTGGACATCTTATTTAAGGTGCTGGGATTTTGGTACAACTAGGAATTGTTACGACTAGCAGTAAGATGGGCCCAGTACCGTATTGTCTGGGAGACCAGGTAATACTTTGGGTTTTGGGGTTGCCAAAGTTAAAGCTAAATTCTAAGCAGATATCATCGATATAACATTAACGCTTCCCAACTGCCGCACGCCTATATACGTCGGCAGAATGGCACGGGCAGGCAAATGGGCGTACCTGTACGTCCCATTGAATTTCCCGCCTAGCGGGCACGCACACGGGCACGTGCCTCGGGAGTGTGCTCGCGGGTCCCGCAAACTCGATGTTTGCCGGCGGCCCGTGATTGCGGTGAGGAGAGGCAGAACGGGGTGATGTAAACAAGGCATTTCCCTGTTCTGCCTAGTGACAGGACACTGATCTACTGCTGTCAGAGAACTTGTGCAGCAAGCACCCATTCCCAGGCATCAGCCGCAAATTTCCGGTCCGCTAGCGCTAATACTTAAGCGAGAAAATAAAACCCTATGTCACCAAGAGCATGCTCCGGTCAACCAACCAAAACCTTCTCCAAATTCCTAAATCCCGCTACAAATCGAAGGGAGAACGCAGATTTTCGGTCCAAGGACCTCGGCTCTGGAATGCTCTACCCACTACCATCCGCTTGGAGGAAAACCACCGGGCCTTTAGGAAAAAACTAAAGACCCACCTCTTCTGAAGGACCGGTACGACTCTGGATGTCAAGCGCCTTGAGGCGATTAAGTTCGCATTTGTTGCGCTATATAAGTCACTCACTCACTCGCTAATGCGCATGCGCAAGCTCCTAGACTGAGACGAATAGCTTGTGTGTGCCTCCACGAATCCCAGCACACAGCGCCCTATTTAAGGTTGGGGTCTGTCTAGTGTCAGTGCTGGATTGTCTTCAGCTAGTACCTGCGATTCCTGCTGCCTGTTATCAGATTGACCCTGCTCCTGAAATACCCGGCTTGTTTGACTACTCTCTTGGATCTCCCCTTGTCTGCCTATTGCCCTCTACTTGTTATACTGACTCCGGCTTGGACTTTGACTACGATCTTGCTCCCTGATTTTGTACCTCTCTGCCAGCCTGTTGCCGACTTCTGCCTGTACCTATTTATCCTACCTGACTCTTCCTGAACGGATCTGGTGTTCGGTTGCTGCATCTGCTCTACTAAGATGTTTCAGTACTTCCAAGAACTCCACCTGGACCTGTAGGCACCTGCACACTCTCGCGCCCCTGCATTTCCTGTCTCCACCTCCAGGGGGTGCTTGGACCGGGATCGTGCAAGAGGCCGCCCTCACTCTCTCGGCTTCGCTGTAAGGTATGTGACAACGGCTCCCTGTCATCGGTAGAGGCTGATCTGCTGACAGCCTTAAAGTGTAATTAACCACTTGCCGACCAGCCGCTATCATTATACTGCGGCAGGTTGGCTCTATTGCGCAAATCGCCATAGCTGTACGTCAGTTCGTGCAATATATACAGTGGGGGCGAGGCACCGGAGCCGATACGCGTGACCGGCGATGTCTGCTGGCCATCCGCGATCGCTCCACAGAAAGCCAGAACAGGGATCTGTCAATGTAAACAAACATATCCCTGTTTTGACAGGGGGGTATAGAGTGATCGTCTGTTCCTAGTGATCAAGAACAGCGATATGTCTCCTCCTCCAGTCCGTCCCCTCCCCCCACAGTTAGAATCACTCCCTAGGACACACTTAACCCCTTGACTGCCCCCTAGTGTTTAACCACTTCCCTGCCAGTGTCATTTACACAGTAATCAGTGCATTTTTATAGCACTGATCGCTGTATAAATGACAATGGTCCCAAAATAGTGTCAAAAGTGTCCGCCACAATGTCGCAGTCCCGATAAAATCACCGCCATTACTAGTAAAAAAAATATATATAAAAAATATATATAAAAAAAAAACTTTTGTGCAAACGAATCAATAAACGCTTATTGCATTTTTTTTTACCAAAAATATGTAGAAGAATATGTATCGGCCTAAACTGATCTAGAAATAAATAAATTGTATATTATAGCAAAAAGTAAAAAATATTTCTTTTTTTTCATATCTATCGCTCCTTTTTTGTTTATAGTGCAAAAAATAAAACCCACAGAGGTGATCAAATACCACCAGAAGAAAACTCTATTTGTGGGGGAAAAAAAGCGTAAATTTTGTTTGGGTACCATGTCGCACAACAGCGCGATTGTCAGTTAAAGCGACCCAGTGCCGAATCGCAAAAAATGCTCTGGTCAGTAAGGGGGTCAATTCTTCCGGGGCTGAAGTATTTAATATATTTACTCAACGGCTACTTTATTAGGTACACCTGTTCAATTACTTGGTAACACAAATTGCTAATCAGCCAAATTACATGGCAGCAACTCAATGCATTTAGGCAACTAGATGAGCATCAGAATTGGGTAGGAAGGGGATTTAAGTGACTTTGAGGGAAGATATTACAGTTACAATACAATTCAATAGAGGAGGGATCAGAGGGCCCTGATCGTAAGAGCATATCCTGCAGAGGTCAAGTAATTAAAGCGGGGGTTCACCCTATAAAAAAAAAAAAAAAAATGTTTTCCTCTAGCATAAAATGAGGCATAGTAGCGCGAGCTACAGTATGCCTGTATTTATTTCTTTAGCCCCGTACTCACTGTGCAATCGTATATTGAAGATTCCGACTCCCCGCGGGGAATGGGCGTTCCTATCCAGAGGGAGGATGATTGACGGCCGGCTCTGGCACGTCACGCTTCTCCGGAAATAGCCGAAATAGGACTTGGCTCTTCACGGCGCCTGCGCATAGTCTGTGCGCAGGCGCCGTATAGCGCCGTAAAGAGCTGAGACCTACTCCGGCTGTCTTCGGGGAGCGTGACGTGCCAGAGCCGGCCGTCAATCACCTTCCCTCTGGATAGGAACGCCCATTCCCCGCGGGGAGTCGGAATCTTCAATATACGATTGCACAGTGAGTACGGGGCTAAAAAAATAAATACAGGCATACTGTAGCTCGCGCTACTATGCCTCATTTTATGCTAAAATGTTGTTATGGAGAGTGAACCACCGCTTTAAGTGTTTTTCTTTTGTTTATAGTGCAAAAAATGTGTTGAAAGTAAAAGATATTGTTTTTTTTTTTTTTTTGGGCAAAATTGTCGGGGCTTTTTTGTTTATAGCACAAAAAATAAAAAAACACAGAGGTGTTCAAATACCACCAAAAGAAAGCTCTATTTGTTGGTGGAAAAAAACAATATACATTTTATTTGGGTAAAAGTGTAGGTAGGTAGGTGCTAGAGTAGTGGGTTTGTTTTGTACTGTCAGCGCAGGTAAATTTAGGCAGGCCTATGCTGTGAGCTAGGCCTGTTTGATTTGATCTGGGGGCAGGGTAGTGGTTTAGTGTAGCAGCAGGTGATTTGCATGTGCTTCAGCTCTTGAGCGCCTCCTCTGGATTTCAGAAGATTCTGGAAAGGAGGCAGGGCAGAGAGCTGGAGTGACATGGGGTGCATTCGGGAGCCCTGACCAATCCCCAGGATTAGCAGGAGGCAGGCCTCCTATATATACCCATAATGAGCCTGCTGAGGGTGGAGTTGTCGGGTGGAAGAACTGAATGATGGAGTGTTGAGGCCCGTACACACGATCGGATATCCCAACAACAATTGTCCGATGGACGTGTCTTGGTCGGATAATCCGACCGTGTGTATGCTCCATCGGACAATTGTTGTCAGAATTTCCGACAACAAATGTTGGATGGCCATGCTTTCAAATTGTCTGACAACAAATGTGTTCCGTCGGATTATGAGTGAGTAACTTATATAGCGCTACAAATGCGAACTAAATCGCCTCAAGTCTGTTGGGATAAAATCCAAAGTACAAACACGCATGCTCAGAAGCAATTCTAACCATAGCGCAACATTAGCAGAAGGTGCCCAAAGGGTGGCACTAAAGAGCACGTAGTTTTGTGTATGTTGGCAGAAAAAGTTCTGCCGTCTGTATGCAGGACAAGTTCACAGCCAACTTCCTTAGGACAAAATTCCAAGGATTTGTTTGACGGAAATCCGATCGTTTGTATGAGGCTTTAGACTGTTGTGGTCTGAGGGAACCCCCTTTCTGGGGGGTGTTCCTCAGGCTGGGAGCTCGGGAGCTGGGAGGGAGCCTCTCATTACACGGTCATTGGGAGGTGTCCTGGAACAGGAGCAGGAAAGAGGACAGTTGGAGGGCACGGCCGGTAAAGTCACTCAGGAGGGATCCATGCCGGGGGTCGATGAGTGGAAAGCACAGTGGAAAGCTCTGGAAGAGACATGCCAGGATTTGGATGTGGAGCCAGAGGGAGAGAATGTGGGTTTGGTGTGAAGTAATGTAATGTAAGTAAGGTAATGGGCTATCAGGAAGACACTAGGACTTATTCAGAGTGAGGCCTAGCCATGTGCTAATTGCGACAGAAATCTAGATTTGGACAGTGAAGTGAAGCGAGTGATCTCAAGTATTGTGCTGGAGGAGATGTGCAGAGAAAGAGACTGTCAGATCTAGACGCAACTACTTTTATTCTATTATGTATTTATTATCTGGGCATCCCATGTCCCTTTTCCCCATCCAAGTTTAATCCCCTAAAAAAAAAAAAAAAACGAGCAAGAAACTACCATATTTATCGGCGCATAACACACACTTTTTTCCCCTAAAAATCAGGGAAATCGTGGGTGCCTGTTAAACGCCGATCCCTGCTGTCTCTGGGGGAAGAGGAGCGAGCGCCGCTGAATTACATAGAGCCACAATCTCCTGTGTACCCGTCGCTCCGTCACACAAAGCCACGCCTCCTGGCCTACGCATTGGGCCACTGTTCTGTCTATCATATGAGCAGGGCCAGGAGGTGTGGCTGTGAGTGACGGAGCGCCGGGTACACAGGAGATTGCGGTTCTGTGTAATTCAGCAGCGCTTGCTCCTCCTCTTCCCTTGGAGACAGCATGGATAATCCAACACTGGCAAGGCTGCAATGATGGGAAAGGTGAGGCTGCAGATGGGCACTGAACAGGCTGCATTGTTGGGCAATTTAATGGCTGCAGATGGGCACTGAACAGGCTGCATTGTGGGGTAATTTAATGGCTGCAGATGGGCACTGAACAGGCTGCATTGTTGGGCAATTTAATGGCTGCAGATGGGCACTGAACAGGGTGCATTGATGGGCAATTTAGAGGCTGCAGATGGGAACTGAGCAGGGTGCATTGATGGGCAATTTAATGGCTGCAGATGGGCACTAAGCAGGGTGCATTGATAGGCAATTTAGAGGCTGCAGATGGGAACTGAGCAGGGTGCATTGATGGGCAATTTAATGGCTGCAGATGGGCACTAAGCGGGGTGCATTGATGGCAAATTTAGAGGCTGCAGATGGGCACTGAGCAGGGTGCATTGATGAGCTGTGACCCTAATTTTGCTTCAAAAATTATTTAAAAATTATTTTTTACTTAAACTACCCTCCTAAAATTGGGGTGCGTGTGATAAGCCTGTGTGTGTTATACGCCAATTAATACGGTATTCATTGTCTGGGAAAGTGTGCTAAGATGGATGTCTAACCAGCAGGGTGAAATATGTGAATGTTGAAACATGCAGCAACCCCACGGGGGCCAGCACTATGCAAAAATTATTGTGTTTTCTTTTGTTTTTTTCAAAATTGTCGGCCATTTTTTTGGTTTATAGCGCCAAAAATAAAAACCGCAGAGGTGATCAAATACCACCAAAAGAAAGCTCTATTTATGGGGATGAAATTATATAAATTTTATTTGGTTTTAGCGTTGCATGAGCGCACAATTGTCAGTTAAAATTACGCAATGCCGTATCGAAAAGAAAAAAATAGGCCTGTTACAAAGGGGGGTAAAATCTTCCGGTTAAAGCTTATAGCAGATTTTATTGATTGGGTTTCAAATTAAATCTAAAACTACAGTCACCTTGGCAAAAGTATGTGCAAAAAATTCTCTTGCAGTTATATTTCCTTGAACTGTCAACAATGCGGAATGGGCGATTAAGAATAACTTGGCCGCCGTTCCGGTAGAGGGTACGACACTGACACTTCTGCATGCTCCAGGGCTTAGTAAGCTATGTGCAGGTGGCCAACCTTGCTGCACACAGTGGCACAGCTCATTTAAGCGGTCAACCACTCTACAAGCAACCGGCTGAGTAGAGGCTAAAGCAGTACAACTGGCGCGCCGCTTATCTAAACAGCGACATTCCATGCGGAAAAGACACCCCCTAGTTTTTTTTTTACGTTACGTCTGATCTATCCATTTCAACAAGAAAATAAAAAGTCGTCTTTGCTGCCTCCTGTTTCCCTGCCGCAGAGCGTAGTAGGGAAATAGTTAATTGGTAAGATGTCTGATCAACCTGCACTTAAGTGAGACTTTGCCCCAAAAATAAAAGCACTTTGCAGATGTGGTGGTAAAGAAAGGGAGACGTCTCTTGTTAGCGTGTCACATTCTGGGGGGGAGATATGGTGTGTTTACACACGGTCTCCATTGTTATGTGCCGTACGTTGCAGTGAGCAATATTCAGAGTGAGGATGTTACTTGCATCTTCCCCTCCTTCCTGTCAGGACCTGTTGGAGAACTGTTAATCCCTGAGAAAGAAAAGCCGCTAATTATCACCTTCTGCAAACTACTGAAATAGAAATACTAGTGCGGCGTAAACTTGACATTTTGGAGGGAAGAAAAACAGAGTAAAACAAAAAAAAAAAAAGTATGGATTTGAAAACTTTTACTGTGCCATTCGCCACGTGGCCGCAGCCAACCAGTCTTTGGTTAACCACTTAACCCCCGGACCATATTGCTGGTCAAAGACCAGAGCACTTTTTGCGATTTGGCACTGCGTCGCTTTAACTGACAATTGCGCGGTCGTGTGACGTGGCTCCCAAACAAAATTGGCGTCCTTTTTCCCCCACAAATAGAGCTTTCTTTTGGTGGTATTTGATCACCTCTGCAGTTTTTAGTTTTTGCGCTATAAACAAAAATAGAGCGACAATTTTGAAAAAAATGAATATTTTTTTACCATAATAAATTTCCCCCAAAAATGTATAAAAAATAGTTTTTGTTCCTTTTAGTTTAGGCCGATATGTATTTTTCTATATATTTTTGGTAAAAAAAAAATCGCAATAAGCGTTTATTGATTGGTTTGCGCAAAAGTTATAGCGTTTACAAAATAGGGGGTAGTTTTATGGCATTTTTATTAATATTTTTTTTTTTACTAGTAATGGCGGCGATCAGTGATTTTTTTTTGGTACTGCGACATTATGGCGGACACTTCGAAAACTTTTGACACATTTTTGGGACCATTGGCGTTTTTATATCGATCAGTGCTATAAAAATGCATTGATTACTATAAAAATGCCACTGGCAGGGAAGGGGTTAACACTAGGGGGCGGGGAAGGGGTTAAGTATGTTCCCTGGGTGTGTTCTAACTGTAGGGGGGGTGGACTCACTAGGGGAAATGACTGATCGCTGTTCATACATTGTATTTCTCCCCTGACAGGACCGGGAGATGTGTGTTTACACACACAGCTCCCGGTTCTCGCTCTGTAACGAGCGATCACGGGTGCCCGGCGGTGATTGCGACCGCCGGGCACAAGCGTGGGAGTCAGGAGCGAGCGGGGGGCGTGCGCACCCCTAGTGGCCGCTTCACCTGCCGATGTAGAGCTACGAGCTCTCGCGCAGGAGAGCCGACCTGCCGCCGTAGAACTGTGGCGGCTGGTCGGCAACCAGTTAATCGATCCCTTTAAGCGACGACTCTGGGAGGGGAGGAAACAGAGATTGCACACAATTCTGAATTGCGGAACAGACAAGGAGAAAACAAGGTATGAAGATCGGGGAGGGTTATGGGATACGAAAAGCAATAACAACACGGCCATAGATATACAGCTTTTCATAGAATGTTACTCGTTCGGGTTCTCTACACAAAGCTTAGACCTAGTGTACCCATTGGAAGATTTCCCTTCTAATCTGTGTCCCATTGGGCAGATTTACCTTCATTTCCAATAGCCAATCCAATAGGTGAGAGGAAATTAAGGAAATCTATTGGGGTCACCAGACCTAGTGTGATGAAAAGAATTTTCCCAAATGGGGTTATTGCGCAGCTCAAAAGGAAAGAGGTAATACCATGTAATAAAAAAGTTGTGTTTATTCACATGTTAAAAAGTGGACAAAAATTGGGTAGCATAAATGGATGGAGCATGAGTTGTATCAAGTACACAAACAGCGTTTACATAAATGTATAACAAGCAGTACACAAACAATGTTTATACAGTCAAAAATGTGCATTGTAGTAAAAACAATCTAATGAACGTTTCGACCTTTGAAGGTCTTCTTCAGAGAGTTTGTGTGGCTGGAAATTTACTATTCTGTTTACAGGCTTCTTTATTAAACCTCCTCGTTCCACCGACGTTCCCCTACCCCTCCTGGTTTCTATATGGTCATTCCATCTTGGCCCCATAATTTTTGGGGGTGACCTCTTGTGGTGTTGAGCGGGGTGTTTCACAGTATGTGGACAGCTGTTTTTTCTGCCTGGGATGGAAGCTATCCTTATTAGACCGCCTGATGCTGCCGTTTGGACTGCAGCACATCATTGAGACACATCATCAAGGTAAAGGAATTAATAATTAAAAACTAAAAATTAAAAATTAAAAAATGTATTTAAGATACTTTTGTTTGCAATGTTGCACACGAATTTGCTTAATTTTTTGACTTTTTGCTTTCATTACATCTTTTTGCACACTGCTCCTCTAGCCAAAGGGCTTTTTGTAAAACCAACAATGTATCTCTTATTACCTAAACTATGATCATGAGATGTCTAACCACTATATGTTCCTTTCCAGCCACACAAACTCTCTGAAGAAGACCTTCAAAGGTCGAAACGTTTGTTAGATTGTTTTTACTACAATGCACATTTTTGACTGTATAAACATTGTTTGTGTACTGCTTGTTATACATTTATGTAAACGCTGTTTGTGTACTTGATACAACTCATGCTCCATCCATTTATGCTACCCAATTTTTGTCCACTTTTTAACATGTGAATAAACACAACTTTTTTATTACATGGTATTACCTCTTTCCTTTTGAGCTGCGCAATAACCCCATTTGGGAAAATTCTTTTCATCATTTTTATCGGGGTGAGCAGCCACATTCTCTCCACCATAGTGTCCTGTCTCTTTTCTAACCAGACCTAGTGTAACCATTGGGAAACTTCCCCTCTAATCTGTGTCCCATTGGGCAGATTTACCTTAATTTCTTGTCCTATAGCCAAACCAGTAATTAGAAGAAATTTAGGGAAACCATTGGGGTCCAACAAAGTCAAGTGTACCCATTGGGAGATTTCCCCTCTAATCTGTGTCCTATTAGGCAGATTTACCTTAATTTCCTGTCCTATAGCCAAATCAGTAGGTGAGAGGAAATTAAGGGCAATCCATTGGGGCCCCCCAGATCACCAGACATAGGAGTACCCATTGGAAGATTTCCCCTCTAATCGGTGTCCCATTGGGCAGCTTTACCTTAATTTTCTGTACTATAGTCAAACTAGTAAGTGAGACGAAATTAAGGGAATCCATTGAGGCCCCCCAGATCAACAGACCTAAAGTAGTGTACCCATTTGAACATTTCCCCTCTAATCGGTGTCCCATTGGGCAGATTTACCTTAGTTTTCTGTCTTATAGTCAAACCACTAAGTGAGAGAAAATTAAGGGAAATCCATTGGGGCCCCCCCGGTCACCAGACCTAGTGTACCCATTAGAACATTTCCTCTGTAATCTGTGTCCCATTGGGCAGATTTAATTAATTTCCTGTCCTATAGCCAAACTAGTAAGTGAGAGGAAATTAAGGGAATCAATTGGGGCGGCCCCCCAGGTCACCAGACCTAGTGTACCCATTGGAACATTTCCTCTGTAATCTGTGTCCCATTGGGCAGGTTTACCTTAATTTCCTGTCATATAGCCAAACTAGTAAGTGAGAGGAAATTAAGGGAATCAATTGGGGCCCCCCAAGGTCACACCAGACCTAGTGTACCAATTGAAAATTTCCCCTCTAATCTGTGTCCCGTTGGGCAGATTTACCTTAATTTTCTGTCCTATAGCCAAACCAGTAAGTGAGAGGAAATTAAGGGAGTCCATTGGGGCCTCCCCAGGTCACCAGACCTAGTGTACCCATTGGAACATTTCCCCTCTAATCTGTGTCCCATTGGGGGAATTTATTTATTAATTTATTAATTTCCTGCCCCATAGCCAAAAGAGGAAGGGATAGAAAATTAAGGGGATCCATGGGTCACCAGACCTAGTGTTCCCATTGGAAGATTTCCCCTCTATTAATGTCAAATTTTGCATTTTCTTTTACCTTCAAAAATAATGATAAACAAGACAAATAGAGGGTGAACTTTCCTAACGGAAGCACAGCCAGCTCTAATCCCTCTCCACTCTACCCACAATTACAAAAAAACGGAAAAAAAAACCCAGTGATTTTTATTTAATTTTTTAAACCCAGTGTGATCACACAGAGGGCGGGGGAACAGTCTAGAAGGGGGTTCTTCAATAATCCTGGAGTTGAGCTCTCATTAGCAAAATCAGAGTTATAAAAAAGGCAAAGTGCAATTTATAACTTGTTTTTTATACAGTGGGAAAAATAACTATTTGATCCCCTGCAGATTATGTAAATTTGCCCACTTACAAAAAAATGAAGGGTCCATATTTTTTATCATTGGTGTATTTTAAATGATAGAGATAGAATATCAACCAAAAATCCTGAAAAAACACATAATACAAATGTTATGTTACAAATTGAGTTGCAGTTCAGTGAGTAAAATAAGTATTTGATCCCCTACCAAACAAAATAATTCTGGCTCCCACAAACTGGCTACAGTAGGTGCTCATGTGGTACACAGATTAGTCCTGTCAATGTAAGAAGATGCTCCCAACGAAAACTCATTAATTGTATAAAAGATACCTGTCCACAGAATCTCTTTCTTCCATTCAAACCCTCACCATCATGGGCAAGACCAAAGAGCTATGAAAGACATCAGGGACAATATTGTAGACCTGCACAGGAACGATCATGAGAAAAGTGAGGGATCAGCCCAGAACTACACGGGAGGAACTTGTGAACGATCTGTGGTGGTGGGGGGACTCTGGCTACAATGTGTGGTGGGGGGACTCTGGCTACAATGTGTGGTGGTGGGGGGACTCTGGCTGGAAAATGGGGACATTTTGCTGCATTAGTAGACATGGGCAGGCTGCATTTTTGGGCACAAATAAAGTTGTTGTTAATATTTATTTTTATAACTCAATTCTACATAAAACATTTAAGTGACATTTTCATGAGATTTCTGAGGGCGTGTCTAGGGGCGGGATTAAAGGGGGGGACATGGTAGGGGTTGGGCGGGGCAAATGGTGGCGAGTATGCCTTGAGGCTTGGCTAGTAGCTCAGGACTTGAAATTTTGAGCCCTGCATTGTACATTATATACCACTGTAATAGAGTGGATTAAATGATTTTACAAACATTTTAAACTAGGGCTTATTTTTGGGGTAGGGCTTATATTGCAGCCCTTCTGGAAAAAAACGCTAGGTCTTATTTTCGGGGAAACACGGTATTACTATTCTCTTTGAAGTGTCCCAGGTCTGTTACAATCCTATAGTGTGTACTAAAAAAAGAAATTGTTCGCTGCTAAAAAGTGTTATGTACACACGATCAGATTTTCTATCGGAAAAACCTTGGATGATTTTTCCAACGGAATTCCACTCAAGCTTGGCTTGCATACACACGGTCACACAAAAGTTCTCTGAACTTTCGACCGTCAAGATCGCGGTGACGTACAACACTACGACGAGCCGAGAAAATGAAGTTCAATGCTTCCGAGCGTCGAATTGTTTCCGAGCATGTGTCAGGATTTTGTGCGTCGGAATTGCTACAGACGATCGGAATTTCCAATAGGATTTTTTCTGTCGGAAATTTGGAGAACCAGCTCTAAAATTTTTGTTGGCGGGAATTCGAACAGGAAAAGTCCGATGTAGCCTACACACGGAATTTCGGAATTTCAGACCAAAAGCTCACATCCGACTTTTCTTGTCGGAAATTCTGAGCGTGTGCATTAGGGTTTGGCTTGAAGAAAAAGTGGCAACCCTAATTGGGACAATGCCGTTGCCGGCAATAGGCTGCGATTTGACATGTCGAATTGCGCCGATGTGAACGGGGGGCTTACTTCTTCTTTATAAACAGGTTTGCTAATCATTTATGTGGCACAATGAGTATCCAGGTGACACAGGAAGCTGCAAAAGCTACAGCGTTGTCACCTGCCTGGATCTGAAGTGCTTTGAATTGTAAAAACCGATGAAGAAAAACGACACATATTTCAGCTGACAAAAACAGATCTCAATTGCGTCTCTCTCTGTTTAAGGAGGTTTCCTCATTATGATAGGTTACAGCAGACTGGGGAAATGATCTAGACTCGGGAGCCTGTGCTGCATTTTAATGTATCCAGCAAGGTGCCGTTTTCTTTCCAGGAGACCCTCTTCCGCCCCTCCGTTTCGCCATTTTTTTGTTTTTAAACGGAGTGCTAAGTTTGGGCGAGGATGTCTTATTAAATGCAATCTGCATCCCCCCCCCCCCCCCCCGAAATCTAAACATAAAGCTGCCTGCCAAAAAACGACGGCCGTGCATCCTTAAAAGGCACTGGCGAGGTGCGATGAGTAGCGACCGCTGGCTGTGCTTTGCGTGAATGTAAAACACCTAATAATAATCATGGCCTGAATAGATAATGAATCTTGTCCATTTACAGCACTCTCCCTGTGATTAAATGCCTCGAGGGACGCAGGGAGCATGCTCATTTTAATTTGAAAATCTGTTCGCAGATATATTCATCTTACAATTATAGGTTAGGCTAATAGGTAATCAGGCCAATCTCCAAACAGATTCATTTCTTCTCTTTGTAATACCCAGGGACACATTTAAATGCAGACAACTCCCAACAACACTGATGAAGATACCGAGTGCTGCACGGCAAAAAAAAAAAAAAAAAACACGTACCGACTGTCACCGCTATCCGTAGGAGGAGGAGCGAGAGTCGGAAAAAGTTTCAGCTACCAAAACAATTATGTTCAAGAGCGCTTGTCAATCTCACGCACAACGCTGCCACAGTATACAGATGTAGCGCCGGGTTACTTCCAAGTACCGGTGCTAAAGAAATTTAAAGGGTAATCAGAGTGTAAGGACTCTGATTTCAATTATAATGTTTGAATTTGGGTCTCTGGGGTGTTGATGCCACCCCAGGACAACAGGTGGCAGAAGTGGAGTTGAGGTTCGGGTGCTTTTCCCCAGCAGCCTATCGGGAGGGGTTTTTCCTCACTGTGCATGCTGGGGGAGGGGATATATGGGACAGACGCCATTTTGGTCTACGTTTTTCTTCACGTGTGGCGCCCACCTTTAGGGTAGCCATACCACGGCGCCCCGGCAAAAATGGCCTTCCAGGCCGGGGTGTGCGTGCTACGTGGAGTTCCATGTTCCGGGGTCGTGTTGGCCCGGAGCATTTTGGCTGTGGCTGGGGCCCAGTGATTGACTGGGTCCCAAATCTGAAGAGGTCCCAAGCGTTGTTCTGTAAGAAGAAGCTGTTCGGTGGAGAGTCTGCCTGAGGATTACCAAGAGAGGCTGGTGTTCCAAGAGGGTTCTGACCATCCGCCGGGGACCAAGGTAACCGGGTGCTGAGAGGCTGGACGTCGGTCGCCTATCAGCCGGTAACCCACTGAACTACCTGAAGGAGATCAGGTGCCGAATCTCCATGGTTGCAGCCGAAGGGAGGGTCTGTGGCAGAGACCTATTCCCAAGTACCGAGTGACGTCTGGCTGCCAGGCTTGTGAGAGAGGCCTGTCCAGGTGCATTATGCCCATTCCGGCTGGAGTGGCGAGAGAAGAGGTTGTCGTTTGAAGCAGGACAGTTTCCTTATTATTCACGCCTGAATCTGTTATTCCTCATTTCTACTATTTCTACATTTCTCACCGAGTTTTACTGTTTTTGCCCAGCTGGGTAATAAAAGCACAAGAAAAAGACACCTGCTGTGTGGACATTCCATTACAACTCTCATCAACTACCCTAGACGGCGGAGTCACAGAGGTAACATGCCACCCAAAACAAAATAGCAGCTCCTTCGGGGGTACCTCTACACAGACAACACCAAAACTGTTCCCCGGGGGCCATGTGCTGCCCTTCGGTAGTTGTTGTGTGACTCCTCCATGGATAAGAGTAGGAGGAGAATTTGTAAGAGATCGTTCACATGTGTGGCAAGGTACTGCCACTCTTCGCTTTTCAGAGTTGCCCGACAGGCAGTGAGGAGGCGTTGCATTCCCTCTTTGCCACATACTTTAACCCCCTAGACCCTGCACTAGTGCAATGCAACCCCCTGTGAATTGAACAAGGTTGCAGGGTGCTTGCAACACGACCCCATTCACGCAAATCGGTGTTAACGCAGTTTGTACCAATAATTGTATCAATTGGTAGCGTTGGGAGCACTGGCTTGCTGAATTCCATGCTTGCCTCTCTGCGCTGCGTTGGCGTAGCGTACAGTAGTTATTCTACGGCGGTGTAATGTGCAACCACACTCTGTGAATCTGAGCCATAGTGTTTATTGATCTATTTTGACCAAAAAAATCAAGGAAGAAAAATCTCTATGGTGCTTTACCTTCATATATATATATATATATATTGCAATTAAAATCTGACACGGGTTCTAATCCTTCCCCATTCTATCCAAGTCTAATTTAAAGTTTTGGCTTTACATAAAGCTCTCCATTTTGGTGAATCCAATACAGATCATGGGTTGGTCCGACATTGTTTACAGATAAAGCACAAGACACAAATTCCAGATAAATTATTATTTTGAATATTATTTCTGCAGCCATACAGCCCTGAATGAATGATGTGAATCATCAAAGCAATGTTTACTTCGCACATTTACACGTTGTTACACAGCTATGGAAAGCCGAAGGCTGCTGAAACCAGCTGCTGACGGATGCTGTGCAAACCTACAACATTATCATAACATTGTTTTTTTGTGTTTTTTTTTTACTACCAAGTCCGGTTTCATTTCTTACAGCCTTGATTAAGGGAGTGGAGCTACAGCCCATGAAACGCGTTGGCTCCTATAAACAATCTGTCTTTGGAAACAACTTGTATCTCGGCTTGAATATCATCTTTAGCTCCAATCAAGACCCAAGGTGATCATGGAACTCCTTTGCTGTGCAGAAGCTTCCATATTGAAATTCTCATTATTCACAAACTCTATATCAACAGTACCACCATACTTTTGGATTAAATTATAGTATAAAATAAAGACAAAAAAAAACTCCTTTCCCCCCACAGCCAGCCCATTCACAAAGCATAGCGCGATTCACACATGAGCAGTAGGAAACCGGCAGTAAAGCCTTGCGGCTTCACTGCCAGTTTCCCATAACCCAAGATGGCGGCCCCAGCACCCTAGAGCCAACTATTGAATCGGCTCGGGTGAGGACGCCGCCAGATGCCTGGACAGGTAAGTGCCCTAATAGTAAAAGTAGGCAGCTGCAGTATTTGTATATGCTGACTTTTAATTGTCTTTTTTTTGGGGGGGGGCGGAACTCACAAAAAAAACCTCTAAGACCCCTTTCACACTGGGGTGCTTTGAAAGGCGCTATAACGCTAAAAATAGTGCCTGCAAAGTGCCCTGAAACAGCAGCGGTGCTGTGTCTCCACTCTCCAGGCTCTAGCAGGACTGTAAAAAAAGTCCTGCTAGCAGCATCTTTGGAGCTGTGTGTATACCGCTCCTCCACCACTCATGCCCATTGAAATCAATGGGCACCTCGGCTATACCGCCGGCAATGCACCTCTGCAGAGGCCCTTTGTGGTGGTTTTAACCCTTTCTCGGCTGCTAGCGGGGGTAAAAGCACCCCGCTAGCGGCTGAATAGCGCCGCGAAATTGACGGTAAAGTGCCGCTAAAAATAGCGGCGCTTTACCCGCCGACGCACCCACCGCCCCGGTGTGAAAGGGGCCTAAAGGTGACCTAACACTGGACTTCCCCCCAATCCCCAATGTACTTACCTCCCAAGATTCTGAGCTGTCAAGGCTCCCACAGGCCAACCAACAGTCCGGGGATTTGAAACCCTGATTCTTCTTATTTATTATTTATTATAATTGTTATTTATTTATTGGATTCTGTAATAAAAGGCTGCTATAGCCACCATTACGGCTCTTTTAGAGGATGGTAGAGCAGCGGTTGGCAGGCATTCAGAAGGTGATAATGCCACCTCCTGAATGCCTGCCCCCCCAACCAGTGTTTTTTCAATTTCCAAGGGAGAGTTGACCAAACTTTTGACTGTAACGGACATGTTTGACAGGTGGTGCTGCCTGTCGGAGAGATAGGGAAGGTAGAAGAACGGAAAGACCGCAACTCAACCCCGTTTTCACCACCCTCTAGCTGCCCGTGTTCAAGCCTTTAATCTCCATTTTGATGTGGTCCATGTTTGTAATGGGGGTACATCATGTACTGTATGTGTATACATAGGAAATGTCCTAACTTTCCCATTAGCGGGCTTCATCTGAAGTACTGTGTGATGAAGTCATTTAACATAACCGAGGGTGCAGGACACAAATTCTGAATAAATTATTATTTTGAACAAAATCATTTGTGAAGTCACAAAGCTCTCAACTAGTTATGTGAATCATCAAGGTAATGTTTAAACACCCTAACATTCCCAGATGAGGGTAGGAGCCGATGTCCCGGCAGCCTCCCCCCACAGTGCTTCAGAGGATGTAACATGGACGGCACCATGTTCCACACATGGTGGACATGCCCAAATGGGCGAAGGTTCTCGATACGAACATACAACTTCATATGCTCATTGACCCAAGTGAATCTCATTTAATCACCTCTACAGGCACTGTTGGGACGCCCAGTGGTGGGGACATCAAAACAAATGAAGAGATTCATAGCTTTCATATTCGTAGCAGCAACAATATCTATAGCCAAATCTTGGAAGTCTCCTACGATCCCTTTCCACCTGCTAAAATCCAAATTATCTTGGATAATGGTGAATGAACTCCTCTTGGAAATTCTCAACGATAAGGTTGCTTTGTTTGTCAAAATATGGGACCCTTGGATTAACTACCTTTCAGCTACATAATACGCTTTTCTTCAGGGTCAGAGTGCACCCCCCCTTCACTATCCTCTACTCTTCTTTCTGTCATCTCCTTTTCTCTTTCTTTCCTCTCTCAATCTGAATGTGCCTTTCTGTGGGCTCTTGGACCAATTTTGGCCCCTGGGAACACTAGGAAGTTAAGCTAATGGGTTGCTTCTAGCAGAGGGATTTACCCATCACAGTTCTCCATGCTATACATCTGGGTACTATCTGTAGTCAGAAGAGGAGCCCCAAAATTATAACTGCACTATATATGTGTCTTCCCCCACCAAGCGCTGAATATTTCCAGCGTGATAAGTGGGGAAGACACAGAACAATTTAAAACCCTGTCACTCGATGTTATCCCTACATTTCATAAGCTCTACAGCAGGGGTGCCCAACCAGTGGCCTGGGGGCCACATGTGGCCCGCGGAGCCCTCTGATGTGGCCCGCGACCTCCTGCTCTGGGATGGCTGTTTGGCAAGCCCAGATTGCAGGTTGCCGACCTGCCAGCCAAGAGCATCAGTGTTGTAAATGAAGCCAGCGGTAGAGGAAGCAAGTGGCTTTTTAGAAAGTGCACCACACCTGCAGGATATAATAGACGTCTATGGTAAAGTGCAGCTAACCGGCGGGAAAACCACAAGTACAATGCGCCGCAATAGACCACAGACCATCAGTGCAAAAGCAGCCTAAGGCCTCGTACACACGATAGGTTAACCAGAGGACAAAGGTTTGACGGACCATTTTCATCAGTCAAAACTGATCGTGTGTGGGCCCCATAGGTTAAAAAAAAGCCAACTTGTTTTAAATTTAACCGATGGATTCCTAACCGATAGGTCAAAACCAGTCGTTCGTAGGCACAACCATCGGTTAAAAATCCACGCATGCTCAGAATCAAGTTGACACATGCTTGGATGCATTGAACTTCGTTTTTTTCAGCACGTTGTCGTGTTTTACGTCACCACGTTCTGATACGATCGTTTTTTTAACCGATGGTGTGTAGGCGCGACGGACCATCAGTCAGCTTCATCGGTTAACCGATGAAAACGGTCCATCAGACCGTTCTCATCGGATGGACTGATCATGTGTATGAGGCTTTAGGCCGCTTTCACATGAACGGTCCAACCCAATCGGAGCGGCAGATGTAAACAGACTTGTTTACACCTGCCTACCTCCAATCCGATCTGCTAAAAAAACAGAAGTTGATCTGCCCCCTTCTACCTGATTGGATCGGAGGGCCCATAGAGTTGATTGGGCTATATCTGCTTTGTACATGCAGAATGGACACAGACCTGTCATCTGCCCACTCCGCTCATTGTGGCCCGCGACTGGTTACTAAGTCGCTTAAGTGGCCCTCGGCCATCAAAAGGTTGGGCACCCCTGCTCTACAGTGTATACCCAAGGTTCCTCCTTTTGTTTGTTTTTTGTCCTTTTTTTCGGTTTAGGTTTGACCTTTTCATGTATATCTAATATGTGGACGATGATACATAAAGCTTCACATAAAAATAAGATTGTCAGTGATGCAACCGAATCATAACCGATTTGTTAGGCCCTGTACAGATGAGCGGATATCCGATGAAAACGGTCCGCCGGACCGTTTCCATCGGACATTTATGCTTCGGATTTTGATCTGATGGCTGTACACACCATCAGATCAAAATCCCTGCAGAAAACATACGCGGTGACGTGGCCGCGCCGTCGCCGCGACGATGACGCGGCGACGTGCGCGACCCAGGAAGGTAAATACTTCCACGCATGCGTCGAATCACTTCGACGCATGCGAGGGATGGGGATTGGTCTGACTTATCCGGTGAGTCTGTACAGACGACCGGATAAGTCCGACAGACAGGTTTCCAGCGGATAGATTTCTTAGCATGCTAAGAAATTTTTATCCGCTGGAAAACGGTCGGCTGAACAAATGTCCGCCGAAAAATGTCCGCTAGGCCGTACACACGACCGGATTTATCTGCTGGAACTGATCCGCGGATAAATCCCAGCTGACAGATCCGGTCGTGTGTACGGGGCCTTAATGTACAATTACTTCCTATTACAACGGTAACTGCTGATCTTGTACGTGTTAAAAAAAATTCTGAATAAAAATATTGGAAATTAAACGTCCTAAAATGCATCTTACAGGGGACAAAAAAAAAAAGCCAAACTTTGATTGGCTGCTACAGAGAACAGATTTTCCTTTTTAGAAACCTTCATGCTTACGAGGCCTCACTACTTCACAATTAAAGGGTTAATTATCTACTTCCGACTAGTAACACCCTCTTGTAACTGGCAATGTTTATATAACAGATTCCAACCAAAGTAAAGTACAACCTGTCTCCATATAATATATTAATATTAATGTATGCATTCAAAACACACCAAGTGCAAATAAATCATTTCAACAGCTTTTTTTTCTTTCTTTCTTCCAGAGATCGCAGTCTGAATATGGTATAGGCTACGTGACAAAGTGCCCAGTGACACGGGGGGGTTGATAGAGGAGACACAGGCTGGAAGAGGGGGGCATATCATGGACATATAAACTCTCTGGCCGCTTTCAATCGCTTGGTAACACAAATTGCTAATCAGCCAATCACATGGCAGCAACTCAATGCATTTAGGTAGCTAGACGTGGTGAAGACAACTTGCTGAACTTCAAATCGAGCATCAGAATGGGGGAAGAAAGGGGACTTAAGTGACTTTGAACGTGGCATGGTTGTTGGTGCCAGACGGGCTAGTCTGAGTATTTTAAAAACTGCTGATCTACTGGGATTTTCACACACAACCATTTCTCGGGTTGACAGAGAATGGTGGGGAAAGGAGAAAATATCCAGTGAGCGGGAGTTGTGTGGAGGAAAATGACCTGTTGATGTCAGAGGTCAGAGGAGAATGGGCAGACTGGTTCCAAATGATAGAAAGGGAACAGTAACTCAAATGACTACTTGTTACATCCAAGGTATGCAGAATACCATCTCTGAACGCACAACACATCAAACCTTGAAGCATATGGGCTACAGCAGCAAAAGACCACACCGGTTGCCACTCCTGTCAGCTAAGAACAGGAAACTGAGGCTACAATTCTTGCAGGCTCACCAAAATGTTGCCTGGTCTGCTGTGTCTCGATTTCAGCTGCAACATTCAGATTGTGGTGTCAAAATTTGGCATAAACAACGTAAAAGTATGGATCCATCTTGCCTGCTATCAAGTGGTGGGTGGTGTAATGGTGTGGGGGATATTTTCTTGGAACACTTGGGGCCCCTTAGTACCAATTGAGCATCATTTAAACAACACGGCCTACCTGAGTATTGTTGCTGACCATGTCCATCCCTTTATGACTACAGTGTCCCCATCTTCTGATGGTTCCTTCCAGAAGGATAATGTCACCATGTCACAAAGATCCAATCATCTCACCACTGGACAATGAGGTCACTGTCCTCCAATCATCTCACCACTGGACAATGAGGTCACTGTCCTCCAATGGCCTCCACACTCACCACATCTCATCCAATAGAGCATCTTTGGGATGTGGTGGAAGGGGAAATGGGCATCATGGATGTGCAGCAGACAAATCTGCAGCAACTGTGTGATGTTATCAAGTCACTATGGAGCAAAATCTCTGAGGAATGTTTCCAACACCTTGTTGTATCTATTCCACGAAGAATGAAGGTACTAGCAAGGTGTACCTAATAAAGTGGCCAGTGAGTGTACATAAATTAGCAATTTTCTACTTGAGCTGCAAAAGGCAGCAAACGGATCAGAAAGAAAAAAAAAATACATCCAACCCACACTGATAAATACATGGACGGGAGGCTGTCAGCAAGGAACAGCAGAGCATTGTACCGGGGTAGTTGCTGGTAGCAGCAGGAAAATAGAAGGTTAAATGGCAATTTTTAACTAAAAGCATTGAAACAACGCAGGTCTATTTTTCACCATGCCGAGACAAAATCATCTATTAAAGGGAAGTTCAATACCGGTCGTGTTAGTAGAATTTTGGTAAAAGACGATTCACGTTTTTCATCCTCGTGCTTTTCAGTCCGTTACAGCGTGACGAATGTGCCATCTCCATTACGAACGCGATTTTGTCTCATACTTGATTCAGAGCATGCATGGAATTTTGTGCGTTGGAATTGTCCACACACGATCGGAATTTACGTGAATGGGTTTTGTTGTCGGAAAATTTGAGAACCAGGTTTCAAAGTTTTGTTGTCGAAAATTCCCGATAACAAATGTCCGATGGAGCCTACACAAGTTGGAATTTCCGACCAAAAGCACCCATCGAACATTTGTTGTCGGAGATTCCGAGCATGTGTACGTGGCATAATAGATGAAAAACGAGCTGGGAGTGCCCGCCTAGGTGCAACATCAATCAGAATTGATGCACCTGCAAACCCAAAACAGGAAGTGTTTAATTTAATGTCTGGTCCATCAAGTGTGGGCAAATCTGCACTAACACCCAAGGCATCAAAGAAGATCCACAGGAGATGTGTGTCTGGGTCTACCAAGAGCCCACTAATCCAGCCGTTTATATAGTCTTACAGATGCAACCAATTTATAATGATGATGCGGCCCGCAAAAAAATTTAGTTTGACACCAATACTTTACAAGGTAGTATAGAATAGGCATGGAAAAGGGTTGGGAGTAGATTTAAAGTGTTACTAAACCCAGGAGCCTGCATTTATTATATCTGGTCTCCCCAGGAGCCTGCATTCATTATATCTGGCCTCCCCAGGAGCCTGCATTCACTATATCTGGCCCCCTTAGGAGCCTGCATTCATTATATCTGGTCTCCCCAGGAGCCTTCATTTATTAAATCTGGCCTCCCCAGGAGCCTGCATTCACTATATCGGGTCTCCCCAGGAGCCTGCATTCATTATATCTGGCCCCCTTAGGAGCCTGCATTCATTATATCTGGCCCCCTTAGGAGCCTGCATTCATTATATCTGGTCTCCCCAGGAGCCTGCATTCACTATATCTGGTCTCCCCAGGACCCTGCATTCACTATATCTGGTCTCCCCAGGAGCCTGCATTCATTATATCTGGTCTCCCCAGGAGCCTGCATTCACTATATCTGGTCTCCCCAGGAGCCTGCATTTATTATATCTAGTCTCCCACAGTACCCAGAACACGAAAATGCAATTATTTTAGTAAATATAAACTGCTAAATACCTTTTCTTATCAGCAGTATATAGCAGCTTTGTGACTTATATCAGTGACTGGTTAAAGCATGTAGGAGGAGTTTTCATTCTCCTTTGACTGTCCTATGTGGCTGCAGGACGCCTGACCCTCTGTCTGGACAGTGCTGATTGGTCCTGTGTTGATCACATGGTGCCTTCCTAGAGGAAAAAATACTCTCTAGCAATACACACCAAACTGAGCATGTGCAGAGTGATTCCAAGGCTATGTACTATCAAGATATGGATTGGGGACTGTGAAGACAAGATCAAACAGCCTTTTTACACAATGTGGAGGATTAACCCCTTATGCCACGCACACCCGATCGAATTTCTCGGCGGTGAAAACACCGCTGAGAAACACGATGGGAAAGTTGAGGACACATGTCCGGTTTTCCCTAAAGGTTTTCTCTTGGTTGAGAAAACCAGCCTTGTGTAGGTTCCCTAGCAGTGTTTCCCTATGGGAAAACTGCCGGCCCAAAAAACGGCGCGATTCGAGACGAGAAAAATGTTCTCGTCGTGATTCTCTGCGGTTTTCTCATTGGGAAAACTGCTGGTGAGCCTACATGGCTGTTTTTCTCGTCCAAGAGAAAACATGACAGTTTTCACGACGAGAAAACTGATCGTGTGTACGCGGCTTTAGTTTCCACAGTGAGTATAACAAGCATGCTTTACTTCATATACAGACTGATTTTACTGTTGTGAGTTTAGTAACACTTGACTTGCCTTCCACTTTAAGACAACACAAGATGAGGTTCTAGTTTTAAAGGAAGTCTGGATATAGACTGGCAGACATCACATGGAGGAATGACAGGTGACGAGACATCTGGACGTCCATGGTCTTCATAGAAGTATGTGCCAGGTGATGTTTTTTGGCCGAATGAAGGCAGCATCTGCATAGTAACACATTCTTCCCCCCCCCTCTTTCTCTACAGAAGAAAGGAATGCTCAGAGCCCACATGCAGAGATACTTTCCAACAAATTGATAAATCTCTGTGTGAGATAACAAGAACTTCCGATGGTCGAAAACGCTCATTATTGCCCCCAAGGGGAGCCGTACATGGGCTGATCACTGCCTCATCATACCGGATTGTTTCAAATCTGGCTTCGTACAGTCATGCTGAGGGCCTGGTTACAGCAGCAGGACTTATCAACGTCGGCCATTAATACATGAGAGTTAATAAGGTGTGAGAAGCGTTTTTTACAATGTTGCGTTTTGCAAGCATTGTGAGGTAAGTTGTATGTATATTTAGATATGCTGCCCATTTTTTTTCCCAAACGTATTTTTTTTTTTTTTACAAGCTATTGTGCTCCACTGCAATTTTGTTTCCGCTATTGAAAGAGTGCTTTGGTTCAACCATTACAGTGAGCTGTGGTAGCTTGCAGTAAATTCAGGGCATCGTGACCATGTGAAGAGGCCTCTCAAGAAGAGACACAATAGGAAGTGGGAGGAAATCTCTCCAAGGTAAGAAAAATAATCTCTTAGAAAGTTACCACTAGAATTGTCCTATTTTTACCTCTGCGCTACACATTTTCGATGTGAGCCCCGTTGGTGACCCGAAAGATGACTGCCATTTACGATTGCTGAAGATACTGTCACTGGTTGCTCCTACCTGGACATGATTACAGAATGGCATATGCCACAGATGTAGGAAGATCTGCCCCACCTAGTCTTTCAGCAGGACAGTGCTCCTCCTCATTTCTACTTGTATATTTGCCGATACTTGAATAACGATACCCTACCAGAACGTTTGATCGGCTGTGCAGGAAGGAACAACTCACCAATGTTCCCCTGGCCTCTGTAATCACCAGATGGACTTGGTGTATGTCCCCTCCAAGACCTGAAAGACCAGTGGAGTCAATATCCGAGGACATGCTGTGTCTGGACAGAACTGGAGTACCATCTCGAAACTTGTTGTCAGTGCCGGGACAAGGTCTTTCTGCTCCAAGGGCAAAAATACCAAAAAACAAACAAACTGCGCCCCCTCCTCCGTTCATTATGTGCAAGCTTAGGGCATCCTACACCCAGCAGTCACTCACTTGTTAAAATCACTGCCGCTGTCACTACTCCTGTCAGCCCAGGGCAGCCGCCCCTCCCACCCACCCCTTGTCCCGGCCCTGCCTGTTGTATCTCCAATGGGGCTCAGATTGGAAAACGTGGACAATTAACATGTTTTGTCATCTTAATACAGTTGTGTTAGGTTCAGTCCGCTATGAATGAATCAGCTTTACTTTTGCACCATCCTTTTAAAATCACATTGTATTTTTGATGTCCCATCACTTTCAGCTTCAGGGACAATGCTCACCTGGACAAACAGAAAGGTATATCTTCCCAATGGCTACACATATAACCTGCTAGAGGTTCTAAGTCTGTCCTGATCCATCCAAAGCGGAAAGGAAAAAAAAATGTTGGCTTTAGATACACTTCAAAGTTTTGTAACGTCCAAGCTATTTCAGTCTAAACAGTCCCTCAGGAGTAACATGGTTTTCTAGACCAGCAGGAAGTTGACATAAGACAAACAGCATCCTCACAAATACAGGTTTGTTATTACCCAGTCTACCAGACTGACAGACAAATGCTTGTACAGATCATTTCTTTAACACAATAGCCCTGTATGAATGCATATAAAAGATTCACAGAGATTTTATATTCCACCACCTGCATTGAACCTTTTGAGATCTCTTGCATTCTAACCCTTTTTCGAACACTATGGACCTTCACACAAACACTATAAAATTGCAGAGTTCCTCAAGGAAAGACAACCTTTTAACCATTACCCTACTTGCTCCTTTCACCCTTCCCAACACCCAACCTCCGCCTCCCTGTCAACAAATTCATAGATTGGAACCCCTCTCCCCCATTCTTCATTAAAAAGTGAGAGTTCCCCCATCCCTCAGAGAGTAACTTTACCCTACCTGCCCCTATCCTTTTTTGCCTCTACTATTTCATCCTTAACATCCAACCATATCACTTCCCTGTCCACAAATCGTATATAAAAGACTCACAACGAAGCCTCTGGCTTTACCACCCTATTCCAACCTTTACAAACGTTATGGACCTTCACACCACACACTACAAAATTGCAGAGTTCCTCAGGGAAAGACAACCTCCTAACCTTTACCCTACTTGCCCCTACCCTTTCACCCATCTTAACATCCAACCGACTCACAACGATTTGCAGACGTTCTATCCCACCCCCTGCATTGAACCTTTTTGAGGCCTCTGGCCTTCCAACCCTATTTCAAACTTCACAAAGGCTATGGACCTTCACACCTCAAAATCAAGGAGTTCCCTAGGAAAAGACAACCTTTTAACCTTTACCCTACTTGCTGCTACCCTTTCGTCCCTTCTTAACACCCAACTTTCCCCCCTCTCTGTGCACAAATCCATAGATAGAAACGCCTTGTCCCCACCCCTTATAAAAATGTAAGAGTTCCCCCATCTCCCAGAGGGTAAACCCTCCCTGCCCCTATCCTTTCTTCTCTCTTTCACCCTTTTTAACACCCAACCACCCCCCTTCTCTGTCCATAAATTGTATATAAAAGACTCACAAGGATTTGAAGACATTCTAGCCGAAACACCGTACGCCTGAAGCTCAAAACAAGTCCCTGACCCTTTTTTTCAGGCGGCTTCGGCGTTCCGACAATGTTAAATCACCCCTCCAGCGAAAACAAGGTGAAAAAACGAAGTGTTTTGTCGCGGCAAAACGCTGCAATTTGTCGCGGCAAATCGCGATACAAAACGCTGCGCTAAAGTGTGAATGCAGCCTTAACCTGTACTCTTCTTGCCCCTGCCCTTTTGCCATTCTTAACACCCAACCTTCCCCACCTACCTATTCACAAATCCATAGATAAGAACCCCTCGCCCACATACTTCATAATAAAGTGAGAGTTCCCCAATTCCCCAGAAGGTAAACTCTTAACCTTAACCCTACCTGCCCTATCCTTTCTTCCCTCTACTGTTACATCCTTCTTAACACCCAACCACCCCCCCCCCCCCCCGTCCACAAAGCCTATATATAAAAAAAAAAACACCCTGTGCATTGAGGCCTCTGGCTTTCCCACCCTATTTCAACCTTCACGAATGCATTCACACTACAAAATCGAGGAGTTCCTCAGGGAAAGAAAACCTCTTTACCTTTACCATACCTGCCCCTACACTTTTGCCCTTCTTAACACCCAACCATCCCCACTCCATGTCCACAAATTGTATATAAAAGACTCACAACAATTTGAAGACTTTATATCATGCCCCCTTGGCCTCATGAGGTTCAATGCATGTTTTTTTTTTTTTTTTTTATATATATTATTTGTGCCCCTACCCTTTTGCCCTTCTTAACCCTCTCCCTGTCCACAAATTGTATATAAAAGACTCACAACAATTTGATGACTTTATATCCCACCCCCTGCTTTGAACCTTTTGAGGCCTCTGGCTTTCGCACATTATTTCAAGCTTTACAAACGTTACACACTACACAATACACACTACAAAATCTCTAAGTTCCTCAAGGTAAGACAACCTTTTTAACCTTTACCCTTCTTGCCCCTACCCTTTTCGCCCTTAACAACAAACCTTCCCCCGTTCCTGTTCACAAATCCATAGATAGGAACCCCTCACTGCGTCCCAAATTAAAAAGTGAGAGTGGCCCCATCTTCATCTGACGATCTCACAACCTTTTCAGCCCTACAAGTCCACCATAAAATATCCTATGTTATAAAATGTTAAGTCTTGTGTGGTTGTGTATTGTTCTTGTCATCTTCATACTAAAATTTGCTTTCGAGGCTTGTAGAGTATTCATATCCAATTCTTGTAGTTTTACCGACACAATTAAACCCCAATTTGAAAGCCTTGCATGAAATAACATCCAGAAAAAAGTGAACAAAGAAGAAGATGAACTTACCGATTTGGTGAGTCTAGAGCAGCAGCAGCAGCAGATCCTAAGACTCCTTTCTCATGCTGCAGAGACAAAAAAATAGGATATGTACATTTAGACAGTGTAAATGGGACATCTTGTGTCTTCAAAACATCTGAATGACGAGATATGGATTTGGGTGTGGGAATATTTTGTCTTATGTATACATATCAACATATATTCTCTACCTGGCAGGCACAGGCCAAACAAAACACTCATCAGACAGTCCTTTCAGGTGGTGTAAACACAAAATGCAGCCCTGCCATCGGGTATTGTTGGTGGTAGAGGGGGATTTTACATGTGCAGACTGGAAGGGAAGGATCTGGGAGGCAAATCATTAATTATGTGCCGTTATTAAAGCGGAACTCCAGGCTAATGATAAAAAAAACGTCGAAGCATATAGAAAAGAGAACACAAACACACCCTCAAACGGGTTGAACTGGATAGACTAGTGTCTTTATCCAACCTTACCAACTATAAAACATTGAGAGAAGTCTGACCACGGTGCAGAACTGAAGGCAAATATAAAAGGAATGCAGCTCTGCATTCAATAATACATCATAACATTTAGTAAAAAGTGCAAGTATCTGAATTAGAATTGATGTCAGCATCATTCAGTGCCTGTGCAGCAGAGCTCAGAGAAGAAGCACAAGGAGCTAATCAGTTGTGCAGAGTAACAGAGAGATGAGCTCATCAGTCTTCCGCTTCTCCTTAACCGCTTAAGGACCAGCCGCCACAGTTATTCTGCGGCAGGTTGGCTCCCCTGGGCGAATTGCTGCAATTGTACATCGGTCGCTTTAAGACCACTAGGTGGCGTGACCCTGGAGCCCATACACATGCCCAGGGGGCTCGATGCCCGCCAGCCACCCGCGATCGCTCCTGACAGAGACAAAATGGAGATCTGTCAATGTAAATAGACAGGTCTCCTTTCTGTCAGGGGAGGAAAGACAGATCTGCTGTTCCTACTGATTAGGAACAGCGATTGGTCTCCTCCTCCAGGCAGTCACATCCCCCACCTGTTAGAAACACTCCCTAGGGAACTCATTTAACCCCTTGATCGCCCTCTAGTGTTAACCCCTTCCCTGCCAGTGACATTGATACAGTAATCAGTGGCTATTTTTAGCACTGATCACTGTATAAATGTCAATGGTCCCAAAAAATTTCAAAAGTGTCCGATCTGTCTGCTGCAATGTCGCAGTCCTGCTTTAAAATTTTACCAAAAATATGTAGAAGAGTACATATTGGCTTAAACTTATGAAAAAAAAAATTTTTTTTTTGGATGTGTATTACAGCAAAAAGTTAAAAATATATATATTTTTTTTTTCAAAATTGTCTTTTTCAGTTTATAGCGCAATCAATAAAAACCGCAGAGGTGATCAAATACCACTAAAATAAAGCTCTATTTGCGGGGAAAAAAGGACGTCAATTCTGTTTGGGTACAACGTCGCCCCTGGTCATTAAGGGGGAACATCCTTCTTGTCCTTCCGGTCCTAAGTGGTTAAAGTTTTTCTAAAGCATTAAAAAAGGAGTATGGGATTTTTTTTTTTTGTTAGAATGATACTTGAATGAATGAATGAATAACTTGTATAACGCTACAAATGCAAACTAAATCGCCTCAAGGCCACTTACCTAGGTGGATGCTGTCTCCTGCCAGCTCTAACACCGCCAAATCACTCAGGTCTTAATGCTCCATTAGCAAAGGAGAGCTGTTGACTTTCAATCACTGACTCTCGGCTCTGCCCCCTCCCCACTGCGCTCACTGGAGTGCTGGGCTTTGGAGCGTCTGGCATCAACGGCTTTCTGACAGCCTGAGACAGGTACCGGATTTACCGCCCTTCCTGATCAGGCCATTTTTTTTTTTGGCGATACGGCACTGCGTCACTTTAACTGACAGTTGCGCAGTCGTGTGACGTTGTAACCAAACAAAATTTGTGTCATTTTTTTCTCCACAAATAGAGCTTTCTTTTGGTGGTATTTGATCACCTCTGCGATTTTCATTTTTTTGTGCTATAAACAAAAAGAGAGCGACAATTTTGAAAAAAAAAGCAATATTTTTTACTTTTGCTATAATAAATATCCACAAAAATGTTTTTAAAAAAATTCTTCCTCAGTTTAGGCCAATGTATATTCTTCTACATATTTTTGGTTAAAAAAAAAAAAAAAAATCACAAGCGTATATTGATTGGTTTGCGCACAATTTAGAGCGTCTACAAACTATGGGATAGATTTGTGGCATTTGTATTATTAATTTTTTTACTAGTAAAAAAGGACTGCGACATTGCGACGGACAGACCGGACACTTTTTTGGGACCATTGACATTTATACAGCGATCAGAGCTAAAAATAGCCACTGATTACTGTATAAATGTCACTGGCAATGAAGGGGTAACACTAGTGGGGATCAAGGGGTTAAATGTGTTCCCTGGGAGGTGTTTCTAACTGTGGGAGGAGGGGACTGACTAAAGGAGGAGACATATCGCTGTTCTTGATCACTAGGAACAGACAATCACTCTCTCTTCCCCTGTCAGAACGGGGATCTGTTTGTTTACATTGACAGATCCCCATTCTGGCTCTCTGTGGTGGCCATCAGACATCATCGGTCACGGGCATCGGCTCCGGTGCCACGCCACCACTCAATCTATTGCACGAATCTATTTACAGCTGCGGCGATTTGTGCAATAGAGCCAACCTGCCACCGTATAATTATATACGCGCGTATTCATGCTTATTTGCACTTTTGAATACAGCGTTGTCCGACGTTTTTGTACTTCGACGTTTTTTATCTTAGCCAATAGGAAAAATTATCATGTTTTCATCACTTGTTGCTATGTTGGTAGATTTTTTTTATCTTCTGCCTGGGTGAAATGTTCTATTGATTAAAGCGACAAAACGCCCGTAGCAAACTCTTGTTGTCGTGCTAGTCGTTTGAATCGAGCGTTTCCATTACTTTCTATGGGAAATAGAAACGCTCAAAAACGCCCAAACCGCCCGATTCGTGCGACAAAAAAGGGTACGGAACTTATTTGAGCTTCAGGCGTTCGGCGTCAGGCGTTTTGGAGTGGAGATGTTAACCATCTCCATAGGGAATAATGTATTTTTTCCCCTCTAGCGTTTTTGAGCGTCGCACTTCAGGCGACAAAACGCTCAGGTGTGAATGCAGCCTTAGGCTTTCAGCAGGTTGGCCTCTACAAGTTCAGCGGTGCCAAAAACTGCCTACAAATCGAGAGTAACTGAGCATGTGCAGAGAAGGATGAGACTGTGTATTATTGGATTTTAAACAGTATAGACACTTATTTACAGTAAAACCTTGGTTTGAGAGTAACTTGGTTTGAGAGCATTTTGCAAGACAAGCAAAAATGTTTTAATAAATCTTGCCTTGATATACAAGCGATGTCTTGATATAAGAGTAGCGTCATGTCACAACTAAGTATTAAAAAAGAAGAGAGGAGCCTCTAAACGTAGCAATATGGTTACATTTAAAGATGGTATAACCGTACTTATATTTTTGGCACAATAAACCATTTTACTGATTTAAAAAAAAAAAAAAGATGGTATAACATTTAGCACCTTATTGCTACACTTAGAGGTGCTTCTCTTTTATACCCTGTAAAAAAAATGCTTTGATATACAAGTACTTTGGATTACAAGCATGTTTCTGGAATGAATTATGCTCGCAAACCAAGTTTTTACTCTACTAATATTTTACATAGCTATACCTGGAAAAGGGGCCAGCCTGAAGTGACCTAATTTTCTGACTATTAACCACTTAACCCCCGGACCATATTGCTGGTCAAAGACCAGAGCACTTTTTGCGATTCGGCACTGCGTCGCTTTAACTGACAATTGCACGGTCGTGCGACGTGACTCCCAAACAAAATTGGGGTCCTTTTTTTCCCACAAATAGAGCTTTCTTTTAGTGGCATTTGATCACCTCTGCGATTTTTAGTTTTTGCGCTATAAACAAAAATAGAGCGACAATTTTGAAAAAAAAATAAAGAATATTTTTTACTTTTTGCTATAATAAATATCCTCCAAAAATATATAAAAAAAAAAAATTTTTCCTCAGTTTGGGCCGATACGTATTCTTCTACATATTTTTCGTAAAAAAAAATAGCAATAAGCGTTTATTGATTGGTTTGCGCAAAACTTTTAGCGTTTACAAAATAAGGGGTATTTTTATGGCATTTTTATTAATATTTTTTTTTTACTAGTAATGGCGGCGATCAGCGATTTTTTTTCCCGGTACTGTGACATTATGGCAGACACTTCGGAACACTTTTGACACATTTTTGGGACCATTGTCATTTTTATAGCGATCAGTGCTATAAAAATGCATTGGATTACTATAAAAATGCCACTGGCAGTGAAGGGGTTAACACTAGCGGGCGGGGAAGGGGTTAAGTATGTTCCCTGGGTGTGTTCTAACTGAAGGGGGGGTGGCCTGACTAGGGGAAATGACTGATCTTCTGTTCATACATTGTATGAACAGAAGATCAGCATTTCTCTCCCTGACAGGACCGGGAGCTGTGTGTTTACACAGACAGCTCCCGGTCCTCGCTCTGTAACGAGCGATCACGTGTGCCCGGCGGCGATCACGCCCGCCGGGCACACGCACGGGAGTCGGGGGCGAGCGCGTCAAGAGCTGACGTATAGCTATGGGCTCTTGCGCAGGGGAGCCGACCTGCCACTGTAGAACTGCGGCGGCTAGTCGGCAAGCAGTTAAATGAGCAAGTCGGTTGTGTTGCAGTGCTCATGTGATAAAAAAGGGTCAGTCTGATTAGCTACTTCTTCTTTTCTCTATCCAATCACTGGCTCGTGGGGGGACAAGACCTGCAAGAGTTACTTTACTGCAGCAGAGAAAAAGCAGGTCTCTCCTGCCCTGCCAAAACGGGGCTGCAATATGTAGCAGAACTCTGTACATTTTAGAACTGGACAGACAGAATTAGAATCCTTTATCTGGTAAAAAAAAAAAACAGCACCCTTATACGTATTCCATCTGTGTATTTAGCCGTCTGCCTTGAGTACGGCTTTAAAACAGCCCTTACTGAGTAACAAACTCTTAAGCCAAGTGCTCTGTAGCGGGCACCATATGGTGACAGAGACTACCATTGTTAGAATAATCCTCTTGACAGCACTAAGGGAGCCTGCCGAAGTTTCTATGCAAACCATAGTTGGCATGCTCCTAAAAGTTGGGGTATTTCAGGAAGCCGCAATGGTGCTCTTAAGAAGATTATTCTAAACAACAAAAGGTACGCACTTTATGGGGCCTACTCACCAGGATTTAGCTTAGCTTTATAGTTCAAAACTGGTAGGAGTGACTAGAGCCATTCCAGTGTCATCTCTCCCACTTGAGCTGGTGGTAAATTATAAATACTGTACTGGTCTGCTATGGGTTATACTGGGAGTGTCTTCCCTCCGGGGGGAGAATTAGGCTGGGGAAAAAACAGGAGGACATTTGCAGAAATATTATATGTGGGGGCCGGTGGGCTTGGGTGATGATACTTCACCATTCACACCCAGAAGAAAAAAAAATGTTAGATTTCTTAAAACCAGCTGCTGAACGTTGTTGTGCCAAATCACTCACTGCTTAAAAAAAAAAAAAAATATATAGCCAGATTCAGGTAGAGTTACGCCGGCGTATCAGTAGATACGCCGTCATAACTCCGAATCTGCGCCGTCGTATATTTAAGTGTATTCTCAAATTGAGATACACTTAAATCTAGCTAAGATACGACCGCCGGCACCGTCGTATCTTAGCTGTCTATTTACGCCGGGCGTGTACGCTTATTTACGCCTAGAATGCGTAAATCATTCACGAACGTACACTTGCCCGTCGCAGTAAAGATACGCCGTTTACGTAAGGCGTTTTCAGGCCTAAAGATATTCCACCAAAAAGATGGCGCAGCCAATGTTAAGTACGGATGTCGGAACCGCGTCGAATTTCATGTCGTTTGCGTAAGTCGATTCAGAATAGGGCTGGGCGTAATTTACGTTCACGTCGAAACCAATGAGTCTTTGCGGCGTAATTTGGAGCATGCGCGCTGGGTTACGTCCACGGACGGCGCGCATGCACTGTACGTTCAAAACGACAATTACGTGGGGTCATGCCTTATTAGCATAAAACACGCCCACCTCTTCCCAATTTGAATTAGGCGCGCTTACGCCGGCACATTTACGCTATGCCACCGTAACTTAGGACACAAGTGCTTTGTGAATACAGCACTTGCCTCTCTAACTTGCGGCGGTGTAACGTAAATGACATACGTTACGCCCGCACAAAGTTACGCCGGCGTACGTAAATCTGGCTAAGACTATTGCTTGCATCTGCATACTAAAAAATAAAAATAAAATAAAAAATAGTACACACTTGTACAAAAGTTTTGAGAAAGACACAAATATTAATTTTCACAAAGTTTGTTTTTATCAGATGTTACTAATGGTATACTGCAATATAGCTACAAGCATTTCCTTTTTTTTTTCTGTTTCAAATATTTTATTGAATTTTATAATTATCAATTAAATCCTATTAACAGAGCACATACAAAAATTTGATAGAAATAGATATTCTATTAACAGAACATGTACAATAGTATAGTAGAAAAAGGCGTAATCATTTAGGAAAGTAACTCTTACAAATGCAAATGAAAATAGATAACCTAGCGGATTGTAGGATAAGATTATGTAACATGAAGTGTCATAATCATAGCTTCATGGCAGCTATTTGACGATAAGTAATTGAGAAATTAAGTTGAAATAATATAATATAATTATGTCATCTATGAAGAGAATAGAATTGGATGAACCTATAAAGCAGTGGTTTCCAACCTGGGGGTCGAATGTTGATTTGCCAGGGGTCACCGAATCCTGGGCTGCTACTGAAGTCTGCACCACTCTCCCAGACCTTTTGCGGCTGCCCAGCAGGGCTGTCTCTTGAGCCTGTGGCCGCCCAGCTGGGCTGTTCCTGGAGCCCGCGGCTGCCCACTCAGCCTCTTTGCAAGCGACCCTTCAGTTCATGGAATGGCTGGCCCTATCTCCTGATTTCGACCACAAAGTTTGAGACACAGTGAAGCTGAAGACACAGTGAGTAACACTACCTGTGATTATATTTGCCATTAAAAGTCCACATTACAGTTTTTAGATCAGCAGATGACCTTGATCAAGAGCACCTAAGTTGGCTCATCAGAACTCCCCCAGCACTGCCACTGACCCACCCCTCACCAGCACTGCCATTGATCCCACCCCCCATCAGCACTGCCACTCATCCCAACTCCCCGCCAGCACCCCACCAAGGAGTAAGAGAAGGGATACAAATTGAGAATACATGGAAGGGAGAAAAAGAATAAGAGAAAGAACAAGAAAGACAGCTAGAGAGAGGGATGGGGAAAAAATAAGAAATTAGAATAGAGTGAGATAAAAGGGAAAGAAATTAGAAGAAAGAGAAAGAGTGGTACATCCTAAAATGTACCATAAGGGGTTTTAACACCGTATTGCTGCGTACACACAATCAGACATTCCGACAACAAAACCGTGTATTTTTTTTCCCCGGCGGATTGTTCGCTCAAACTTGTCTTGCACACAAATGTCAGAAATTCCGAACGTCAAGAACGCGGTCACATACAACACTACGACGAGCCGAGAAAAGTTCAATGATTCCGAGCATGCATAGAATTTTTGTGCGTCGGAATTGCATACAGACGATCGGAATTTCCAACAAGAACTTTTGTTGTCAGAAAAATTGAGAACCGGCTCTCAAACATTTGTTGTCGGAAATTCTGACAGCAAATGTCCGATGGAGCCTACACACGGTCGGAATATCCGTCCAAAAGCTCATATCGAACATTTGTTGTCACAGATTCCTGACCGTGTGTACGCAGCATATGAGTGGAGGGGAGCACTAAATGTTCATGGGTTAGGGGCCCAAATTACTTGTCTTGCCTTGGGTGCGGATAACCCACGCTACGAAAATAATTTTACTGTTAGGGGTCCCCACAACTTGGAAAATGGTATCAAGGGGTCACGGCACTAGAAAGGTTGAGAACCACTGCTATAAAGAAATATATAAGTTAATGCGTTGTAGAATAGCTGGGGGAATAAACTAGGCTAAACCAGGGCCAAGTTCCTTCTCTTGGCTTGGCTTTATCTGGTGTGAAGGTCAAAAATCCCAACCATTCAAAGCATCTTCTATTACAGTTGGTATATCAGATAATTAACAAGAATAAACCCAGTAGAGGGGATAGGGCACAGAGGGGAGAGAGAAAGAAATGTCCAGGGGGATCAATGGTTAGAGAATCAGGTGAAGGTAATCATAGTAGCGGGGTGGATATTATAATCTCTCAGGGAAAAATTAGTGAACAGTCCAATCCAGGGGGTAAATGATCCAAGGTCTCCATAAGGATTCAAAATTAGAAACTTTATCTAGCAGTATAGCTTCAGTTTTAGCATGTATCATAGATTGTGTGACTCTATGCAGAGAGAGTTTGATTTCCACGCTTTTGCTACAGTTTGTTGAGCTGCCGTGGTTATAAAAAGAAGTAATTTGAATTGGCGGTGCGTTTTGATTTGTGGTTTTGAGAAGTGCTACTGAGGGATCGGGTTTAAGGGTTATATTGAATATAGTAGAAAGAATTTTGAAGATTTCTGACCAAAAAGGAGCTTACTATGAGACATTCCCACCATATATGTACGTGTGAACCAGGAGTAGTACAGCCTCGAAAACCGTGAGAGGAATATTGGGGGGAAATTTGGGATATTCTGGATGGGACCAGATACCACCTAGTTAGCACCTCATTTGTTTCGAGAGCCACTATATTTGGTGTGGCTGATTTAGTTGTTTGCCAAATTTGAAACCAGTCTAGTTCATTTGGTTGAAGATGAAGGTCAGTTTTCCATTTGGTTGTGTATGTTGGAGGAGAAGCGGTTACATGAGAGAGTAATTGTTCAGATATGACAGAAATAAGCCCACGTCTATGGGGGTCCGATTTGCAAGCATTTTCAAAGACTGTGAAGTCAGAAGTTTGTGTGTCAGTGAGTTTGTTGTGTTCCAAAAAAAAAAATTTAATTTGGAGATATCGAAAGGTTTCTGTGGATGGGAGGGAATATGTTTTGCATAAGTCCGGAAATTGTATGATATTTTGAGAATTAAATAAATGATGGACTCCAATTAAACCTACATTTGACCACTCTGAAAAATAATTTGGGAAGGACCAGACTGGGTAGAAGAAGGGTTACGTAAGAATGAGAGGAGGGTCCAAATCTGGTTTTCAATCTGTACCAAATGGAAAGGCTGTGTTTGGTAATAGGTTTTGTGATTTTTCTTCCGCTTTGTAGGAGGTAACCATAGTAAATTTGCAATAGAAAGAGGGTCACAGTCGATTGACTCCAATGATACACATAATGGAATTCCCTTTAGCTACAAGCATTTCAAAAGGGTCAAAGGCTTTTATTGACAATTAAATGAAGTTGATGCAAAGAGTCAATATTTGCAGTATTGACCCTTCTTTTTCAAGACCTCTGCAATTCGACCCCCCCCCCCCCTCCCCGAATCAACTTCTGGGCCACTGATGGCAGCCCATTCTTGCATAACCAATGCTTAGAGGTCGTCAGAATTTGTGTTTTTTTTTTTTTTCACCCTTCTCTTGAGAATTGATCACAAGTTCCCAATGGGATTAAGGTTTGGGGATTTTCCTGGCCTTGGACCCAAAATTTCAATGTTTTGTTCCCCAAGCCACTTAGTTATCACTTTTTCCTTATGACAAGGTGTTCCATCATGCTGGAAAAAACACCAAACTGTTCCTGGATGGTTGGGAGAAGTTGCTCTCGGAGGATGTTTTTGTGCCATTCTTAATTCATGGCTGTGTTCTTAGGCAAAATTTGGAGTAAGCCCACTCCCTTGTCTGAGAAGCAACCCCACACATGAATGGTCTCAGGATGCTTTACTGTTGGCATGACACAGGACTGATGGTAGCGCTCACCTTTTCGTCTCTGGACAAGGTTTTTTCTGATGCCACAAACAAACGGAAAGGAGATTTATCAGAGAAAATTACTTTCCCCCAGTCCTCAGCAGTCCAATCCATGTACCTTTTGCAGAATATCAGTCTGTTCCTGATGTTTTTCCTGGAGAAAAGTGGCTTCTTTGCTGCCCTTCTTGACACCAGGCCATCCTCCAAAAGTCTTCTCCTCACTGTGCGTGCCCCAAAGTACTCACACCTGCCTTCTCCCAGTCCTGAGCAAGCTCTTCACTGGTGGTTCCCCCGATCCCGCAGCTGAATCAACTGTAGGAGACGCTCCTGGCGCTTGCTGGACTTTCTTGGGCGCCCTGAAGCCTTCTTCACAAAAGCAGTGGAAATGTTTTTTTTTTTTTATACGATAAAGTTTATTTTCATGGCAAAGAGGGACTTTGCAATTAATTGCAATTCATCCGACAACTCTTCATAACATTCTGGAGTATATGCAAATTACCATCATAAAAACTGAGGCAGAAGACTTTGTGAAAATGTATATTTGTGTCATTCTCAAAACTTTTGGCCACGGCTGTAGCTACAACACTACCCAAATTCCTCGACTTCTAGCTCCAAGTATGTTGCCATTTCTGTGGGACAGAGGATGTAAAGGAGGGCAAAGGACACTGATTGGGGGGCCTGGGATGCTGGTGGTGGGCGGGGGGGACAGGACAGAGGACACTACTATGAGGAGTGGAGGCCACTTCAGTTGAGGGGGGTGATGTGAAGGGGGCAGAGGACACTGATATCGATGGGCAGTGGACACTACAGTGGGGGGTGATGAGAAGGGGGGCAAAGTACCCTGCTATGGGGGACAGAGGACACTAATGTGGGGGGGTAGCAAAGGGGCAGAGGACACTACTGTTGGGGGGAGAGTACATAACTGTGGGGGGGGGGTAATGTGAAGGAGGGCAGAGGACACTAATGTGGGGGTTGGGGTAAAGGACACTATGGGGGGTTAAAAAAGTGATCTTGGAATTTCCAGTTGGAAAACTTGCATTTCCCATTTGTACAAAAAGCAAAGCACGAGAAAGGCTAGACATAGTAAAATACAAAGCAACAACGCAATTAATAATTACATGGGTATATATGAGTATAATTTTGCTTTAAAGTTCCCCACTGTTGCAATTAATTAAAAATAGGATAATATTTGCACATTTTTATGTGATCATAACTCAAGATCCCGTTTAAGACCTGTACTGCTTATTGGGCATGAGATTCACACAAAGGGGAACATATATTAAAGTAAAAAAATGAACCACCAATAAACGTTATCACTTTAATCACGTTCACTCCAGGCCTAACTGATCAGACAAATTAATGCCTGCAAAATTGCATGTTTTATCGCTTTCCATAAACGTTTTAGGGCTTGTTAGTTCAATGATTAAGCAAAAATCTAAAATGAAAATTGTTGGAAATTTAGTAATAAAGAAAATGTGAAAATCGGAATAATAAAAATAATAATTTTTTATGCGTATATAAAGCCCAAACTTTATTCTTTAAGTTTTGGAACAAAAAGTTGGAAATAGTTAAAACCTGTAACAGAAATTTATGGCTGGGGAGATTTGTTCTTTCAATTTGACAATGGTCACCAGGACAGAAATTGATAAGAATAAGAAATAAAGCTGGCCAAGGGTCAGCAAGCTGTTGATCGTGATCTACCCATCGACCGTGGGCAGCCAATGGTAGATTACGAACACATCCCTGCGTTGCCGGACTCCGCTGCTCTCATCTTTAATGTAGAGTATAGAGCAAAAGGCAGCATAGTACTGGATGGAGGGCGGAACAGGGAGTCGGGTGGTCCTAGCAACCAATCACCAGCTTGTTAATATAAAATGTTAACTCCGGCAGCTTCTAGTTCCCTCCATCCAGTATTGTGCTGCCTCCCGCTCTCTACCCTACTGTACACCAGTTGTACGGTAGGAGAATGCTTTTATTCGGAGGGGGGGGGGTGATGTGAAGGAAGCAAAGTACCCATGTTGGGGGGTAGAGGACACTGCTTGCTATGGGGGGTAATGTAAAGGAGGGCAGAGGACACTGATTGGGGGGCCTAGGATACTGTGGAGAAGGGGGGGACAGGACAGGGGACACTATTACGAGGGGCAGAGGCCACTACAGTTGAGGGGGGTGATGTGAAGGGGGGCAGAGAACACTGCTATCGGGGGCAATGGACACTACAGTGGGGGGGTGATGTGAAGGGGGGCAGAGGACCTTGCTATGGGGGACAGAGGATACTACTGTATGGGGGCAGAGGACACTAGTGTGGGGGGAGATGGGTAGCAGAGGACACTACTGTTGGGGGGGCAGACTACATAACTGTGAAGGGGGCAGAGGATAATACTGCGGGGGTTGGGTTACAAGACACTATGGGGGGGTTATGAAATGATATGAAGGGGGGCAGAGGATATTAATGTGAGGGTGGGAACATATGACACCACTATGACATATTATGTGTTCTTCTTTTTATTAGAGGCTTGCCAGTAGGGACACTGCGACCAGGGGGCAGTGGACACTACAGTGTGGGGGGGGGGGTGATGTGAAGGGGGTCAGAGGATACTACTGTGGGGGTTGGGGTACAGGACACTATGGGGGGGTGTTAGGAAGTGATATGAAGGGGGCAGAGGATATTACTGTGGGAGTTGGGGGTGGGGGAACAGGACACAGTGGGGGGGGGGTGAAGGGGGCAGAGTACCCTGCTATGGGGAGCAGAGGATACTACTGAATGGGGGGTGGGGGCAGAGGCCACTACTGTTGGGGGGGGCAGAGTACATAACTGTGTGTGTGGGGGGAGGTGATGTGAAGGGGGAAGGGGGGCAGAGTACATAACTGTGTGTGTATGGGGGGTGATGTGAAGGGGGGCAGAGGTCACTACTGTTGGGGGGCAGAGTACATAACTGTGTGTGTGGGGGGGGGGGTGATGTGAAGGGGGCAGAGGTCACTACTGTTGGGGGGCAGAGTACATAACTGTGTGTGTGGGGGGGTGAAGTGAAGGAGGGCAGAGGTCACAATTGTGGGGGTTGGGGTACAGAACACTACTATAGGGGGGGTTATGAAGTGATATGAAGAGGGGGCACTTGTGAAGACTCAATCCCAAGTGGTTGGGCCATGCCCCGGCTCCCTCCTCATTGGTTGTGATTGACGTCAATGGCTCCCACTGTTGCCTCGGTCCAATGATGGTCCGATTGAGATCAGGCTCAGGTAAGTATTTAGGGGGAGCTGTGGGGGCTGCAGTTAAAAAAAACCTTCAGCCTTTAGAGTCACTATTACATTTGCAAAAAAACAAAAAAATTTAATTTACAGGAAAAATAATATGGAGAGAGAAAGCGGCAACAAGCAGAGTTTTGAACTGCACGTGCAAGGCAAAGAATATCGCGTTCCACACCGGGACCCTCACCAAGCACAACATTTATTTCCAACATATCAGTCTACAGCAACAAAAAAATACATGAGATGTGCTTTGGCATATAAACCTCTGGCTGCAAACACCTATTGAAGCACCAATAAAACCAAAAATTGGAAGTTCAGTTTATTTTTCTCAAGGTCCTTCTGAATCCTCTCTAAGAAACCAGGCTCAGTACATGTTATCCCCGTGTTTGCACAGCCTTCCTGCAGGTGCGCTGGTTTCCTCCTACGATCCCAAACTGTCTAAAGAATATTCCAAGGAACTCTGTTGCAGATTTCCTCTCATAGAGCAGGTGCATTGCCATGTGTTGTGGCAACCGTGTTTTAACCACTTGCTGACCAGGGCTTTTCCTGGAACTAATGCCGCGTACACACGATCATTTTTCGGCATGAAAAAAAAACGAGGTTTTTCGGCATGTAGAAAAAACTTTGCTTTTCCAACTTCATCATTAAAACGATGTTGCCCACACACCATCGTTTTAAAAAAATGCTTTAGCAAAGCGCGGTGACGTACAACATGTACGATGGCACTATAAAGGTGAAGTTCCATGCGGATGATGCCACCCTTGGGGCTGCTTTAGCTGATTTCGTGTTAGTAAAAGACGATTTGCGCTTTTCTGTCTGTTACAGCGTGATGAATGTGTTTACTCCATTATGAACGGTAGTTTTACCAGAACGAGCGCTCCCGTCTCATAACTTGCTTCTGAGCATGCGCATTTTTTTCACGTCGTTAAAGCCCACACGCGACCATTTTTTACGACATAAAAAACAACGTGAAAAATTAGAGCATGTTCTAATGCCCATTTTTTACATCGTGAAAAATGCTCTGGAGCCCACACACGATCGTTTTTAATGGCATTAAAAAAAAACGTCATTTTTTTACAACCAGAAAAACGGTCGTGTGTACGCGGCATTACTGTGACAATACAGGCCACCATAGTAATTACCTGTATTAATTCACAACCCTATATAAAGCCACTCCCTAAAGGCCTCCATCCAGTTATCTCCTGATGAAGTTACTTGACTGTAACAAACACGTGCGGGAACGCAGGGCACCAGAAGTGATATTGGACGAGGTCGCAACTCGTTTTTGATATGCCTGTCTGATACTTGGTTATGTTATTGCTGCTGATTCCAATAAATGTTGTAATTCCAAACTATCGAGCATCCCTCTTTACATTCCCCCATGCCCCAATGTGAGGCTATCTGATACAGATACACCAGGGACACGTAAAGGGGACTTTGATGCCAAAGTAAATATACATACCAGCGGAGCCTGAGACGTCAGGAGCCACCAGGAGATTGAAAGACACACTTGTACGCTGTTACCTTACAGCGGTAAGGTAAGGGGACACCTATACCCCAGGTTGCACGGAGAACCAGCAACCACCTATCGGTGGCACTCCATACCAGAGATTGACTACTAGCACCAGCACCTTCACCCTGATCACAGTGCACACACAGCCATCCACCAAGCTTGCACCTTATGGACATTATCTGAACTGCGTTTTTTTTTGTTTTTATTCATTTTTATTTCATTTTATGGAATTTTAGTATGAATATATTTATTTATTTATTTATTTATGGTTGCACATGTCACATGATGATGCCATTTTAAAGATTTTATGAGTTTATTCTCACATCTATTTTGTGGTACACTTTTCACAGTATTTGGACACTTCATTGTTTATACTGTCGCAGCTGAATATTTATATTTTATTGTTGCTATTTTGACCATTCATTTATTGCCTTTCAAGTGTACCTGTCACGTGAGCACATTTGCACTTCATCACCTATTTATGAACAGCGCAGCACTACTTCTACATTTATACTTACTGTAACAATGTTTTTAAACCGTTCTTTATAACTTTTTAAAATTCAATGGGCCAGATTCAGGTAGACTTATGACGGGCGTATCAGTAGATACGCCGTCGTAAGTCCGAATCCGCGCTGTCGCAACTTTAAGCGTATGCTCAAACTGAGATACGCTTAAATGTTGCCAAGATACGGCCGGCGTAAGTCTCCTTTGCCGTCGTATCTTAACTGCATATTTAAGCTGGCCGCTAGGGGCGTGTACGCTGATTTACGCCTAGAATATGTAAATCAGCTAGTTACGCCTATTCACGAATGTACGCCTGGCCGTCGCAGTAAGGATACACCGTTTGCGTAAGGGGTTTTCAGGCGTAAAGATAAACCACCAAAAAGATGGCGCAGCCAATGTTAAGTATGGACATCGGAACCGCATAACATTTTTTACATTTTACGTCGTTTGCGTAACTCGTCCGTGAATGGGGCTGGCCGCAATTTACGTTCACGTCGAAAGCATTGAAAATTTGCCGACGTCATTTGAAGCATGCGCACTGGGATACGTCCACGGACGGCGCATGCGCCGTTCGATCGAAACGTCATTTATGTGGGGGTCACACTTAATACACATTAAACACGCCCACAGCTTCAACATTTGAATTAGGCGGGCTTACGCTGGCCCTAATATGCTACGCCGCCGTAACTTCGGCGGCAAAATCTTTGAGAATACCATACTCGCCTCTCAAAGTTACGGTGGCGTAGCATATAGGAGATACGCTACGCCTGACTAAAGTTTTGTGAATCTAGCCCATTATGTGTATGTATAGAATAAACATTTGTTTATTTTTTTCTAAAAAAAAATCTATGATTTGTGTTTTCATTAGACCCTGCAAGGTACATTTGTGCTCATAAGTTTACATACCCTGGCAGAATGTATGATTTCTTGGCCATCTTTCAGAGAATATGAATGATAACACAAAAACATTTTTTTCACTAATGGTTAGGCTGGTAGGTTTGGCTGAAGCCATTTATTATCAATCAACTGTGTTTACTCTTTTTATATCATAATAGCAACAGAAATTACCCAAATTACCCCGATCAAAAGTTTACAAACCCTGGTGATTTTGGCCTGATAACATGCATACAAGTTGACACAAAGGGGTTTGAATGGCTATTAAAAGGTAACCATCCTCACCTGTGATCTGTTTGCTTGTAATTAGTGTGTGTATAAAAGGTGAATGAGTTTCTGGACTCCTGACAGACCCTTGCATCTTTCATCCAGTGCTGCACTGACGTTTCTGGATTCTGAGTCATGGGGAAAGCAAAAGAATTGTCAAAGCACAAGGGAAAAGGTAGTAGATCTGTATAAAACAGGAAAGGGATATAAAAAGATATCCAAGGAATTGAGAATGCCAATCAGCAGTGTTCAAACTGTAATTAAGAAGCGGAAAATGAGGGGTTCTGTTGAAACCAAACCACGGTCAGGTAGACCAACTAAAATTTCACAACTGCCAGGAAAATTGTTTGGGATGCAAAGAAAAACTCACAAATAACTTCAGGTGAAATACAGGATTCTCTGAAAACATGTGGTGTGGCTGTTTCAAGATGCACAATAAGGAGGCACTTGAAGAAAGATGGGCTGCATGGTTGAGTCTCCAGAAGAAAGTCATTATATGCAAATTCCACAAAGTATCCGCTTACAATACGCCAAACAGCACAGAGACAAGACTCAAACCTTCTGCCACAAAGTCATTTGGAGTGATGAGACCACAATTTAGCTTTTTGGCCACAACCATAAATGCTACATTTGAAAAGGAGTCAACAAGGCCTATGATGAAAGGTTCACCATCCCTTCTGTGAAACACGGAGGTGGATTGCTGATGTTTTAGGGATGTGTGAGCTACAAAGACACAGGAAATTTGGTCAAAATTGTTGGCAAGATGAATGCCGTACGTTATCAAAAAATACAGGAGGAACATTTGCATTCATCAGCCAGGAAGCTGCGCATGGGACGTACTTGGACATTCCAACATGACAATGATCCAAAACACAAGGCCAAGTCCACCTGTCATTGGCTACAGCAGAATAAAGTGAAGGTTCTGGAGTGGCAAATCTCAGTCTCCTGACCTCAATATTATTGAGTCACTACGAGGGAGATGTCAAACGTGCCGTTCATGCGAGACAGCCCAAGAATTTACAGGAACTGGAGGATTTTTGCCAAGAGGAATGGGCAGCTTTACCATCTGAGAAGATAAAGAGCCTCATCCAAAAATACCACAAAACACTTCAAGCTGTCATTGATGTTAAAGGGGGCAATACACGGTATAAAGAACTGGGGTATGTAAACTTTTGTTCAGGGTCATTTGGGTAGTTTCTGTTGCCATTATGATTTAAAAAGAGTAAACACAGTTGATTGATAATAAATGGCTACAACCAAACACTAACCATGAGCGAAAGAAAAGTTTTTGTGTTATTTATATTCTCTGAAACATGGCCAAGAAATCATAAATTCTGCCAGTGTATGTAAACGTATGAATACAACCGTAAAGTCCCACCTCATTTTGTTCTAGTATTGTATATGTTCCAAAATTGTAAAACTGCATTAAAAGGACACCGATTTGATGATATTCTGTACATGCAGCACGCCGTGACAAACATACTGAGCAGGGTTCTGGAAAACAAATAACAGGAATGTTTTCGGCAGTGGCACAGCCGTTTAGAAAAGTGCGTCGCTTCACAAGGGGACTACTTTGAAGGTGACCTAGTGTATAGGTAAGCAAACAATTTTCCATTCCGGGAATTAAATTGTCACACCTCACATATTTAATATTATTAATGTCTCTGAAAAAATGGAAACGTAGCTCAGGGGAAAAAAAATCAGCAAATTTCAAAGCAATAGTGGGCAGTAGAGGTCCACCTTACAGCACGGTCCCACAGTCCATACTACATTTAGAAAAAAAGATCTGAACTTGGAGTTGAAGAAAAATTCTTGAATTTCTTTTTTTTTTTTTTTTTTTTAATAACGTGAACCACAGGCTTCATCAGCCGAGGAAAACTGCAGGGGATGTCTAATTACTTTCTATGGAGTTGTGCACATGATGTCAGCATACATGAATTACAAAGTGATTTTAAAGGAAGAATAAGTTTGAAAGACCTCTCAGAATGCATGCCGTTCAGGCGGCCTTGTGTCCGTTTGTCCGCACTCATGATTATTCATCTTGCTGTCAACTTTGTGCCAAGTTTCTGGGTATGCAACACAAAAAAAAAAATGTGAAAAGCAGGTCTCAGAATAAAAAGGGAGAGAGACAATAGGAACCCTAGAGCACTGCAGGCGGAATTCCAGCTAACCTGTGATAAAAACAAGGCAAAAAATAAAATAAAAAATGTCCTTACATCAATCTTCCATTTTTCAATTAGAGTTGCAAAATGATACAGACAGTGCATAGAATATTTATATTAAACCGTATATAAAAATTTTAGATAATGCCCTAAAGTCTGTAAGCCCACGTAACTGTCACATTCTATTCTAGCAGCAGCCAAAGAAGGAGAAAAAAAAAAGAAAAAAGAAAAAAAAAAGTACAATGACTCCGGCACACACAGAGCCCGAGCCCTTTGTACTGTACTTGAACAGAAGAGAATTGAGAAAGCAATCTAAGTCTCTGAGTGAGCACCGAATTCGAGAACAAAAAGTGCCCAGCATTGGAGAAATCGCCAGTAATGCTGCTCACCAATTAAATTTTGGGCCTGTGTTAATAAAAAGAAGCCTACTGTAAATGAATCCTTGTGGTTTTTTTTTTTTTTCTTCTTCTTTAAAGCTCTAAAGTAACAATTAAGGATGTTGGGGGCTTAAAGAGGAATTCCAATCATACTAAAAAAAAAAGGTCAGTGCGCCCAAAACTGCTGATATTTCAGGTCTGCGCAGATGGTGGAGAAACTGAATCTCTAAGTTCTTTGGGGGACTCCGGTGCTCAGATCGTTGTCGCCAGTTTAAATGTAAAAAATAAATAAAAATTGCACAAGAATAGCATCGGATTTAAAAGCAAAAAACTAAAAGGCCCAGCATCACTATATATAAGAGTTGACTTATGCCCAGTGCCGGCCCAAGACATTGTGCTGCCTGGGACCAAGAATGAAATGCTGCCCCCCCCCAGAAAAAAAATCACGCCAACCAAAAGGCCCCCACATTCATTATTTTATATCATGATAACTAAAGGGGAGCCATCATGGCTCTATACATGTATAAAGGAGTATAAAGAGGACCTGTCATTGCTCTATACATTATAGAGGACCTGTCATTACTCTTTACATGTAAAGGGATATCAAGAGGACCTGTCATGGCTCTATAAATGTATATAGGACTATAAAGAGTACTTGACATGGCTCTATACATGTATAAAGGAGTATAACAAAGGCCTGTCATGGCTCTATACATGTATATAGAGGACCTGTCATTACTCTTTACATGTAAAGGGATATCAAGAGGACCTGTCATGGCTCTATAAATGTATATAGGACTATAAAGAGTACTTGACATGGCTCTATACATGTATAAAGGAGTATAACGAAGGCCTGTCATGGCTCTATACATGTATAAAGGAGTATAAAGAGGACCTGTCATGGCTCTATAGATGTATAAAGAGGACATGTCATGGCTCTATACATGTATATAGAGGACCTGTCGAGACTCTTTACATGTAAAGGAATATAAAGAGGACCTGCCATGGCTCTATAAATGTATAAAGGAGTATAACGAGGGCCTGTCATGGCTCTATACATGTATAAAGGAGTATAAAGAGGACCTGTCATGGCTCTATAGATGTATAAAGAGGGCCTGTCATGTCTCTATACATGCAAATAGGTGTATAAAAGGACCTGCCATGGCTCTATACATGTATCCAGGAGTATAAAGGGACCTGTGAATTGCCGGCGGCCACAATGTCTTTTGCGCAAACTAATCAATATACGCTAATTGTGTTTTTTTTTTTGGTACCAAAAATATGTAGAAGAATACATTTTGGCCTAAACTGAAGAAAGTAGTTTATTTTTCTAAATTTTGGGGATATTTATTATAGCAAAAAGTTAAAAAATATATATATTTATAGCACAAAAAATAAAAACCGCAGAGGTGATCAAATATCACCAAAAGAAAGCTCTATTTGTGGGAAAAAAAGGACATCAATTGTATTTGGATAGCGGCGCTGGCCGAACGGGCATCAGTATGCTGCCCCCCTAAAAGTGCTGCCTGGTACCCATGGTACCACCCGGTCCCATCATAGGGCCGGCCCTGCTTATGCCTCGTACACACGGCCTGACTTTCCGAGAAAAAAAGTCAAACGGGCTTTATTTCTTGGAAAGTGCGGCTGTGTGTAGCCTCCATCTGACTTTTTTTCTCGGAAGTCCGATGCACCTTAGATGGAGAACCTGTTCTCTTTCTTTACAACGGACTCACGGCGGACTTTTGCACGGTCAAGTCCGAACGTGTGTACGAGGCATTACGGTCCAATTTTGAAAGAATTTTCTTTAGAAAATCTTATCTAAAGCCTCATACGCACAATTGGACTTCCATCTGACTTTTCTGTGGATTTCTGTCAGGACTTTTTCAGCCCCAAACATGAATGTAGTGACGTAATAGACGTACTACATGGTTTTTCTGCTCTTTACCGCCACCCTTTGGGCAACTTCTGCTATTGTCTGATCTTTAGCATTAGTTCTGAGCATGCGTGTTTGTACTTTGGACTTTAGTCCGATGGACTTGTCTACACACAAACGGATTTTTGTTGTCGGAATATTTGAGATCCAGCTCTCAAATTTTTGTTGTCATTAAATTTCCGACAGCAAATGTCCGATGGAGCCTACACACGGTTGGAATTTCCAACAAGCTCCCATCAAACATTTGTTTTCGGAAATTCTGAGCATGTGTACGCGGCATAATAGATGAAAAACGAGCTGGGAGTGCACGTCTGGTTGCAACATCAATCAGAATTGATGCACTTGCAAACCAAAAACAGGAAGTGTTTAATTTAATGTCTGGTCCATCAAGTGTGGGCAAATCTGCACTAACACCCAAGGCATCAAAGAAGCTCCACAGCCTATACACGGTCGGAATTTCTGACAACAAGCTCCCATCGAACATTTGTTGTCGGAAATTCCGAGCGTGTGTATGCAGCATAAGAATTTTTGTTCTTATTTCACAACATTAGTGGGGCTGTGGCAACAGCCGATTTTCGCGCAACCATCGAATTTGAGTGATCGGTCATGTGACTAAACAATTTTCTAATTAATGATGGGAGAATTGTGCGAGAAATGTAATCGAAAAAGAAATGCGCATGTGCAAGAAAAGAAAATTCCCAGAAAGAAAAGAATATTCCAAGCCACGAAAATTAATTTTCTGTAGCATCATGAGGTGGAATTGAAGGCTTGATTGGTCTAATTTCGAAATCAATGGTGGGACCATCAGATCAACAAAACCGCACACATTTTCTGATTTTTGAAAGAAAATTCTTTCGAAATTCGATGCAGTGGCCAGCATTACTAAAACTGGAGAGTGCAAAATCTGGTGCAATTGTGCATGGTAGCCAATCAGCTTCTAACTTCAGCTTGTTCAATTAAACTTAGGGAAAAAAAAAATTGAAGCTGATTGCTGTGCTTGGATGAAATATGAGGGGTCTAAACAGGCCCTTAGACATCTCACCTTTGAGACAGAGAAAGGGACTGATGCCTGTACACATGATCATTTTTCTCGGCAGGAAAAAAAACAAAGGTTTTTCCTGACGTAATTCCTCTCCAGCCTGACTTGCATACACACGTTCATGCGAAAAAACGTCCGACCAAAGCGCGGTGGCGTACAACACGTACAAAGGGACTATAAAGGGGAAGTTGCTTTCAAATGGCACCACCCTTTGGGCTGCTTTTGGGCTGCATGATTCTGAGCAAGCGCGTTTTTTTCCCCTTTAGAAAAGCATACACACGACTGTTTTTCGCGACGAGAAAAAGACTGACGGGAAACACGACGAGAAAAAAGAGAGCTGGTTTCAATTTTTTTTGTGGGCAGTTTTTTTGTCTAGAAAACTGCTAGGGAGCATACACACGACAGGTTTTTTCACAACCAATATAAAAAATGGCAGTTTTCTCGTTGTGAAAACCGGTCGTGTGTACAAGGCATAAGGACACAGATTCTTCAATTACTTTCTCTGCAGCATCAGTTGCACTGAAGATGAATGAACAGGAGACAGAGGCTCCTCTTCATTCAGAAACTGATGCATTGTAAACACAGTTTACTATGCTCAGTTATCAATAGATACAGGAGCGATCAGGTACCCATCGCTAACTGTGTCCAATTTACCGGCTCCTTCCCCCTCTCTCAATCCGCCTGTAGCAGCCAGCAGGAGGGGAAAGCCAGCAACGCTGCAGCGGGGACCCAAGCACACAGAGGGCAATCAGATGTGGGCACCACAGGGACAATTACAGAATGCACATATTACATATGCACTGTGTCTGTGTCTCTCCCTCCAGCAGCTGAAAACTGATGGGAGAGAGAGAGGGGGAGAAACAGGCTTTCAGCTGCTGAAGGGAGAGACACAGACACAGAGCATTGTTCTGTAATTGTCCTCCTGTCCCGCTGCACCAATCTCCCTGCTGTCTGGGCCCCCCTAGAGGAGACTAGCCATTGAAATCAGTATTCTTGAGCTCTACTGATAAGTGAGTGTCCGGTAAAGTAATGTTTTAGCCAAAAGAGCATATTTTCAAGATTTATGCTTAAATAGTGGGTATGGAACGGGCCCTAAGAAGTGGGCAACAGAGGGGGGAGAGAAAACAATTAAAGAGGAGATGGAAAAAAAAGGAGGACAGAGGGGGACCTAAAGGGGGACTGAAGCAGGTACAGAGACCGGTGTACACCAAAAACAACAACTGGAGTCACAAAATATATGATCTTTACTGGGATGGGGCCTGCGCAACCAGGGTGGATATGCAAGAGGCGAAAGTTGTAAATCATGGCAATGATAACAAGTTTTCCGGAACCGTTCTTATTTTGCATTTCATAGCTGCTGTCAAACGTGCCATATCATTAATCTCGCTTCCCAGGAATATCAATCTTGCAGCTATAATGGACAATGCTCAAAATCTTCATACGAGATCCACCTTCTGCTCATTCCACCTTATTACACATATGAGCTTACCAGAAACAGTGTGGCTCTCAGATCGTCAGAAGTCAAACAGCGCTGAGTATGTGTACCGATCTGCAATCAGTATGAGGGTATAAGAACTGCCATTCCCACAGCCCGGATGTACAGTACCTTGAAAAAGTATTCATACCCCTTGAAATTTTCCACATTTTGTCATGTTACAATCAAAAACGTAAATGTATTTTATTGGGATTTTATGTGATAGACCAACACAAAGTGGAAGGAAAATTATGAATGGTTTTCAAAAGTTTTTACAAAAAAATATGTGAAAAGTGTGGGGTGCATTTGTATTCAGCCCCACCTTTCCCTGCAATTACAGCTGCAAGTCATTTTGGGAATGTCTCTATCAGCTTTGAACATCTAGAGAGGGACATTTTTGCCCATTCTTCTTCTTTGTAAAATATCTCAAACTCTGTCAGATTGGATCGAGAGCGTCTGTGAACAGCAATTTTCAAGTCTTGCCACAGATTCTCAATTGGATTTAGGTCTGGACTTTGACTGAGCCATTCTAACACATGAATATGCTTTGATCTAAACCATTCCATTGTAGCTCCGACTGTATGTTTAGGGTCGTTGTCCTGCTGGAAGGTGAACTTCAGCCTCAGTCTCAAGTCTTTTACAGACTTTAACAGGTTTTCGTCTAAGATTGCTCTGTATATATCTCCCGTCCATCTTTCCAGGGCCGATCCTAGGCAGGGTGCACAGGGTGCATTGCACCCAGGCGCCTGCAAAGGTGGGGGCGCCGAACATCTAACAGACTCTCTAACAGAAGCCCTCTCTGTGTCCATAAGAGAGCCCCCCTCCAGGTCCCAATAGAGTACTCTGCTTCTCTTCCTGTATTTTGTTTATCGTTAACAGATCATGTAAGGATCCCAGGGTAATGAAGACTTTGTGGGGGAGCATCTCTGTGGTTGAGTCATTGCCATAGAAACATTTGTAATGGGGAGGAGTTAGTAAAATGACGACGCCCATGTGGGGGCGCCAGAAATATTTTTGAACCCAGGTGCCTGTGACCCTAAGATCGGCCCTGCATCTTACCATCAACTAAGACCAGCTCCCCTGTCCCTGCTGAAGAAAAGCATCCCCACAACATAATGCTGCCACCACCATGTTTCACGGTGGGGATGGTGTCGAAAAACACACTTGAAGCCCCCCATATGAAGATAGTTATCCCTCTTTAATTTGGACCATTGACCACCACTGATCTGGACACTTGAGGATTAGCCCAATTATCAGGAGAATCTGAAAATTACATTGAGCTCACCAGATAAAGAAAACAATGGAGAGGTATCATTATCTACTCCCATTCTCAACTTTTTGAGTCTTTAAAATCCAGTCATTTTAGATATTAATAATAATTTTGTCATTTTCAAACACTGAGAATTTAGTAGGTTTTTTGCAAAGTATAGTCCTTAGACTGGAATTTGTGAATTCTTCCTGAATCCCTGCGATACAGTTTATAGTCAAAATAATTGCAGTTCTCAATGTGATATTGCCACTAGACGCTGCAGTAAATATGGACACTGAGGAGCCCTTCAGACACAGAAACTAATATAAAAATGTCTTGTAATGCCACATAAGGTAATTTGATTCGCAGACACACAAGACATAGCACACATCGGGGCTTATGTAAGTGATTATGAAAAGTTATGGTACGATATGCGTGTTTAACAAGAAATATTCTCCATTTGTCCATAGCAACCAATCTGCTTCCAAATATTATTTATTATTATCACAACATCTAGCATACAGAAGCCCTCACATATTTAGGATAACCGGACTACAGGACACAATTGTAACAAATCTGGAAGGTCCTATGGAGACGGACTTTAGGCTTAAGTCGATGGGCAAGTAGAGTTTGCATTCAGTTGCATTCCTACTGCATTTGATATCAGTATGAGAAGCTTCTAAGGTCATCCCAAGTTCATTGACAGGTGCATTGGACTTGCAGTTGACCTTTTTTTCCAAGAACAAAAGAAAAAAAGTTTGACCGCACAACAAAAGATGGGGAAGTTCAAGGAAGTTTATTATAATCTTCCATATAGTACACAAATAGACATTAAAGCTCCAGACCAAGGGAACAGAAGTTAACGCATTTAATGTGGTATGTGCTTAATCATAATCAATCATAATCTTTTGGAGTGAGGTCAACCTTTTCCTTCGTTCATTCTTGGAGTTTCATGATTACGGATCAGACCAGCACCTGATCGTTTGGTGGAGGGGGTGTTAGATTGTGGGCTCACCTGGAGCGGTGATCATTCTACATGACTGACCTCCAGTTTTCCACATTCTTTATGTACATTTTTGGTTCCAATGCAAAAGGGTATACCAACATTTAGAACAGAGTATTTCGTTGTGTTTACACTTTTAGTCCCCCGTGACAATGGCTCCCAAGACAAATAAGAAGGAGAAATCTCCCCAGTAATGACACAAACAATCTAAGGTTTACACCCTCCATCCAAAACCTAAAAACAGTTTAGACTTTAGGTACTTTAATTGCATAACACAATTCTTTAACCAAAAAGAAAAAAATTATAGGGTCCATCCATGACACTCAGCTTGTGTCTGTCTGAGTGGTGGATATCCCCGATTTGAGTCATCTATGCAATTTTCGCACAGCTGCAAAAAACAAATAACATATAAAATAAATATTGTCAATATTTCATTATTTTAATTAATTAACAATAAACCAAGAATTGTTCTAGGTAGTTGCCCATCACACCAATGTAGGCTTGTTAGACCTGCCATTTGAAAACCAAAATTGTGAAGGCTTTCTACAAAAATGTTGGCGTGTTTCTGTGGGAACGTGTGTCTCCATTCAGTCAGAACAGAAATTGTGAGGTTAGGTACTGATGTTGGGCGAAAAGAGTTGGGTCTCAATCTGCATTTCAGTTCATCCCAAAGGTGATCAGCAGGGTTGAGGTCAGGACTCTGTGGAGAATACTCAAGTTCCTCCACACCAAACTCATCATACCATGTCTTTATAAATGGTGAACGGCAGGGCTCTATGGAGACCACGCAGGTTCCTCTACACTAAACTCATTAAAACATGTCTTTATGGATGGTGATGAGTAGGATGGAGGGCTGAGGCTAAGCCTCTGTGGATGTCATGCAAGTTTCTCCTCATCAGGGGTCTCCAAACTTTCTAAAGAAAGGGCCAGTTTACTGTCCTTCAGACATTAGAGGGGCCAGACTGTGCCCAGTGGGAGTAAACAACACGCGATTTCTGGTATTAAGGGTAAAAATAGGTGGTGTCATTGGGAGGAATAGTGCCCAATTTTTGGTTTCAGTGGCAGGAATTATGCCCCTTCATTGGTGTCAGTGGAATGCCCTTAAACCATGTCTTTATGGGTGGTGATCAGTAGGGTGGAGGTCACGCCATTTCCTCCACATCAAACTCATCAAACCATGTCTTTATGGATGTTGATCAGTAGGGTTGAGGTCAGGGCTCTATGGAGGCCACTCCAGTTCCTCCACACCAAGGTCCTTAAGCCATGTCTTTATGGGTGGTGATCAGTAGGGTGGCGGTCACGCCATTTCCTCCACATCAAACTCTCCAAACCATGTCTTTCTGGATGTTGATCAGTAGGGTTGAGGTCAGGGCTCTATGGAGGCCACTCCAGTTCCTCCACACCAAGGTCCTTAAACCATGTCTTTATGGGTAGTGATCAGTAGGGGGGAGGCCACGCAAGTTTCTCCACATCAAACTCAAACTGTGTTTTTATGTATGGTGTTCAACAAGGTTGAGCTGCAGGACACAAAAATGTCCTCCATATGAAACTCATCAAACCATGTCTTTACGGCCCTGGCTTTGTACACAGGGATGTTAGTCATGCTGGAAAAGAAAAGGGTCTTCACCAAACTGTTACCACAAGGTTGGAAGCTCATTAACAGTATCATTCACTGGAAAAACCGGAGCTCAATCATTTAGGAGCAGTGTGAAAATACTTTTGGCCATATACTGCATTTTATTGTATTAATTATCAAAAGGATCCAGAGTGCATTATATAACTCTACAGTAGAGTAAGAAAAAGCCTTTAATTCTTCATAACTGTGCACGCGCCTGCTTTATAAAGCACAATATTCCCTCAGTAAAGTCACACATTTTATGTCTTTGCAAGTCAATTTGTAAGTTCTCATTATTAGGAAAACACACTTATCGTGTACATAGTGAGCACATGGCACAAGTCTGTTGGCCCAGTGTCAATAAATTGTGCACAGGCCAAACAGAGAGCGCAGTAAAGGTGTTTAATTTAGGAGTTTCTCTAGAGTCATGCCGCAAAGAAGATGAGTTCCATGGTGTTTACTCATACAGATCTGTTCCAGAATGACTTCTATGGAATAGAAGTCCTCTTCATGGAGCTCAATCTGATAAAAAATCTTGAGCCTTTACAACTACAGTGGAACCTCGGATTGCGAGTAACGCGGTTAATGAGCGTTTCGCAATATGAGCATTGTATTTAAAAAAATCCTAACTTAGTTTGCGAGTGCTGTCTCTCAAAACTAGCAGGATTCAGGCAAAGCGGTGAGCAGTACCGCGTTTGGCTTGAGGTGGGGGGGGGGGCGCCGGAGCCGAGCCGAAGGGCGCCGTTCGGAAATGCACGGAAAGACTCAAGGACAGTTCGGCTGACCTCAGTAAACCTCCGAGGTTTGCCGAGGTCAGCTGAGGTGTCCTTGGGCCTTTCCGGTCGTTTCCGAGGCTCTCCGGCGTCCCCCCACCCCTGGCTGCATGCGGTATTGCATGCCATTGAAGTCAATGGGGAACAAATTATTTTCCCTTTGATTAACTTCAATGGGAAAACTCGCTTTGATATGCGAATACTTTGGATTACAAGCATTCTCCTGGAATGGATTATGCTCATGATCTGAGGTTCCACTGTACTTTGAAAATGCTGTTGCGAAAAAACTGGACAGCTCTATACTGTTATGCAACATTCTTTTACTTTGCATTGGATTTCAGTTACATCAGAACTTTTGTTATGCTGTCCACCCTGTATCATAAACAACTAGACTAGGGGTGTCCAACCTGCAGCCCAAGACAGCAATGAATGCGGCCCAACACAAAATCGCAAACTTAAACCCCTTTCACACTGGGGCGTCAGCATTGGTAAAGCGCCGCTATTTTTAGTGGCGCGTCAGCGTTGTATTTGCGGGGGTATTCATCCGCTAGTGGGGTGCTTTTAACCCCTGCTAGCGGCCGATAAAGGGTTAAAAACACAGCAAAGCACTGCTGCAGCAGCACTTTGCCGGCGGTATAGCCATAGTGCCCATGATTTCCATGGGCAGGAGCGGTGGAGGAGCGGTACACACACTGCTCCTTCACCGCTCCAAAGATTTTGCTAGCAGGACTTTTTTTTACCGTCCTGCTAGCGCACAGCTCCAGTGTGAAAGCCCTCAGAGCTTTCACATTGGAGAGACAGCAGCGGCTCTTTCAGGGCGCTTTGCAGACGCTGGCCTGGATTCAAGAAGCAATTGCGCCTGTGTAACCATAGGTTACACAGCGCAATTGCTTACTTGCCCCGGCGTAACGAATGCTCCTGATTCAGGAACCTCGTTACGCCGACTGCAGCCTAAGATATGCGCGGCATAAGGCTCTTATGCCCGCATATCTTAGGCTGCATTCTTGCGTTGGCCGCTAGGTGGCGTTCCCGTTGTGCTCAGCGTATAGTATGCAAATTGCATACTAACACCGATTCACAACGTTGCGCGAGCCCTGCGTACGCAATTTACGTCGTTTCCGTACGGCGTTTTTTGCGTAAGGCTGCCCCTGCTATTAGCAGGGGCAGCCAATGTTACGTATAACCGTCGTTCCCGCGTCGCGAAATTTGAAATTTACGTAGTTTGCGTAAGTGAATCGTGAATGGTGCTGGACGCCATTCACGTTCACTTTGAAGCAAATGACGTCCTTGCGACGTCATTTGCCGCAATGCACGTCGGGAAAGTTTCCCGACGGAGCATGCGCTCTACGATCGGCGCGGGAACGCGCCTAATTTAAATGATTCCCGCCCCCTACGGGATCATTTAAATTGCGCACGCTTAGGCCGGGCATTTTGCCGGCGCGCCCGCGCAATTTACGGAGCTTCTGTTCCGTGAATCGAGGGCAGCGCAAAAAAATTGCGGGGGCGCAGGGCAAAAACGTTGCCCTGCGCCTCCGTAAAAAAAGCGCAATTCTTACTGAATCCGGGCCGCTATGTTTAGTGTTATAGGGCCTGCAAAGTGCCCCAGTGTGAAAGGGGTCTTATGCCACGTACACACGATCCGAAAATCGGACAACAGGTCGTCCGACTTTTTCCGTTTACTAGTCGCAAGTAGAAATTGAATAGTTTACTAAAGTCACGAAAAATCTCGTACGACAGAAAGAAAAAATCGGAAGTGATGTCATGTGTTGTAATGTATTTGTGTTGTATTTTCGGACGACAACTGTACTGACCAAACGAAAATCGTACGATCTGGAAAATTTTCGTGCATGTCCGATAAAATAATATCGGATGAACTAAAATGATCGGCTCATTCAGCCCTGTACTAACGATCCGATTATCGGACGATTCTTCCTCGGACGACATTTTTCGTACAATATTCGGATCGTGTGTACGTGGCATTAGTGAACACATGTGGCAGAAGAAAAAGTTGTCAATGTCTCTTTACTGGACTGTCATAAGTTATATCTTCCCAAAAGAAAAATCTCACAACCTCGCCTTAGCAGTTTTCGGAGCACCTATATTTCTGAGCAATTATTTTCATGGATGAAGCACACGAAGGGCAAAATTAGAACCGATGCCTGCGGGAGCCGTCAGTCATGGCACTTGCTAGTGAAGAAATGGCTCAGAGGGCCGTTTCTTTACAGTGCATGCGCCAATGACATCAACGGCACACTACAAGGTAAATATCTAACGGCACATGTTCAGGAGATAGTTACAGAACCTATGGGTAAGCCTTATAGCCTTATTATAGGCTTACCTATAGGTACAACTTCTGCATTGGAGGTACACAACCACTTTAACCGCTTGCCGCCTGCCGCACGCAGATATACATCTGCAGCATGGCACGGGCAGGCAGAAGGACGTATATATATGTCCATGAGCGCACCCGTGGGTCCCGCGGACTCGTTCGCCGCGGCCATACCCGCGATCGTGTCACGGAGACATAAAACAGTGAGATGTTAGTGTAAACACAACATCTCCCCGTTCAGCCTAGCTGACACTGTCACTGATCGTGTTCCCTGTCATTGGGAACAGGATCAGTGACGTATCAAAGCAAGCCACGCCCCCCTACAGTAAGAATCACACCTTAGGGAACACTTAACCCCTACAGCGCCACCTAGTGGTTAACCCCTTCACTGCCAGTGTCATTTTCACAGTAACCAGTGCATTTTTATAGCACTGATCGCTGTAAAAATTACAATGGTCCCAAAAAATATGTCAAAAGCGTCCGATGTGTTCGGCATAATGTCGCAGTCACGATAAAAATCGCAGATCACCACCAATACTAGTAAAAAAAAAAAATATTTATAAAAATGCTATCAAATGATCCCCTATGTTGTATACGCTATAACCTTTGTGCAAACCGATCAATAAACGCTTATTGCGATTTTTTTGACCAAAAATATGCAGAAGAATATGTATCGGCCTAAACTGAGGAAAAAATATGTTTTTTTTATATATTTTTGGGGATATTTATTATAGCAAAAAGTAAAAAAAATTGTTTTTTTTTCAAAATCGTCGCTCTATCTTTGTTTATAGCGCAAAAAATAAAAACGGCAAAGGTGATCAAATACCACCAAAAGAAAGCTCTATTTTTGGGAAAAAAAGGATGCCAATTTTGTTTGGGAGCCATGTCGCACAACCGCGCAATTGTCAGTTAAAGCGACGCAGTGCCGAATCGCAAAAAGTGGCCCGGTCCCTTTAGCTACAAAATGGTTCGGGGCTTAAGTGGTTAATTAGCTCTTATAAAAACAAGGATAATATTCACTCACAGCATGCGATCCAAAAAGCAGTATGTAATGCAGTTCCACTTGATGGTAGTCTTTTCCCCAGTCCAGGCACTTCCTCATGCAGATAACCTCTTGCCACGAAACAGAAGGGCCGATGTGGACCGCATTAAGATTGTTAGGGAGGAAGCCGGGCACCAGAATGGCATGATGATGTCAGAAAAGGCATGACAGAATGTTTAGGGGTGGTTACTGCCTCTTTCTCAAGCCTGCCTAACACTTTCAGACTTGGAAAGAAACAAACGGCACCAGGCAGCTCTTTGTAGTTTTCAGGGACCTGACGTCAGTGGCGCGATGGGAAAAAAAAAATACGATATCTATAACACCGCTTTCATTTCCTATATCATCTTCTGAAATGTTTAAATATTCACCCCATGGATTATTTTATACCTAGATCCGTTGGAATTCCTTTAAAAAAACCTCAGGCATCCGACAGACTGGCAGCTGCGGAAAAGCGACAAGTGCCAACATACCTTGCCGATGAGCGCAGCCAACTTTACAAAACATGTAGGCCAATATAAAAGTAACAGGTTAAACTTGTTACTCGAGTGTATTTTCAACGAGTAAACACTTCGAGGCATATGAGAGGGGTTAATGATAGATTCACGGCCAAACGCCTGTTGAACGATTTGCCCGCATTTATAATAAAACACTTTTGCACTGCTGAGTCAGATTAGCCGTAGTTTACCCAAGATCCGATTACCGGATCTTCAATGAGCAATCCAGTTCTCGGTATTATGATCAATGTTACATTTGCCGGATCTGGACGCTTTTTAATGTACTTGTATGAGGTTCACAAATGGCAAATCGTTGATTTTATTTGTGATCCATAACTGGTATCCAGAGGACTTCTCCATTAGTACTGTTGCACAGCAAAGAAGAGTTTTAGGATGAATCTGTATGGCCTCGTACACACGACCGAGAAACTCGACAGAATCCATCAAGAAACTTGGTGGGAGAGATTTTTTGCCGAGGAAACCGGTCGTGTGTACGTTTTTCATCGAGGAAACCGTTGAGGAACTCGACGAGGAAAAAAGAGAACAAGTTCTGTTTTTCCTCGACGGGAGTCTCAATTTACTCATCGTCGGGCTGGTTTGCGACGAGAAACACGATCGTGTGTATGCTACTGTAAGAAAACCCTTGCATGCTCAGAATAAAGTATGAGACGGGAGTAAAAGTAGCGTTTGTAATGGAGATAACACATTTTTCACGCTGTAACAGACTGAAAAGTGCAAATCGTCTACGACCAAACTTTTACTTAACATGCAGTAACATGAGATTAGCAAAAGCAGCCCCAAGGGTTGTGCCAGTGGAATCAAACTTCCCCTGCCATTGTATGTGTTGTATGTCACCGCGTTTGAGAACGAGGAGATTTTGTCTTGACAGTGTGTACGCAAAGCAAGCTTGTCGAGTTGCTCGACAAGCCTAACAAGGAACTCGACGAGGAAAAACATGTGTCTCGCCCGACGAGTTACTCGGTCGTGTGTACGAGGCCTATCACTCCAGCAGGTTCTCTCTACACCTTAAGCTTCTGCATTAGCCAAATAATTTGCTACATAATCTTCACATTTCACAGTTGTCTCATTACTTCAGGTTTTGTAGGCTCTCCCTTTAGTGGCCATCTGTATGTCGTCCTCACACTGCTGTTTAACAACTGGTTCTCAACCTGGGGATTGGGACCCCCTCGGGGGTTGAATGACAATTTGCCAGGGGTCACAGGATCCTGGGCAGTTCCTGAAGTTCGCGCTGCTCTACCACCTTTTTGCGACTGCCCAGCTGGGCTGTTCCTGGAGCCCACGGCTGCCCACTCAGCATATTCGCAGCCGCTCATTCAGTTAACAGCATGGCTGGGGGGCAGAGACTAGAGGTCAGCTGACTGGCGAGGAATGTGAAGTGGGAGGGGCTAGAGGAGACCCGATCTCCTGATTTTGGCATTGGTGTCACTGCTAAGAGACACCACAAAGTCGGAGACACAGTGAACCCGGAGTAACCACTCATCCCAACGCCCCCCTACACCAAGGAATAAGAGAAGGAAAATGGAGAATACATGGAAGGGAGAGGGAAAAAGGGGGAGGAGCAAATAAAAAGGGAGAGAAAGAATAGGAAAAAGAACAAGAAAGACTGCTAGAGAGAGGGATGGGGAAGAAAAAGGACAAAGAAAAAAAGAGTGGTACATCCTAAAATGTACCATAAGGGGTTTCAATACTGTACGAGTGGAAGGGACCCAGGGAGCGCTAAATGTCCGCGGGTTAGTGGCTCAAATTACTTGTCTTGCCTTGAGTGCTGACAACCCACGCTACAAAAATTATTTTACTGTTAAGGGTCCCCACATCTTGGGAAATTTTATCAAGGGGTCACGGCACTAGAAGGTTGAGAACCACTGGCTTAGACAATGCCAGTTCCACGATAAGCTACCATTGAATGTATCCTATCAAAGCCAATCAAGAGTTGAAGCTTGCATACAGTTCCTTGAAAAAGTATTCATACCCCTTGAAATTTCCCACATTTTGTCATGTCGCAACCAAAAATGTAAATGTATTTTATTGGGATTTTATGTGATAGACCAACACAAAGTGGCACATAATTGTGAAGTGGAAGGAAAATGATAAATGGTCTTCAATTTTGTTTTTTAAATAAATATGTGAAAAGTGTGGGGGGTACATTTGTATGGCGCCCCCCGGAGTCAATACTTTGTAGAACCACCTTTCTCTGCAATTACAGCTGCAAGTCTTTTTGGGGATGTCTCTACCAGCTTTGCACATCTAGAGAGGGACATTTCTGCCCATTCTTCTTCTTTGTAAAATATCTCAAGCTCTGTCAGATTGGATGGAGAGCGTCTGTGAGCAGCATTTCTAAAGTCTTGCCACAGAATCTCAATGTGATTTAGGTCTGGACTTTGACTGGGTCATTCTAACACCTGAATATGCTTTGATCTAAACCATTCCATTGTAGCTCTGGCTGTATGTTTCGGGGGGTTGTCCTGCTGGAAGGTGAACCTCTGCCCCAGTCCCAAGTCTTTTGCAGACTCTAAAGCCACGTACACACGATCAGTCCATCTGGTTAACCGATGAAGCTGACTGATGGTCCGTCGCGCCTACACACCATCGGTTAAATAACCGATTGTGTCAGAACGCGTGACGTAAAACACAACGACGTGCTGAAAAAAACGAAGTTCAATGCTTCCTAGCATGCGTCGACTTGATTCAGAGCATGCGCAGGTTTATAACTGATGCTTTTGCATACTGACGATCGGTTTTGACCTATCGTTAGGCGTCCATCGGTTAAATTTTAAAGCAAGTTCTAATTTTTTGGACCGAAGGTTAAATAACCTATGGGGCCTACACACGATCGGTTTGGACTGATGAAAACGGTCCTTCAGACCGCTGTCCTCTGGCGATCCTATCGTGTGTACGCGGCCTAACAGGTTTTCTTCTAAGATTGTCCTGTATTTGGCTCCATCCATCTTCCCATCAACTCTGATCAGCTTCCTTGTCCCTGCTGAAGAAAAGCATCCCCACCACATGATGCTGCCACCACCATGTTTCACAGTGGGGATTATGTGTTCAGGGTGATGTGCAGTGTTAGTTTTCCACCACACATTGCATTTTGCTTTTAATCCAAAAAGTTAAATTTTGGTCTCATGTGACCAGAGCACCTTCTTCCATATGTTTGCGGTGTCCCCTCCCCCACGTGGCTTCTCACAAACTGCAAACAGGACTTCTAATGTCTTTATTTCACCAATGTCTTTCTTCTTGTCACTCTTCCATAAAGGGCAGATTTGTGGAGAGACGACTAATAGTTGTCCTGTGAACAGATTCTCCCACCTGAGCTGTGGATCTCTGCAGCTCCTCCAGAGTTACCATGGGCCTCTTGGCTGCTTCTCTGATGAATGCTCTCCTTGCCCGGCCCGGTCAGTTTAGGTGGGCGGCCATGTCTTGGCAGGTTTGCAGTTGTGCCATACTCTTTCCATTTTCGGATGATGGATTGAACAGAGCTCCGTGAGATGTTTAAAGCTTGGGATATTTTTTTTTATAACCTAACCCTGCTTTATACTTCTCCACAACTTTATCCCTGACCTGTCTGGTGTGTTCCTTGGCCTTCATGATGATGTTTGTTCACAAAGGTTCTCTAACAAACCTCTGAGGGCTTCACAGAACAGCTGTATTTATACTGAGATTAAATTACACACAGGTGGACTTACACATGCGCTTTACACATTATTTTTATATATATATTCACATCAGCCCCTGCCTTCAAGGAGCTTACACTCTAAAGGTCCCTATAGTGTATATTTAAATGAACGTTCTGGTGCCTGTAGTTCAGCATTAAAAACAATTTTTTTCATCACTTTACAAATCTTTTTTTTATAAAGCAGGTAGGACACTTCTAATAGACATATTTGAATAGTGTACATAGATGTTTTTATACAAGCACAGCTAAGCCCGGGCATATTGCGTATTTTCCTATGTGACGTGCATCATACTGAGAACATAATCAGGAAAGACGCAAGTGGCGATTTTCTTCCTTCTCTTCAGTAAAGCCTTTAAAAGGTTTGAATCAACTGTGAACATTGTTCTATAGAAGGAATCATAAGACCCAGCGGAGTTTTGGGATGTTCTACTTCTTTTATAACTCTTTCTCCGATGAAATATTAATAAGAAATCCTCTTAATATTTCAGCTGTTCATATCATGAAATATAAAAACTGATCAGAGGAGATAACAACTTGGCTGAACCCTTCTCCCCAATAAAATTCCAAATCCCACATCTGCTGCATGTTTTAAGAATCAATACAGCAATTTGTACGGCCATTACCATGTAACTGCGACTAGCCTCTGTAAAATGCACTGAAGCATGCGTCTTTTCACTTTGTTTAACCACTTCCTGCCCGGTCAATATACAATTGATGTCCGGGAAGTGGTTGTGAAATACTGACTGGACGTCTATTGACGTCCTGCAGGATTTCATGCCGGCGCGCGCCCGTGGGGGCACGCAGGGCGGCGATACGGGGTGTCAGTCTGACACCCTGCATCTCCGATCTCGGTAAAGAGCCTCCGGCGGAGGCTCGTTACCACGTGATCAGCCGTGTCCAACCACGGCTGATTACGATGTAAACAGGAAGAGCCGTTGATCTGACAGACGCGAGTAAAGGAGAGCCGATCGGCGGCTCTCCTGACAGGGGGGGTTGGCGCTGATTGTTTATCAGCGCAGCCCCCCCTCGGATGCCAACACTGGACCACCAAGGGAGTGCCCCCCGGTGCTCAATAGAGCAAAAAAAAAAAAACACCAATAAAAAAATAATAATAACACAATCGATGCCAATCAGTGCCCACAAATGGGCACTGACTGGCAACATGGGCGCTGGCTCAAATGATGCCCAGCAATGCCATCAGTGCCACCCCTCAGTGTCCATCAGTGCCACCCAGTGCCCATCAGTGCCACCTCTTAGTGCGAATCTATGCCCAGTGCCCACCTATCAGTGCCCATCTGTGCCACTCATAAGTACCCATCAGTGCCACCCATAAGTGCCACCCATGAGTGCCCATCAGTGCCTCAAAAGAGTGCCCAGTGCCGCCTATGAGTGCCTATCAGTGCAGCATACCTAGCGCCACCTATTAGTGCCCATCAATGCCGTCTATCGGTGCCCATCAGTGCCACCTCATTGGTGCCCATCAGTGCCACCTCATTGGTGCCCATCAGTGCCGCTATATCACTGCCCATAATTGAAGAAGAAAACTTACATTAACAGAAAATTTCGGTCTTTTTTTAGTTGTTGCGCAAAAAATTCAATCGCAGAGGTGATCAAATACCACCAAAAGAAAGCTCTGTTTGTGGGAAAAAAATGATAAAAATTTCATTTGGGTACAGTGTAGCACGACCGCGCAATTGTCATTCAAATTGCGACAGCGCTGAAAGCTGAAAATTGGCTTGGGCAGGAAGGTGCATAAGTGCCTGGTATGGAAGTGGTTAAAGCTTAACTCCGGACACGAAAACTTTAAATACCAAAATTATTGGGACGTCTGCCTTTACACGCACATGAACTTTAATGGCATCCCAGTCTAAAGCCCTGTACACACGGCCCGGATTCTCGTCAGGAAAAAAACTTTGTTTTTCCTGACGAGATTCCTGGCAAGATTCCGAGTGTACACGAGTAAGATTCAAAAGAACCGCCGTTCTTTTGAAAGGCAGGAACGCAGTGACGTCATCGACTACGACGAGCATGCGCTCGCCACATTCGATGCCGTCGCCGCCATCTTGCTTCACCCTACCTATGCTTTGTAAGCTACCGCCAAAGTAATTTCGAGCATGCGCGGGTTTCCATGGAGACAGGTAAGTATACACACGCTCGGGTTTCTCGGCAGGAAAACACTGCTGAGAATCACGACGAGAAAATAGAGAGCAGGTTCTCTATTATTTCTCATCTAGATTCTGGGCAGTTTTCTTGACGAGAAACCTCAAAGCCTCGTGCACACGCTCGGTGTACTCGGCAAGAAAGCTCTGCCAGCAGTTTTCTTGCTGGTTCTTGCCGAGAAAACCGAGCGTGTGCACGAGGCTTTAGTCCGTAGGGTTCGATATTGAGTTGGCCCCGCCCTTTGCAGCTATAACAGCTTCACCTCTTCTGGAAAGGCCGTCCACAAGGTTTAGGAGTGTGTCTATGGGAGTGTTTGACCATTCTTCCAGAAGAGCATTTGTGAGGTCAGGCACTGATGTTGGGATGAGAAAGCATTGTAATAGGAATAAAAGTGATCCAAATGTATTTTTTTTTAAAGGGACAGTGTAAAAATAAAAAATAAAATAAATAAGGAAAAATAAAATAAGAATTTAAAGCGGATCTCCCATGCCAAAACGTTTTTTTTTTTGGGGGGTAGTTGAACAGTTAATGTTGAGGCTTAACAAAACTCACATTTCTCGTGTTCAAGGTCCGTCCCGATCTGATGCCGTCTGTAATAAAAACTTATATCATCTATCGTCAGCCGTTGCCATCTTCACTGTGGGCATTATGAATCCCACCAGCAGAGACTTCCTGGATGCGGTAATGCTGTAATCCCAGCATCCACCGCTCGGTATCTGTCCTGTAATGTAGATCAAACGCCCGCTGTAGAATATGACACTGCACCGCCCTCCTTCCTTTGTTTACATCGCGCGTCACTTCATGCTGCACAAAGTCGCACGATGTTTCCTCTAACAGGGCCGAATGTAATAACAAGGGAGCTATGACACATGCTCCCAGAAGATGCAGCGCGGGACAGGAAACAATGGAAAACCCGACGGAAACCCGAGGGCTGCAGACCGGAAGCCTATCTTGCTTATAAGGTACCGTAAAACTTTTTTATATGAAAATATCGAATTAAGCATTGTTTATGAGCATTATTACTATTGAGATTATGTTCGATTTAGGGTGGAGCTCCGCTTTAAAAAGCGAACGCATACGTAAGTCGCACCCACATATGTAAACGATGTTCAAACCACACGTGAGGTATTGCCGCGATCGTTAGAGCGAGAGCAAGAATTTTAGCACTGGACCTCCTCTGTAACTCAAAACCGGTAACCTGTAAACATTTTTAAACGTCGCCTATGGAGATTTTTATGTGCCAAAGTTTGTCGCCATTCCACGAGCGGGCGCAATTTTGAAGCGTGACATGTTGTGTATCAATTTACTCGGCATAACATTATCTTTCGCAGTGTAGAAACAAATTGGCATAACTTTACTGTTTTCTTATTTTTTTTATCTAAAAAAGGGTATTTTTTTTATTAAAACAAATTGCGTTTGTAAGACCACTGCGCAAATACCGTGTGACAAAGTATTGCAACGATGTCCTTTTTATTCTCTAGGGTGTCTGAATTTTTTTATATATATATATATATATATATATATATATATATATATATATATATATATATATATATATATATATATATATATATATATATATATATATATATATATATATATATATAATGTTTGGGGGTTCTAAGTAATTTTCTAGCAAGAAAATAATAATTTTACTTTGTAAAGAACAATTGTCAAAAATAGGCTTGGTCCTTAAGTTGTTAAAAGAATAGGTAGAGACAACACTCTTTTTTTTTTTGGATAGACTGGGGAGGGATTAGAACCCCTGTCAGTTTTTATTGCTGACTGTGCCCCCCCATTAGGGAGATTCCCCCTCTCTTTATTTGTCCTGTCTACCATTATCATTGAAAGAAAATCACAAATGTTGTGTTGTCCCCAGAAAAGTAATAAAGGGGAAATCTTTCAATGGGGACCTCACTTCCTGTCCCATAGCCAAACAGGAAGTGAGGGGAAATCCCTGCAAATTTAGGGAATTCCTTGGGGGACCCCCAGGTCACCGGAACTAGTGTCCCCATTGGAAGATTTCCCCTCTATTACTTGTCTGGGGACAACACAAAATTTGGGATTTTCTTTCACTTTCAATGATAACAGTAAACTGGGAAATCTCCCCAATGGGACACAGAACTTTGCACAACACAGGTGACAAAAACTAAACTTATAATTCTCCATTGCTCTATCCAAAATGGGGGGAAAAAACATTAGCTGCCAGTGTGGCTTATGAATCTGTATGACTGCATGATTGTTTTTGTGCCGTCTGCATCAAGATCAGCCAACAGATAGGTGGCGCTGTCACATAAGTCAACCAGGCTAGAAAACAGACCATCTGGACAGTGTTTTCTTCTCTGTGGCTCATGATGCTATATACCAGGGGTCTCCAAATTTTCTAAGCAAAGGGCCAGTTTGCTGTCCTTCAGACTTCATGGGGGGCTGGACTGTGACCAATGGGAGCAGAAAATGGCAGCATCAATGGGCATTAACAATGCCCTATCATTGGTTTGAATGGAAGGAATAGTGCCCCATCAATGCGGTCAGTGGGCGGAATAGTGTCCCATCATTGGGGTCGGTGAGAGGAATAGTGCCCCATCAATGCGGTCAGTGGGAGGAATAGTGTCCCATCATTGGGGTCGGTGAGAGGAATAGTGCCCCATCGATGGTGTCGGTGAGAGGAATAGTGCCCTATCGATGGTGTAGGTAGAAATAGTTCCCCAATTGATGGTGTCGGTGGAAGAAATAGTGCCCCATCAAGGGTGTTGATGGGAGGAATAGTGTCTAATTTATGTTGTCGGTGGGAAGTATAGTGCTTCAATGATGGTGTCAGAGGGAGGAATAGTTCCCCAATTGATAGTGTCGGTGGGAGGAATAGTGCTCCATTGATGGTGTCAGTGGGAGAAATAGTTCCCTAACTGATGGTGTCGGTGGGAGAAATAGTGTTCCATCGATGGTGTCGGTGGAAAGAATAGTGCCCCATCGATAGTATCGGTGGGAGGAATAGTGCCCCATCGATGGTGTCGGTGGGAGCAATAGTTCCCCAACTGATGGTGTCGGTGGAAGAAATAGTGCCCCATCAGGGGTGTTGTTTGGAGGAATAGTGTCTCATTTATGTTGTCGGTGGGAAGTATAGTGCTCCAATGATGGTGTCAAAGGGAGGAATAGTTCCCCAATTGATGGTGTCGGTGGGAGGAATAATGCCCCATCAAGGGTGTTGATGGGAGGAATAGTGTCTCATTTATGGTGTTGGTGGGAGGAATAGTGCCCCATCAATGGTGTCGGTGAGAGGGAAAGAGTCCCAACAATCATGTCGGTGAAAGAAATAGTGACCCATCAATGGTGTCGGTGAGAGGGTGAGTGTCCCAACGAGATCATGTCGGTGAAAGGAATAATGCCCCATCAATGCTGTTGGTGGGAGGAATAGTGCTCCAAGGGCCAGATAAAGCTCCTGGGCGGCCACAGTTTGGAGACCAAACTGTGGGTGGGGGGGGGGGGGGGGGTCCTTCTATTGGTGGAGAACTGAGCTGAAGCCAATTCTCATCATCTTTCACTATTTCAGGCGCCATTTTCTTCTAGTCTATCGCTGTTGTGTTACTGTATGTGCCATAAATGTATACATTTTTATTTTTGTTTATCTAAATATATTTTGGATTTTAGCTGTGCACTGTATAGAAAGATTATTAGATACAAAATACCAACAATTTAAAGCTCAATGTGGGTACAATAATTTGCCTGCATTATGATGTATAAGTAGCTTTTTACTCTAGTTTTGCAGTAATGTGCATTTGTTTGTTTTTTTAACAGTTTAAAGCGGTTTTTTTTTGTTTTGTTTTTTTCTGTTCTTTGTTAGTTCTTTCAAATAGTACATCTCCTGCTGAACTTCTGGCTCCCTGCAGGGATCAGTGCTGCAGATGTGCTGTTATTATCTTATTTATTTATTACAGGTACTTACATAGCGCCATCAATTTACAAAATGCTTTACACATACACTATATTGGCAAAAGTATTGGGACGCCTGCCTTTACACGCACATGTACTTTAATGGCATCCCAGTCTTAGTCCGTAGGGTTTAATATTGAGTTGGCCCCGCCCTTTGCAGCTATAACAGCTTCAACTCTTCTGGGAAGGCCGTCCACAAGGTTTAGGAGTGTGTCTATGGGAATGTTTGACCATTCTTCCAGGAGAGCATTTGTGAGGTCAGGCGCTGATGTTGGACGAGAAGGCCTGGCTCGCAGTCTCCACTCTAATTAATCCCAAAGGGGTTCTATCGGGTTGAGGTCAGGACTCTGTGCAGGCAAGTCAAGTTCCGCCACCCCAAACTCACTCATCCATGTCTTTATGGACCTTACTTTGTGTACTGGTCCAAATCATTTGGTGGAGGGGGGATTATGGTGTGGGGGTTGTTTTTCAGGGGTTGGGTTTGGCCCCTTTAGTTCCAGTGAAGGGAACCAATAACCACTTAAGACCCGGACCATTATGCAGGTAAAGGACCAGGCCAGTTTTTGCGATTCGGCACGGCGTCGCTTTAACTGACAATTGCGGGGCCCATGATGCCATTTAGACAGCCCTGGTGCAAGTTTTTTTGGATTTGGACCCGTGCACAAAGAGTCCTGACCTCAACCCAATAGAACACCTTTGAGATGAACTGGGGGGGGGGGATTATGGTGTGGGGTTGTTTTTCAGGGGTTGGGCTTGGCACCTTAGTTCCAGTGAAGGGAACTCCTAAGGCGTCAGCATACCAAGACATTTTGGACAATTTCATTCTCACAACTTTGTGGGAACAGTTTGGGGACGGCCCCTTCCTGTTCCAACATGACTTGCGTACCAGTGCACAAAGCTGATTGGCTGCCATGCCCAGCTGCGCCAGATTTGGAGTGCTCCAGTCTTAGTATATCCCCGCCCCCTCATTGTGATACATTGGTGCTATTAATACAAAGATAAAGTATATAGCCCTGAGTTTGTGTAGATTTATGACAGTGTGTATATTACATTAAACCAATAAATTAGTAACACATTTTGTGCCATAAATGAAATCCCAGAATATAGAACAACGACTCTCTGACAAGCTGGAAGTATACTGGCGGCTCGGCCTAAGTGCACGGCTGCTGTAAAATGTTTTAGCGATTTGCCAATAATCTCTTCACATCTATTGACTTTTATCGGAATTCACAGCTTTTGGGGCATTCGAGAAAAACTGTGTAACCCGGCTGTATAAATGGTTGTTGCCCTCGGCCCTACAGCAGCCAATCATTACAAAGAAGCTGCAAGTAGATCACTAAACGGAACTTTAACCACTTGAGCACCAGATGGTTTTACCCTCTTTATGACTGGAGCATTTTTTGCGTTTGACTGGTAATACTGGTAACTGGTAATTGTGCGGTCATGCAACACTTTACCCCAATTAATTTGTTTAACTTTCTTTCACACAAACAGAGATTACCTTTTCGATGGTATTTAATCACCACTGATTTATTTTATTTTTTATTAAATATATGTTTGTTTACACTTCTGCTGCCAGCAATGATACAAAGCTTTGATAAAAAGTTATTTACAAATAAAACATTTTTTTTTTGCGCTTTTTTTTAATGTGAAACGTGTAAATATATGTTAAAGGTCTAAAATTATTACCCAACAAAGCAAACAAAAAAGTTTTAACCACTTGGAGCCCCGGCCATTGTAAAATGACGGCCACAAGGTGTCTCTACAATGCTGGGAGGACGTCTATTGATGTCCTCGGCTCCTCCGGCCAGCAGCGCGCGTGCAAGCCCGCCGCGTCACTGAGGTGTCGATGCGTGTGCCTGGTGGCTGCGATGTGCGCCAGAATTACGCGATCAGCCATTACACAGACAAGGACGTGGATCTCTGTGTGTAAACACAGAGATCCACGTCCTGTCAGGGAGAGAGGAGACCAATGGTGTGTCCCTTGTACATAGGGACACAGATCAGTCACCTCCCCCAGTCAGTCCCCTCCCCCACAGTTAGAATCACTAGTAGGGAACATATTTAACCCCTTCCTCGCCCCCTAGTGTTAACCCCTTCCCTGCCAGTCACATTTATACAGTAATCAGTGCATATTTATAGCACCGATCGCTGTATAAATGTGAATGGTCCCAAAAATGTGTCAAAAGTGTCCGATGTGTCCGCCGCAATATCGCAGTCCCAATGGCGGATTTTGATCTGATGGTTGTACTAACCATCAGATCAAAATCCCTGCGGAATTCCCAAATTACCTCAGCGGTGACGTGTCGCGCCGTCGCCGCGATGATGACACGGCGACGTGCGCGACGCTGTAATATAAGGACTTCCACGCATGCGTCGAATCATTACGACGCATGCGAGGGAGGGAATTGGACGGATTGATCCGCTGAGTCTGTACAGACCAGCGGATCAATCCGCTGGACTGGATTCCAGCGGATAGATTTCTTAGCATGCTAAGAAATTTTGATCCGCTGGAAATCCATCGCCCGGAAAAATATCCGCGGATAAATATCCGCTGGATCGTACACACCAGCGGATCTATCCGCTGAAACCGGTCCGCGGATAAATTCCAGCGGATCGATCCTCTTGTGTGTACGGGGCCTAATTTGGTACAGTGTTGCATTTGTCATTCAAAAAGTGTGACAGCGCTGAAAGCTGAAAAATGGCCTGGGCAGGAAAGGGGTCAAAGTGCCCTGTAGGCAAGTGGTTAAAATCACTTTGAAAGTGACTTTTTTTCCCCAGGAAAATCTGCCCCGCTAAAGTCCAGCAAAATTGGTGCTAAAACGCTGCAAAAGCACCGCAAAAAAATGACCGGCGCTTTAGCGCTGTTTTAGCGGCGCTCCATTGTGAAAGGGGTCCAACTGTGTGGGGGATGGACTGACTGGAGGAAGAGAGACGTCTGTATTCCTGATTAGCACAGGATCAGTTCTAGTATCCGAGCCCTTACCCTCCCCCCCCGCGACTTTCCAGACCCCACCCCCCTTGTGCGCCCCTTTTTCCTGCAGCATTTCTGACTTCCCGTCTCTCCTGCTGGCACACAAGAGGATGTTTCAGGATGGAGAGCGGGGAAAGGGGCCGGTAAATATGTTATATAATAATAATGTTTTTAGTGTATTTTTAGCAAAAATATAATTTGGTTATCTTCTGGGGGGGGGTGGGAGCGGGGCCCTGTTATGTAGGTAGTATGGGGCCCCCGTGATTTCTAACAGCAGCCCTGCCAGGAATTATTATACTGAAAGCTTGTAAGACGCTCCGGTTGCTATTAAAAGAGAGCCGACTGCCGCCTTTAACCACAAGCCGACCGCCTGACGTTAATTGGCGGCGGCAGGATGGCTCCCCTGCACAAATCGCTGTAGCAATTACAGCAGCTGCTTTAAGGGGTATAGGGGCCGCATGACCGAGGTCCCGGACAACGCGGACGCCGGGCACCCGCGATCGTTAGTGACAGAGTAGGAATGTGGATCTGTGTGTGCGTAAGCGTCCTATCAGGGGAGAGCAGACTGATCGTGTGATCCTAGTATATAGGAAGACCGATCGGTCTCCTCCCTTAGTCAGTCCCATCCCCCACACAGTTAGAACACATAATGAGGGAACACATTTAACCCCTTTATTGCACTGTTTGCTGTATAAATTGTCAATGGTTTCAAAAAAAGTGTAAAAAAAAAAATCCAATCTGTCCGCCACAATGTCGCAGTCCCAATAAAAATCGCAAATCGCCACCATTACTAGTAAAAAAAATAATAATAAAAATGCCATAAATCAATAACCTATTTTGTAGGCGCAAACCAATAAACGCTTATCGCAATTTTGTTTACCAAAAATATGTAGAAGAATACATATCTGCCTAAACTGAGGAAATTCTTTTTTTTTTTTAAAGGGATATTTATTATAGCAAAAAATAAAAAAGCGTTTTTTTATTTTTTTTATTATCGGCCTTTTTTTGTTTATAGCGCAAAAAAAACACTGCAAAGGTAATCAAATACCACCAAAAGAAAGCTCTATTTGTGGGGGAAAAATTACATAACCATTGTTTGGGTACAATGTTGCAGGACCGTGCAATTGTCAGTTAAAGCGACACAGTCACATATCGCAAAAAATGGCCCAGTCAGGAAGGGGTAAATTCTTCCGGGGCTGAAGTGGTTAAAAAAAAAAAATAATAATACTAGGGTGATGCCTGCAGCTGCATATCATCCCGCCGGAAAAACCACCAAAAGGACGGGAAGTGGATAAAGAGCCGCTTCTGCCTGGCGCTCCCATAAAAAAATGCCGCCCAGGGCAAACACGCCTTGTTTTGCCTTGCGGTAGATACGCTCCCCCCTAATGAGAAGTATAGAAAAAGGGGGTCAGTTATGTTGCCTGGGAGAGCTATTATGGGCTCTCTAAAGGAGGTCAAAGAAAGTGTTGCAGTTTCGTGGAATTTGAGAAGTCGATCCAGGTGAACCATACGTCCCGAAAACGTCAAGAAGCGCTCATAGATTATGTTTTTTTTTTTTTTGTGTGTGTTTTTTTATTACATTAACATATTAAATTTGTATTTATTTAGTTATATTTTTTTTATTTACACTGTCCCTTATTTTTTTTTATTATTACATTTACTAAATGTATTAATTTATTCATAAAAATGTATTTATTTATTTTTACCCTGTCTGTTTATTTTATTAATTTTTTTATAACATTAACATATTAAAATGTATTTATTTATTTATAAAAAATATGTATTTATTTATGTTTACACTGTCCCTTTATTTTTTATTTATTTTTTATTATTACATTAAACATATAGGGCCAGATCAACGAAGCAGTTACGCTGGCGTATCTATTGATACGCCGCGTAACTGATAGGTTGCCCCGGCGTATCTTTGTTTTGTATCCACAAAACAAGATACGCCTAAAGCTGGGCTAGATCCGACTAGCGTACGCCTTAGTACGCCGTCGGATCTAAGGTGCATATTTACGCTGGCCGCTAGGTGGCGCTTCCGTCGATTTCCGCGTCGAGTATGCAAATTAGCTAGATACGCGATTCCACAAACGTACGTCCGGCGCATTTTTTTACGTTGTTTCCGTAAGGCTTTTTTCGGCGTAACGTTACTCCTGCTATATGAGGCGTAGCCAATGTTAAGTATGGACGTCGGGCCAGCGTCGAATTTTCCGTTGTGTACGTCGTTTGCGTAAAACGTTCGCGAATAGGGCTTTGCGTAGAATGACGTTCACGTCGAAAGCATTGGCTTGTTGTGGGTTAATTTGGAGCATGCGCACTGGGATACCCCCACGGACGGCGCATGGGCCGTTCATAAAAAACTTAATTTACGTTGGGTCAAGACGTATTAGCATAAAACACGCCCCCATCTCATCCATTTGAATTGCGCGCCCTTACGCCGACACAGTTACACTACACTGTGGATACGGGAAATACGCTGTAAGTTACGGCGGCATAGTGAATCTGAGATACACTACGCCGGACGGAAAAATGTGCGGAGGTACGTGGATCTGGCCCATTGAATGTGATATTTTATTACACCAAAAACGTAACACTTTTTTTTGTTTGCATTTTTTTTTGCTTTACATCACTCCATATACAATGTAGATTGAACAGACAGTGAACTACGTTTTATTTCTCAAACAAGATCTGCTTTAAATACAGTACCCCCAGCGAAGTAAAACACAAGAGCATACCTTTTGAACACTTGTTGTTCCTGTTTGTATACAAAGCACACAAAACAAAGCAGATGTTTTGATAGAATATATCAGACACCTAGATCGCGATACGCAGCGCAGCGAAAACAATGAGTCACGGTACAGCTCAGTGCGGATACTTTAATTCAGACTGTAGGAGGAGGAGGTAACAATTCTACACTCTGCACTCCATTAACAGAGAAACAAATGTGCAATTTAAAAAAGAAAAAAAAAAAAAAGAAAGAAAGAAGTGAATTTGTATATAAAAATGGGACCATTGCGATTTTAAAAAAGGTTCCTGCCCTATTTTTTGGGGGATTTCATTGCGACTCGCATAGACTTTTTTTTTTTTTTTTTTTTTTTTTAATCCGCCTCAGAGAACTATCAGGATACTCAATCAATTTGCGTTCAATTCGCAGTCTCCTTAGTTCGCATCATGGTTGGAAAAGATTTTATTTATTTTTTTTATTTTTTTTATTGTTTCTTTTTTTTTTTGTTGTTATTGCAAAAGTGCTTTTTTAAATATGTGTCAATAAATATACGAAAGAAGAGAAAGGAAAAAATACTTAAATACATAAATAGATACATTAGTTTCCCCTAGCCGAACAAACCCTCGCCCCTCCCTCAAACCACCCCCAACCCTTATCCCCACCCTCCCTAGACTTTTCTTAAACTTCAGCCCCGGGAAGAATTTACCCCCTTCCTAACCAGAGAACTTTTTGCGATTCGGCACTGCGTCGCTTTAACTGACAATTGCGCGGTCGTGGCACCCAAACAAAATTGACGTCCTTTTTTTTTTACCACAAATAGAGATTTCTTTTGGTGGTTTTTGATCACCTCTGCGGTTTTTATTTTTTGCGCTATAAACAAAAATAGAGCGACATTTTAAAAAAAAAAATGCAATATTTTTTTTTTTTTGCTATATTAAATATCTCCAAAAAAGATTAAAAAAAAAAACGTTTTCCTCAGTTTAGGCCGATACGTATTCTTCTACCTATTTTTGGTAAAAGAAAATCATAATAAGCGTTTATCGATTGGTTTGCGCAAAATGTATAGCGTTTACAAAATAGGGGATAGTTTTATGGCATTTTTATTAATATTTATTTTTTTACTACTAATGGCGGCGATCAGAGATTTTTTTCGTGACTGCGACATTATGGCGGACACATCGGACAATTTTGACACATTTTTGGGACCATTGTCATTTTCACAGCGAAAAGTGCTATAAAAATGCACTGACTATTGTGAAAATGACAATGCAGTGAAGGAGTTAACCACTAGGGGGGTTAAGTGTGACCTTATAAGTGTTTCTAACTGTAGGGGGCGGGGCTGGACGTGTGACGTCAGTGATCGTCTTTCCCTATATCAGGGAACAGACGATCACTGACATTGCCACAGTGAAGAACTTGGAAGGTTTGTTTACACTCACCTCTCCCCGTTCTTCAGCTTCGGTGACCGATCGCGGGACACCGGCGGCGATCGGGTCCGCAGGTCCCGTGGGCGCGGTCACGGAGCTTGGGACTGGGTCACGAGTGCACTCGCGACCCCACGGCTGGGCTCTTAAAGAGGACATACAGGTAAGTGCTTGTGCCCAGCCGTGCCCTTCTGCCGATGTATATAGGCGTGAAGGGGTCCTTAAGTGGTTAGAGTCGCACCTATTTGCCACTATGGAACTGTTCAAATTGGTGCAACTTTAGATGCTGCGACTTTGACAAAACGGTTCTGCAATTTCTTTGGGCAATTGCATGTGTTACTTGCATTGATATCCCTGTATGAATTTGCACAGATGTCAGCAAGCTACTCATGAAGTCGCACTGACCGTCAGCTTTAAAATCGCGGTGAAGTATCGTGACCTCAAAGCCGTACCAGGTGTGAACGGTACCTTTTGGCCCGGTGGTTCACACAAGTGCGATGCCGGACATCGCATGTGATTCGCACCACATTGCTGTTCACATCACATGCAATGTCTGTACGATGCGATTTCAACCATACAAACTGTATGGCTGAAATCTCATCTCATTCGCACCAAAATAGAGCAGGAGCCTTTTTTTGGTCCGCACTGGAAATCGGATCGCATGAGTGTTCACTGGGATCTGATTCCTGCACCATTTCAGGCTGGGTTCACACTTGTGTGGTGCGAATTCCAGCTCTCCTATCTCTGCAGAGAGATAAGAGAGCTGTGTAGCAGATCATCTCCATTTTAGCTGCGAATTTGGAGACCTGGGAGGGGGGGGGGGGGGGGGAGTGTAGTGAGGAGAAGGAGAGAAATCCTGATGAGAACTGAACACATTTGCGAATCAGAAGCGTTCCCATAGAAGATAATGGGCCTGAATTCGCACCTGAGCCGCACCGCAATGCCTAGAAAATGCACACATTTATTGGGCAATGCGCAGTGCGAATGCATCGCACATATGTGAACCAGCCTCATTAAAATCAATGGGGCAGATTCACATACAATTGCATGGGCGCAGTGTATGTGAGCTGCGCTACGCCGCTGTAACTTACTTTTAATAGCTTTGAATCCAGAAAGAATTTGCGCCGTAAGTTACAGCGGTGTAGTGTATCTCTCGCGGCGGAACGGCGCATAATTCAAACCGGCGAGTAGGAAGCGTGTTTCATTAAAATGAAGCGCGTCCCTGCGCCAAACGAACTGCGCCGTCCCTAAATTTCCTGTCGTGCATTGCGCTAAATGACGTCGCAAGGACGTCATTGTTTTGACGTGGACGTAAATTACGTCCAGCCCCATTCACGGACGACTTACGCAAACAAAATTTTTTTTTTTCAAATTCGACGCGGGAACGATGGCCATACTTAACATTGCGTACGCCACCAAATAGCAGCTTTAACTATACGCCGAAAAAAGCCGAACGGAAACAACGTAAAATAATGCGACGGCCACTCGTACATTCGTGGATCGTCGGAAATAGCTAATTTGCAGTTTAAGCAGCAACCAATTCGCATAGGTGTGAACGGGACCTTACAGTTCGCACTGAGATCTGTGAACCGATCTGGGGGTGTCGTTAACTTTACATTGACACCCACATCGGTGCGCAGATCTCAGTGTGAACCACTGCGTGATACAGGTACGATGCAGGAACCCGCACTGGATTCGTCGGGTGGCACTGGCACTAAATTGGAGGTGCAAATCGCACTGATCTGAGGCTTGGAAATCGCGGCGAAGTAATGTGACCTCAAAGCAGCACCCGGTGTGAGCGGGAGCGTAAAACGGAGGTGCGAATCGCACTGAACTGCAACTGGTGTGAATCAGGGCCTAAAGTCTCTTTTTCCAGCATAACATTTTAACAAAAGATTGAGGAACAATAGCCAAGAACAGAAATATGGCAAAATCAGCAGAAAAGTAGAAAATAAAAGGAAAGTTTCCTTCCTGTTTCCTGCCACTGAAATAATGATTTTTGGCAGATCCTCAGCCCCCCAAAAAAAGTTGGAAGAGCAGGTGGAAGATTCCTTTCCACTATTTATAAACAGAAATCTATTAATGTTGCTATGAAAATGACCCTCTTAATGAAAACAATAAAAGAGGAAAAGGGAACGACATTGGCTAGAAAAAAATGTAAACAGAAGAAGAAACAGTTACATTTTGATTTCCATCTTGAACCTTTAGGGTTCTTTTAGGACACTGCAAGCTCAGCTCTGGGCTTGGTGATTTGGAAATTACATTGTAATGACTAAGGGATACCATAGTAATATATATCTATATGTATAAGAAAATATTACGTATAGGTTGTACTATATATATATGTATGTTTGCTGAAAAAAAAAAAAAAAAAAAAATATATATATATATATATATACACATTTAAAAATATATTCTTTTTAAATATGTAATTATATAGTATTATAATTAATTATATATTGTGAAATATACAATTAAATATTATAATATATATAATTATATACTGTGAAATATACAATTAAATATTATAATATATATAATTATATACTGTGAAATATACAGTATATATAGTCCAGGGAGTGAGGTGAAGAATGCTCTAGTAATTGTTTAAAGTGCAAAGCAATCCAGCCTTCCCACAGGCTATAAAGAAAAAGAACTGTCATGAAGCACACTATACATTGTCTGTAATTTTTTTGACTTTTTAAATACATTTTAAGTCCCGCAATCCTTTGTTTTTTTTTTTCTTTATAGCCTGTGGGAAGGCTGGATTGCTTTGCACTGTAAACAATTACTAGAGCATTCTTCACCTCACTCCCCGGACTATATATACTTTATATTTAACAGTATAAAATTAAATATATTATATTTTATATTTCACAATATATAATTAATTATAATAATATATAATTACATATTTAAAATAATATATATTTAAAATTATATATATATATATATATATATATATATATATATATATATATATATATACACACACACACACACACACACACACACACACACACACACACACACACACACACACACACACACACACACATATATATATATATATATATATATATATATATATATATATATATAATTAATAATATATTGTTAAATATATAATACACATATACACACACACATACATTTTTCAGCAAACAAGACTTTTTTTTTTCATGTTCTATATATTTAAAATTCAAATTAGTTTTGCTATTTTTTTCCCCCAGCAATAAAATGTATACAATTATTTTTACAATAGATACTAATTTTATTTTACAATCTGTCCATTTATCAGAATACTAAAATTATAATGCAAGCCATGTTATCACTTTGAAGATATTTAGTATAAAAAAAATACATAAAATACTTTAAAGTAACCTCTTATTTTTCCCTACAAAAAAAAAAACGAAGAAAACAAAGAAAGAAAAAAAAAGAAAAAAATATCTGTTAGGCTGGGTTCACACTACGGTTTTCCCGTCCGTCAGCCGCATACGATTTATATGAAAAACCGTATGCGGCTGAAACGGACGGGAACGTATGGAACCGCACATATGTGCGTTTTCCATTGACATTAATGTTAAAGGAAAACGTATGCGTTTGCCATACTGTTTTAAAAACGACCGCAAAACCGTGGTTGAACACGGTTTTGCGTACGTTTAAAAAACGTTTTGCCAGCAAATCGTACGCACCCGGATGCATCTGAGTGCATACGATTTGCAATGCATTCTCTATCTATACGTTTTCCCGTCCGGGCCCGTACGTTTTCAATACTGAAATCGTATGCGGCTGACGGACGGGAAAACCGTAGTGTGAACCCAGCCTTAAGTAGAAAAGAAAGCTGAACATAAAATTAACGAGAATCAAGATCAACTGGGAGCTAATGGGTTCTTTGGGGACATGGCTATTTCAGCTCTGGGCTTAGTGATTTGGTAATAACACTGACATCACTAATTATACCAATTATGTGTATGATATATGTATGTATGTGTATAATATAATAAAATATAAATATATAATATAATAAAATATAATATGTGTGTGTATGTGTATATATATATATATATATATATATATATATATATACATACACACACTGTATTTATTGGCGTATAACACTCACTTTTTTATGTTATACGCAGGAGGCTGTGGAATGTTTTTTCCCTGAAACCTCCCTCTTATGCCCTGTACACACGATCGGTCAATCCGATGAGAATGGTCTGATGGATTTTTCCATCAGTTAACCGATGAAGCTGACTGATGGTCCGTCGCATCTACACACCATCAGTTAAATAACTGATCGTGTCAGAACGCGGTGATGTAAAACACAACGACATGCTGAAAAAAAATGAAGTTCAATGCTTCCAAGCATGCGTCGACTTGATTCTGAGCATGCATGGATTTTTAACCGATGGACGTGCCTACTAACGATCGTTTTTTTTTCTATCGATTAGGTATCCATCGGTTAATTTTAAAACAAGTTTCACATTTTTTAACCAATGGATAAATAACCGATGGGGCCTTCACACGATCGGTTTGGTCTGATGAAAACGGTCCATCAGACCGTTCTCATCGGATTGACCGATCGCGTGTACGCGGCATTAAAGTTAGGGTGCGTGTTATACGCTGATAAATACGGTATATATATACATATATATCACAAATACAGTACATATACACACTTTTTTTCCAGAAAACATTCCCTTGATAGTATCACTTTAAAACACACATTTTAATTCTCTATATAAAAAGGCAAAAAGTTTGGAAAAATACTTTTATTCCAGTGGGGCCGGTTATAAAATTAATATGACTAATATTACTGTAGATACAAATTTTATTCAACAATTTGTCATATTTATTACAACACTGAAAGTATGTTCTTGTTACAAACCACGTTGAAGATTTTTACAAATGAGTTAATAGGAATAGGATTTTTTTTTTTTCCCGCTTTGCAGGTTTCTACAGATATGGTTAGGCTCGGGCTTGTAGGGTGATTAAATCTCTTTGCTGTAGAGAGATTTAACTTCTCATTGACAGTTATCTCTTTTAGGATATAATTTCAATGTTCTGCGAATAAAGTGACTGTTGGTGAGCAATACATTTTCTTAATAGAAAAAGTGTTTTAATTGAACGTGTAGCCCCAGCCTAAAAGAGCAGGTCATGTGCATACTGTATATACATTTATACAGTATAATTTTATTTATATATATATATATTTCACATTTTCAGACTTCCCTGTTGCCAGTCCTCTCACGGGAAACCCCACGCATGTGCAGATATGCCATAGAGCTCTCTCTGGAACCGGGCTCTGCAGCGCACCTGCGCATATGCAAGCGGCAGTGAAAACCTTTTGCCTAGGCAAGAAAAGCGGAAGAGCTACTTTGAAGCATTAATAAAATATATTGTTTTTAAAACGTCCATTGGGGGGGGGGGGGGTTGGAGCAGGAGGCAGGGCAGCTCAGAGTGTAATTTAGGGTAAAAGGTCCGCACTTCTGGATCACAATTGATCAACTGTGTCCCCCTGAGGAAGCCAATAGAAGGAAATACTGTATTATGTTTGTACCCGGGATCTCTAACTTGCCTAGGTAAGGTATGTTAGGTGCAAGACCTGGGATATTTATTATAAAGCAGCAAATTTAGACATGGATGAGCGAGTTTGGGGTGGAGGAACTTGACTGGCCTGCACAGAGTTCTGACCTCAACCAGATAGCCAGGCCTCCTCATCCAACATCAGTGCCTGACCTCACAAATGCGCTTCTGGAAGAATGGTCCAACATTCTCATAGACACACTCCTAAACCTTGTGGACGGCCTTCCCAGAAAAGTTGAAGCTGTTATAGCAGCAAAGGGTGGGCCAACTCAATATTGAACCCTACGGACTATTGCCACGTACACACGACTGGTTTTCCTGTTGGGAAAACTGCCATGAGAGCTTTTGGCCTGGTAATCCCAGCCGTGTGTATGCTCCATCGCAGTTTTCCCGACAGGAAAACTTGCGGGGAAAAAAAAAGAGAACCAGCTCTCTTTTTTCCCCGCCAGGATTCCCGCCGTTTTTTAAGCCGGCAGTTTTCCTATGGAGCATACACACGGCCGGGTTTCCCGACCAAAGCTCTCATGGCAGTTTTCCTGTTGGGGGAAAAAAGTTACCGCTGGGAAAACTGATTGTGTTTAATGCCACGACCGTTTTTCATGATGAGAAAAATGCAATTTTTTAAAATTGGTTGTTAAAAACGGTCGTGTGTGGGCTCCAGAGCATTTTTCTCGACGAGAAAAATGGGCATTAAAGATTTAGAACATGCTCTATTTTTTCCTCAAAGTTTTTCTCGTCGTGAAAAACGGTCGTGTGTAGGCTTTAACGACGGGGAAAAAAAATGCGCATGCTCAGAAGCAAGTTATGAGAAGGGAAATTTGCATAATCAGCCCAAAGGGTGGCGCCATTCGAATGGAATTTCCCCTTTTATAGTGCCGTCGTACGTCATTGTGCTTTGCTCGAGCGACCCGGTCCAAAGCTCCGTGGCCGCGGAACCCGATCGCCGCTGGAGTCCCGCGATCGGTCCCCCGGAGCTGAAAAACGAGGAGAGCTGTGTGTAAACACAGCTTCCCCGTTCTTCACTGTGGCGCTGTGAATGATTGTGTGTTCCTTGATATAGGGAAGCAGGATCAATGATGTCACACGTCCAACCCCGCCCCCTACAGTTAGAAACACATATGAGGTCACACTTAACCCCTTCAGTGCCCCCTAGTGGTTAACTCCCAAACTGCAATTGTCATTTTCAAAGTAAACAATGCATTTTTATAGCATTTTTTGCTATGAAAATGACAATTGTCCCAAAAATGTGTCAAAATTGTCCGAAGTGTCCGCCATAATGTCGCAGTCACGAAAAGAAATCGCTGATCGCCGCCATTAGTAGTAAAAAAAAAATTATGAATAAAAATGCAATAAAACTATCCCCTATCTTGTAAACACTATAAATTTTGCGCAAACCAAAAATAGGTAGAAGAATACGTATCGGCCTAAACTGAGGGAAAAAAGTTTTTTTTATATACTGTATTTTGGGGGGTATTTATTATAGCAAAAAGGAAAAAATATTGTATTTTTTTTCAAAATTGTCACTCTATTTATTTTTGTTTATAGCGCAAAAAATAAAAACCGCAGAGGTGGTCAAATACCACCAAAAGAAAGCTCTATTTGTGGTAAAAAAAGGACGCCAATTTTGTTTGGGAGCCACGTAGCACGACCGCGCAATTGTCAGTTAAAGCGATGCAGTGCCGAATCGCAAAAACTGGCCGGGTCCTTTACCTGCATTTTGGTCCGGGTCTTAAGTGGTTAATAAAGCAGCAAATTTGACATTCACGGCAGGTGTATTTTTAGGATACAAGAATTTTAAATTACAGTCATTGGCTCACCATGAGAACAACTGACTATAGGAATGAACATAAGGAAAGGAGCGTTAGTGACTTACAATTTGCAATCACTTTATGTGACCCATTTGATTTCACACTGATCAGTTTCCATTTGTTTGAGTTCTTAACATCAGCTGATTATCTTTTCTTTTTTTTTTTTATCTTAATTGTCCATCTCTCTGAACGATCATTTGTATTTATAATTTTTACTCAAAACGATTGACTGCAGAAAATTATTTTCCCATTTTTCAGTAAATTGGAAAATCATTTTGATTGTCAGATATCGTTTTGTGCTTTAGAGTGACGCAACTTCTCATTCCGTTCCACACATTTTTTATGAAATTTTTCAGCTAATTTTTGTATTATACTCTGGAAAATCAGCCCTTGTACAGCCAGCCTAACAATTATATAAGTACAATTTTCACCAACAAATCTGAAAAAACAAACAAAAACAAAACACATTTAACCCTTTCATGCCTAAGCCTATTTCTGATATTTGTTGCTTACAAGTTAAAATCCGTATTTTTGGCTAGAAAATCTGCTTTAGGTGGGATAACTTTACGCCTAAATGGCGATAGCTTACTGCGACAGGCGCAAGTACGTTCGTGAATCGGCGTATCTAGGTCATTTACATATTCGATGCGCTAATCAATGGAAGCGCCCCTAGCGGCCAGTGTAAATATGCCCCCAAGATACGACGGCGTAGGAGACTTACGGCGGTCGGATGGAGCCAGAATTCAGGTGTATCTAAATTTCAAGAATACGGCGCATAGATACGACGGCGCATCCGTGGACTTACGCGGCGTATCAGAAGATACATCAGCGTAAGTCCTACCTGAATCTGGCCCTATATATATATTTTACAGCCTATTGCATTAGGGTGTGCACCCCAAAGTTCAAACACACATGCGCAGTAGAGCAGTGAATGGTGTTAGTAGGGATGAGATTGGTGTCAGTAGTTTTCTGTTTTTATTGTTTTATTATGTTATTTAAAAAAAAAAAAAAAAAACATTTAATTATTATTTGATTAAAACAAATATTATGATTTTTTTTTTAATTGTAAAAAATAACAAAATAAAAGAATAAAAAAAAAAAAAATATATATATATATAATGGGCCGGATTCAGCAAGAATTTACGCCGCAGGCGTATCTATAGATACTCCGCGTAAATTCAAATCTGCGCCGGCGTATCTTCTTTCCTTTTTCAGAAAGCAAGATACGCCGAAATTAGGTTAAGATCCGACTGGTCTCTTACGCCGTCGTATCTTAGGGTGCATATTTACGCTGGCCGCTAGGTGGCGCTTCTGTTGTTTTCAGCGTAGAATATGCAAATGACCTAGATACGCCGATTCACAAACGTACGTGCGCCCGGTGGATTTTTTTTACGTCGTTTGCGTAAGGCTTTTTCGGTGTAATGTTGCTCCTGCTTCGTAACGTTGCTCCTGCTTCTATGAGGCGTACGCAATGTATGGGCGTCGTTCCCGCGTCGAAATTTGAATTTTTTACGTTGTTTGCGTAAGTCGTTCGCGAATAGGGCTGGACGTAATTTACGTTCGCGTCGAAACCAATACGTCCGTAAACTTGCGGGGACTGGGGCACTTAAATTGGGGCACTTAAATTGTTTTTATTATTTAATATATATATATTTTTTTTACATTGTCACTTAAAAAAAAAAATTGATCACCTTTATTGGCTCCAAGAGCTTATAAAGGAGATCCAGTTTTCCCCAACAAAAGTTAAATACTGTAGCTGCTGACAATTAATATAAGGACATTTTTACTTGCTGCTTGATCCAGTGCTGTCTTCACCCGACCTGATTTTTCATCATGCTTCGGGTTCAGGTGGTGGCATTTTAAAGCAGAGTTCCTTCCAAACTTCCGCTTTTCGGATTCCCCCCCCCCCCCCTCGGTGTCACATTTGGCACTTCTCAGGGGGAGGAAGGAGCAGACACCTGTGTAATCCAGGTATTTTCTCCCACTTCCCACGCCTCCCCCCCTGCTGTCTTCTGGAAGACACACAGGTACCAGAAGACAGCAAGGACCAGTGGAGTCGCGCGCGTGCAGTAGGGAACCAGGGAGTGAAGCCGCAAAGCTTCACTTCCTGATTCCCTTACTGAAGATGGCGGCGCCTCCACCCGAGTGCCGAGGGACAGATCGGCTTCGGGTGAAGACATCACGGGCGCCCTGTACAGGTAAATGTCCATATGTTAAAAGTCAGCAGCTGCAGTGTTTGTAGCTGCTGACTTTTAATTATTATCATTATTTTCGGCGGAACTCTGCGGCCTTGCGTCTTTCACAGCTGGTTTTGAACTGCACATAATCGAGCCGCTCTGCTCTTTGTGAATGGTCCCACAGTCTTCTGTCTTTGGTGCCGCAGTCTTCTGTCTTCGGTCCCGCAGTCTTCTGTCCCACAGTTTTCTGTCTTCGGTCCCGCAGTCTTCTGTCTTCGGTCCCGCAGTCTTCTGTCCCACAGTCTTCTGTCTTCGGTCCCACAGTTTTCTGTCTTCGGTCCCACAGTCTTCTGTCTACAGTCCTGCAGTCTTCTGTCTACGGTCCCGCAGTCTTCTGTCTATGGTCCTGCAGTCTTCTGTCTTCGGTCCCACAGTTTTCTGTCTTCGGTCCCACAGTCTTCTGTCTACAGTCCTGCAGTCTTCTGTCTACGGTCCCGCAGTCTTCTGTCTATGGTCCTGCAGTCTTCTGTCTTCGGTCCCGCAGTCTTCTGTCTTCGGTCCCGCAGTCTTCTGTCTACGGTCCCGCAGTCTTCTGTCTACAGTCCCGCAGTCTTCTGTCTACAGTCCCGCAGTCTTCTGTCTTCGGTCCCGCAGTCTTCTGTCTTCGGTCCCGCAGTCTTCTGTCTTCGGTCCCAGGGGGGGCAGAATGGGTACCTGCCAAAACCGGGTACCTGCCCCCCCCTAAAAAAAAGTACCAAATGTAAAAGGAGGATAAAGAGCGGAACTTACCCTTTTGGGTGAAATTCCGCTTTAGGTGAGAAAAAGAAATGTCAAGAACATTCACTAATCCTTTAGGAAAATAATTTTTCTTACAATTTACCGATCCCCATACACTACGCTCTCTCAAAGGTCACAAGATATATGATGATACTGACATATGGGCCATATTCCATAGTTACAGCGTCCATCATTCTCTAAAACAGCAATTTAGTGCTCCACTGTGGTTATTCCTGAACAGTAAAGATAATGTGATGAAACACACATGCTTAATTTACTAAGAAATTCACATTCCGCAGCATGATTTGGGGAATTATAAAGACATTTCAAACAGACAGCATTTTTGCACAAGAGCTTCTTAAGTGCCGTGCATGCATTACTGTTGTCTTAATTATCTTAAGAGGGGGAAAAAAAAAGAAAGAAAAAAAAAAGAGACCTAACGTCTCTAACTACTCCACTTCTGAGAAGCCTCACATTCTATCACTTCACCCTATAAAGGAGTTACAATTAAACAGAACGGGTATTTTTTAAGAATATATGTATCACCGCCGAGTCAATTAGTATCCAGCTGTGAGCTGTCTCTGCAGACTGCTGGCCTTCCATAGCACAGGGACGTAACAGGCTGGGGGAAGTACACAGGGTTCAGGGGTCACAAGTGTAGATAGGTAGATGTGTGAACAGGTGGAAGAATGCAAAATTGAGTGCAGGTGCTAGACGGGCGAGAAATAACGCCAAGGTTAAAATCAAATCCGCGTCTGTAAAGGTATTATCAATTATTGTATACTTACCATCCCTGGAATCTCGTATATCTTAAAGAGGGAGATTAATGGTTTATCTAGTAACGAGGGGTGGCAAAAACTCCACTTCTGGGATGCTCGATCTTCTTCCTGTCTCTGCAGGTGTTGTTAATAGCTTCTGTGAAAAAGTTCCTGATGAAAACCCGCTCTCCTCCTCATCCATTGACAAACATTCTTTCATTGTCCCACGTCATTTTGGAGAAATCTAATCTGCCGGGATGACCGGTCTTCTTCCTGTCTCTGAACTTCTAGCGTTGAGGGGGTTAATAGCTTCAGGTCTTCTGTGACATTCCTCTGCAAAAGTTTCCTAAGAGAACACGCTACCTCATCATCCACTGAGAAACGTTCTTTCGTTGTCCCATTTTATGCAGGCAGCTGGATCCTGCAGAAATCACCACTGCAGGAATGCTCTGTCCTCTTCCTGTCTCTGCTGGGGGTTATTAGCTTTGGGTTTTCTGTGAAGCTGCTGAAAAAAAGTTCCTGATGAAAACCCGCTCCCCTCCTCATCCATTGACACACATTCTTTTATTGTCCCACCTCATGCATCTGGCTGGATCCTGGGGGAATCTTGACTGCAGGCATGACCGGTCTTCTTCCTGTCTCTGAACTTCTGGAAGCTGCTGTGAAAAAGTTCCTGATGAAAGCCCAATATCTTCCTTGTCCATTGACAAACTTTCCTTCATTGTCTCACGTCATGCATCTAGCTGGATCCAGGGGTAATCTTCACTGCGGGGATGACTGACTGGTCTTCTTCCTGTCTTTGAACTTCTGGCGCTGAGGGGTTTAAAAGCTTCAGGTCTTCTGTGATATTCCTCTGCAAAAGTTTCCTAAGAGAAACATGCTACCTCATCATCCATTAGGAATCGTTCTTTCATTGTCCCATGTTATGCAGGCAGCTGGATCCTGGAGAAATCACCACTGCAGGGATGCTCAGTACTCTTCCTGTCTCTGCAGGGGTTAATAGCTTTGGGTTTTCTGTGAAGCTGCTGTGAAAAAGTTCCTGATGAAAACCGAATACCCTTTCTCATCCATTAACAAACGTTCTTTCATTGTCCCACGTCATGCATCTGTCTGGATCCTGGGGGAATCTTCACTGCAGGGATGACCAGTCTTCTTCCTGCATCTGAACTTCTGGCACTTAAAAGCTTCAGGTCTTCTGCGACATTCCTCTGCAAAGGTTCCCTAAAAATACACACTACCTCATTATCCATTGAAAAACGTTCTTACATTGTCCCATGTCATGTAGGCAGCTGGATCCCAAGGATCCCAAGCTCGGAGCCACAGCAGTAATTTGCTGCCTGAGCCCCACAGAAAATAAAAATTCCCCTCCCTGCCCCAGTAAACTGTGGAAAATACCTTAAGGCCTTACCTAAAAGGCAGCACCACAAGCCCTAAAATGACTCACCAGCAGTATCCACCATTGGGTACACCCTACAGGAGGAACATTTCCCTACTCACCCATCTATGACCAATGACTGATCCAGTCAGTTCAGCATGGTCTTCAGTAAAAACAAGTTACAGTATCTCACAAAAGTGAGCACACCCCTCACATTTTTGTAAATCTTGTATTCTATCTTTTCATGTGACAACACTGAAAAAATTAGACTTTGCTACAATGTTGTGTATAACAGTGTAAATTTGCTGTCCCCTCAAAATAACTCAACAAACAACCAATAATGTCTAAACCGCTGGCAACAAAAGTGAGTACACCCCAAAGCGAAAATTTCCAAATTGGGTTCAATGTGTCAATATTTTGTGGGGCCACCATTATTTTCCATCACTGCCTTAACCCTCTTGGGCATGGAGGTCACCAGAGCTTCACAAGTTGTCACTGGAGTCCTCTTCCACTCCTCCATGACGACATCACAGAGCTGGTGGATGTTGGAGACCTTGCGCTCCTCCACCTTCCGTTTGAGGATGCCCCACAGATGCTCAATAGGGTTTAGGTTTGGAGACATGCTTGGCCAGTCCATCACCTTTACCCTCAGCTTCTTTATCAAGGCAGTGGTCATCTTGGAGGTGCCAACTCTACCCATCTATCAGTGGCCCAGAAGGCACTATAAACTCCCTATATTCACCTTGTGCTTCCACACTGGTTATTCCCCAGAAAAAAAAACATGGTACATTCAGGTACAGGGGCTATTGTGAAACGCCACCTAATTTAAGGTGACCAGATTTTTTAAATAAAATCCGGGGACAAATATATATTTTTTTACTGGTAATGGCGGCAATCAGCGACTCTCTGCCCATCACCACCACCGCCCGCCTCACAGCCTGTCAAGTCTTAAGCCCCGTACACACGGCTGGGTTTCCCATTGGGAAAACTGCGGGGGGAGCTTTTGGTCGGGAATCCAGGCCGTGTGTATGCTTTCTCACAGTTTTCCCGACTGGCAAACTGCCGGAAATCCCGACGGGAAAATAGAGAACCTGCTCTCTATTTTCCTGCCATGATTCCCGGCGTTTTTAAACCCGGCAGTTTTCCTATGGGGAAACACTGCGAGGGAGTATACACACGGTCAAAGCTTTCCCTGTAGTTTTCCCGACGGGAAACCTGGCCGCGTGTACACGGGGAAACTTACTGAGCAGGTTCTCAGGTTTCCCCTCAGTTTTGTCGGCAGACTTTTTACCGCCGAGAAAACCGAGCGTGTGTACAGGGCTTTACTCTCCGGGTCCCAGGAACTACTGGGTGGGGAGCGGAGGAAGATCACTCCGCCAGGGAAGGCAAGAAGATAAGCAGGCAGGCGGCTGGCCGGGACTTGAGCCAAGGCAGAAGAACATGCGAGCGGAGGTGAATGGGCTTGCACCCGAAACTGAAGAAATATTCCCTCCCTCCTTCCATGATTATCAGAAAGGGGCACAGATCATGGAAAAAAATACACCCCCCTAAGCTAGTAGGAGAGGCGGAGTGGGGGGGGGTGTAATTCAGATTTTATTTTTTTATTCTGAACTGACTGTCTTTGAAATTGCCCCAGCCTCTGTTCCATTTCAAAACCGGGGACAGTGTCGTCAATCCGGGGACTGTCCCCGGAAACCAGGGATGTCTGGTCACCCTAACCCAGTGCTTCTCAATTATTTTCTGTCATGCCCCCCCTAGGAAGAAGAAAACATTTTGCGCCCCCCGTGCGACTGTAAATAGTATAATTTGTCTATAAAATTGTTATAAGTACACCTCTGCATAACACTGTATCCACATATCCCCCCACACAGTATTGCCCTTCTTCACATATCCCCCCACACACAGTATTGCCCTTCTTCACATATCCCCCCCACACACAGTATTGCCCTTCTTCACATATCCCCCCACACACAGTATTGCCCTTCTTCACATATCCCCCCACACACAGTATTGCCCTTCTTCAAATATCCCCCCACACAGTATTGCCCCATCACATATATCCCCCAACCCAGTATTGCCCCATCACATATCCCCCCACACAGCATTGCCCCCTTTACATGACCCCATCACATACCCCCCCCCACAAATTATTGCCCCCTTTACATGACCCCCATCACATATCCTGCACACAGTTTCCCCCATCACATAACCCCCCTTTTCCCCCCACAGCACAGCCCCCACTCCTCGTCCTTAACATTTCCATATATTTTTCCTCCCTTCCTCCCTCTCCACTCCTACCTGTAACTTTTCAGCGCGGAGAGCAGGAGGCGCAGCAGCACTGGGCGGGGAGACTTTTGGGCGAACTGGTGATTGGCTGCTAGGACCGCCTCCTAGCAGCCAATCACCTGCCGTCCAACATGACAGGCTGCTACCTCTCTGGTCCCGTCCCCCAGTTCAAAAATGTCCCGCCTCCCGCTCCTCTAACTAGCGGAGGAGGCTGGGGACAGAAGCGGATACTAAATGGCGCGATCGCCGCGGTCCGGAACGAGCCCCCCTTTATGGAGCCTCGGGCCCCCCCTGGGGGGCGCGCCCCACTATTTGAGAAGCACTGCCCTAACCTAATTTCCACAATTCAGTTTGTGGTACCTGAGCAGGCACAATTTATGCCACCTAGGGAGTGGGGGTAGCTGGCTTAGCCTTATGCAGCTCTCAACATCCAAATGGTCATAGGTCACACAGAATTCTGAGGGGTTCTATCAGTCTATCATATTGTGGAGTCGTGTGGGACTGGTAAGTACAGGCAGCCTAGTATGAGGAAAGTGTGGGTTTGCTTTAAAGCCGTCAAATGTACAGCCACCGTATATGGAATAATCTAAGTACAGAATGTTCCTCACTTACCAGAGCTGATAGGATGAGCCAAAATATAGAAAAACATTTGCTAACAATTTACTGCAGTCACCCATAAACTATTAAAAGAACATTATGTATCAGGGATTCAGCCAGATTGCTATTAAAGCACACTGCAATGGTGTCTGTGCCTTTTACTGTAATGCAATGAAAGCAATACGTAGTCCCGGGGGAAATGTATTTATGGATAAATTGTGTTTGTCACACACTAGCAATTTATAAGTATGGGAACAAAAACCTCCCTTCACAGTTGTGTTTACGTTGTAGCCTGGACTACACTTCAAAGTTACAGGCAAGTGGAAAAAAAATAAAAAAATCTTTAGAAGTTTTTGGTTTAGTAGATGAGGCAAAATTCATTACTGCCCAAAAATATAGCAATAACTAAAATGCAAAAAAAAAATATAATAATTTGGAGGACACTTAACGTTTAAGAGACTGTAAGAAGGATAGGGGGGAAGCAGCAGATCACACATACGTACAGTTGTGCTCATAAGTTTACATACCCTGGCAGAATTTATGATTTCTTGGCCATTTTTCAGAGAATATGAATGATAACACAAAAACTTTTCTCTCACTCGTGGTAAGTGTTTGGCTGAAGCCATTTATTCTCAATCAACTGTGTTTACTCTTTTTATATCATAATTACAACAGAAACTACCCAAACGACCCTGATCAAAAGTTTACATACCCCAGTCCTTAATACCGTGTATTGCCCCCTTTAACATCAGTGACAGCTTGAAGTGTTTTGTGGTCATTTGTGGATGAGGCTCTTTATCTTCTCAGATGGGAAAGCTGCCCATTCCTTTTAGAAAAAATCCTCCAGTTCCTGTAAATTCTTGGGGCTGTCTCGCATGAATGGCACGTTTGAGATCTCCCCAGAGGGGCTCAATGATATTGAGGTCAGGAGACTGAGATGGCCACTCCAGAACCTTCACTTTATTCTGCTGTAGCCAATGACAGGTGGACTTGGCCTTGTGTTTTGGATGATTGTCATGTTGGAATGTCCAAGTACGTCCCATGCGCAGCTTCCTGGCTGATGAATGCAAATGTTCCTCCAGTATTTTTTGAGAACATACTGCATTCATCTTGCCAACAATTTTGACCACATTTCCTGTGCCTTTGTAGCTCACACATCCCCAAAACATCAGCGATCCACCTGCGTGTGTCACAATAGGAATGGTGGACCTTTCATCATAGGCCTTGTTGTCTCCTCTCCAAATTGTGGCCAAAAAGATAAATTTTGCTCTCATCACTCCAAATGACTTTGTGGCAGAAGGTTTGAGTCTTGTCTCTGTGCTGTTTGACGTATTGTAAGCGGGATACTTTGTGGCATTTGCGTAGTAATGACTTTCTTCTGGTGACTCGACCATGCAGCCCATCTTTCTTCAAGTGTCTCCTTATTGTGCATCTTGCAACAGCCACACCACATGTTTTCAATGAGTCCTGTATTTTACCTGAAGTTATTTGTGGGATTTTCTTTGCATCCCGAACAATTTTCCTGGCAGTTGTGGCTGAAATTTTAGTTGGTCTACCTGACCGTGGTATGGTTTCAACAGAACCCTAATTTTCCACTTCTTGATTAGAGTTTGAACACTGCTGATTGGCATTCTCAATTCCTTGGATATATTTTTATATCCCTTTCCTGTTTTATACAGATCAACTACATTTTCCCACAGATCCTTTGACAATTCTTTTGCTTTCTCCATGACTCAGAATCCAGAAACGTCAGTGCAGCACTGGATGAATGATGCAAGGGGTCTGTCAGGAGCCCAGAAACTTGTTGACCTTTTATACACACACACTAATTACAAGCAAACAGATCACAGGTGAGGATGGTTACCTTTAATAACCATTCAAACCCCTTTGTGTCAACTTGTATGCATGTTATCAGGCCAAAATCACCAGGGTATATAAACTTTTGATCAGGGTAATTTGGGTAGTTTCTGTTGTGATTATGATTTAAAAGAAAGTAAACAGTTTATTTTTGGAAATTCAAAAATTCAAAAATCGGAAATTTTGAAAATCTGAAAATAAGAACAAAAATCAGAAAATTAGAAAATCCCAAAATCTGAAATAACAACTATTAAATTATAGGTATTGGAATTTCCTTTCAAATTTGGTTGTTTGCGAACGTAACGAATACGAATTTATCCAAAGTTATGAATTATCCGAAATTAAGGAATGCCGCATCTAAACGAATGGAATGTAGCGATTTAATAATAATAAAACGTTTGTATTATTATTTATTATTATTAATTTGTTACGTTCCATTTGTTTGGATGCGGCATTCATTATTTCTGGTAATTCGTAACTTCGGATAAATTCGTATTCGTTACTTTCACTAACAGACACATTTTTGAAAGGAAATTCCAATACCTATAATTTTATAGTTAGGCCCCTTTTACACGTGGGGCAGATCAGTAATGATCCGCCTCCGTATGCTCAGCGGGGATTGCTCCGTTGATCCCCGCTGAGCCGGCGGATGACAGGGCGGTCCCCGCACACTGTGCAGGGACCGCCCTGTCTTTTCTCCGCTCTCCCCTATGGGGGGATCAGATGAACACGGACCGTATGTCTACAACTGATGATACCTGCACCGACTCCACCCCCTAAAACTCCTCCTCTAAGCATGTCTGTAGTTTACCAGGCAGGCTCTGTAAAATGTGTGACACAGCAGTCACTACTCACAGGGCATAATCACAAAATTTAAGAGCCGGTTCACAATGGGGCGACTCGCCAGGCGACTCAGCCGCCTGACAAGTCACGTCCCATTCTAGTCAATAGAACCGTTCTAATAGGAGCGACGCAAGTCGCTCCAACTTAGAAAAAGGTTCTTGTACGACTTCGGGGGCGACTCAGGGCGACTTGCATTGACTTCTATACAGAAGTCATTTTGCAAGTCGCCTCTAAAGTCGTCTTCAGGACGCCTTGCCGAGTCGCCCCCGAAGTCGTGCCGCCCCTGTGTGAACCGGCTCTAAGGAAGTAAATGTGTGGGGGATCTCCACAAAGTTTTCAAACTTCAAGATCGTTCAGATTAATCGGAGTCGGCAAGAAATAATTGAAACACAACGTGAAAATGAAAATACGATTTAAAATTTTGATCATAGAAACATTTTGAGTCTTTTCGTCCATCCCCCCCAAGTTTTGTCAAACTTTATTCCTGAGGAACTGTTCGGCAATTAAACTAAAAAGATTCCCCTTACATAACCCAACTGCTTTTCCACAAAGCCGATCAGGAATTCGTAGCGCGCTAATTACCGTACAGCAGAACTTGCATGTATGGAAGTTCAAGAGGATGTTTTTTGTGTTCAACAAGCTACTCAGAAGAATAGGGAGAATTCCTCAGAAAAGGTCTGCGATACACCGAACAGAACGGGCACATCACTGAGTACAATTACCAACAAACAGAAAGTGCATTTCCTATAAAATTGTCTCCGTTACCGAGTCTTGTATGGAGTGACCTCGCCGATTTCACCGGCATACCAGGTAGAATGACGGATTTTATTCACTACTTTGCGTCGTTTTACAAAGCACAAAAAGCAAAAGCATTTTTTACAAAAAAAAATTCCCTCCATCGTGCTTCAAAATAGTAGTTCACCGGCAACCGACCACGCTAAGTAGACAGAGATGAGTGGTTTATGAAAAATGACATTTTCTTTTTAACAAAACTTCAGGTACGCCATATAAGTAGAGAACACGGAGGTGAGGACCAGGAAGAGCAGACCAGCAGGTGACATCAACCAAGTGTGTGTATAGCAAGGAGAACGGGAATGCAGAGCACAGAAGAGACTCCATTTATTTCAGCAGTAAGTACTTTAATAATTAGGCTACATACACACAGGCAGAAATAATGCTGCTTGTTAAAGCATTTTTTCCCCTTTTATGTCTTTTTTGGGCAACGACTTCAATACCGCGCACTTATACACCTTACTGCCCAAGCCAATTTTCAGCTTTCAGCGCTGTCGCAATTTGAATGACACTTGCGCGGTCATGCTACACTGTACCCAATTTTTTTATTTTTTTTATCATTTTGTTCCCACAAATAGAGCTTTCTTTTGGTGGCATTTGATCACCTCTGCGGCGTTTTTTTTTTTGCGCAAAAAAATAAAAAAAATACCGAAAATTTTGAAAAAAAAAAAAAGGTTTATTTTTTGTAGCAGCACAAGCAGCCAATTAGTTCATGGGCTAATAAGAATCATGCTGATATGAGGAGAGAGTAAAGTGACAGTAAGGCCCCTTTCACACCGAGGGGTTTTTCAAGCGGTACAGCGCTAAAAATAGCGCCTAAATACCACCTGAAAAACTCCTGCCCAGCCTTCTCAATGTGAAAGCATGAGGGCTTTCACACTGAGCACTGAGGCGATGCGCTGGCAGGAGAGAAAAAAATCTCCAGCAAGCAGCATCTTTGGAGCGGTGAGGGGAGCGATGTGTATACCGCTCCTTCCCATTTAAAACAATGGGAAACCGCGGTATTAACCCTTTATCGGCCGCTAGCGGGGGTTAATACCGCACCGCTAGCGGCCGAATCCCACGGCAATTCGACGGTATAGCGCCGCTATTTTTAATGACGCTATACCGCCACTGCGCCTCCCGCCCCAGTGTGAAAGGGGCCAAAGAGATGCTTCTTCTTCTTCTTCTTCTTCTTTCACTGCCCAATCACAGGCTAGGGAGGGTCCAGGGTGACCTGGGCTCAGAGGAAGTGTGGTGAATGATGCTGGCTATCACACAGAAGACATCTATCTGCAGGTAAAAAAAAAAAAAGGACTGCGGAATCTCTGGACTGAAGGTGAATAACGCAGCAAAACCCTGCTTTGTTATTTTAATCTTCTAATTGGTTATTAATGTTGTTATTTTTAGCTGGAGCCTTGCTTTCATGGTTAATCAAGCGGACTTGTTTGAATCTAGCAGTTTACCGATTGACCTTACTTGTTGCCTTGAGTCGCTCTTGAACTTTGCCTTCAGAAATACTTTTTTATATATTTTTTCCCAATAACCTCTTGTATTAAAGCAGAAAAAGAAGGCCTGGATATATTCAATAAAAGGTTGCTGTGAAATTTTATTTTTCCTCTTGCCGTCTAATGACAATCTGAGCAAGGTGCCGAAAACAAAACAGCGGGCCGGGGGGGGGGGGGGGGGGGGGATGTGGGGCGAGATTCCTCTTCTGGAAATGATATGGCTTTAGCTACATGAAATGTGTCCTTGTCCTGAGGAGGATCACCAACCGGCATATATGAATCAGAGGCTTAACCAACTCAATACTCAAAACAAGCAACATTGGGCATTTCCCTGAAGATGTCTGAGTATTAAAATCTGGTTTTAGGGCTGCAGAAAAAAAAAAAAATATATATATATATATATATATATATATATATATATATATATATATATATATATATTCGGGCCTAATTTATCAAACCACACCCAAATGAAAATAAGCATTACCTATGAGTTAACTACCATCAAAATAACCCCCCTTTTTCTTAGATTTCATATAAACACATACCGTATATACTCGAGTATAAGCCGACCCGAGTATAAGCCGAGGCTCTAATTTTACCACAAAAAAATGGGAAAACCTATTGACTCGAGTATAAGCCCAGGGTCAGAATGCAGCAGCTACTGTAAGCGGAAAAGAGGGTCAACAATGCCCATTTGCAGCTTCACTGTGCCCATTTGCACGCCTCACTGTGCCCATTTGCAAACTTACTGAGCCCTAATGTGTGTTTCAAATGAAGGGGGACTAGAGAAAATTTACAGATCAAATACCACCAAAAGAAACCTCTATTGGATGGGGAGACATTTATTTAGGTACAGCGTTGCACGACTGCGCAATTGTCTGTTAAGCCCTGTACACACGATCGGATATCTGATGGAATCTAATCCGATGGATTTTTTCGTTTGGATATCCGATGAAGCTGACTTTCATCAGTCTTGCCTACACACCATCAGTCAAAAATCCGACCGTGCCAAAACGCGGTGACGTACAACACTACGACGCGCTGAGAAAAATGTAGTTCAATGCTTCCGAGCATGCGTCGACTTGATTCTGAGCATGCATGGATTTTTCTCAGATGGAATTCCACACAGACGATCGTTTTTTACTATCGTTTTTTTTTTCCCATCGGAAAAATTTGGAAAAAAGACCACACGATCAGAAAGTGCACCATGGTAGCCTATAGTAAAAGAAATCCTATTCAATACTAATTTCTATTGAGCTATATACGTTTACTATTGCCCAAATATCGCCTAAATGAGGGCTTTCGTGTTGTTTTCAAACACAAGGATACCCAGACTGGCGCACACCGTGATGTATATGTAGCCGACTAGATGCTCCTAGCCGACTGTGAATCATATTTCTTTACAGCAGCGTATGACCACAACTGACAGCATTTTAAAACCGTTTACAGGAACCATTTGCCTGGCGAGCCTGGTCATCCAAGTTTATTCTTAGAGCACTCCAAAGCAATATATAACAAATGAAGGCATATTAAACTGGAATATAAAACGTTGCTTGTGTTTCAAATGGTGCGGAACTCCAGTCTAAAAACAAATATATAAATAAAAAGTCCAAAAAGAATAAATAAAAAAAGCAGTGTTTGTTGCAATATTTATTTTCAATCCCCTGCAGTACTTTTTTTCACCACAAGATGCCCTTGGAAAGATGGCGCCAGCTTAAAGGGTCACTAAAGGAAAACATTTTTTTTTAATTTTAAATAACAAACATGTGATACTTACCTCCACTGTGCAGTTCGTTTTGCACAGAGTGGCCCCGATCCACGTCTTCTGGGTCCCTCGGCGGCTGTCTCTGGTCCTCCCCGCAATTACTCACCACAGTCATGCGAGAGCTCGCATGGTGGTGAGTAATTGCGGGCGCGCTCCCGTGATAGCCGCTCGCTGTATCACTCGGCCCCGCCCCTCGGCGCGCCGCGTCACTGGATTTGATTGACAGCAGCGCCAGCCAATGGCTGCGCTGCTCTCAATCCATCCGATCTAGCCAATCAGCGGCCAGGCTGAGCGGTGAAGAGAATATCGGGACCGCGCCCGGGACTTTCGAGGGGTCAGGTAAGTATAACGGGGGCTCGTGGGGGGAAAGGCAGCATTCGATGTTTTTTCACCTTAATGCATAGATTGCATTAAGGTGAAAAAAAAAACAATTCTTCACAACTCCTTTAAAGCGGAGTTTCAGGCTTTTTTTAGTTTATTAAAAGTCAGCAGCTACAAAAAGTACAGCTGCTGACTTTTAATAAACAGCCACTCACCTGTCCCACGGTCCAGCGATGCAGCAGCACGGAGGTCCCCTCCTCTCCACGGCGCCGTCATTAGAACTGTGGGCATCCGGCTGTGACAGCTTGTGACTTCACGGCCGGGGCACGAGTCGCGTTGTCGGAGTGAACAGGCGATCTTCTGGGACCTGTCACTTGTCCCAGAAGATCACCTAGACCAGTGGTTCTCCACCTGGGGGTCAAATGACGGTCACGGCGATCTGTGATTGGCTGTGTCCAAGGGACACGGCCAGCACAGAAGTTCCCCGCTGCGCGCTCGGGAGCGTGCGCGGGCAACGCGGAAAGGAGCGGACGTCAAATGACGGCGCCCCAGAGAAGTAGAACCACCCTGCGGCCGTATATAGTCATACGGCCGTCGGGAAGTGGTTAATCAGTGTTGCATATCATTGCCACGTAATCTGTATTGTGCTTTGAAAACATGACATTAAAAAAAAAAAAGTATCGGTAATCAGTATCGGTGAATAATAAAAAAAAAGTATCGGTAATCAGTATCGGTTAGTACTTGGAAAAAATAGTATTGTTACTTGTACTCGGCCATTAAAAAGTATTATTGGGACAATACTAGTGTTTTTGTATTTATGGATTGCATGAGTTGTTACCCTAGTGTGGTGAAAATTTCATGTCAATAGTACCTTTAGAAATAGATTTATCTAGGAAAATGGTATATATACACACACACACATCTATCTTCTTTAACCGGTAGAAAAGTAAAAAAAAAAAAAAAAATAACATTTTGCATTTTGAAGGAAAAAAACCTTACAAATCTGGGATTCTCCCTGTACACCTGGGATAAACGATAAACGCCTGTGATGCTATTTTCACAGATCTAGAAGTGTGTACGCCGATGGTGTTAATAAATGAGGTAGATGAACACTCACGTATTATATTATGGCGCCTGAGTTTTAAAAGGTTTTGAAATTAGTACATCGCCTTTTTAGTTCACGGCAAAAATGGTTTCTGACAGTCCCCCGTATTTATTAAAGCCCCTCTGGGCAATTTCTCGACTAGTTTTTTTAATTTTTTGCCTTGTTTTGACAAAAGGTGAAAATGATCCACTGAAATCTATTTTGCAAGATAAAGCTGCCAATTTACAAAGACTTTCCGACACTTTGTAGTGCTGAAAATTTTCACAGATAATTTATGCCGCCCTAATCCTGGCATAATTTAAATTTACGTTTTTCTTTTTTTTGACCAATTTCACCTTTGTTTGCCTTTTTTATCCGGTCTTTCTTTTATCCCCTCTTTTACTCGGACATCACTACTTTCCATTGTAAACCCCTAAAAACTGTAAAAAAAAAAAAAAAAAAAAAAAAAAAGAAACAAAAGTAAGTTCTTAACAAAATAAAGAGAAAGGGGATCAATCAAAAACCATTCCCCCCCCCCCAAACTTTAACTGCTTCCGGACCAGCCGCCGCAGTTATACTGGCCCCCCTGCACGAGCCGTCGTAGCTGTACGTCGGCTCTTTAAGGTGCTTCCGGCGGCGTGTCCCTGGAGCCGATGCGGGTGCCCGGCCGTCACGATGACCACCGGGCACCCACGATTGCTCGATACAGAGCGAGAATGGGGATGTGTGTAAACACACACATCCCAGTTCTCTCAGTGGTCGAGGAGACAGATCGTGTGTTCATACAATGTATGAACACCGATCTCTCTTTGCCCCTAGTCAATCCCATCCCCCCTTCAGTTAGAACACACATTAGGGAACACGGGTAACCAATTAATCGCCCCCTAGTGTGTAACCCCTTCCCTGCCAGTGACATTTTTACAGCAATCAGTGCATTTTTATAACTGCCAATGGTCCCAAAAATGTGTCAAAAGTGTCCGATATGTCCGCCATAATGACGCAGTCCCGATAAATATTGCAGATTGCCGCCTAGCAACAAAAATAAAAATAATAACAATTTAATAAAACGACCCTCTATTTTGTAGGCGCTATAACTTTTGCGTTTTTTTTTTTTTTACAAAAAATATGTAGAAGAATACATATTGGCCTAAACTGAGGAAAATTTTTATTTTTTAAATGGGATATTTATTATAGCAAAAAGTACAAAATATTGTGTTTGTTTTTTTTTTCAAAATTGTTGCTCTTCTTTTGTTTATAGCGCAAAAAATGAAAACTGCCAAGGTGATCAAATACCACCAAAAGAAAACTCTATTTGTGGGGGGGAAAAGATGCAAATTTTGTTTGGGTACAACGTAGCATGACTGCGCAATTTTCATATAAAGCGACGCAGTGCCTTATCGCAAAAAATGGCCCGGTCATTGGGCAGCCAATTCTTCCGGGGCTGAAGTGGTTAAGAACTAGGGGCCAGATTCTCAGAAGAGTTACGATGGTGTATCTCAGGAAACACCGTCGTATCTCTGTTTCTGAGCCCGGGTATCTATGCGAGTGATTCCTAGAATCATTTTCGCATCGATACGGCCAAGATCCGACAGGTGTAAGTCACTTACACCGTCGGATCTTGGATATAATGCAACGCCGGCCGCTAGGTGGCGTTTACGTCTCATTTGACTATGCAAATGAGCCTGATACGCCGATTCCCGAACGAATTTGCGTCGCGTACTCGTTGCTTACGTCGTTTCCGTAAGCGTAAGGTTACCCCTGCTATATGAGGGGTAACCTTACGCCAGTCCGCCGTATGCCATGTTAAGTATGGCGTCGGGTCCACGTCGTCTTTTTCCGTCGGTTACGTTGTTTTCTTAAGTCGTTCTTGAATACGACTTTACGTCAATGACGCACACGTCGGCGTCATTGACGTTTTCCGTTGTGAGCTGGAGCATGCACACTGGGCTATTTTTCAGCCCGGCGCATGCACAGTTCAATCGGCGCGGGGGCGCGCTTAATTTGAATGCAAGCCACCCCCTTCGAATTACGCGGCCATACGCTGGGCCATTTACACTACGCCGCCGCAAATTACAGAGTAAGTGTTTGGGGAATACGGCACTTGCTCCTGTAAGTTGCGGTGGCGTAGTGTAAATGGCTTACACTACGCCAACGCAGATTCTTAGAGAATCTGGCCCTAGGTCCTCGTACTGTATAATCCGGGTATGAAAGCAATCCATTGCCATTATAGATCTATTTACTGAATCAGCAAAGCTGTAGCTGCATGTGTATTCCATTCATTTGTAGAACATCAATAAATTTGGAAGCAGATTTCAAAATGTGCTGAATAATTTCTTGCAGTTCTTGCACTTAAAGGGGAACCTTATGGCCCGTACACACGATCCGAAAATTGGGCGAAAAAAATACCACTTTCCACGCGATCATACAATAATCGGATCGTTAGTACAGAGCTTTTCGAGAGCCGATCACGAAAATTCATATATCGGACATTAGAGCTGCGCGATCTCGATTCTCCCTGCCCGCGATCTCCCCGCGGGATGACCCGCGATTTTCGGGTGCGGCCATAAATTATTCTCACCTGTCCCATGTGTCCCGGAAGTCTCTCACATTCCCCATCACCACCACCATCCTCCAATCCGCAGCAGAAACGTCATCATCCGCCACCCGCTGCTGCGCCGCATGGCATGCCGTGATATGTAGTCCCGCCTCTGTTGTTAGTGAAGGGGGAGGTCTCCTTGTAGAACTACCAATCCCAGGATTCCTAGCGGGCCTGGTTCCAGACAGGAAGCAGAGCAGAGAATGCTGACCGGAGCCGGGGAGATGAGGGCAGGTGCTGGGGGAGCCCGTCCGGAGCTTTACCGCTGGAGGAGGCAGAAGACGGGGGAGCACAAAGGGGAGGGCCGGCGGAGGGGTTCCGTGTAACCCGGACCTGAGAGAGAGAACCATTGTACTACCTGGGGGCATGAGCGAGAGTATACATATATGGATAGGGGTGACAACATGGGCAATGGTGACAACATGGGCAATATTGACAAGAACGGGGTTTACTACCGCTTTAAATAAAAAAAAAATGAGAATCGTGATCTTCATTTTATGCAAAAGAATCGCGATTCTCATTTTTCCCAGAATCGTGCAGCTCTATCGAAAATTTTCCTCGTACGATACCAGGTCGTAGGATTTTCGTTTGGTCAGTACAGTTGTCCTTCCGAAAATACAAATACATTACAACACACGACATCACTTCTGATTTTTTTTCCTGTCGTATGGGAATTTTCGAGACTTTAGTAACCTATTCAATTTCTACTTGCGACTAGTAAACTAAAAAAGTCGGACGATCTGTTGTCCGATTTTCAGATCGCGTATTAGTCAGAAAATGAAATCCTGCTAGATCACTTCAGCTTGGTCCCTTTTACATCGAATGCTATGTACAACATTCAAAATAAGAGTCTATGCTATTTTACAGGTTACCACTTTAGATTTACAGGGGGGCGATCTGGTGCTAGAATTAGTGCCCGTGATTCCGACGTTCGTGACAACACCACACATGTGTGGGACAATCGCTGTTTGTGTGCATGTGGGACCGACGCGTGCGAGTATGGGGCACTTTAACTACTTCCGGACGGCCCACCGCACACATACTGCAGCAGGGCGGCCCGGCTGTGTGAAACGATGCACCTGTACGTCGTTTTGTGCATGAGATACTGTGGGCCGGGGGAGCGCGCGCACGGGTCCCCCAGACTCGATGTCCACCAGCAACCCGTAATCGCTCCACAGAGAGGCAGAACGGGGATCTACCTATGTAAACGAGGTGGATGCCCGTTCTGACGGGGAACAATATGGAGATCTTCTGTTCCAAGTAATCAAGAACAGCGATCACTGTGTTGTTCCAGTGAGCCCATCCTCTACACAGTTATAACACACCCAAGGAACACAGTTAACCCCCTTCATCGCCCTCTAATGTTAACCCCTTCCCTGCCAGTGTCATTTATACATTGATCAGTGCATTTTTTTTTTTTTGCATTGATCACTGCATTGGTGTCACTGGTCCCAAAAAGTGTTACTGAAGCCTCGTACACACAACCGAGGAACTCGACGGGCGAAACACATTGTTTTCCTCGTCGAGTTCCTTGTTAGGCTGTCGAGGAACTCGACAAGGCAAGTTTCTCCATTCCCCTCAAGGAAAAAGAAGACATGCTCTCTTTTTGGCTCGACGGGATCCTCGACAGTTTCCTCGTCGAAAAATGTACATACAGGGCTTTTTTTTTTCTCAGAGAATAGGTGCAGGAATTCCCCCTATTTGGAGTCACCCTTTGTCTTTGCCCCCTACCCACCTTTGAGCACTGTCTCTTGGCTCCACCCCCTATCCACCTCCCAGTACAACCCCTTTTAGAGAATACAGAACCAAGTATTATTTTGTGCTACTAAGTAATGTGCATGGAATTGACAGACCCCACCCCAGCAGCAACAGACAGCCCTAGCAACAACAGACCCCACCACTGCAACAATAGAACCCCCACACAACAACAGACCTCCCCCTTCCAGAAACAATGGACCCCCCGCAACAAAATAACACCCCAGCAACAATAGACCCTCAGCAGCAACAATAGGTCTCCCAGCAGCCAGCATTAATAGACCCTCCAGCAGCCAGCAACAATAGACCTCCACAAGCGACAATAGATTCCCCAGCAGCCAGCATCAAAAGACCCCTCCAGCAGCCAGCAACAATAGGCCCGCTGGGCCTTATGCATGCGGTCCTGCTATGCTGACGGTTTGGGTGTGTCTCTGTTCTACTTGCATGTCCTGATTGGTTCTATGGTGCTTTAGTGCACGTGGTATACCAAACTCACTTTAATATGAATTTTTATTTTAATTTATAATCCAAAAACCAATAACAGTCTGTTCTTTTTCCCAGAGATTTTACTAGCTCCCGAAAAAGGGGTCCCCACGAAACATGTCGAGCTAACATTCGTCCTACTATGTATTATAGTCATGCACGTCCCTTGTGAGATTTGATGACTTTTTTTGGACTATTATTGGATTAATTTGTTGTCACTGCAGTTGCTACTGTGTTTTTGTTTTAAAGTTTATTTTATTGTATTGCTCTCTTTTCTTTTTCAATAACCCTAATGGGTTAATTAGCCTAATATGTTAATAAACGTATTTGTATTTTTATAATTGGTGCCTACAAAGTCCATTCCTTTGTACCTTTAACATTTGTTGTCTCAATATATTTAGGACGTGGCACTGTGTTACGGTACTATAGACACCCACAGTCCATCCTGTTGCTGGTGATCTAGTGATATGTTAATAATTTAAAGCCGCAGCAACAATAGACCTCTACATAAATAGATCCCCACCAGCGACAATAGATCACCCAGCAGTCAGCATCAACAGACCCTCCGGCACACCATGCCATAAAATACATTCAATGTTGGAGGTGCTGGAACTGCGTACCTGCTGAAAAAAAAAAGCCCTGGATACATACATAGGAAATCAGAGTAATATCTTACCCTCAGATACCCAACAACATAGTACATATAATTGTATATACCCTGAGCAAAATAGAACAGCATCTATCTTTACTGACAGGAGAAGCTATCCTCAGTAACTAGGAGTGCACATTGGTGATATCATAAAGGTAAGAAAAGACATACAGAAGGTGAGAATACAGAGAGGGAAAGAATAAATAAAAAATAAAAAAAGGGGGGCAGGGGAGAAAAAGAGGCCCGCAAGCATAGAGGTCCCCGGGATACAGCCAAGCATTCAAACCTTGCCTGATATGAAGGGTTCAAAACATTCCCATAGACACACTCCTAAACCTTGTGGACGGCCTTCGCAGAAGAGTTAAAGCTGTTATAGCTGCAAAGGGCGGGCCAACGCAATATTGAACCCTACGGACTAATGCCTTGTACACACGATCTGAATTTCCGATGAAAAAAGTCAGATGGAATTTTTTCATCAGATATTCCGACCGTTTGTGGGCCCCATCTGACTTTTTCCCGTCAGAGTTTAGAAATAGAACTTTTGATGGAAAAAATCCTATCGGAAATTTCGATCGTCTGTGTGGAACTCCGACAGAGAAAAAAACATGCATGCTCAGAATCAAGTGGACGCTCGGAAGCATTGAACTTAATTTTTCTCGGCTCGTCGTAGTGTTTTACGTCACCGCGTTTTGGATGGTCGGAAAAGGGTCCTTACAATGTGTGTATGCAAGACAGCTTGAACGGAATTCCGCCGAAATATACCATCGGAAATTCTGATCAGGGCATTAGACTTGGATGCCAATAAAGTACATGTGTGTGTAAAGGCAGGTGTCCCAATACTTTTGGTAATATAGGGCCAGATTCACAAAAGAGATACGACGGCGTATCTCCTGATACGCCGTTGTATCTCTGTTTTAGGGCCGTTCTAACTATGCGACTGATTCATAGAATCAGTTACGCATAGCTAGCCCTAAGATCCGACAGGTGTAATTGAATTATACCGTCGGATCCTAGGATGCAATACTTCGGCCGCCGCTGGGGGGAGTTTGCGTCGTAAACCGGCGTCGGGTATGCAAATTAGCAGTTACGGCGATCCACGAAGGTCTTTCCCGTCGTTACGTCGGCGCAAGTCTTAGTTTCCCATCGCAAAGTTAGGGGTACTTTAACATGGTGTAAAATTACTCCACCATGTTAAAGTATGCCCGTCTTTCCCGCGTTGTTTTTGAATTTTTTTGTTTTCCCGGCGTAAGTACATTACGCACGTCGCGATTCTCAACGCGTTGGCGTGTCGTAATTTTGCGCAAAGCACGTCGGGAAATTTGCGAACGAAGCATGCGCAATACATCCGGCGCGGGAGCGCGCCTATTTTAAATGGTACCCGCCCCATTTGAATTGGGCCGCCTTGCGCCGGACGTGTTTACGATACACCTCCGCAAGTTTACAGGTAAGTGCTTTGTGGATCGGGAACTTAGACTGAAAACTTGCGGCGGTGTAACGTAAACGGTTTACGTTGCGCTGCGCCGCAGGTATGAGAATCTGGCCCAGTGTGTACATTCAATTTAATATAACTTTTAAACTTTGTGGCATAATAGAAGAAGTAAAATATACAAGTGCTTCTAGCACCGTCATCTACCTACCTGAGCTGAACCAATTATTCGAAGTATCAAAAAAAAAAATTAGAAAAGCAGGCTGAGAATTTGCATATCTAACGAAATCTTAGCGCTAACTAACGTTTTAAACAAATTAGCGAGTTAGATTAAAGGCACCACCAAAGTCTATCAAGTGTTTCCTGAAACAAACATATGACTGGGACATCTGTTCAGGAATGGGAAATGTGCTCACGATAAAGACTTAAACGGACGGGTTAATGCATCTGTGCTTTGCCGGTCCTTTCTAATGTGTAGGCCCTGCTGGTACGATACATTATGGAAATGAAATACAAGATTCCCCTAATCCCTGCGATGAAAAGGTAGAGTGTAGCGGGGTAGCGAGGAGTGAACCGCTTGTTGCACGGCACTACAGTCGGCTTCATCCCACCTCCCATAAACAGACAGATTTAAAGCGCATCCGAAATCTATCCATATTTAAAAGTGTGAAATTGGTGTGAGACCACACGTGAAAGAGAAAACAATATACTACAGCTGTGCACCCATCAATTCACACACAGCTTCCTAATTCTCTCTCTTAGCTGGGTAAAAACACATTTACATAAATATGAGGCTGGAGACTATTTTGTGAAATTTTTGAAGATTAACTCATGAAAGTGTTTAGTAAGCTACAACTTATGTGTAATACTTATGTATAGAGTTGTAAGGTGTAAGAGGAATTTCCCATTGGGCTGAATGGGAAACCTTCCAACTCAGTTGCTGCGGAATTCGGAGGAGCTAGGTAGTGAGATTTTTACATAAATGAATGCCAAAACAGAGCTACATAACGTGTTTCCCCCCGAAAATAAGACTTAGCATTATTTTCCAGGAGGGCTGCAATATAAGCCCTAACCCGAAAATAAGCCCTAGTTTAAAATACGTGTGAAACCCTATAATCCACTCTATTACAGTAGTATATCATGTACAATGTGTGTGTTTCTGTAATATAATTGCGGGGAAGAGAGCCCTAAGCCCTACCCCGAAAATAAGCCCTAGTTTAAAATACTTGTGAAACTCTATAATCCACTCTATTACAGTAGTATATAATGTACAATGTGTGTGTTTCTGTAATATAATTGCAGGGAATAGAGCTCCGGCGGTTCACAGAAGCGCAGAGCAGCTTTATAACAAAGGTATTTGGCACAATTATATTACAGAAACACACACATTGTACATTATATACTACTGTAACAAAGTGGATTATAGGGTTTTACAAGTATTTTAAACTAGGGCTTATTTTCGGGGTAGGTCTTATATTGCAGCCCTCCTAGAAAATTACGCTAGGTCTTATTTTCGGGGGGTAACACGTAATGTAGCTATGTTTTGGCATTCATTTATGTAAAAATCTCCTTACCTAGCTCCTCCGATTATGCAGCAACTGAGTTGGAAGGTTTTCCCATTCAGCCCAATGGGAAATTCCTCTTACAACCTCTTACATTTTATCTCAGTTCACACTGGAGATTCTTGTCAGGCAGGGAGAGAGAGGGGGAGAGAAAACAGCACATTACATGGTAAGACCTACCCCGAAAATAAGCCCTTCTGTGTCTTTTGTTGCCAAAATTAATATAAGACCCGGGCCGATTTTCGGGGAAACACGGTAGAGCACTCGATGGCCAAAATTGTTGTGCTTATGTGTTCCATAGGAAAGGCTGCAGATAATGCTACAACATAAAAATAACCTTTAGACCATTGTGACCTTCCAAGCTTACAGTTTGGGGAAGGTCCTTTTCTGTTCCAGTATGACTGTGCGGCATGATTTGGTTTGATGAGTTTGGTGTGAAGGAACTCTACTGCCCTGCACAGAGCCCTGACCTCAACCATACTAATAACTTCCAAAAAAAAAGACATGGTTTGATGAGTTTGGTGTGAAGAAACTCAACTGCCCTGCACAGAGCCCTGACCTCAACCATACTGACGACCTTCCAAAAAAAGACATGATTTGATGAGTTTGGTGTAAAGGAAGTGGTCAGGAACCATGAAACAGACGGAAACAGAAAATTATTTAAAAGTCACACCTTTTAATAAAATGGTAAAAATAGTACAACTGGTAAAACGTATTCAAAACATAGCCAGGGTTTGGCAAACAAATCAGGTATTCAGAACAAGCCAGGAAAACAGGATGACAGAAATCAGCATAGTCAGAGGAAGCACACAGGATCAGGAACCAGAAGGGACATCAGCCAGGGAAGTCTTCAAAAGGTACACAGCAGAGAGTCTTTAGATATGTTGACCAAGGCGAAGGCAACTGATGAAATGAACCAGGCTGTTTATATAGAAGGGGCTGGCTGTGGGCTTCACTGACAAGCAGGAGATGATCAACAAGTGAGCCACTGTGGAATGAGGAGTACTGGCAATTAACCGACAGCTGAGCAACATGAGCACAGAGAAGGACAAGCTGAGAGCCCAGCCCTGGCAAAAGTTGAGTTGTCTGTGCAGAGACTTGACCTCAACCCTACTGATCACCTTCCATAAAGGCATGAAATGATGGGTATGGTGTGGAGGAACCTAAGTGTCCTGCTTAGAGCCCTGATCTCAACTCTGCTGATCACCTTTCATACAGACATAGTTTGATGAGTTTATTGTGGGGGAACTTAGGTGGCCTGCTTAGAGACTTGACCTCAACCCTACTGATCACTTTCCATAAAGACATGGTATGAAGAGTTTGGTGTGGAGGAACCCAAGTGGCCTGCATAGAGCCCTGACCTCAACTCTGCTGATCAACTTCCATACAGACATGGTTTGATGAGTTTGGTGTGGGGGAACGTAGGTGGCCTGCTTAGAGACTTGACCTCAACCCTACTGATCACTTTCCATAAAGACATGGTATGAAGAGTATGGTGTGGAGGAACCTAAGTGGCCTGCATAGAGCCCTGACCTCAACTCTGCTGATCAACTTCCATACAGACATGGTTTGATGAGTTTGGTATGGGGGAACGTAGGTGGCCTGCTTAGAGTCTTGACCTCAACTCTACTAATCACCTTCCATAAAGATGTAGTATGATAAGTATGGTGTGGAGGAACTTAAGTGGTTTGCTCATAAACTTAACCACAGCTTTATTGAAGACCTTTGGGATGAACTGGAACTCCAATAGCAAGTCAGGTCTTCTCATGCAGCATCAGTACCTTCTGATCTGCCTGAACAGACAAAAATTTCCACTGACACAATTCTTTATATTATAAACAAAACAAAAAAACAATTGTATCACACTGGAAATAGCAGCCATATTGCATATGAAATTCCCATGGACAATAATGCACAAAATGGAAAGATTTGTGACAAATGTTGACGGCATAATGAGTAATTCGAATTCCCTCAATTGTAAAGTGTCATTCTACTTAACAATGACATTTAAAGTAGTTGTGAACATAATGTTATAAACACCTTCTAATACAGTTATAACTATTAAGGTACCATACAGTACTGTATCTGCATTTGCTTAGTTTCAGAAATTATCTTTCCTAACTTTTTTTTTTTTTTTTTAGTTCAAAAGTGGTTTAAAGAGTTTGGTGTGGAGTAACTTGAGTGGTCTGTGTAGAGGACGTGACCTCAACCCTACTGGTCACCATCCATAAAGATATGGTTTGATGTGTTTATAAAAGGAAGGGTTTGGGACTTTAAATGAGGTGTAGGATGTGTGAGCCCAATGCCTCCATCCCTAATATGCAAGAAAAAGACAGGGAATTGGGACTTTAACCACTTCAGCCACGGAGGATTTGGCTGCCAAAATGACCAGGCCACTTTTTGCGATTCGGCACTACGTCGCTTTAAATTGTGCGGTCGTGCGACGTGGTTCCCAAACAAAATTGACGTCCCTTTTTCCCCACAAATAGAGCTTTCATTTGGTGGTATTTGATCACCTCTGCGGTTTTTATTTTTTGCGCTATAAACTAAAGTAGAGCGACAATTTTGAAAAAAAAGCAATATTTTTTACTTTTTGCTATAATAAATATCCCCCAAAAATAATATATATATATATATATATATATATATATATATATATATATATATATATATATATATATAAATTCCCTCAGTTTAGGCCGATACGTATTCTTCTACATATTTTTTGGTATGTAGTTTATTGATTGGTTTGCGCAAAAGTTATAGCGTCTAGAACAGGGGTCTCTAAACTTTTCAAGCAAATGGCCAACTTACTGTCCTTCAGACTTTAGGGGGGCCTGATTGTGGCCAGTGAAAAATGTCTCGGGCCCAGCATCAGTAAGAGTAAACATGGCCTCAGGGTTTGTGGTCAGTAGGACAATAGGAGCAGGAGTAATGCCCCATCATTGGTATTATTGGGAGGGAAATGATCTCATCATCGGTATCAGTGGAAGATATAGTGCCCCATTGTTGGTGTCAGTAGGAGGAATTTTGCCTCATATCATTGGTAGGAATAGTACTCCAAGGGCCAGATAAAGGCTAGCAAAGGGCCACATCCGGCCCTCGGACCACAGTTTGGAGACCCCTGGTCTAGAAAATAGGGGATAGTTTTATGGCATTTTTATTAATATTTGTTTTTTATTAGTAATGGTGGCGATCAGCGATTTTTATCGTGACTGCGACATTATGGCGGACACAGCGGACACTTTTGACGCTATTTTGGGACCATTGTCATTTATCAGCTATAAAAATGCACTGATTACTGTGTAAATGACACTGGCAGGGAAGGGGTTAAACACTAGGGGGCACTGAAGGGGTTAAGTGTGTCCTAGGGAGTGATTTTAACTGTGGGGGGGCTGGGCTACAAGTGACACGACACTGATCACTGCTCCCGATGACAGGGAGCAGAAGATCAGTGTCCTGTCACAAGGCAGAACAAGGAGATGCTTTGTTTACACTGGCCTCTCCTCCTTTTGTCACTCCGTGACACGATCGCGGGACACCGGCGGACTTCGAGTCTGCGGGCCTGGCGGGCACGGTCACGGAGTTCGCGACAGGGGCACGCGCGCCCACACGGCGCGAAATTCAGAGCAACATATATAGACGTTGCCATGCGCAGCCGTGCCATTCTGCCGACGTATATGTACAGGACACGGTCGTCAAGTGGTTAAATGAAGCATGCAACATGGATGCAAAAACGCACTGTGGGTCTGTAAAGTGTTATTACATATACCAATACAGATAAAGTAAAACCACAATGCAAGTAGAAAAAATAAATATAAATGGATCATAAAATTAATATATATATATTATATATACACACATAGCAACATAACATGGAGGTGGAAATTACATCATAACCAATAGTGACGTCCATGTTCACATAATATGTAGCACAAAACATAATGGATAAGTTTGCAACATAGTCACACATGATTCTTTGATGTCAAAGTTACATCATTACACGGAATTACATTTACTCCTTTACCAATCATGGCAATGGAAATTAATCTGGACTAATAAAGTCGACTTTTGGCGGTACAAGTAGTTAATGTAAAAAATCTATAAATATTTATTGATAAAAAACACATAGAAAGAAAATTGTATATACAATTTTGTGAAACCGTATACTATCAGCATATGATCTCAGTACATATGACACAAGGTAAAAAAGCTTATACTTATGTAGAGACACTTAGAACATAAGAACGTGTAGCATCAGGGGGTGTGTATAAACTCTTAGGGCCAGATTCACGTAGGTGAGCGGCGGCGTAACGTATCGTAGATACGTTACACCGCCGCAAGTTTTCATCGCAAGTGCCTGATTCACAAAGCACTTGCAATGAAAACTACGCTGGCAGCCTCCGGCGCAAGGCGGGCCAATTCAAATGGGCGTGTGCCATTTAAATTAGGCGCGCTCCCGCGCCGGACCTACTGCGCATGCTCAGTTTCGCAATTCCCGTCGTGCTTTGCGCGCCGTGACATCATTTTTTCGAACGGCGACGCGCGTAGCGTACTTCCGTATTCCCGGACGTGTTACGCAAATGACGTTAAATTTTAAATTTCGACGCGGGAACGACGGCCATACTTTAGACAGCAATACGATTGCTGACTAAAGTTAGGGCACCCAAAACGACGACTAGCTTTGCGACGGGAAACTAGACTAGCGGCGACGTATCGAATGCGAAAATCCATCGTGGATAGCCGTAACTCCTAATTTGCATACCCGACGCTGGTTAACGACGCGAACTCCCCCCAGCGGCGGCCGCGGTACTGCATCCTAAGATCCGACAGTGTAAAACAATTACACCTGTCGGATCTTATGGATATCTATGCGTAACTGATTCTATGAATCAGTCGCATAGATAGAAACAGGGATACGACGGCGTATCAGGAGATACGCCGTCGTATCCCTTTTGTGAATCTGGCCCTTAGTGCTTGAAACTGAGTTCGATATGCGACATGGTAGATCTTGCTTTTACTCTCGACATGTTTCGCGTACACGACGATTCATCAGGAGCACAGAAGTGGATCAATCGAATTTCCCCAAAAAAATACGTAGATCTGACCACTAGTAGTAGAGTAAGATATGTACAACGCTTTTTACCTAACAAGCCTCCTGGGCATATAGTAGGTGCTCGTTGTGCGTAGTGGTAAACAAGTTTAGCTGTGACACAGTCTGTTGGTAAACAGTGATAGTGGGTAGGCGTCAAGACCCCATCCAGTGTCCCTCTGAACACCCCTAGGCTTGAATAGGCTCCAGGTGCCTGGCTACTAAAGGGCTATGCACTAGAGGGGAGGTAGCCACCTCAGCGCAGAAAAAAGGGGGTAATGCTTTTCGCAGGTACGGCAGTATCTGAACAGCCGCACAAAATGCATAGGCGTGCTTCTTGTCTCTCCCCCCTGGCTAATTCTGTGCGGCTGTTCGGATACTGCCGTACCTGCGAAAAGCATTACCCCCTTTTTTCTGCGCTGAGGTGTGTTAACCTCTAAAAGCATTGCCTTACTATTCAGAGGACCCAAATCTATCAGTGGATTTTTAGGGGGTAGCACTACATAAGGATAAGGGTCACTAAAGCAAACCTTCCCACTGCCTCCCCTCTATATTCCCTACTGCATAAATTATAGGACAGCAAAATGGAGTTCCTGACACAGCGTATCAGCCTGCAGACTGAACAGGTCAGGTTTGGGTGGACTTGGCCTTTAAAACGGCGCAGCTTATTTTAGAAAAATAGTTTCTTCAAGCCCCTCCCCCACTATAGGCTGATGCTCTCTGTAATCAGGCAGGTTTGTAGGCTGTATCTGAAGACTGGCTTATATTTCTTCTGTTCTTCGTTGACCCGTAGATCTGGGCAATGCAGGCCTTCATCCAGGAAATTTCATCAGTGTCAGAATAATGCCGAAGAAAAGGCACAGACATTACAGAGCCGCTGTGACGGGAAGGGTCATTTGTGAATACCTCACATGGAAATGACTTATAGAATCGTGCCAACGTTGAGATCAACACGGGTATAATCAGATTTTAAAAGTACACTGAGATTCTTTAAAGTGTGTGAACTAATTAAGCAATAACCACCGAGGCTGAGGACATTTCCGAGGGATTATTACCCTGCTGGGAGGGTTCACCTAGGGCCAGCAGCTTGAATTAAGCATCAATCCCTTATTGTTTCTACAGTTTAGAAATGCTTTTTTTCCACAGTTCATGTCCGATTTCATCAACGCTCTTCTCCACATGAAACAAAAGAATAGAAAACAACGGGAAGATGTTTCGGTGCTGTAACTGATGGAAAACCCAGGTTCAAGCCCTTATAATAACCCCTCTGGGTTGTTGGGGGTCGCTGAGTGTTTTTCACACGTGAGAGTTTTGTGTTTCCATCGTTTCCATTACTTAACAGTTCGTTTCCCTTATCGAAGCAGGAGAGATTTAAAACAATCCTGATACATCAACGTTACACGGAGGTATATACAGGGTATAGAGCACAAAAGAAAGGTTCAGCTCTAGTTGGAAGAGCACAAGTATCAGGCAGATTGTTAGCAAAGGAAACGCTCATACAGATGTGTCCTGTGTGTAGATGAGGGGGGCAGATTTTGGCAAATTGAGTACGGTTAAGAAAGATGCAGAAATGAGAAAGTAAAAGCGAGAAACCTAAAAGGCAACAGTAGATAGGAAAGGTGAAAAAAAGAGAGAAAAAAAAACAAGAAGTCTAAAACAAGGAAAAGAGAAAGAAAAAAAAAGAAAACTTGCAAATAACACAATTTTTGCCCCGGGGTAGCTATGTCACTCCTCCAATGTATCTATGGAGGAAGCCATGGTTGTCACTCCTCTTAATATGGACTACAAACATATCCATATCTATTCATCTCCATTACATGGAGGGACGATAGGGCAATTTGTAGTTTACAATGATTGCTAGGAAAGAAGATATTCTTCGGTGCAGCTCACAGGAAGTGAAAAGGGCCAGGGGCGGGACAAGGAGTGGGCATAGGGTTGCCACTTGACCAGGACTCACCCGGACAGTTCGGGTTTGGAATTATGCGTTCAGGTTTCAGACCGTCCTGAAATCCGGACACATTATTCAGACCGGACTATGGCTTTCCAGCTGGGTTGCTGGCTGCAAGTGTCTAAACCGAGAGTATCTGTTACACTCTCTTTTACGCTGCCCAAAGCCAGCACTAACAATCCCCCCCCCCCACCCACACACACAGACGGGAGATGAGAGAGGGCTCGATCTGCTCCTCTTCCTCCGACCCTACCCCTCTGTGTCTGCCCACACTCCTCAGAAAAGTAAAGTGCGGGCCGGAAATTTGAAGTCCAGCAGCCTCAGATACATCTGGATGAGAGGTGCTGACTGCCAAGGGGTGAGTGAGCTCACCATCCATCCCTGTCTGTGACTGAAGCCTCCCCCTTCTCTCTCCTGCCTCTGAGTGAGTACACTAAGGTAAATCAGGGTTCTCAGAGCACCAATTACATCAGTTTCCCCCTTCACACCAGAGGCCACAGTGTTCCCCCTCACATCAGAGTCCTCTCCGTACATCAGAGTTCTCAGTGCTCCCCCTTAAATCAGGGTTCCCTGAGCATCTCTTATGTTAGAGGCCCCAGAGCTCTTCCTTACATCAGAGTCTGCACAGTCTTACAGTGTAAGGGAACTCTACGGATTCAGATGTGAAGGGCAACTCATATGATTAACTTTATATAATTAGGGGAACTTTGTGGATTCAGATGTAAAAGGAGAACTTTGTGGATTCAGATGTAACAGGGGAACTCTGTGAACTCTGATGTGAAGGGGGACTCATATGATTAACTTTATATAATTAGAAATGTTATTCAATTGCAAAATATATCAAGTTTATACTATAAAAAAAAATGCTGTGCGCCGCTAAAGTGTTCGGGTTTGACTTGAAGAAAGGGTGTCAACCCTAGGTGGGCAGGAGGGACAGCTGTCCTGGGCGCCAATGTTTATTGCAGGAATGTGGGTGCCCTGACCCTAAACCTAAGGGAAGGGGGGGGGCACAGTTTGGCATCTTTGCCCTGGGTGCTGAATGGCCTTGTCCCGGCACTGAGGACACTGACATTTCTAGAAGGATCAACAGATCAACAGGATCAACAGCAAGAATTCTGCCTCATTGTTGGTGTAAGTGGAAGGAATAGTGTCTTGTATCAGTGAGAGGAAAAGTACCCCAAGGACTAGATAGAGGCAAGCAAAGGGGCCGCAGTATGGAAACCACTGTTCTAGAGACCAAGGTAGAGTCCACTGGAAGTGAGGACACCAAGGGACAGTCCACTGATGAAGTAAGGACCATCTACCTGGGATGCAGAGGATCGGGTAAGTAAAAGTGAGAGAGAGAGATATCATTTTGCCCCTGTACAAATCATTAGTAAGACCTCATCTGGAATATGCAGTTCAATTTTGGGCCCCAGTTCTCAAAAAGGATATCGGGGGAACTGGAGAAAGTGCAGAGAAGGGCAACCAAACTGATAAGAGGAATGGAGGAGCTCAGCTATGAGGAAAGATTAGAGGAACTGAATTTATTCACTCTTGAGAAGAGGAGACTAAGGGGGGATATGATCAACATGTACAAATATATAAGGGGTCCATATAGTGAACTTGGTGTTGAGTTATTCACTTTACGGTCAACACTGAGGACAAGGGGGCACTCTTTACGTCTAGAGGAAAAGAGATTTCATCTCCAAATACAGAAAGGTTTCTTCACAGTAAGAGCTGTGAAAATGTGGAACAGACTCCCTCCAGACGTGGTTCTGGCCAGCTCAGTAGATTGCTTTAAGAAAGGCTTGGATTCGTTCCTAAATGTACAGAATATAACTGAGTACTAACATTTATAGGTAAAGTTGATCCAGGGTAAATCCGATTGCCTCTCGGGGGATCAGGAAGGAATTTGTTTCCCCTGCTGTAGCAAATTGGATCATGCTCTGCTGGGGTTTTTTGCCTTCCTCTGGATCAACTGTGGGTATGGAGTTGGGTGTATGGAATTGTATTGTGTTTTTTATTTTGTTTGTTTATTTATTTATTTATTTGTGGTTGAACTGGATGGACTTGTGTCTTTTTTCAACCTGACTAACTATGTAACTCTCCTCTAGACCTAAATGAACAGATAACCCTTGCCGTGTAGGCGCAGCAGGAATTTTTAGATTTCCCAGAATTGGGCTTTAAGGATTGTGAGGGCACCTCTCTCTCTCTGTTATTGTACATTAGTGTTTGTGCAGCCTGTCCACTCAGTCCAGAACTTTGACTGCTACGCCACTTTATACTTTCTCAAAAACAACAAAGAAACTGTAACTTAATAGAATGTTAACTCTTCTCACCAAAGCCAAAATACATAAAAAACGTGAACACAAACGGTCAGATTACAAGGAACAGAAGGTTCTCCAATGTGTTCCTTAGAATCTTCAGAAAACCTGGAAACCCACTCAAATCATAAATTCTAATGTCAACATGTTTCATGCAACTGCCAATTTCTTCTTGAAAATAGGCTATATATGTAACTTTAGATGTACTTTCAAACAACAGCTTAGATTATTTAAGAAGGAAACTTTATGAGGAGTTTATGATGGGAAAGGTATAAAAACAAATGAACTTGGTGTAAAACAGCGAGCACATAAGGTAACATTTCCCGGCTCTGCTCCTTGCACTTCACAAGTCTGGTCTTTGAGCAGCAGGGGACATATATTAACCACTTCCCTACCGCCTCATTGTGAAATGACGGCGGCAGGAACCCCTCCTCGATCCGGGTGGACGTCATATGACGTCCCGCGTTCCCGGCGATCTAGGGCGCGCGCGCGGCGACGCTCGTGACCCGGCGGCCGCGATTGTCGCCGGGTGCCCGCGATTGTCGGTAATCACGGCAGGAGTGTGGATCTGTGTGTGTAAACACACAGATCCACACTCCTGTCAGCGGTGAGGAGACCAATGTGTGTTCCCAGTACAGAGGAACACACATCGGTCTCCTCCCCTTGAGAGTCCCCTCCCCCCTACAGTTATAACACACCTTAGGGACACATATTAACCCCTTCAATGCCCCCTAGTGGTTAACCCCTTCCCTGCCAGTCACATTTACACAGTAATCAATGCATATTTATAGCATTAAATCGCTGTATAAATGTGAATGGTCCCAAAAACATGTCAAAAGTGTCCGATGTGTTCGCGGACAGTAAAAAAATTGCAAATCGCCTCCAATACTAGTAAAACAATTAATAAAATAAAAATGCCATAAATCTATCACCTATTTTGTAGACGCTATAACTTTTGCACAAACCAATCAATATATGATTATTGCGATTTTTTTTTTACCAAAAATATGTAGAAGAATACGTATCGGCCTAAACTGAGGAAAAAAAACGTTTTTTTTAAAAAAAATTGTGATATTTATTAAATAAAAAAGTAAAAAATAGTGTTTTTTTTAAATTGTCGCTCTTTTTTGTTAATAGCGCAAAAAATAAAAACTGCAGAGGTGATCAAATACCACCAAAAGAAAGCTCTATTTGTGGGAACAAAATGATAAAAAAATTGTTTGGGTACCGTGTAGCACGACCGCGCAATTGTTATTCAAAGTACGACAGTGCTGAAAGCTGAAAATTGGCTTTGGCAGGAAGGTGCGTATGTGCCCGGTATGGAAGCGGTTAAGAAGATACGTTAAAGTCTAACTCCTTTTTTTTCTGGTCTTAGTTATATGGATCCTTGTGCAAGATTTTTAAAATTGTGCCTCAGCTGGAAAAAACAGATCTTGCTCACTTTCTTTAACCACTTTAGGCCCAGGAAGATTTACCCCCTTTCATGACCAGGCCATTTTTTTTTTGCTATACGACACTGCGTTACTTTAACTGGTAATTGCGCAACCCTGTACAGAAACAAAATTTATATAATTTTTTCCCCACAAAATAGAGGTTTTGTTTGCTGGTATTTGATCACCACTGTGTTATTTTTTGCACTATAAATGGAAAAAGACCAAACATCTTAAAAAACACCCAATGATTTTTAATTTCTGTTTTAAAAAATATCCAATAAAAATCAAAATAGAGAAGTCCATAAGTGAACCTAGGTTAATTTAGGATCTTCTTAACTTACCATTCCCGCCACAGGATACTCCTGGAAATCACAGACAGCCCCAATCTTCACCCATCACAGCGGGCCATGTCATGACTAGGGATGAGCTCCGGCGTGTTCGCACTCTCCACATGCAGAGCCTGCCAGGAAGTTGGCACGGTGCTGCGCTAATATCGGGAAATGTCTCCCTGCCTGTGATTAGCGCAGCGCCATGCCGACTTCCTGGCGAGCTCTGCACATGGAGTGTGCGAACACGCCAGAGCTCATCCCTAGTCATGACAGACCTTCAAGGACTGTGTAGTGAAGTCATATATATTGGAGTCCGGTTAGATAATTGATATTTAGGTGTTAGTATGATGACTATAAATTATGTTGTTCCGCAACAACACACCAGGCTCTCCAGAGAGTGCATTTATTTGACTTCCAATACAGAATAAAGTCCAAATTCCACAGATGATACAAATCCAACAGAGTAATTCAAAGACCAATCTGACTAGATCAGCTCTAGACCTGTGCCATGTCCAGAGAATACACAGAGAATATTCTGAGTGACAAAACTCACCTCCAGGATTATATTCCCTATCCACTGAATAGCTGAGCAATTTGATTGGCCGTCTTTGATCTACATCCTGTCTTTCAGAGTGACAGATAATGACCCCAACCAAATGTTTCTCATGAATGAATACCCCCTCAAGTCTAATTACTATCAATAAATACTTCCTAACGTATGTAAACAATATAACCTTTGAGGTTAACGGGCCATACCTCAAACTCACCTAGGTAGTATTGCATAAGATTAACACATCTAAGGGTCTTCTGTACCTTTAATATGTTAGAATTCAGCTGGCTTGGACAGTTCAACTGAATTCCTGGTCAATATGGTAATGCAATACAATATATTGTGCCATACATACCTACACATATATATTAATATTACAACACACTGGGTCCCCTTTGTATATGGGGTCCTCTCTCTTGGACCTGCACAGCACCCTGCCAGAGCAACCTTTGGTATGGTATATGTGACCAAGGAGTTGGATCCCAAGGTCCAGCCCTCAAAAAGAGAAGCATTACAGGCAGGACCTCTGTCTTCTTCCTCAAGGCTTGTGTACTATTCACTTTGGCCCTTTTTGGCACTTTGAATGGATCCAATAGCATAGCCCCTTGATCCTGTCAGGGATCTTCTTAGCAGAGCTCTCTCAGCACATCATTAACCGTGACCAACACCTTAGACACTGGCGAAAAACGGAGGTAACCCTTGTATGGGAGGGGTTATATAGGGGGGACTTCCTGTCTTGAGTGTACCAGTGTCCATTCACCTATAGGTGGCGTATAACCCACATAGTAATTACTATGGCTGCTCTGTGTCCTGTGATTTACGATAAAGAAAATTCAACTTTCTTCCTATTTAGGCCAATATGTATTCCGCTACATATTTTTGATTAAAAAAATCCCAATTTGCGTATATTGATTGGTTTACGCAAAGTTTATAGCATCTACAAACCATGATTATATATATATATATATATATATATATATATATATATATATACATACACATATACATACATACACTGGAATTCCTATTTATTTATTTATTTTTGTCCTAGTAATGGCGGTGATCAGCTACCTATAGCAGGACTGTGATAGCATGGCGGGAAAATCTGACACTAACTGACACTTTGTGGGAAGCAGTGATACTAATACAGTGATCAGTGCTAAAAAAAATACACTTTCACTGTACAAATGACACTGGCTGGGAAGGGATTATCATCTAGGGCAGTGGTCTCCAAACTGAGGCCCGGGGGGCTGGATGTGGCCCTTTACTTGTCTTTATCTGGCCCTTGAAGCACTATTCCACCAACTGACACCATCAATCTATTCCTCCTATTAAAACCAATGATGGAGCACTGATGCCAGGGCCTTTTCAACTCCCACTGGCCACAGTCCGGCCCCCCAAAAGCCTGAAGGACAGTATACCTGCCCCTTTCTTAGAAAGTTTGGAGACCCCTGATCTAGGGCAATCGAAGGGTTAAATGTATGCCTAGCCAGTGTTTATGTTTGCATGCGCAATGGCGTCAATGCCAAATCAAACATACCGCGCAATTGTCAGTTAAAGCAACGCAGTGCCGTATTGCAAAAAATGGCCTGGTCATTAAGCAGGTAAATCCTTCCAGGGCTTAAGTGGTTAAATTAATAAAAAAAACACACAATATATACCCCAATTTATTTGTAAAATGTGAAAGATGACGTTACACCGAGTAAACAGCGACAACATGTCACGCTTTTCAAATGGTGTACGCTCAAGCAAACTACGGTACTTAATAATCTCCATAGGCGAGGCTTTCAATTTTTTTACTGGTTACCAGTTTAAAGTTACGGAGGAAGTCTAGCGCTAGAATTATTGCTCTTGCTTAAACGTTCGTGAGAAAACCTCACGTGCGTTGCAAAATACTGTTTATATATGCGAGCACGAAGGGATGGGGGTGCTTTAAATGTTCTTATTTATTTTAACGCTTACACTGTCCCTTTAGTTGTTGTTTTTTATTTTTTATCATTTTGTTTCCTATTACAATGTAAACATCCCTTGCAATAGAAATTGGGATCGCAGGTCCTCTTTATGAAGAGATCTGGGGTCAAAAAGACCCCAAATCTCTTCTTTACCTTTTAAAGCAAAAGATAAAAAAAAATATATATGTGTTTAGTTCCACCCTTCCTCCAAGGCCATAGAGGCGATCAAAAAGGATCTACTCTTTGATCGCCTGTGGGAGCAGCTGGCCCCACTGTCAGATCGTTTCTCGGGCAAACCGGCGTAAACGGTAAGCCCAAGAGACACCGGCTGCTCGGAAAGCTCTCATGAGATAGCCAGCTGCCGAAGTAATAAGTGCTAAGATTTAGGAAATCTGTTAAAACACCGATGCCGCATGGAGCAGGGACATACAAGATTAGAAAAGATAAAGATATCTTCATAGCTGACCAAAATCTGTATCCGACATGGTGATTACTCCCCCCAGGGTAATCCTATAAACAGATAGGTGGGTGCTTCTTTAGATATACTGGGCCGGATTCAGAAAGAATATATGACGGCGTATCTCCTGATACGCCGTCGTATCTCTGAGTCCGGCCGTCGTAGCTATGCGCCTGATTCATAGAATCAGTTACGCATAGATATCCCTAAGATCCGACAGGTGTAAGTGTCTTACACCGTCGGATCTTAGGCTGCAATTCCAGGCCGGCCACTACGTGGCGCTTCCGTGTCTTTTACGCGTCGATTATGCAAAGGAGCATTTACGCCGATTCAGAAACGAACGACCGCCCGGCGCATTTTTTTTACGTTGTTTGTGTTCGGCTTTTTCTGGCGGAAAGTTACCCCTGCTATATGAGGGGTATGTGCGGCGTATCCTATGTTAAGTATGGCCGTCGTTCCCGCATCAAGTTTTGAATTTTTTACGTTGTTTGCGTAAGTCGTTCGTGAATACGGCTGGACGTAATTTACGTTAACGTCGAAACCAATGACGTCATTGCGACGTCATTTGGAGCAATGCACGCTGGGAAATTTTGCGGACGGCGCATGCGCAGTTCGTTCAGCGCGGGGACGCGCCTGATTTAAATTTTACATGCCCCCTAGCCGCGAAATTTGAATTCCGCCGGGGGATTTACGATACGCCACCGCAACTTTAGAGGCAAGTGCTTTCTGAATAAAGCACTTGCCTCAAAAACTTCCGGGGGCGTAACGTAAATCAGATAGGTTACGCGGATCTAAAGATCCGCTGACCTATCTGAATCTGGCCCACTGAGTATACACAAATAAGCATATTACACTACAAAAGTAAAAATACAAATAAAAAATAAAACAGTTTTCATATAAAGACGGTATTATAAAAATTGTATGAATAATTTTAATTTGAAGTTCAACTCCAGCTAAAACTTCTAATTTTGTTTTGAACAAAGTGGGGAACCTCCAACATGTTCTTCTTGCGGTGTCATTTTTGGGGAGAATTTCCCCCTCACTTCCTTTTCCCGATAGGAAATGATGGAAAATCGATTCGATGGGGATGATAAAAACAAAACAAACACCACCCGAGGAAAGTTTGGACCTCCAACATCTGAAAATCTGTTTTAATTTCTTTATGCCAGAGAAGTAAATAACCCCCCTCCCCCCCAAAAAAAATGTAAAAAAAAATGATAAAATAAAACAAAATGGATGGAGCTAGGTGGTAAACATGGTACAGAAAAGGGATATTGACCAACACAAAGCTGAAAGTTATTGAATAGCAACCAACACCAACTACACAGCAGAGTTACAGTAAACTTCAAAGGGATAATAAGTGCACTTTACCCCAACACAACCACCCAACACATGTGCAGCGGCAAAACGCTGAGCTTTAATGCTCACATACATATGTGTGTTACTGGGCGGTCATTGTTTATGTGCCGAGTGCACTCTCAGCACAAACCCCAAAATGAACAGGGGAAGGGAGTCACTGCTCCAGGTGGGTATACTAAGCAATCAAGAACCTCTCAGGAAACCAAGGGTGCCTGCAATGCACAAGGCAAATGGTGGAAACTTCGGAAGAATGGACAGCCGCACTCCAAAAAAACTCTTCAGTTGTCTTTATTGTAAAATCAATGGTAAAATGCATTACAAAAGGCAGCAAAAAAAGGGAAAACAGCCTATGTGTTTCACACTGGATCAGTACTTAATCACCAACCATGATTAGGCACTGATCCAGTGTGAAACGCGTAGGCTGTTTTCCCTATTTTTGCCTTTTGTAGTGCATTTTACCATTGATTTTACAATAAAGACAACTGAAGAGTTTTTTTTGGAGTGCGGCTGTCCATTCTTCAGAAGTTTCCACCATTTACTCTCAGCACAAAGACCAAGTTGTCAAAGACAGCTCTTGGTCCGGGGTAAAGATCGGTAGCTGGCAGGCGCAACAGACGCATGCTCAGACCAACCCAACAACCGCGGTTCTGTTGTTTGTTTACATCTCGCGCAGCAAGTATTCCGCATTATTCAACCTGGAAGATTGAATTTGAGGTGTCATGGTCATGCTCCTTAAAGTGGCGTTATTTGTCTCCGGTGCCACATTTGGCACCTTTCGGGGGGGAGCGGAGCAGACCGCGTCACAGCGAATTACATCAGCAGCTCGGCTCCCTCCTCCTTCCCCTGCCGCCAGGCCAGCAGGAGAGCGCACTGGTGCCTCGCGCACATGCAGTAGGGACCCGGCGTGAAGCTGCAATGCTACACTGCCGTGTTCCCTTACCAGCAATGGCGGCAGCAGCACCCGACAGCTGATGGAAACATCAGCTGCGGTGCCGACATCGCTGGACTCCAGGACAGGTAAGTGTCCTATTATTAAAAGTCAGCAGCTGCAATATGGGGAGCTGCTGGCTTTTAATTTTTGCAGGGTTGGGCGGCCCTCTGCTTTAAGAGGGAACCACCATCATTCATGGTGTATTAAAGCAGAGAGCAGCACTAACGTCATCACGTCACTGCTGCCCTATGCATCAGCAGAGGACCATTGTGGGCCAGAGAAGAGGTAAAGAGGAAGAAGACTCAGTACACCATATAACTAGTATGTAAGCAAAAGTGCATATAGAGTAAATTAAATAAGTGACACAGAATCCCTGACAGACAGCAGCTCTCACGACAATGTACACTTCATAACAAAAACTCAAAATCAAATGTTTAGCCATGTCAAAACATAACCTTAAAAGGGTTGTAAAGACAAAAATATTTTCCTCTTAAATTAAAGTCTGACAGTAGCTGATAAAGTAAAAAGTAATGTTTTGCATTATAACTAGTTTGATACCTGTTGAAATCGAGCTGTTTTATTCTCCTCCGTCACTCCTGAATCGTTATTCTCACTGACTTCCTGGTTTGCGGTGCACATTCATTCTTGCTACATCACGGCCTAATGGGAACCTACAGTTCCCATTAGGCTTAGCCTCCATGCCTGTAAGGGATAAGAGAGCATCTTCACGCAGGGCTGTAGTCATAGGGAGGGGGTGAGCACATTCTGCTTTCCACCATACAAAACAGCTCAGATGCTGGTGGAAAACAAGAAGAGGAGTGACAGGAAATGGTATTTTCAAACCTGGATTACTGTATTTTGGAGGTCAAAAGGAAAAACGAGGTAAGTGATATTTAAATGCTCTAGCTTACAGCAATCAATTGATCTAATAAAAAACTAACCTTTAGTGTTCCTTTAATGAGTAAAGTGCAAAAATCCATCTATTATATTGCAACAAGGATGAAATATGAAAATGAAAAAAAGAAAAAAACGTAATAGTCCAAATGTCCCGATTCAACATCCATAAAATGAACTCAAAACGTGTGAAGACACCCGGTGTTCCCCAAATGTTCAATTTGTGAAGACACCTGGTGCTCCCCACAGGATAGATAGGGCAAATATATCTGCTTACCAGATTTTAAGACCCTCCAGGGTCTATATGCACTTTCACCCCTCAGTACGGGCTCAACCGCATCAGCTACCCAGCCTGCTTATTTGGATTCCACAGGTGTATACCCCACAGTCATCACCAGTCAAGGAGTCCGGTTACACATTGATCTTATGGAAAAGGAAGATAAACTCATTGCGCAACATTCTTTAAAAGCACACAGGAGTTTATTAAAAGTTGTACTTACAGCAAAAACAATAAAATTAGGCTCAAAATGGTAAAAAAAATTGTCCAGCACCCTCCATGAGTGCTCAGACGTCACCGCTGCTTTGAGCCTAGCCTGTCATATACGTTTCATCCAATGGGACTTCTTCTGTGAGGCAGACTTTACAGAAGATTGGACGAAACGTACGTCAGGCTAGGCACGGAGCAGCGGTGACGTCTAAACACCATATAACTAGCCTGAGGACGTCTGAAAAACTTAAGTATAAAGTAAAATAAACCAAAACATACATCTTTAGAGGCCTCTAGAGCAGTAAGCCCATAGTTTGGCTTTAGCCCACACTGTGCTTGTTTTTTTTAATGGCCTTTAAATGAAAGGAACCTCACAAGTCGACTTTTTGGTTGTTTTCTTGCAGCAGTGGTTGAGCCAGAAAGCTTACTGGAAATACGGACATATGCATAACCACTAAAAGGGAGAACTGCATAGTAGGAGATGAAGGTGATACTACTGTCTGAGGTAAGTATAGTAATAATTGCCTTACAGTAGGTTATCTGTATAAACTAGTTGTATTTTATATTAGGATACATTGTGTAATAGGTGGCTATGTCCTCACCCATAATCCTCCCTGTGTTCTGCTCTTTTATCAGCTACATAGTTTGTAAGGTTAAATAAAGAGACTAGTCCATCCAGGTTAACCTGGATTTATGTCCCTACTTTCCATATCCTTGTATATTGTGCTCAATAAGATGCCCATCTAAAAGTTTTTTGAGCACTTCCTGTCGACACCCCCAATTGTGGAAGGGAGTTCCACACCCTTGCCGCTCTAACAGTTAAAAAAATCCTACGAAGTATGATAGTGAGTCCCTATTTATTTTTGCTCCATTTGATAAAAAGGGGCTTCCACTCCCTTAAACCGAATACCGGACTGATGTGGACACTACCACTGAGCTAGACATCCCCCATATTACAGCAGTTTTAGGTTAAACCGCTTCTTATCCAACTTAATTGAGTTGCCATGCGTCTTCTTGAGCGACCTTAGACTAAACAGTTTTCTCCATAGGCTGGAATCACTATCTCGATATTTGTATATTGCGATCATATCTCCTCTTACTTTTTAATATTTTTATTCAAAAAATTTCCACAAAAAAAGTGTACAAATTATTAGAAAAGAACATGTACAGTACAAAACATATGCTGTAGGGACTGATATCCAGTCATTGATAGGCAAAATGTTACACCGACAGTGGGCGATCCCCCCTCATTTATGATACAGTTTATATTAAATACGTCTCCATGGGGGAGCCCCCCGTTCTCATTTAATATCCATGACGCAACACCATAACACTGCATCTCAATCACCGTAAGCTGTCAGTTTTAATAACTCCACCTTTGACTACTGTACGTCATAATAAATATCAACCGAAAACTCGTTGTGTGTGGTAGGTCCACGTATAATTTGTCACGTGTGTGAAAGGAGGGTGCACCCCACACCGGACTCAATCGCGCTCAGGGAAAATCCCAGGATTGTTAGGGACTGGGCCCTGGGATCCTTGTTGTACTGCAACAATTTACCCATCAAAAAGAGAGAGAGAGAGAGAGAGGTTAGAGTAGAGGAAAAAGAGAAATTGAAGGAAAAAAATATATCTCCTCTTAAGTGTTTCTTCTACACGGAGAATAAGTTCAAGGTTTCCAGTTGTCCGTCAAAACTGAGGACTTTCAGCCCCCTTCATAAGCTTTTTTGCCCTTTTCTGGATTCAGTCCGGTTCCAGCACATCTTTCCTGAGGACTGATGAGGATTCCTACTTTTTTTTTTTCCCAAAGAAAAATTTGACTTCTGGGCTGCAGTCGTCAGAGATCAAGCGAAAGAGGTCATAGAGAGCCATAGGTCTCTGCTGCTATGCATGCACAATGGCTGGGTATTACTGAGAATGGCCAGGATTGTGTGCAATAAAAGGATAATCAAAGCATGGTACTACTTAGGCCTCGTACACATGACCGTTTTTCTCGGCAAAATCCATCAAGAAAAATGCTGGTAGAGCATTTTTGCCAAGAAAAACGGTCGTGTGTATGTTTTTCGTCGAGAAAACTGTCGTGGATCTCGACGAGAAAAAAAGAGAACCTGCTCTCTTTTTTCTCGTCGGGCTGGTTTACGACGAGAAACACGTTTGTGTGTATGCTTAGAAACCCGCGCATTCTCAGAATAAAGTAGGAGACGGGAGCGCACCTTCGGTAAAAGTAGCGTTCGTAATGGAGATAGCACATTCGTCATACTGTAACAGTCTGAAAAGCGCGAATCGTCTCTCACCAAACTTTTACTTAACACGCGGCAACATGAGATTAGCAAAAGCAGCCCCAAGGGTGGCGCCAGTGGAATCTAGCTTCCCCTTTATAGTGCCGTCGTACAGGTTGTACGTCACCGCGTTTGAGAACAACGAGATTTTGTCTTGACAGTGTGTATGCAAGGAAAGCTTGACAAGAATCTTGTCAAGCTTGACAAGAACCTCGTCGAGGAAAACAACGTTTCTTTTACGACGAGATTCTCGGTCGTGTGTACGAGGCCTAACAAGTAAAAAGTGACAGATTACTTTCAGAAAATCATAGGCCGGAATAGGCACTTACATAAAAAACATCAACATTTGCCTTGAACCAGCTGGTTGTAAGTATTTACTTACAGAAAAAGAAACTGGCTTGCTTTTTTGGTTAGATCAAAATCAATGAATGACAGAAGTTGGGAGCAAGGGACACAAGTGTGCATAATTTAGACAGATCAGAACAAAGTCAATCAATGGGAACAGTCTAGACTGCACTGACATCTGACGTCACCCCCGGTAGAAAATAAATTCAGATTTTCTTCGGAGAGCTGTTTGGAGCCTTCATTGTGCACAAAGGATATGTATTCCAGAAGTTGAAATTGTGCCCCTTAGAGTCACTTTGCCAATAAAAAGAGTCCCAGCCATCTGCTGGGACTCTTGGGATTGCCTGGCTTTGCCATATAACGAACTACAGGGTTGTCTTGTGCTCAGTTACTGCAGTACGGTCAATATACCAGCTGGTTGGAACTAATGCACTAATGTATGTAAAAGCAAAATCGATAAATGTAAAAAATATATTTTTATAAAAATCGCTTGGTTTTTACCACAATTCAATACATTTGGCTCCTATTCCTATGCATGCATGCATGAGCTATAAGTGCTTTCCTCACGCACAAAGTACTTCTTGAAAGTAAGTGTGGGATTAACTGTTAGGAAGCTTAATTTGGTTTATTATCTAGATTACATATACAGAACAAATGCCACGTTCAGCTCTGTTGGTAAACAGGAATGTAGCTAGCAAAAACTGCCACTCTCCCATAGGAAAGAACCCAAAATAAATGATAATGTCTGTGCCGTAGCCATCCTTACAATGAGGCTAGGTGAGACTTTTGCCTCAGGCAGCACTTTGTTCAGTCACTTGGGGGTCAGCAGCCAGAGTGGCATGTTGGATTGACTTTGTGCAGTTTGGCTTCCTGCCTTCTGCCACCTTCGTACAGTACAAAGGCGCATACCTCGCCCATTTGTACAGAAATATTGAGGTGCCATAAACAGCCTACCTGGACTCTGCCTGAGGCTCTGATGTGAGGTATTCACTCACAAGTTGACTTTCTGACAGTGGATGGGACCAGACAGAACGATCTGTCCTGCCTCCCAGACTTACCACCCTGTTGAAGGAGCTGAGCGGCTGAGCAAGAGGATGGAAAGTGGATTGAAAAGAAAAAGATGTCCATAGGTCACATGCCAAAAAAGTGTTAATGTGTGCGTACATTATATGTATCTGAGTGTGTGTCCGTGTAATATGTAGATCTCTACTGCTGGGGACGATAAGATCTGTACTAATTGGTGCAGAGATTTGTACTGGTCACTGCTGGGGATGCTTGGCTCTGTACTGGTTACTGCTGAGGATGTCAGGATCCATACAGGTCACTGCTGGAGATTCAAAGATCCATACAGGTCACTGCTGGAGATTCCAAGATCTATACAGGTCACTGCTGAGGACGGCGAGATCTATACTGGTCATTGCTGAAGACCGTGTGTTTTTTTATTATTATTATTCTTTTGTGCTGAGGTTTATGTGTGTCTGTCAGACTGTCACTCATGGCACAGTAGTTAAGAGTGTTTTTTGGGTCAAGAACTGCAGCATATGTATGCAGTGCATACAGCAAATAGGCTCAGGTTCTTTTTAATCACTCTGTAGGCAACTCCCACTTTTAGGTGCAATCTTGCCATACTCCCCATACATTACTGCTGTGCACCACATTACTTCTTTCTGTATTCTATTCCAGGGGCTCTAAGCCATTAAGGTAGAGATATCATTGCTTGTAATATGTGCTATAATATGTTACCTGAAAACGTAAATCTCAACTCTAAATTGTACCTTTTACTTTTTCCTTTAGAATGTGTATCCTGATTCTAATGAACTAGTTGCCTTATAAAATTTTAAAACATGGATTCGATTATTTGACTATTTGTGTTTTATTGTTTGTCAGCTAAATGCAATTTTTTTAATGTTAGTCTCTCTCAACTTGTGCATGACTATAATGGTAGCCGGAGGTGGAACCACTTTACACTTCACCTCAGACAAAAAAAAAGGCTCCTCTCTAGAGTTAAAAACACTAACAAGGAATATATGCTTGTCCTTAAGGATAAGGATCTAGGACAACTTACGATATGGAGAGCAATATATAATCTGCCACAGTGCTCATTCAGGTAGCTGATGGTACTGTGCAGTAATTCCTCCTCACAACAGAGGCTCTGAAGTCATAATGCAGGTCTGTTTATGGCAGCTAACATACAACATCTATTGCTGTTTTGAAGGGTGGCCGGCTGCCAAGTCCCAGCTGTCAATGAAAAAAGGCCAAGTGGATCAGTCTCTGTATAATTTTTCCACAGTACCCTCAGCTTCCGAGATCGTGACTTGTAAACCACGGTTGTGGATTATTATAAAGATGTACATACTGTATTGTCCATAGTCTGGGCAGGGGTGAACTTTAAAAGTTTCTCTAAAAAAAAAAACCACCTGTTCTTGAGAGTCGGTTCACACTAGGGCGACACAACTTCCAGCGCGACTTTCAGAGGCGACTCCGACTTGAACCACAGCATGAACCACAGGGCGATCTGGGGCGATTTACAACACGACTTGAAGTCGTCTCCAGGACAGGAGACTTTCCAGTGGCCAATCAAACAACAATCAGCTCTGGGGGAGGGAGGGGGGGGGAGAGGTTTGCCTGAGAAATGTATGTTATCTTCCTGGAAAGTCGCTTCAGTTAAGACAGTGATCAGACTTGGATCAGACTTGGAGGCGACTTCCATTGAAATCAATGGGAACAAATCGCCTACAAGTCGGATTGAAGTAGTACAGGAACTTCTTTTGAAGTCGGAGCGACTCGACTCGAATCGTGTGTATTAACACCGCTCCCATTCACTTGCATTGTTTTTCTCGACAGCGCGACTTGGGACGACTTGAGGCGACTTCAAGTCGGATCCCAAGTCGCCCCAGTGTGAACCGACTCTGAAGGGCTTTACAACATGACTAAATAAAAAGCATCATGAGTTATCAAAATAAGTCTAGGATGAAGGTCTTGAGAAGCCACAATTAATGTTGGGTTTAAAAAAATCCCAAACTGTGAACATCCCTCAGAATACTGTGAAATCCATAAAGGAAATTGTAAGAATGAGAAACAATGGTGACTGCCTAAAAAATATCCACCAAAGTTGAACGACCAAGTAAGAACTCATTAACCAAAGAAGTAAAGAAGAGGCCAATGGTAATGTCAAAAGAGCTGCAGAGAGCTAAATCAACAGTTCAACACTTCAAAAATGACATATTAAAAAGAAGCTACTGGATATACAATTCCTACTACTACAACAGGTGCATAGGTAGCAAAACAAACAAGAAAAGCACAAGAGTGACAAAACTACCATTTTGTGACATTGACATATACAATGGGGAAAATACTTACCATATTCATTTGCATATAACACTCACTTTTTCCCCCCTAAAATAGGGGGGAATTTGTGTGTGTGTGTGCGTGTTATACGCCAATATAGGCTGCCACTGAGGGGAAGGAGGGGACGAGCGCCGCCGAAATAGAGCCGATCTCCTGTGTACTCAGCTCTGCTCACAGTCACGCTCATTCCAGCCCCCTGGATGGCTCCTAGCATTGATGTCCTGGCATTGGACCGGCGTTATGTCCATCATAGGATCCGGGTCAAGGGGCAGGACTGGGCCTGACCCCCACAGACTGGCTACAGTAGGTGCTCATGTGGTACACAGATTAGTGCTGTCAATTTAAGAAGGTGCTCCTAACGACACCTCGTTATGTGTATAAAAGACACCTGTCCACAGAATCTCTTTATTTTTTCATTCAAACCTCACCATCATGGCCAAGGCCAAAGAGCTGTCAAATGACGTCAGGGACAATATTGGAGACCTGCACAAGGCTGGAATGGGCTACAAGACCATCGGCAAGAAGCTTGATGAGAAGAAGACAAATGTTGGAGTGAGATTATTCGCAATTGGAAGAAATACAAAATAACCATAATTCGCCCTCGGTCTGGAACTCCATGCAAGATTTTGCCCCATGGGGGTAAAGATGATCATGAGAAAAGTGAGGGCTCAGCCCAGAACTACACAGGAGGAGCTTTTGAATGATCCCAAGGCATTTGGGACCACTGTCACCAAACAAACCATTGGTAACACAATAGGCCGCCATGGATTGAAATCATGCAGCGCCCCCAAAGATCCTCCTCCTCAAGAAGGCACATATGCAGACCTGTCTTAAGTTTGCCAATGAACATCTAAATGATTCAGAGAAGGATTGGGAGAAAGTGCTGTGGTCAGATGAGACCAAAATTTAGCTCTTTGACATTAACTTGACTATATTTGGAGGAAGAAAAATGCTGACTATGACCCTAAGAACACGATCCCTACAGTCACACACGGAGGTGGACACATTATGCTTTGGAGCTGTTTCTGTGCTAAAGATACCAGATTTTGCCACATTGAGGGGCCAATGGACGGGGCCATATTTTGTAAAATCTTTGTAAAATCTTGAATCTCCATCATTTAAAATACACCTATAATAAAAATTATAGACCCTTCATTTATTTGTAAGTGGGCAAACTTCCAAAATCTGCAGGAGATCAAATAATTATTTTCCCCACTGTACTGTATGTTTCACAGGAGATGAAGGTGTGATGAGAGGAATTACACACATTTCTCATTGGCATCCAGCACAATATCCTAAGATGGATCTACACTTATAAAGAACCTGGCCCCATAGCCTTGTAATGCTAATTTACTACATGATCATTAACATGCATTCTAACCTTTCAGAAGTGAAGGGCAGAACTGCTCGGGCTCTGATTAGGTCCCCATTATCCAGTATGGCAGAAATGATAAAACTGCATGTGATGGGTACGCAGAGTCTCTCGAAAAAAGTCCAACAAAAAGCTATGCGGCGTTGAGGAGACCACACAGTCAAGATCATGCAAGATAGTGAACAAGGGTGTAAAAGGGCCTGTCTCAATGGGCAAATGCAGCTTGTTTCAGGTTTTTGCTGCAGTTGAGGTCAACTTGAGATGTCATTGAGACCATTCAGAATTTATTGACAGGTGCATTTGACCTGCAGTTGATCTCGTTGATCTCTTACTAAACTACTTTTAACATGCTTTAGGCTGATTTTGTAGTCCATTAAACTTGTGTGGGAAGAAAAGCAGAACAAAAATGTCAATGCTGGTCCTTATGCCGCGTACATACGATAATTTTTCAGCATGAAAAAAAAAACGTTTTTCAGCATGTCGAAAAAACGAAGTTTTCCCAACTTCATCATTAAAACGGCCTTGCCTACACACCATCGGTTTTAAAAAATAATCTAGCAAAGCGCGGTGACGTACAACACGTACGACTGCACTATAAAGGGGAATTTCCATGCGGATGACGCCACCCTTGGGGCTGCTTTAGCTGATTCCGTGTTAGCAAAAGACGATTCACGTTTTTCTGTCTGTTACAGTGTGATGAATGTGTTTACTCCATTATGAACGGTAGTTTTACCAGAACGAGCGCTCCCGTCTCCTAACTTGCTTCTGAGCATGCGTGGGTTTTTTACGTCGTTTTACTCCACACACGATCATTTTTTACAACCCGAAAAACTACATTGTTTAAAACTACGTTAAAAAATGCAGCATGTTCGAATTTTTTTTTGTCGTTTTTCAGAACCTGAAAAATTCTGTGAAGCCCACACACGATCATTTTAAACAACGTTTTTTTTCATGCCGAAAAATTATCGTGTGTACGCGGCATAAGACTGGAGGTCGGAGAGTTCGGAGGAGAGTAAAGATACTAGCAGACATATTCTGGTGTTTGCTCTTGAGACCTATACTTTGAAACATTTAAAATCGCTGAGAGAATTACTTTAAACACAGTCAACTGTCTCAAAATTAGGAAGGAAATTAATGTTATTCCCATTGAGGTGATGGGATGTTTAAATTATACTAGCCAGATTGTTTAGGCCTAGAAGAAACCTCCTTCCAGGGAGTGAGAGAACGTTTGACGGCCATGATGCTTAATGAACAAATGTCTAGTATCCTTAACCACTTGCCTACTCGGCTCTTAAACCCCCTTCCTGCCCAGGCCAATTTTCAGCGCTTTCACCTTTGAATGACAATTGCGCGGTCATGCAATGTTGTACCCATATTAAATTGTTATAATTTTTTTCACACAAATAGAGCTTTTGCAAAAAAACAGAACATTTTGGAAAAAAATCCCAGTTTTCATAGTTTGTTATAAAGTTTTGCAAACAGGTAATTTGTTTCCTTCATTGATGCGTGCTGATGAGGCTGCACTGATGGGCACTGATAAGGCTGCACTGATGGGCACTAATGAAGCGGCACTGGTGGGCACTGATAGGCGGCACTGGTGGGCATTGATAGGTGGTACTGGTGGGCACTTTACTCGATTCCTTGACTTGCTGATCACAGAAGGCTCTGTGCGTGCCCTACTCTACTGACACATCCACTGCTTTACTGACCCCAATCTTTGCTCTACTGACATCGTCCACTGCCCTACCGACCCCAATCTTTGCTCTACTGACACCATCCACTGCCCTACTGACCCCAATCTCTGCTCTACTGACACCGTCCACTGCCCTACTACCCTACCAACCTCAATCTTTGCTCTACTGACACAGTCCATTGCTCTACTGACACTTTCCACTACCCTACTGACACCAATCTTTGCTCTACCGACACCGGCCACTGCCCTACCAACCTACATTTTTGCTCTACTGACACTGTCCACTGCCCTACTGACTCCAATCTTTGCTCTACTGACCCCAATATTTGCTCTACTGACATCGTTCACTGCCCTACTGCCCCCAATCTTTGCTCTACTGACACTGTCCACTGCCCTACTGACCCAAATCTTTGTTCTACTGACAGTGTCCACTGCCCTACTGACTCCAATCTTTGCTCTACAGACATCGTCCACTGCCCTACTGACTACAATCTTTGCTCTGACACCGTCCACTGCCCTACTGCCCCCAATCTTTGCTCTACTGACACCGTCCACTGCCCTACTGACTCCAATCTTTGCTCTGACACTGTCCACTGCTCTACCGACCCCAATCTTTGCTCTACTGACATCGTCCACTGCCCTACTAACACCGATCACTGCCCCACAGACCCCAATCTTTGCTCTACCGACACTGTCCACTGCCCTACTGACCCCAATCTTTACGCTACTGACACTGTCCACTGCTCTGTTAAAACACTGTACATGCATGTGTGATTATGCAACAGGCTCTGCATACCAATGGGATCACTTTTTCCGATCACTTCCATGTACTATCCATAAATGTCATGAAGTTCTTTTCATGGTACAGGGACTTAATTCAATGTCTGTATTTTAAGCCCTTATTTCAATGAAATTCACATGACCGCGCACATCCCAAAAACTCCCAAACAGACACAGGAACGAGGACAGACTGCCACAAAGCTGCCATTGATCTGACTATGTGACGTTCTTATAAGCAGCTGCGAAAACAGGGCATCGCTTCAACTTTTCCCCAACCAAGACGCTACTATCCATTTTTTTTTTAATCCAGCAGCTTTTTAATAAAAAGCCAGAGTAAACAATTGAAAAAAAAAAAAAAAATAGTCTACAATATTTCTTTTAAATTCTAACCAACTTTCTGCTGAAAAATAAAAACTTTCATTTAAAGAAGCTGTACCAAGGTGGGTGCCAGGGAACATTCATGGTACCTTCCTGTTTGTTTTCAGCAGACTAGAGCTTTTAACTATTACAAGATTATCTCGATTCCATGTGACTCACGCTGCCTCCATACTTCGGCTAACCACAACAAAAGCGTCTTATATTAACTATAGATGAACGAGGGCTGGATAAAACAAATAAACCAGGCTTCTGAAGAAGGCAATGTGCTTCCTGGTAAACAGAGAAGAGCGGAAAAGCCCTTTGAAGTAATTTCCACAGGGCGCATTAATTAGGGAAAGATACACCAGTCCAGAAGTCAATGCCTGTTCATGTAAATCTTAGAGCCAGCAATGGAACACTATGTACAGAGGACAACTGGTAACCTTAGACAGACCTCCCAAGGAACAAAAAAATAAATGAATGTACATATTAATGGACATTCCCATTATTGATGTCCATTAATACTATCATAGTGTACATATTGCAGACTTCTAAAGGCCGTATTCGATATTAAGTCTTAAAACTCCGAGCATCTGATGCTCGCATAAAATTTCTCGTACCACCTGTCACCACTCTCCTGCTTGAGAGCACTAGGAATGCCACATGAAAGTCTGTCCGAAGCTTAGTGGGACCACTTCTCTGAACCTGGCCCCATCCCTCCCACCACCTAATTGGACAATGTGGCCAATCTTCATATTAAAGAATTGACAAGGAGGCTCATGGAGGTGTGAGGAAGTGGGACCATAGGTGCAATTATAAGCTACCTTGGTGGATTAAGGTGAGTTTTTTACGGGTTAGGGGCTGCTCCGTCCCTATATACACTACAGTCAGGTCCATAAATATTGGGACATCGACACAATTCTAATCTTTTTGGCTCTATACACCACCACAATGGATTTGAAATGAAACGAACAAGATGTACTTTAACTGCAGACTTTGAGCTTTAATTTGAGGGTATTTACATATCAGGTGAACGATGTAGGAATTACAACAGTTTGTATATGTGCCTCCCACTTTTTAAGGGACCAAAAGTAATGGGACAATTGGCTGCTCAGCTGTTTCATGGCCAGGTGTATATTATTCCCTCATTATCCCATTTACAAGGAGCAGATAAAAGGTCCAGAGTTCATTTCAACTGTGCTATTGCATTTGGAATCTGTTGCTGTCAACTCTTAATATGAGATCCAAAGAGCTGTCACTATCATCATTAGGCTGAAAAAACAAAACAAACCCATCAGAGAGATAGCAAAAACATTAGGTGTGTCCAAATCAACTGTTTGGAACATCCTTAAAAAGAAAGAACGCACCGGTGAGTTCAGCAACACCAAAAGACCCGGAAGACCACGGAAAACAAGTGTAGCGCCCCCTTACTTCCAGTATGGGCACTACGCTAAAGTTAGTGGGGAATGGGAGGGTTATTCTTGCTCCCATTCACAATTTGTCAAAAATGGGCTTCTGTCATTCCAGAAATGTCCTGTAGGTCAGCCTGCGCTCCAGGGGTGTTGTTTCCACCCCTTGGCGACAGGTGGCGCTAGAGGGGTTCTGGCAGAGCAATTTTCCCCAGCAGCCAATCAGAGGAGTTTTCCCTCGCGGAGCATGCTGGGGGAGAGTATATCTGTGGCAGACGAGATCTTTATTGGTTCTTCCCGCATCCAACGGCCCCCGCGATGGCTTTCCAGGCCGGGGTCAAATGTTTCGCGGAGCTCTATGTTGCCGAGAGGGGCCCCAGTGACTTACTGGGTCCCCAGTTCTATTGAGAGAATCCCAGGCTGGATGCCGTTCGATTGGGGGGTCGGCTTGAGGAGAACCCTGAGGCAGGTTATCCAACTGGGCTTGAACGAACCAATCGGGGATCTGGTGACCGGAATGCTGACAGGTACGCTTTGCTGTCATTCGGTGATCAATGCTAAAACCTACTGGGAGGATTCGCTCTATTCGTCCATTTAGCTCATTCAAAGTAATAGGCCTGTGGCAGAGGCCCTAAAGCCGGGTCTGTGAGGGAGACCTGTTCCTCCCAGCAATCTAAAGTGACACTTCGGCTGCCAGGCTTGTGGCAGAAGTCTGTCCAGGGGCACTTCACCCACTCTGGCTAGAGTGGAGACGAACTGTAAATTTGGTACTACCGAGAGCAGGATTGCTCGGTTCTTATCCAGGCCTGATACTGCAAAGTTCTCCCTCTTTCTTCATCAACCTATTTGATGTTGATGTTGGCCGTGTTGGCCTGGAAATAAAGCATTGGAAAACCTCTATTCATTTCTGGCCATTCGCTCAATACTCTGTTCTCTAACTGCACCCCTAGACAACACTAAGGTAACTTAATAAGCCGATCCCAACAACAAATCAGCGGCTCCTGAGGGGGTAGCGGTACACAAGTGTGGTGGATGACCGAAGAATTCTTTCCCTGGTGAAGAAAACACCCTTCACAACAGTTGACCAGATCAAGAACACTCTCCAGGAGGTAGGTGTATGTGTGTCAAAGTCAACAATCAAGTGAAGACTTCACCAGAGTGAATACAGAGGGTTCACCACAAGATGTAAACCATTGGTGAGCCTCAAAAACAGGAAGGCCAGATTAGAGTTTGCCAAACGACATCTAAAAAAGCCTTCACAGTTCTGGAACAACATCCTATGAACAGATGAGACCAAGATCAACTTGTACCAGAGTGATGGGAAGAGAAGAGTATGGAGAAGGAAAGTAACTGCTCATGATCCAAAGCATACCACCTCATCAGTGAAGCATGGTGGTGGGAGTGGCATGGCGTGGGCATGTATGGCTGCCAATGGAACTGGTTCTCTTGCATTTATTGATCATGGGACTGCTGACAAAAGCAGCAGGATGAATTCTGAAGTGATCCGGGCAATATTATCATCAACTCATATTCAGCCAAATGCTTCAGAACTCATTGGACGGCACTTCATAGTGCAGATGGACAATGACTCGAAGCATACTGCGAAAGCAACCAAAGAGTTTTTTTAAGGGAAAGAAGTGAACCGTTATGCAATGGCCAAGTTAATCACCGGACCTGAATCTGATTGAGCATGCATTTCACTTGCTGAAGACAAAACTGAAGGGAAAATGCCCCCAGAACAAGCAGGAACTGAAGACAGTTGCAGTAGAGGCCTGGCAGAGCATCACCAGGGATGAAACCCAGTGTCTGTTGATGTCTATGCGTTCCACACTTCAGGCTGTAATTGACTGCAAAGGATTTGCAACCAAGTATTAAAAAGTGAAAGTTTGATTTATGATTGTTAATCTATCCTATTACTTTTGGTCCCTTAAAAAGTGGGAGGCACATATACAAACTGTTGTAGTTCCTACACCGTTCACCTGATTTGGATGTAAATTCCCTCAAATTGAAAGTCTGCAGTTAAAGGACATCTTAATTTCATTTCAAATCCATTGTGGTGGTGTATAGAGCCAAAAAGATTAGAATTGTGTCAATGTCCCAATATTTATGGACCTGACTGTATATGGAAAAGATGCATCTCCTGACTTTGCTGCAGCCAGAAAATATTACTACAAACTAATGTATTTAAAAAAGAGATGTCTCCAGTCCAGACCATTGTCTATGTGCAATGACCCAACACAATAAGACACAGCAACAAGAGGGGGGGGGAGAAGGGATGTAGCATTACATTACATTATCTCAATGCCAGCTTGTCCCTGGGTCTCCAGTCTCTTCTGGGCCATAATCTGTGGGTAGGAGGCCTGCCCACAGTCCCTTCCAAAACACACAGTGACAGTGGATTCTGTCACAGGGGGTAAGCATGCAGATTAGTGCTCAGTGTTTTTGCAGGGAGATTTTTGCTGACACATAATGCTCATATATCTTGAAAGGGGGGCGCAGTCTGCATGCTTGCCCTGGACTCTAGATGACTGTGTCCCAGCAGTCCACCACAACTACTCTGAACAGCAGTTGATAAGAGTACAGGATTAGGGGCGTCCATTAAGGGCACATGGGTGCCACACCCCCTGTCCATCACCGCCTCCCCTATCAATGTGTCCGGCCCCTTTCAGGACACCGATGCATGGATTCCAATGCGGAGGGGCGTTTTTTTTTAAGCACCGATTAGAGACAGAGGCTTCAATAGGTTGATAAGAGTACAGGATTAGGGGCGTCCATTAAGGGTACATGGGTGCCGCCCCCCTGTCCATCACCGCCTCCCCTATCGATGCGTCCGGCCCCTTTCAGGACACTGATGCATGGATTCCAATGCGGAGGGGCGTTTTTTCAATATAGGGTGGGTTTGGGTCGCAGAGAGTGCACTCCGAGCCCACCCAGGTGTGTTACAACAGCAAATCAAAAATCGCTGTTGTAACACTGATCCTCCTCCCGGCCAATCAGGAAGCAGGTTTTGACACCGGTTGACTGAAAGGAGAGGCGATCCTATTGGATTCCTAGGAGGAGGAGGGGAGGAGCTGGAAGCCGCCATGGAGGGGAGGACCTGGAACCAAACCGCTGCACCATGCTGCCTGCCACCTGCCAAGATGGGGTAAGTGTCAAAACAGCAAAGGGGTGGGTGCCACTTGGGGGGCTGGGTGGTTGTTTGCCCTCCCCCCCCCCAAAAAAAACATCAAGATCCCAGATGAAGTGTAGATGGGTGTCACAAGTTTGCATTCACTCCATTCTACGAGTCCCAACCAAAAAGGAGCTTTCCTAATGGTTTATCTCCACCCATTAGAGTGAATTTGGGCAATTTTGGCTTCTCTCTACTTTAAGTGCGATTGCCCAGCAACGGTCTATAAGAGAAAAGCTGGGTCAGGCCCCTGCACATTTTGATCCCGGTGCTCCAAGTCAAGTTATGATTTTTTGCAGCTCTTAAACAAGATTTACGATATATAATAGGCTCCTTCAGAACGACTGAGCCGGCGGCTTTGATATCATGAACAGCAACAAGAAACGTGATTATACGCCAGGTGTCTGCGAGAAACAAAAGAATACATATAGACGAACGATAGGGTTTGCATTGCTTGCTTTCCCATTTAGATAACTGAATAGGAGACGACGAGCACAAATCACTAGAATGTATTTTATACGGCACAAAAGAAAATCCTTAACAAGAGATCTGATCTCTGAAATATGTTCTGCGCTGGCAAAGTTGGTAAGGAGTAGAAGAATACCATTTATTTCGTTTTAAGTACTGCCTTCATTAATAATGTATACAGTGCAAGCCACTAAAGGATTTATCTAAAACAGACCTTTCATACAAGCTTATGCAACCCGTAAATGCAGCACAAATATGCTAGTAAAATATATTCAAGGTATTGATATAAAAATAATAGAGGCGCCTTCTTCAGGTACTTTGACGCTGAGCTGCGTTAGACACAACAATGCTTGTCTTTAAAGTAAATAAGTAAACAAAGTTCCCCCCGGTGTTCAGTCAAAATAGCCAACTCGTCAAAAATCTCCAATTACGTCTCTTCCGGTGACTCTCCAGCAGCAGATTTCGACGAGTTGGCTCTACCGGCCATGCGTGCGTGTGCACCCGACAGAAACCCCCCGGCGGCTGTTGGAGAACTCGACGAGTTTTCAAAAAAAGAGATGTATAGCCAGATTCAGAGAGATGGGCGCATCTTTAGTTCGTCGTAGCGCATCCCATTTGCACTACGCCGACGTAACATAGTGAGGCAAGGCCATTATTCACAAAGCACTTGCTCCCTAAGTTACGTCGGCCTAGCACAAATGACCCGGCGTAAACCCCGCCTAATTCAAATTAGGCAGGTAGTGGGCGTGCTACATGTAAAGTAACCGTGACCCCATGTAAATGAGGGCCGTTGGTGCGCGCGCATGCTCAGAATCACGTCGCAAATACTCAAAGCTTTCGACGTGAACGTAACCTACGCCCAGCCCCATTCACGTACGCTTACGCAAATGACGTAAAATACGACGGCTGTTCCGTCGTCCATACCTTGCATGGGCTGCACCATCTTTTTGGTGGTTTATCTTTACGCCAGCGTATATCTTACGTAAACGGCGTAGCTTACTGCGCCGGGCGTACGTACGTTCGTGAATCGGCGGATCTTGCTCATTTACATATTCGACGCGTAAATCCACGTACACGCCCCTAGCGGCCAGCGTTAATATGCACATAAGATACGACGACGTAGGAGACTTACGTCGGTCGTATCTTAGCAACAGAGAGGCGTATCACTGTCTTCTTTCTTAGCTGAAGCATAGTAAATTATGTTTACTGCAGGCTGCAAAGAAAGGGACTTGGGAATCTCTATCCTCGGTTTCTTTCTCTGTCTCAGAAGTGAGACATCAGGGGTCTGTTTAGATCCTTTATATTTCTCCGAAGCCCCATAACAGGCTTCCTAAAAAAAAAAAATAGTGAAACAGTAATATTTAAAAAAAAAAAAATAATAATAATAATAAAAAAAAATGTTTAAATAATTACATTTTTTTTAAATAATATTTTTTTTATTTTATAAAAAAAAAAAAAAAGAAATGACATAAAAATATAAAAAACAATACTGGCACCGTCCACTGCCCTGCTGAGACCAATCTTTGCTCTACTGACACCATCCACTGCTCTACTGATATACACGCATGTGCACACCCTGCGCACCAATGTCAGGCTATTTCTTGCATGAACTACTGGCTTATTTTTAAAAGGCTAAGTTCACCTTTTAAAAAAAAAAAAAATAAATACATGCACATTTACATCGTTTGCGTAAGTCGTTCGCGAATACGGCTGGACGTAATTTACGTTCACGTCGAAAGCAATGACGTCCTTGTGACGTCATTTAGAGCAATGCACACTGGGATATTTTACGAACGGCGCATGCGCAGTTCAAATAAAACGTAAAAAACGCGGGGTCAACACAAATTTAAATAAAACACGCCCCCTACATCCCCATTTGAATTACGCGGCCTTACGCCGCAACACATACGTTACGCCACCGTAACTAAGGGCACAATTTCTTTCTGAATAAAGAACTCGCGCCCAAAGTTAGAGCGGCGTAACGTATCGGAGATACGTTACGCCGGCCGGACAGATACGCTCAGGTATCTGAATCCGGCCCACTGTGCTGTACAGATTTCCCCTGCTGCCTGGGTGCAGAGAAAGAGATTGGGGAATCTCTGTCATCAGTCCATTTCTCTGTCTCAAAACTGAGACATCAGGGGGATGATATGTCATCAAAGCCCCCCAATGGGGATCCTAAAAAATTGTAAAAAAAATTAACAATAATAAAATATTATTGTAAAAAATGTTTGAAAAATAATACAATTTTAAATTTACTTACAATAAAAAATAAAACTACTGACACCAATCTCTGCCCTACTGACACTGTCGATTGCCCTACTGAGACCATCCACTGCCCTACTGAGACCATCCACTGCCCTACTGAGACCATCCACTGCCCTACTGACACCATCCATTGCCCTACTGACTTTGTCCATTAACCTACTGACACCGTCCATTGCCCTAATGACACCGTCCATTGCCCAAATCACACCGTTCATTGGCCTACTGACACTGTCCATTGCCCTACTGAGACCATCCACTGCCCTACTGACACCATCCATTGCCCTACTGACACCGTCCACTGCCCTACTGACATTGTCCATTGCCCTACTGACACCGTCCATTGCCCTACTGACACCATCCATTGCCCTAATGACACCGTCCATTGGCCTACTGACGCCGTCCATTGCCCTACTGATGCCGTCCATTGCCCTACTGATGCCGTCCATTGCCCTACTGACACCGTCCATTGCTTGCCCTACTGACACCATCCATTGCCCTACTGACATGTCCACTGCTCTACTGACACAGTCCATTGCCCTACTGACACTGTCCACTGCTCTACTGACACTGTCCATTGCCCTACTGACACCGTCCACTGCCCTACTGACATCGTACATTGCTCTACTGACATGTCCACTGTCCTGCTGACACTGTCCATTGCTCTACTGACATGTCCACTGCCCATATATCCACACAGGCATGTGTGTTTGAACTTTGGGGTGCACGCCCCAATGCAGTAGGCTGCGCACACCTAAGGTGGTGGTCACCAGGACACACAAAGCAAACAAAGCAAAAAATAAAAACAATTTTCAAGCGTTGTCTCATAAATACATGTTTTGTCGGTATCACCATTGGAGAGGATTTCCTACCATTAGCGGTTCAGGCAGAAATTCAGATATTATACATTTTGTAAAGAAGTTTCCATCAAAGTAAATGTATTTGATTTTTTTAAAGGTTTTATATAAGCAAGCCCCATAGCGTTTACTTTTTTTAGGTGCTGCAATTTATGTACGTGGTTTAAATTACAGATTTATTAAAGTATATTTTTATATATATTTTTTATTATTATTATTATTATTATTATTATATTTCAGCCAAGCACATGGTTATTTCTTTTTTTTATATTCCTCAAAAATAGTTTGATATTTTTATATATATCAAAAATAGTGTGCAGTGGCATGCAAGCCATATCTATGTCTCGGTGGGATCAGCGTCTGCTCTGAACCTCTAGTGTACAGCACAGATATGGCCTCAATACAGAGACATTTAGCCACTTCTCACACAGGTGCTCCTTATCAGCACAAGATAGACATACTCTGGTTTATAATGGTACGATGTGAGGAAGGCGTAACCCCCACCTTCAGCTTGATATCAGGAAAAAAACTTGGGGGAGTATAATACAGTGATTGCACAAATCCTCTGAAGTATTTTTTGCAGCGTAGCTGTATAATTGTACATAGAAAGGATTAACAGATTGATCGATGACTTAAACAAGTGAAAGATCCGCTATAGTTCTATAGGAGTATAGGAGCCCACAATAACCGTTCAGTACTTTCATTCAGGAAAACACATGCAAAAAAAAAAAAACATATCCTATAGAGCAGGGGTCTCCAAACTTTTTACTTCCAGGACCACATTGTATATTTTATACAAATTTGTGGGCTGAAAAAAAAAATGTTTATGTTTATAAATGAATCTGCAGCAGAAAAATAGGATATCATTTGACAGGCAGCGGTGCTGGATGGTGCTGCTGTATCCTCCACCCGCACCTAAATGCCAGAGTATCATGCACTGGGACTAAACTTATAATAGTGTGCGTGGGAGTCTTTGTTCCCATCAAAGTCTCCCCGTACATCTGTGTCCCCATTACAGCTCTGCCACACATTAGTGTCCCTATCAGAGTCTCCCGGCAAATTGGGGTCCCCATCACAGCCCCTCACACATTAGTGTCACTATCAGAGTCTCCTGGCAAATTGGGGTCCCCATCACAGCCCCTCACACATTAGTGTCACTATCAGAGTCTCCTGGCAAATTGGGGTCCCCATCACAGCCCCTCACACATTAGTGTCCCTATCAGAGTCTCCCGGCAAATTGGTGTCCCCATCACCGCCCCACCCACACATTGGTGTCCCTATAAGAGCCTCCACGCAATTTGGTGTCCCCATCACAGCCCCCCACACATTAGTGTTCTTATCAAAGTCTCCCAGCAAATTGGTGTCCCCATCACAGCCCCCCACACATTAGTGTCCCTATCAGACTCTCCCTTCAAATTACCATATATACTCAAGTATAAGCCGAAGTAAAGTTGTCGTAGGAAGCAGGACTGTTTCTATATCCAGTTACACCTGAATTTGCTGTTTTCTATTTTGCTATCCCTTCACCTTTCTGCTACTTATCGTTTTTACCCGGCTGGGTAATAAAAGCACAGAAAAGACATTGGGCTATATTCACATACCTTTAGGAGGGCGTAGCGTATCTCCTAAACGCTACGCCACCGTAACTTTGAGAGGCGAGTATTTATTTTCTGAAAGATTTTGCGGCCGAAGTTACAGCGGCGTAGCGTATTAGGGCCGGCGTAAGCCCGCCTAATTCAAATGTTGAAGCTGTGGGCGTGTTTTATGTATATTAAGTGTGACCCCACGTAAATGACGTTTCGATCGAACGCCGCATGCGCCGTCCGTGGATGTATCCCAGTGCACATGCTCCAAATCACGTTGGCAAATCGTCAATGCTTTCGACGTGAACGTAACTTACGGCCAGCCCCATTCACAGACGAGTTACGCAAACGACGTAAAACTTAAAAAATTCTACGCGGTTCCGACGTCCATACTTAACATTGGCTGCGCCATCTTTTTGGTGGTTTATCTTTACGCCTGAAAACTCCTTACGTAAACGGCGTATCTTTACTGCGACGGCAGGGTGTACGTTCGTGAATATCTAGCTGATTTACATATTCTAGGCGTAAATCAGCGTACACGCCCCCAGCGGCCAGCGTAAATATGCAGTTAAGCTACGACGGCGTAGGAGACTTACGCCGGCCGTATCTTAGCAACATTTAAGCGTATCTCAGTTTGAGCATACGCTTAAAGTTGCGACGGCGCGGATTCGGACTTACGACGGCGTATCTACTGATACGCCCGTCGTAAGTCTTTATGAATCTGGCCCATTGTGGACATTGACTTTACTGCAGCTCTCATCCAGTACCCTAGACGGCGGAGATATAGAGGTAACATGCCACCCAAAACAAACCAGCAGCTCCATCGGGGGTAGTGCTACAATAATATAAAAAAAAAAATGCATGAATTATATCTTAAAAATGCTATGAAAAGAAAATTAGGAGCGTCCACACAGCTCTTTTTTCCCTTGGGATGATCTACACCGGCTCCTACCAATTATTCTCCATTGTGAGGGAAACTAAATATGTGACTATTCAGATGCAGACGGAATCTTTGGTGCATGCTGGCATCAGATAATGCTTAGTAGGATCTATTCTCATTACTCATTGTAAGGGTTTAAATGTTGGAAATTTTCAACACTAGAACTTGCGCATATTAAAAAAACTGATCAGTATGGGATAAATGGCAGAAAATCGATCCAGAAACAAATCACAAAAAGTAAAAGACACGGGCTGCAGAGCACACGGATAGAGGAGGGTGTTGTGCATGAAATCTAAATGTATGTTTTTTGGGGATTTTTTTTTTTTTTTTTTCAAAGCACGTGCAATTAAGGTTCCATTTATGATGCACTTTAAAAAAAAAAAAGTGTCATCTTTTGTCAAAAAAAAAAAAGTGTCATCTTTTGTTAAAAAAATAAAAAAAAGTTTTGCTTTGAAACAGAGCAGCAACGGCTCATCTCCTCCACTCCCCATCTCCAGGTAAGGTACATTTGGGAATTTTTAAAATCACTTCTGAAAAACAATTTAAATATAATTCACAAACACCATAGTACAGAAGCTGTAAAGCAGTGCCTTAAGATTTTACAATGCAGCTACCTGTCTCGTCTAAACCCAAGAACGAAAACGTACTACATTGCAACTTACCAGCCTTTCGATGTGGTGGCTGCATCAGTTTTAGTTTTTATTTATGGCTTTTTATTTCCTCCTTTATTTTCACCTGGTGATCCTGCCAGTAACATACTTCCTGTGTTAGAGTGACAACGCTTAGTGAAACTGTATCTATGGAGAAACAGCATTTTAACCACTTAAGGACCGCCTCCTGCACATATATGTTGGCAGAATGGCACGGCTGGGCACAAGCACGTACCTGTACATCCTCTTTAAGTGCTCAGCCGTGGGTCACAGGCGCACGTCTTGCGACACGTGCCCGCGACCCGGTCCGAAGCTCCGTGACCGCGGTCGCGGGACTGATCGCAGCCAGAGTCCCGCGATCGGTCCCTGGAGCTGAAGAACGGGGAGAGCTGTGTGTAAACCCACCTTCCCCGTTCTTCACTGTGGCGCTGTCATTGATCGTCTGTTCCCTGATATTGGGAAACACAATCAATGACGTCATACGTCCAGCCCCGCCCCCTACAGTTAGAAACACATATGAGGTCACACTAAACCCCTTCAGCGCCCCCCTGTGGTTAACTCCTAAACTGCACTGTAATTTTTACAGTAAACAATGCATTTTTATTGCATTTTTTGCTGTGAAAATGACAATGGTCCCAAAAATGTCCGATGTTTCCGCCATAATGTCGCAGTCACGAAAAAAAATCGCTGATCGCCGCCATTAGTAGTAAAAAAAAAAAATTATAAAAATGCAATAAAAACTATCTCCTATTTTGTAAACGCTATACCAATCGATAAACGGTTATTGCAATTTTTTTTACCAAAAATAGGTAGAAGAATACGTATCGGCCAAAACTGAGGAAAAAAACTTTTTTTTTATATATATCTTTTTGGGGGATATTTATTATAGCAAAAAGTAAAAAATATTGTTGTTTTTTTCAAAATTTCAGCTCTATTTTTGTTTATAGCTCAACAAATAAAAACCGCAGAGGTGATCAAATACCACCAAAAGAAAGCTCTATTTCTGTGAAAAAAAGGACGCCAATTTTGTTTGGGAGCCACATCGCAAGACTGCGCAATTGTCAGTTAAATGCCAGAAAATCTTGCGGCCAATTTGTTGGGGCAATGGCTGGTGTTGGCGCTTCAATCATCACGACGCCAAGGTTGTTATGGTGTCAGGATGATTGAAGCGCATTATTTCTATTATTACATTGTAATATAAAATTTTATAGTTCAACTCATCATAATGCAGAATCATTGGGAGCCCTGAGCGTGTCACTTGCTAACGTTGCCTGCCACGAGATACGGATTGTCACTTGCCATGTCACTTTCCATGTAACTTGCCACATCCCCTGCCACCAGATGTGAATTGTCACTTGCCAGTGGCTGTGTCCCAGAGTGAGGGCAGGCGGTGATAGATGTCAGAAAGCTGCTACCGTTGCATTGCGGCCATCTTGGTACACCCGCATGCAGAAAACCAAGAGTGTGAAGTCGGCAAGCGGACATCTTTATACAACCACCCGGAGTCTTGCTTTTCACACTTATTTTTAACAGTAAACTCATATAAGTTGGGTTTACTGTTAAAAATATCTGTGAAAAGCAAGACTCTGGAGGGTGTATAAAGATGTACGCTTGTCGACTTCTAACTCTAGCCTTACTGCGTGCGGGTGTACCAAGATGGCCGTGATGCAACGTCACTTCAGTTGCATCTTCAGATGGGGGAGCGGCTTTCTGACAGAACACCTGCCCGCTCACAAGCCTGCCTGGCTGCCGGCACAGCGGCATGATTGCTCGCTCGCCGGCCTGCCTGTCCGTTCCTCGCTCACTAGCTGGCCTGCTCAGTCACCTGCCGAATTCACCCGCTCCTTATTTTCTTGGGGGGAACAATTGCCCCGTTGTCGTCCCCCCCCTGGATCCGCCCCTGGCAGGCAGTATAAATGAGCCCTTCAGGACACCTGAGCATCGCATGCGAGTAGTTTCTCCATTCAGGAGGCGTGCCAAGAGGATTTTGTACCAAGTATTCATTACATTTCAGTTAGCGTGTTCAATACTTTTTCCCTGTGTCCTTCCATTTTATTACACAGAACGTAATTTCGAAACTTATTTGTTTTGGTGTCTTTGTATGTTTGGAGTGCATGGGTTGTTGCCGACACGTGGTGAAAATTTCATGTCAATAGCACCTTTAGAGCCGGTTCACACTGGGGCGACTTGCGATCCGACTTCATGTCGCCTCAAGTCGTCCCAAGTCGCGCTGTAGAGAAAAACAATGGAAGTGAATGGGAGCGGTGTTAATACACACGACTCAAGGCGATCCGACTTCAGAAAAGGTTCCTGTACTACTTCAATCCGACTTGTAGGCGTTTTGTACCCATTGATTTCAATGGAAGTCGCCTCAGAAGTCTGATCACTGTCTTAACTGAAGCGACTTTCCAGGAAGATAACATACATTTCTCAGGCTCAGACTCTTAGGCCCCATACACACGAGAGGATTTATCCACGAATACGTTCCAGCGGAACGTTTCCGCGGATAAATCCTCTCGAGGATTTCAGCGGATTTCTCATGCGATGGAGTGTACTCACCATCGCACTGAAATCCGCGCCGAAATCCTCTGTCGATGACGTGTCGCGACGTGCGCAACGCTGTCATATAAGGAATTCCACGCATGCGTCGAATCATTACGACGCATGTGGGGGATCCCTTCGGACGGATGGATCCGGTGAGTCTATACAGACCAGCGGATCCATCCGTTGGGATGGATTCCAGCAGATGGATTTGTTTAGCATGTCAGCAAATATTCGATCTGCTGGAATCCATCCCAGGGGAGATATATCCGCGGAAACAGATCCGCCGGAGTGTACACACCATAGGATCTATCCGCTGAAACCCATTCGCTGGGATTTTTCAGCGGATGGATTCTATCGTGTGTATGGGGCCTTAGAGTCGGTTCACACTAGGGCGACACGTCTTCCAGCGCGACTTTCAGAGGCGACTCCGACACGACTTGAGCATGAACCACAGGGCGATCTGGGGCGATTTACAACACGACTTGAAGTCGTCTCCAGGACAGGAGACTTTCCAGTGGCCAATCAAATAACAATCAGCTCTGTGGGAGGGAGGGGAGGGAGAGGTTTGCCTGAGAAATGTATGTTATCTTCCTGGAAAGTCGCTTCAGTTAAGACAGTGATCAGACTTGAAGGCGACTTCCATTGAAATCAATGGGTACAAATCGCCTACAAGTCGGATTGAAGTAGTACAGGAACCTCTTCTGAAGTCGGAGCGACTTGAGTAGTGTGTATTAACACCGCTCCCATTCACTTACATTGTTTTTCTCTACAGCGCGACTTGAGGCGACTAGAGGCGACCTCAAGTCGGATCCCAAGTCGCCCCAGTGTGAACCGACTCTAAGAAATATATTTACCTAGAAAAAAGTTGGCGTCTTCATTTCTTATTTTACCTGCTGTGCGTGTTTGTGTGTATGTATATATATATATATATATATATATATATATATATATATATATATATATATATTATATATATATATATATATTAGTTAAAGCTGTATATATTCTCACAAACACATGAATTAGAAGAGCACACACAAACAAACAATGCCTCGCCACAAAGCCCATGAAATGATGCTCTTTGTCAATTTTCACTTCTGAGCAATTAAAAATTCAGGCCATAAAACGAGCTTGCATTTTTAATGGTTATTAAAAATGGGAGAGATTCATTAGTAATTGTCATTACACTAAAGAGTCACCATTACTAACAAACAGAACAATATCTCAGGATAATAACCTCGCTGTTTGATAGATGTGCAAACACATAATCAGCTTTATAGCTGAAGAGGAGAAAAATGACTTACCCGGTTTTCCATCATTATACAGAAACCATAAAACACACAAAATGGAAGAGGAAGGGGTTTGTCACAAAACCCATCTGCAACTGGATAGCCCTCACGGTGTACATATTTGTTCTGAGGAGGATCACAGAACTAACGGACCAAGGCCGGCCCAAAGGGAAAAGCACGATTCACTGACCTGGAAGAAGTATGCATCCAGTGAGGTTACATCCATCAATCTACAATGTGTCTGGAACTCTAGTGAAGTAATTAGGAGAGTGCACTGTCAAAAACAGGTTTGGAGTTCGAACCTGCCCCCACTCGCACTATTCCCCCCACCAGCGCTCGCACTAAACCCCCCCGCGGGACGGCTGCGATCCATGGTCTTACCCTATGCAGGGAGGTGCATGGAGGAGGTTGCAGAGGGAAGAGCTGGGGGCCTTTGCTTCTCCTCCCAGCTGAACAGGAAGTGGGTCCTGAGACCCGATTGGTTCTAAGACTCTCTGGCCTATTGGGTCTCAGGACTTGCTTCCTAATTGTCCCGAAAGGAGAAGCAGGAAGACATTAGCGAATATTAATTTGCTGATGTCACACAAGTGGGTGAGCCCGCCCCTTTCTTTAAAGCCAATTAGAGCTTCAGGCTCTAATCACATGCTTCTTAAAGCGGAGTTCCACCCACTTTTGTGAGGTCTTCTTAAACAAAAAACCACCTCTTCACCCCTAGTTTTTGGATATAAAAAAAAAAAAATCTTCTTTTTCTATAGTACCTTTTTATGAAGTACAGCCTGTACTTCCGATCCATCCAGTTCGCAGCGCAGGACATAATTTCCTTTTGTGCAGCAAGCCCCCCCCCTCGCTGTCTTCTGGGACCTGTGTGTCCCCCAGAAGACAGCTGGCCATTCACAAAGCACCGCGCGACTTGTCCATGCTCAGTAGGAAACGAGCAGTGAAGCCGCAAGGCTCCACTGCCGGTTTTCCTTAGTTAGAATAGTGGCGCCTGCACCTGATCCGATGGATGGATTGGCCTCGAGGGGCCGACATTGTAGGCTCCTTGAACAGGTAAGTGTCCTTATTAAAAGTCAGCAGCTACAGTAAAAAATAAAAAATTGTGGGTGGAACGTTGCTTAAAAAAACAAACAAAAAAAAAAACCATTGAAATCCATGCGTCCAGCGCCTTGCATGGAGATTAGGGGACGGGCACATAGATTGGGGGGCGGCGCCCCAGCGCCCCTATTGAGCAGACCGCCACTGTTAAAATGATGGCTTCCACATTTTTATCTTGTAAGGTCCTTCTTAAACTTCTTGCCATGATGCTGAAACCAAATGTGATGCACACATTACAATCAGTGTTGCCAACCATCAATATTTTTACTGTCAGTCAGTAAAAAAAGGGAAAATTTTTCTCCTGCCAGTAAATGCCAGTGACAGGAAAAGGTTGCCATTAAAATTATGGCTGTGTCGTTTGGCTCGGAAATGCACATGCGCAATTCTGCTCCAGAGCCGACAGGACCATCCGAGTGCCTGCTAGACTGCAGGCAGGGGGAGCAGGTCTGGCGGAGGCGGTGCCTGAGTGTGTCATGTGATGTCATGCTGCAAGGGAGCAGAGCCGCCAGAGCCTTGTCTGTGGGATGAGAGCAAGGCAAGCCAGGAGCGGGACTGTCGGTGCTGTTTGAACTGGAGTGGACTGAAGGGACCACCTGGCGTGGAGGGAGACAGTCTCTGTGACGTGTTTGTAGCATCAATACTTAAACTTGCACTTAAAACTGTAATTTTGTAACTTCTGGAAATGCCAGTAAAAACTTGGCTATGCCAGTAAATTTTGGGTGTCGTGTCAGTAAAGGTCAATCTGGTAGGTTGACAACACCGATTACAATAATTAGCATTTTTGTGACATAAACCATTTCCCGTCCAGCGACATACCGGTACGTCGCTGGACTTTCAATGGTTATACCGAGATGATGCCTGCAGCTTCAGGCATCACCCAGTACCTTTTTTTTTTTTTTTAAAGCCAGCGGTCGGCTCTCTTGTAATAGCAACCAGAGAGGCTCATTAGGTGCTCAGCTGCCAATACAAGCCCTCCCTCCCCATCCGCCACCTTCCGTGGCTCTCTCAAACTCTCCCGCCCCACCAGGAGACTCGAGCAACCAGCCAAAGCTTTCCCCCAGCTGGGATCAGATTTGAACCGCAGTTCGTTATAGTAAACTGGAAGCGATGACATCCAGAAAGTTCCAGAGTCCAAAATGAAATGAGAAAAAGGGTGACCGCTCAGATGGACCAAAGAACTCTCTCACCAGATCCAAAACCCAGGGTGTCCCGGCAATGCAATGACATGCAAAAACTGAAGAGGAAGACTAGGACAGCCGCACTCCAAAAAACGTTCCTTTTTAATAAAATTGGTCACAAACATGACATGTCGCAGCAGAAATTAGGAAAAATAAGCGGACGCGTTTCACACTGTCACACAGTGCTTAATCATAGCTATGATTAAGCACTGTGTGAAACGCGTTAGCGTCAGCATTCTAAAACACAGATCTTGGTATTTTGAATGCTTTGAAGTGCAGAGGAGGGATTAGGGGTCGCTCCATAAAGAAGACCTGTCACTGCCTATTACTGTTAAATGAATGGTTAAGTGGTTAAAGTGATTGAAAACTATTTTTTTTAAATATAACCACGTTTCCTTCTCCGTGTAATTGTTTTGCACAGAGCAGTCCCGATCCTCTTCTCTGTGTGACACCACAGGAATCCACTTCCTATTGTGGCACACCTGTTGACTCAATTCTGAGCCGCACTGTCTTCATTTTTTGCCACCCACCCCCTGATCCCTCATCACAGAATTTGATGAACAGGAGCCAATTACTCTTGCTGTTATCACTGTGCCCTATGAGGAGGAAGAGAGCAGAGAGAGCTGCTGCTCCTTGGCACAGCGCTGAATCGAAAATGGTCTCAGTATTTGGGGGTCCGAGAGGATGCTGCACACAAAATAGATGCATAGAATGCATTAAGGTAAAACTTCTACCTTTACAACCACTTTACCATTTCTAGATGTCCCCTAGAGCAGCCTTTCTCAACCTCAGTCCTCAAGTACCCCCAACAGGCCATGTTTTGGGAATTTCTCTAAAGCCCCATACACACCATCAGATTATCTGCAGATTTTTGTCTTCAGATTTACCAAAACCATATAATATGAGGTCAAACCTTAAGAGTTTCAATTTGTATGCAATCAGGCAGGCCCTTGTACTACATGGTTTTGGTAAATCTGAAGATAAAAATCTACAGATAATCTGATGGTGTGTATGGGGCTTTAGATAAAATAGCTGTCCAAAATACCAAACCATTAACTTTGATTTAAAGCACCTGTGCAAGATAAAGGAAAACCTGCAAACATGGCCTGTTGGGGGTACTTGACAGGGTTGAGAACAATTGCCTTAGAACAGGGGTCTCCATACTTTTTTAAGCAAAGGGACAGTTTTTTGTCTTTCAGACTTCAGGGGGGCCGGATTCTGATCAGTGGGGGTAGAAAATGCCCCAAGGGCCGAGCATCAGTGAGAATAAACACGGCCCCAGTGTTGGTGGGCAGTAGGAGGAGGAATAGTGCTCCATCATTGCTATTAGTAGAAGAAATAGTGCCCCATTGTTGGTGTCATTATAAGGAATAGTGCCTCATATCGTTGGGAGCATTACTGCCCCAAGGGCCGGATGAAGGCTAGCAAAGGGCCACATCCGGCCCTCAGGCCGCAGTTTGGAGACCCCTGCCTTAGAACATAGCAATTATTTTACTTGGGGGGGCCGGGGAAAGAAGTGGACAGGAGGGGTGGCTGCTCTGGGCGCAATGGTTTATTACAGGCATGTGGGTGCCTTGTCCCTAAGGGGGGGGCGCACAGTTTGGCATTTTTCCCCTGGGCACTGGATGGTGTTGTCCTGACACTGCTTGGGGGAGCACCTAAGAAACCCTCCATTAACACTACTATGATAACAAGCGATCAAGCAGCAGAGGGCCATCTTTAATGCAGGGCAAAAGGGGAAGCTGCCCTGGGCCCAGTCATTGTTGTAGGGCCCAAAGCAGCTGCCCCCCCTTGAGCCTGCACTGCCTATAAATAGAAAAGTGGATTCAGGGGTGGGGGGGCAAGAAAATATTTGCCCAGGGTCCAATCAATATTATAGATGGACCCGATTCCACCATATAATAAAAACACACGTGTCTCCTCCTGCATAAAACCCACTCAGCCATGACATGCTGACAAGTGGTCAAATACCACTTCTTTAAGAAAAAAGGAAACATTTGAACGGGTAGACTTAGCCAATTGTATGGTGCCTTCTGCAAAATTTCACTATAGTGCAAGGAAAACTTTGTTTGTGTTCCTCCCCCCTGTGGCGGACATCAAGGAAAGCCATTTTGTGTATAGAATTTCTTCCTGACCTTCCACATGATTATTATATTTTTACATTATTCTCATTAGGCTCAGCACAGGCTTCGAAGGTGGTAAAGAAGCTTTTACAAAGCAGAAATAATGAGGAGAGAATGTGAAGAGGGAGGGAAGGAGCAGGCACCCCAACTGAAGACTATAGGGGATTATTAAAAGTATGCCTAATTTATCTGTTACAACCTGCATTAAAGCCCAACGTCAACCAAAACCTTTTTTTTTTTTTTTGTGTAAGAGGCATTGGAACGAAGTTACAACCTCTGTCAGGATTTCTCCAATAGGGATACAGTAATAAAACTTTCCCAGGATATAAAAAAAAAAAAAAGAATAAAAAATTTTGCTGGCTGAATTTTGAAAATGTAAATTAATGTTAAATGCACATTTTGTATATGATAACCTACTTAAAATCCCAAAATGGTATGAATGCTGTGAAAGCAGAAGGCCCATAAAATCAAATGATGGCAGTTGCGACTTTTTATGCAAAAAAAAAAATACACATTTTTTTTTAAACGCATGAAAACACAAAGGCCCAGATTTACGTAGAGCGGCGTATCTTTGAGCGGGCGTAGCGCATCTCATATGCGCTACGCCGGCGTAAGCGCGCCTAATTCAAAGTAGGAAGGTAGTGGGCATGCTGCATTACAATGAAGCGTGACCCCATGTAAATGAAGGGCCTAACGAACGGCGCATGCGCGCGCATGCGCGCGCATGCGCGCGCATGCTCAGAATCACGTCGCATATACTCCCTAAGATACGACGGCTCAGCCCCATTCACGTACGACTTACGTAAACGACGTAAAATACGACAGCTGTTCCGTCGTCCATACCTTTGCATGGGTTGCGCCACCTATATAGGTGTTTTATCTTTACGCCGGACGTACTCCTTACGTAAACGGCGTAGATAACAGTGACGGGCGTAAGTACGTTCGTGAATCGCGTATCTCGCTCATTTACATATTCGACGCATTAAAACAATGGAAGCGCCCCTTGCGGCCAGCGTAAATATGTGCCCAAGATACGACGGCGTAGGAGACTTATGTCAGATGGAGCCGAAATTCAGGCGTATCTCCTTTGCAGAATCAAGCGCATAGATACGACGGTGCATCCGCGGACTTACGTCGGCGTAGTAGATACGTCGGCGTAAGTCTTTGTGAATCCGGCTAGAAGTCTCTGAATTGTCGTGTCAAACATAAAAAAAAAAATATAAGACAGAGTAGCAAAAAAAAAAGGAACCAATTATCAAGATTGAAAAATGTGTGTGCCTGCTGAAGAGCGACTAAATATGATACCTCAATCAAATTGTCAATAGGCGATGCTTTAAAAATCTTTACATCTCATCAGTTTAGAATTAACGTCTTTGGTTAATAATAATTGAATGGTTTGAATGGTATTAAAATGGTCCTAAAATTATTTATATTGCCTGAAAAATGTGTGGAAATACTGAATATGTGTTGCATAGCAGTTGTTTGTGTACATGTTTGCTTTTGTATGCGTGTGAAAGGGCTGGGGTACTTAATTTTTAATGATGTTTTGTTAAAAAATTTTGTTTTTAAATATTTAATGTTTATTAAAAGTCAGCAGCTACAAAACAGTGTAGCTGCTGACATTTAATAAACAGACACTTACCTGTTCCACGGTCCAGCGATGCGGCTGCGCGGAGCGTCATTCCTCTCCCTGCTCCTCTCCTCGGCCCCTCCATTCAGCTTTCGGCTTCACGGCCGGGCACGCACTGTGCATGCCCGAGTCACGCTGCGCTCCTAGAGTGGACAGGAGATCTCCTGGGACCTGTCACGTGTCCCAGGAGATCGCCTAGAGGGAGGGGCCGCCTAGGGGCAGAGTAGGAGTCACCTAGGCAGCCCCTAGGTGGAAGTAGGAAGTGGGACAGGAAGTCCCACTCCTAACAAAGCCCCCAATCCCCCCCCCCCAAAAAAAATGACATGTCAAATGTGGCATGTAAGGGGGCGAGGAGGGCTTAAAGCGGAAGTTCCACTTTTGGGTGGAACTCCGCTTTAAACTTATGGCGACATTAAGGGTTAAAGGATCACTAAAGGAAAACATTTTTTTTTTGCTGAAATGACTGTTTACAGGGTATAGAGACATAATAGTTAACTGATTCCTTTTAAAAACGATTAAAAATTTATAAAAATCAATCATATAATGTGCCTCTAAGAGCCCATTCACACCTTGGCGTTTTGTCGCCTGTAGCGCGACGCGCACAAACGCCAGAGGGACCAAAATACATGTAAGGCTATGGGCATGGTTCACATCTGCACGCTGATGCGCCTGACGCGCATCGCCTGTAGTCAAAAGAAGTTCCGGACCCTTTTTTGTCGCGCAATACGCGCGATATGCGCGTATTTGAGCGTTTTTGGTTTTCCATTGAAATCAATGTAAAACGCCAGATACGCGCGTATTGCGCGACAACAAGCGTTTGCTACGGGCGTTTTGTCAATAGAACTTGTCGCCCATGCAGAAGATTAAAAAAATCTACCAACATAGCAACAAGTGATGAAAAGATGATAGTTTTTCCTATTGGCTAAAAAAAAAACGTCTAAGTACAAAAACGTCGGACAACGCTGTATGCAAACGCGCATATTAGCATGAATACGCGCGAAAAAAACGCCGAAAAAAAACGCCGGAAAACGCTGCTATTGCCTACGCCTAGGTGTGAATGCAGCCTTAGATGCAAAAACGAAACTAAAACTAGTTTAGTCTTTGCATGTTATTTTATGCCTCTGTGCTGGACAGTGCCATAGAGAGTCATGGCTAGGAAAACTAAACTAAACTCTCCCATGACTTTTTTCATAAGGAGCCAGACAACCAGGAAGTGTCCAGAACAGAGTAGTATTACAGAAACATCAGAGCAAAAACGAGCAATGAGGACATGAAAAAAGGACTGCAGTAAGGTAAAGGAAGCGATTTAGCTAAAAAAAATAATTCCTTTAGTGACCCTTTAATCAGACCTCCAATGCCTCCATTGTACTCTTCCTAAATTGATTAACTACAGCAGCAGCATCCGCGATCTGACCGCTCTGAACCCGGAAGTGCTCAGAGCTGAGTACTCCCGGATTCATATCTCAGGTTTCGTGCACGCGGTTGTCAGAGGTGATCAAATACCACCAAAAGAAAGCTTTATTTGTAGGAAAAAAAGGACATCAATTTTATTTGGGTACAGTGTCCCACGACCGCGCAGTTGTCAGTTAAAGCGACGCAGTGCCAAATCACAAAAAAAAATGGCCGGGTCAGCAGTGTAAATTTAGTCGACTAAAATGACTAAAATATTTTAGTCGACTAAATGAATACCATTTGAATCTACTAAAATACAACTAAAACTAAAACAATTGAGAGGACTAAAATACGACTAAGGCCTCGTACACACGACCGAACATGTCTGCTGAAACTGGTCCGCAGACCAGTTTCCGCGGACATGTTCAGTCGTGTGTACGGCCGACCGGACAATTTTCCGGCGGATCGGACAGGTTTCCAGCGGACAAATGTTTCTTAGCATGCTAAGAAACATGTCCGCTGGAAGCCTGTCCGTCGGACATGTTCGGTCGTCTGTACGACTCGCCGGACATGTCCGTTCGGCCGAAAGCCCTCGCATGCGTCGAAGTGATTCGAAGCATGCGTGGAAGCATTGACCTTCCAGGGTCGCGCACGTCGCCGCGTCATCATCGCGGCTACAGCGCGGCCACGTCACCGCGTTCGCTGTCCGCGGGAAATTTGGTCTGATGGTGTGTACAGCCATCAGACCAAAATCCGGCAGCGGACATGTCTGATGAAAACGGTCCGCGGATCGTTTTCATCGGACATGTCCCGTCGTGTGTACGAGGCCTAAAACTAAAATGCCATTTTAGTCAAAAGACTATAATGGGACTAAAACTAAATTGCAATCTGACTTCAAAATGAACACTGGTCTGCAGTGCATGTTCGTACCTCAATACCATAAATAAGAACATATTCGATTTTTCACTCCAGCCGTATATACTGTGGTTTGGAAATTGTAGAGAAATGGTAACTAATGCATTACAATTTAATTACACTCATTAGATTTTAGACGACTAAAAACAATTGCAGAAGACTAAAATGGGACTAAAACTAAAACAAAATTTTAGGCCTCGTACACACGATAGTTTAACCAGAGGACAACGGTCTGATGGACCGTTTTCATCGGTCAAAACCGATCGTGTGTGGGCCCCATAGGTTATTTAACCATCGGTTAAAAAAAAGCCAACTTGCTTTAAATTTAACCGATGGATTCCTAACCGATAGGTCAAAACCGATCGTTAGTAGGCACAACCATCGGTTAAAAATCCACACATGCTCAGAATCAAGTTGACACATGCTTGGAAGCATTGAACTTCGTTTTTTTCAGCACGTCGTTGTGTTTTACGTCACGGCGTTCTGACACGATAGGTTTTTTAACCGATGGTGTGTAGGCGCGATGGGCCATCAGTCAGCTTTATCGGTTAACCGATGACAACGGTCCTTTAGACCAGTGGTCATCAACCTTGTCCCGCAGGGCCCACTAACAGGCCAGGTTTGCAAGATAACTGAAATACATCACAGGTGATATCATTTGCTCCTCAGTGATTGTAGTATTCTAGTCTGCATCTCCCCAAGGTAATACATAAAACCTGGCCTGTTAGTGGGCCCTGCAGGGCAGGGTTGATGACCACTGCTTTAGACCGTTCTCATCGGATGGACTGATCGTGTGTACGAGGCTTTAGTCCAGGGGCGCCCAACCTTTTGAAGAGCAAGGGCAACTTAAGCAACTTGGTAACCAGTTATGGGCCACAATGAGTGGCGCGGACGGACAACAGGTCACGGCTACTCTATAGGCTTTATATCACAACACTGATGCTGCGGTATGGCGGGTCGGCAACCTGCGATCTTTGCATGCCAACCTGCCATTCCAGAGCAGGAGGTCACGGGCCACATCAGAGGGCTCCGCGGGTCACTGGTTGGCCACCCCTGCTTTAGTCTTAAGACTAAAACGAAATCGAAATTTGCTGCCAAAATTAACACTGCTGGTCAGCAAGTGGGTAAAACCTTCTGGGGCTGAAGTGGTTAAACTAGGGCTTTTTTTCGGGATAGGGCTTTACCCTGAAAATGACAGCAGGTCTTATTTTCAGGGTAGGTCTTATTTTCTGGGAAACACGGTATCAACAACAAATTAGCTAAGAAAAAAGTGCAGCTACCTACTGAGAAAAATTTGTTTTATGGCACAATTTCCTATAAAAAGAAAAAAAAAAAGGAAACCTATGATTATTTTACAGCCAATAGGAGGAGGAGAAGAAAAAAAAAATCCCCACTAATTTGTAAAACATCCCCAACGAAATAAGAATCATCTGATGTAATCACAGGCAAGTTCTAAAACGGTTGTCGGCAAAAACTGAAAAATTGTCGGAAGCCAAAACATACACAGAGCTTGCTATCTGTAATCAGAGCCTTCATTTCTCCTCATTACGATCTCATGAGCACATTAAGATGTTATTAGCATTAATTACTTTGGAGCGTCTAGGCATGAGCAGTGACAGACATGCGTGCTGGTGCACTCTTGCTGGAGAGTATCTACGTTATTATAGCCTTGCTTTTTTTTTTTTTTTTTCTTCTTTTGCTTAGAAAACATGTGAAAACATTGCTGGAAACACAAATTAACTAATCTCACACAATGAAAATAATAAACTGATTGCAACAGCTAATAAGAAACAAATACAAACAAATCACCATCTTCCCCCTTCCTGCTACAGAAAATGCTTTCTCTGCAGGGCGACAAGGCAAGGAGGCAGTACCATGTACTAAGACAATAATAAAAGTAGGGCCGAAACAACTAATCGATTAATCGACAACTAATCGATTAATTTCATAATCGATTAATCGGCCAGTAACATAATGGGGTTAAAACAACAAAAAATAGCCCTTTATAGTACAAAAAAGCAAATCGCTACTGTAAATATTACTTTCACTGTCCCACAGTAAAAAAAATGAACCCCTTACAGTAGCGATTATTTGCTCATTTTGTACTTATTTTTTAATTTTTTTAACCCCATTATGTTACTAAACATCTCAGGCCTGGGTTTACACCTCTGTTTTTTGGTGCTTTTTGCAGAAAATTTACATGTTTTCCTATAGGACACGTTCACATCCATGATTTTTTTTTCGGCTGCTGCGTATTTGCAAGGACTTTTTAATGCAAAACGGTGCTATTTTTTTTTTTTTTTTTTGGTTCAATATACTTTAATGGAGAAGCTGCAGAAAAGCATGTAATGTGATTTTGCAGCAATTTGTGTTTTGTAATCTGCCCAACAACAAATTGGCCCAAAAAAAATGTAAAAATGCAATATTTTTTTTTTTTTTTTTAAGGCTATTATCCGAATAATCGATTAATCGAAACAATATTCGGCCAACTTATCGATTATGAAAATAATCGTTAGTTGCAGCCCTAAATAAAAGGCAAAAATAAAATTGTAACATAATGCAAGTCATATCAAGAATACTATGACTGTCATGAATAAATACAAACAAATGCTACAGGAATGTTGCAGGTGCCTACAGGACTATAATACTCCTATGGCCAAATCCCGTGGCACATTCCAATTGGTCCATAACTGTGACTGTACAACCACCTGTTACAGTGAGCAGCCTCACTGTCCAATAAGAAGACCAGGAGGTGGAAACAGTAGCCAAGCTTTGGCACTCTTATGGCTTGTTCACACTTTCTAACTCTTAACAAATGCTCCTATAGGGTCAATGAGCTTGGGCGTTAGACTGGCATCAATAAGCTTTAGTTTAGGTGTTAGACTGGCGTCAATGAGCTTTAGTATGGGATTTAGACTGGTGTCAATGAGCTTTAGTATGGGTGTTAGACTCTCACCAGTGAGCTTTAGTATGGGCTTTAGACTGGTGTCAATGAGCTTTACTATAGGCTTTAGACTGGTGTCAATGAGCTTTACTATAGGCTTTAGACTGGTGTCAATGAGCTTTAGTATGGGTGTTAGGCCACTTTCACACTGAGGCGCTTCTAAACTGCCAGTAAAAACACTTTTGAACCGTTTTTTTTGGCGCTTTTGAAGAGCTTTTCATTAATTTCATTGGAGAGGGGAGTTTTTCACATCCCTGACAGCACACTGCCCCAGTGTGAAAGCATTCATTGATTGTAATGAAAATACGATTTTGTGAGATTTTTAGGCGCCGTTTTTAGCGGGAAAGCACCTGAAAAGCGCCTCAGTGTGAAAGTAGTCTAAGACTCTCTCCAGTGAGCTTTAGACTGGTGTCAATGAGCTTTAGTATGGGTGTTAGACTTTCGCCAGTGAGCTTTAGTATGGGCTTTAGTATGGGCTTTAGACTGGTGTCAATGAACTTTACTATGGGCTTTAGAGCTTTTCGGAGCCCTCCCCCCCTCCGATGTCACATTTGGCACCTTTCAGGGGGGAGGGGGGGGTGCAGATACCCGTATAATATAGGTATCTGCACCCACTTCCGGGCATAGACTCCCGTGGGAATCACGCCCCTTCCCGCTCCCGCTGTCTTCTGGGAAACACACTGTTCCCAGAAGACAGCAGGGACCAGTAAGGACGCACAGCGTGACTCTCGCATGTGCAGTAGGGAACCGGGAAGTGAAGCCACAACGTTTCACTTCCTGATTCCCACACCGAGAACGGCCGCAGGGACAGCCGAGAGATTGCTTGGCTTCGGCTGCCGACATCGTGGGCATCCTGGACAGGTAAGTGTCTATTTATTAAAAGTCAGCAGCTGCTGTATTTGTAGCTGCTGGCTTTTAATATATATATATTTTTTAGGCTGACTTCCGCTTTAAGTTCTGATAAAATATCAAAACATTTACATTTCTATTCTATTCGCCTATTTCTATGACAGTAAAGACAGAAATACATTATGAAAACTGGAGACAAAACAAGACGCCAGGGTTGTTTCCTAATGCCACCTGTAATTATAGCGCCTTGCGGAAAGGAACAACACATTTTTCATATTTGCTCGGTTGAATTAATTCTCCCCCTCGTTTGTTCTAGTAAATATGAGAGAACAGCATATTCTCAGCAAATTTCAGACACAATGCAAATATATAGGGTGCTCACTGTCTCTTAATAACACTTACTTACACAAAACGCCACCCCTACATGTTGCGTTGTTTTGGGATGGTTGCAGTTAGAAAGTTTAGTTAGAAGGAGACATGGAAAAAGAAAAAGGTAATAGAAGATCTGGAAATGAGAGAAAGATTTCAGGTTAGAAAAGGAAACATGGAAATAATTTAGGAAAGAAAAGTTCCCTAAACAAAATACCATATACTGTAGAGATAAAGTACCGTATTTATCGGCGTATAACACGCACCCTAACTTTCAGGAAAAAAACGTTCTACACCCCCCTGCGTATAACATGCAGGAACAGTTTACACTCTATTTTCAGGGTAAAAAAGTGAGTGTTATATGCCAATAAATAAAGTATTTAGAAGGAGTGGAACAGGATATGAGAATAAGAGAAACAAAAGAATACATTATTTGCCTGAAATTTCCATTAGAGAATATACACCCACCGGACACTTTATTAGGTACACCTGTTCAATTGCTATGTAACAAAAATTACTAATCAGCCAATCACATGGCAACAGCTCAATGCATTTAGGCATCTAGACGTGGTGAAGACGACTTGCTGAAGTTCAAACCAAGCATCAGAATGGGGGAGAAAGGGAATTTAGGTGACTTTGAACGTGGCATGGTTGTTGGTGCCAGATGGGCTGGTCTGAGTATTTCAAAAACTGCTGATCTACTGAGATTTTCACACACAACCATCTCTTGGGTTTACAGAGAATGTTTCGGAAAAGAGAAAACATCCAGTGAGCGGCAGTTGTGTGGAGGAAAATGCCTTCTTGATGTCAGAGGAGAATGGGCAGACTGGTTTGAAATGATAGAAAAGCAACAGTAACTTAAATAACCCCTCGTTACATCCAAGGTATGCAGAATACCATCTCTGAACGCAGAACACATCAAACCTTGAAGCAGATAGGCTACAGCAGCAGAAGACCACACCGGGTGCCACTCCCGTCAGCTAAGAAGAGAAACTGAGGCTACAATTGGCACAGGATCACCAAAATTGGACAATAGAAGATTGGAAAAACGTTGCCTGGTCTGATGAGTCTGGATTTCAGATGTGACATTCAGCTGGTCAGGTCAGAATTTAGTGTATGGATCCATCCTGTCTTGTATCACCGGTTCAGGCTGGTGGTGGGGGTGCAATGGTGTGGTGGATATTTTCTTGGCACACTTTGGCCCCCTTAGTACCAATTGAGCATCATTTAAACGCCACGGCCTACCTGAGTATTGTTGGTGACCATGTCCATCCCTTTATGACTACAGTGTCCCCATCTTCTGATGGCTCCTTCCAGCAGGATAATGTCACCATGTCACAAAGATCCGATCATCTCACCACTGGACAATGAGGTCACTGCACTCCAATCATCTCACCACTGGACAATGAGGTCACTGCACTCCAATGGCCTCCACACTCACCACATCTCATCCAATAGAACACCTCTGGGAAGTGGTGGAACAAGAGGTTGGCATCATGGATGTGCAGCCGACAAATCTGAAGCAACTTTGTGATGCTATCATGTCACTATAGACAAAAACATCTGAGGAATGTTTCCAAAATCTTATTGAATCTATGCCATGAAGAATGAAGTCAGTTCTGAAGGCAAAAGGGGCGGGGGGGGCAACCCGGTACTAGCAAGGTGTACATAATAAAGTGGCCGGTGAGTGAATACTGTCTCTTTCTAAAGAGAGCGTAAGGTGCAAATACAATACACAAAAAGTACACACAGAGGGCCAGATTCACAAAAGAGATACGATTGTCGTATCTATGCGGCTGATTCATAGAATCAGTTACGCATAGATATCCCTAAGATCCGACAGGTGTAACTGTGTTACACCGTTGGATCTTAGGCTGCAATTCTAGGCAGGCCGCTAGGTGGCGATTCCATTGCGGTCGGCGTAGAATATGCAAATGACTAGTTACGCCGATTCACGAATGTCCGCTTTGCCCGATCTAAATCTACGTCGTTTCCGTAGAGATGCGTCGCGTAAAACTAAGCATGCCCTCTAGGTGGTCTAAGCAATGTTAAGTATGGCCCGTGTTTCATGCGTCGAATTTTTAAATTTCACGTCGTTTGCGTAAGTCGTCTGTGAATGGCGCTAGACGCCATTTACGCTAACGTCGAAAACCAATGACGTCCTTGCGACGTCATGTAGCGCAATGCACGTCGGGAAATTTTAGGGACGGAGCATGCGTTGTACGTTCGGCGCGGGAACGCGCCTAATTTAAATGGTGCCCGCCCCATTTGAATTAGGCGGGCTTGCGCCGAGCGGATTTACCCCACGCCGCAGCAAGTTTACATGTAAGTGCTTTGTGAATCAGGCACTTACGCTGTAAACTTGCGGCGGTGTAACGTAAATGGGATATGTTACGCCGCCGCAGCGTAACGTAGTTCTATGTGAATCTGGCCCAGAGCTTTTAAGAAAGGTTTTACTATGACGGGTTATAAAAGTTAATTACTGCTACAATCTAAAGGGACTAAGAGTTCCTAGTCGGTAAGGGGCTGTTGCTTTTCTAACAGAGACTTTTAGCTAGATTCAGAAAGAGTTAAGCCGGCGTATCAGTAGATACGCCGTCGTAACTCTGAATCTAAGCCGTCGTATCTTTAAGTGTATTCTCAAAATGAGACACTTAAATGTAGCTAAGATACGACGGCCTGCGCCGTTGTATCTTAGCTGTCTAGTTCCGCCGGCCGCTAGGGGCGTGAACGCTGATTTACGCCTAGAATGCGTAAATCAGCAAGATACGCCAATTCACGAACGTACGATTGCCCGTCGCAGTAAAGATACGCGTCGAATTTTGAAAATTTTACGTTGTTTGCGCAAGTCGTCCGTGAATGGGGCTGGACGTAATTTACGTTCACGCCGAAACCAATAAGTCCTTGCGGCGTACTTTGGAGCAATGCACACTGGGATATGTCCACGGACGGCGCATGCGCAGTTCGTTAAAAAAGTCAATCACGTCGGGTCACGATTCATTAACATAAAACACGCCCCCCTGTTCCTCATTTGAATTAGGCGCGCTTACGCCGGCCCATTTACGCTACGCCGCCGTAACTTAGGAGGCAAGTGCTTTGTGAATACAGCTTCTGAGCATGCGCGTTTTTGTCCCTCTCTTTAAAGCGTACACACGACCGTTTTTCACGTCGTGAAAAACGTCGAGAAAAAATAGAGCAGGTTCTACGTTTTTCACGACCATTTTTAAAAAATTGCATTTTTCTCGTCATAAAAAACAGTCATGAGTACGCGGCATAACACTACCCTCTCCTAAGGTTGATGATGCTGCCGTCTAAAGGCCCGTACACGCAATTTAGATTTTCCGATGGGAATTGTGTGATGACAGACTGTTGTCGGAAAATCCGGCGGTTTGTACGCTCCATCGGACAATTATTGTCGGATTTTCCGACAACAAATGTTGGATACAGGCTTTAAAATTTTCCGACAACAAATGTGTGTTGTCGGATTATCCGATCGTGTGTCCAGAAGTCCATCGGACAAAACTCCAAAATACACATGTTTAGAAGTAATGCTCACCATAACACATTAGCAGAAGTTGCCCAAAGGATGGCGCTAAAGAGCTGAAAAACCACGTCGTTTCGGGTTTGTTGACTGACAATTCTTTGCCGTTTGTATGCAAGACAAGTTCATGGCAATCGCCCTTTGGACAAAAGTCCTACGGTTTGCCCGTGGAAAATCCGATCGTGTGTACGAGGCTTAAGGGTGGCTACAGTGCTCCTCCATATATACAGTAGAGAAGGGAGTGTAGCTACTTTGAGACAGGAAGTGTATTACTGACCGGATCCCCAAGTGAAAATAAGGGAAGAAAGCCTAAAAAAAAAGAATTGGTAAGCTGAAATATATTACTGTTTTTTGTTTTAGGGTTTAGATCAATTATCAGTCTTGAGCACTAAAGAGTCACACCTTCATTCACTACAAACCATCTGAACCAGAAAAGAAGGGAGGCAGATGGTTTGGGATGGACTAGATGTCATTTGACGGAAAAGACTGGGGAACGCCACAAACAGAAGTGCTCTTAATGTGTTCTGCACTGTAGGTTAATGTTACATCCCTTGATATTATTTGTAATGAATATGATTCAAAGCCATTATGAGAAAAATAGAAAGAAAAAAAAAAAAATCATAAAGCTTCAATAACATCGTGGCTAGATGAGATTAGAGAGCTCTTCGTAATAAAGCAGTTTAGAAGTTGTTGTGTGTCGGTTTTTACAGCAAAACATTGTGTAACAAAAGACTATTGTGAAATATTGGTTCATGTAGGGTTGTATGGTGTTTGTAGGCTCTTTGGCCCGGATTCACAGACAGCGGCGCACATTTATGCCGCCGTAGCGTATCTCCTGTACGCTACGCCGACGCAGCGCAGAGAGGCAAGCACTGAATTTACAAAGCCAGTGCTCCCAAAACTGCGCTGGGTTTCCTGGGTGTAAGCCAGCGTAGGTGGAAGTGGGCACGAGCCATGCAAATGAGGCTTGACCCCATGCAAATGATGGGCCGAGCGCCAGACAGATACGTATAACGAATGTCCCGTAGACGCATCCCAGTGCGCATGCTCAGAATCACATCGGAACTACTCCCTAAGATACGTCGGATCACTGCCTACGGCGTGAGCGTAACCTTTGCTCAGCCATATTCACGTCCAACGTAAACGATGTAAAATAAGTCGGCTTGTGTTCCCTGGTGCAGCCGTTTGCATGGATGCTGCTGAGTTACACCTCCTTTCTGGGGCATAACTTTACGACGTACGTATAACTTACGCGCACTTGCGTTGGGCACATGTACGTTCGTGAATCGCCGTATCTCCCTCATTTGCATATTTGAATAGAAAATCAATGGGAGCACCAAATGCGTCCAGCGTAAATATGCACCCACTCTACGCCGGCGTAGGCAAGTTACGTTGGTGGGATGAAGCCTGTTTTAAGGCGTATCTTAGTATGTGGGTCCGGCGCACAGATACGATGGCGCATATTTGCACTTACGCGGCGTATCTGGAGATCCGGGCCTTTGTGTGTTTGGGGGAACTCTTCATTTAATATTCAGGTTCCCACCGCTCTCAGATCACCCCAATGTAAGCCAAACTAAGTGGGTATGGGGATAGTAGGTGACTCCAATACAGCCAGACACATGTTGAAGCCATATATATATATATATATATATATATATATATATATATATATATATATATATATACACACACACACACATATACATATATATATTTTTATATATCAGTGGGGAAAATAATTATTTGATCCCGTGCAGATTTTGTAAGTTTGCACACTTACAAAGCAATGAAGGTTCTATAATTTCTCTCATAGGTGTATTTTAGATGTTAGAGACAGAATATCAACCCAAAATCCAGAAAAAAAATCATAATACAAATAATATAAATTGAGTTGCAGTTCAGTGAGTAAAAGAAGCATTTGATCACCAAACAAAACATGACTTAGTAGTTGGTGGAGAATCCCTTGTTGGGAAGCACAGAGGTCAGACGTTTCTTGTAGTTGGTGATCAGGTCTCCACACATCTCAGGAGGGATTTTGGTCCTCTCTTCTTTACAGATCTTCTCTAAATCCTTAAGGTTTTCTGTCTGTCGCTTGGCAACTCGAAGTTTCAGCTCCCTCCATAAATGTTCTATAGGATTAAGGTCTGGAGTTCAGTTAGGCCACTACCTAAACTTTAATGTGCTTGTTCTTGAGTCACTCTTTTGTTGCCTTGGCGGTATGTTTTGGGTCATTGTCATGCTGGAAGACCCATCCATGACCTATCTTTAGTGTTCTGGCTGAGGGAAGAAGGGGCCAGATTCACGTAGAATCGCGGCGGCGTAACGTATGATTCACCAAGCACTTGCGATGAAAACTACGCCGGCGGCCTCCGGCGCAAGGCGCACCAATTTAAATGGGCGTGTGCCATTTAAATTAGGCACGCTCCCGCGCCGAACCTACTGCGCATGCTCCGTTTCTTAACTCCCGCCATGCTTTGCGCGCTGTGACGTCATTTTTTTGAACGGCGACGCGCGTAGCGTACTTCCGTATTCCCAGACGGCTTACGCAAACAACGTTAAATTTTGAATTTCGACGCGGGAACGACGGCCATACTTTAGACAGCAATACGCTTGCTGACTAAAGTTAGGGCACAAAAAAAACGACTAAGTTTGCGACGGGAAACTAGACTAGCGGCGACGTAGCAAACGCGAAAAACCGTCCTGGATCCGCCGTAACTCCTAATTTTCATATCCGACGCTGGTTTACGACGCAAACTCCCCCCAGCGGCGGCCGCAGTACTGAATCCTAAGATCCGACAGTGTAAAACAATTACACCTGTCGGATCTTAGGGATATCTATGCGTAACTGATTCTATGAATCAGTCGCATAGATAGAAACAGAGATACGACGACGTATCAGGAGAAACGCCGTCGTATCTCATTTGTGAATCTGGCCCAAGGTTCTCATCCAAGATTTTACAATACATGGCCCTATCCATTGGCCCCTCAATGTGGCAAAGTTGGCCTGTACCTTAAGCAGAGAAACAGCACCAAAGCATAATGTTTTCACCTCCGTGCTTGACTGTAGAGATGTTGTTCTTGGGGTCATAGTCGTCATTTTTCTTCCTCCGAACACAGCGAGTTCCCCTCCTCAAGAAGGCACATGTACAGTCATGCCAATGCACATCTAAATGATTCAGAGAAGGATTGGGAGAAAGTTCTGTGGTCAGATGAGATCAAAATTGAGCTATTTGGCATTAACTCTACTTGCCGTGTTTGGAGAAAGAAAAATGCTGACTCTGACCCTAAGAACACCATCCCTACAGTCAAGCATGGAGGTGGAAACATTATGCTTTGTGGCTGTTTCTCTGCTAAAGGTACACACCGACTTTGCCACATTGAGGGACCAATTGACGGGGCCATGTATTGTAAAATATTGGATGAGAACCTTCTTCCCTCAGCCAGAACATCAGTCATGGATGGGTCTTTCAGCATGACAATGACCCAAAACATACCACCAAGGAGTTGCTCAAGAAAAAGCACATTAGGGTCAAAAATAAACCTTACAGGGGTTATAAACTTCCCTCACTCTATCCAAAATAAAGAAGAGTTCTACTTTAGGGCATATTTGCTGACTAGAAAAGGGCCTTCCCCAAACTATTACCCCAATTTTAGAGGCACCTATAATTAAGAGCACCTTTTATTGGGAAAACCTACATTTTGTATTTTGGACGGGGGTCCTGATACTTTTGGTCATATAGTTGGTGAGATGGTCAGTTGACCACAAACATTTGACCTTATCATGTAATTGACTTAAAAGATAATGTATATGAAGAAGAAAAAGGCTCAATAAACTGCTTTATTTTGTAAGTGAAGTGGTGCTCACAAGCAGTGCAGGGTTGGGATCATTACTTTGGCTTTGAGGAGGCTTGATGTTTAACATTACTGCAAAATTAAAAACGAGTTCTATATTCAATGATTATAACTGCTTTGCATGCAATTAATCATAATGAAATTACCATAACTTGCATACAGATTGTGTGAAGAGATAACTCACTCATGGCTAATAGTGAGAAGAGTCCTCAAGGACCAAAATTATTCCATAGGTTGTTGCAAATCCTTAGAGGAAAGGCGGATTTATTTTTGTTACCATCCAAAAGGAAGGTTTATTTCTTATTCAGTTCTTATTTCAGTTACTTTTGCAGTCATATATTTTTCTTTAAACTCATAAATTGGCCTTCTTTTTAGAAAGTTTAGAGACCCCTGTTCTAGAGGATGGCTAACAGTTTATATTAATAGGCTTTAGGATTGTGATGTCCCTGTTTTTTTTTTCCAGGGACTCTGCCAAGCGTGTCGGGATCCTACGGGGTAAATGACCGCGCTATATCAAGATGCCACTCAACTCAACTACTGTGACCAGTCACCACAACTAAAAAAGTGCTGTGCTAAATAGTCAATACAGTAGATTGAAAATCCAAAAAGTGCACAAAATAAAAAACGTAGTACATTCAAGTTTAGAAACTTAAAGCGGAGTTCCAGCCTTTTTTTATGTTTATTAAAAGTCAGCAGCTACAAAAAGTGTCCCTGATATCCTGGGACCTGTCACGTGTCCCTGTCAGGTCTGCCAGGAGATTACAATCATCCCTCCGCTTTTGTGACCGGTAGTCTTGTTATCCCAGTATCAGGTGGAGGGACGGTTGAGATCCTGCAGCCAGGATAAAAGGAGCCACAATGGATGGTGCAAACAGCCTAACCAAAACCCCCAGCAACATCTCAGGCCCCGTACACACGACCGACTTTCTCGGCAGAATCCAGCAAGAAAGTCGATGGGAGACGTATTCTGCCGAGAAAACCGGTCGTGTGTACACTTTTCGCCGAGAAACCCGTCGGGAAACTTGTCGAGCCAAATAGAGAGCATGTTCTCTATTTCCTCGTTGGGCAATGGAAAAATTTGGCTCGACGAGTTTTCTGACAGCCGAACAAGGAACTCGACGAGCAAAACGATGTGTTTTGCCCGTCGAGTTTCTCGGTCGTGTGTACGGGGCCTCACGGTTTAGTAGAGGGTGAAGACAAGAACCCAGGAGGAGAAAGGACAATCCAAGTAAGCGCATCAAGGCGGATGTACACAGGGGTCAACCAGAAGCAGCATCGGAAACAGACAGGATCGGCAACAAGCTAAGCAAAGTCCAAGGGGTAATTCAAGTATCGGAGTCAAGAACGAGTCAGGCGGGGTCAGCAACAACATAAGCTAATTCCAAGGGGTAATTCAAGTATCGAAGTCAAGAACGAGCCAAGTCAGCAACCACAAAACAAATAGCATCCACAAACAGGAACCTATACTAGGGCAAGGACAGGAAGGGGAAGTGGAGATTTATAGGGACACTGATGAGAGGACTACCAACAGCTGGTCCCAGGGTGGAGAAAACTCATGAAGTAGAATATAACCAGGATTCTACCATAATACAAGTTCCCTGGTGGTTCAGGCAAAGGGAAACCTTCCACGAGCACCAGGTCCCAGGATCAAATCTCAGACATGGCGTGACAGTTCCAGGAGATCGCTTAGGTGGAAGTTGGACACTGAAGCCCCCACTCCCCCCAAAAAAACTTACATGCCAAATGTGGCATGTAAGGGGGTGAGGAGTGCTTAAAGCGGAAGTTTCCCGCTTTAATGTCCGAATAAAATGTCCATAAGGGGCCCCTAATAGTGTACCCATACACAAAATAAGTCCTCATAAGTTATTATTCAAAATGTCCATCCATAAACCGCGATAGATACCAGTGGGAAATATATCCACCACCAGAGATAGTATGGGCACGCCTACCAGAAGGTGTGGACCCAAATACTATACGGCAATGAGTCACTAGAGCAGGGGTGAATAGGCATCACATAGAGAGCCAGATCATCTGTGCTTTTTCTATGGATGGATCTCACTTATCTCCACGATTCTGGCATAGGTGGACTTCACTTGCACTAGCCGTCTCTCAATTTGTGAGCACATGGGAAGACACAACAAGCAATCGCACATAGTGTAAAACCATCATAAGCTAATTTATTAAAATGTATAGAACACTTACTATACAACAGTATTAGATGTATACAGCGCTGTTATAATAAAGTCCCAAATGTCATGCAATGACCTCGGCAGGAGCTGTACCCGATGCGTTTCGTCAAAAAAAATCACATCACATTAGGGATGAACTGAAACCAGTGGGAAGGATTAAAGGTAAATATTACTAACATTAAATCCTTTATCAGCTGGTAAAGGAGGAAAAGGATGCTAATATGTTTCTAACTACCCAGAATTACACTTAAAAAAGGAAAACTTAATATTACCTTCTAGGTTGGGCATCTTCAGCCAACTTGTCTTAATGGTCCGGAGTAATGTGTCCATGCATGGAAGTTCATTTACCCTGACACAGAGGCAGAGCTGCTGTTAGCAATCATGGTGCCCGGTACAGGATACCAGGCAGACCCCCCTTCCCCCTCCCCCCAAATATATCAAAACAATATTTTCACAAAAAAATGCACTATACCATTATTGGCAGACACAAACAGAACCTGCGTGAATTAGAAATTTTCTAAATAGGTTTTTCACAATATTTAAAGATTTTTTTATTAAAAAATGTTTACATTCTTTTAATTAATTTTATTTTACAATTTAAAAAAAAAAAATTCACAATTTTTTTTTTACAGGACAGGGAAGCTGGCTGCCCTGCGGGGGGGGGGGGGGGGGGGCACATTGACAGGGGCACACACAGAGGGGATCAGAAGCAGGCAGAACAGGAAGAGGGATCGGTGCGGGGGAAGCAATTTCAGGAACAATGTCCTGTGTCTGTGTCTCTCCCTGCAGCAGCTGTAAGTTGGTGGGAGGGAGAGAAACTGTCTTTCAGCTGCTGCAGAGAGCTGCACATGACATCCTCCTGTAATTGCCCCTCCAACTGACCACACTGATTCCCTCTGCTGTCTGCCCCCCCTCCCCCTGTGTGTCCAGGACCTCTACAGGAGGACTGGTGGTCCCCCCCCTATCAGCGGCCCTGCACAGAGGTATGTTGAGAATGTATAAAAAGCCCTTACTTCAGATAAGACATTATGGGCTTGGATTACTAAAGGCAAACAGGCTGTTTACTTTGCAACGGAAGTTGCACTGTGCAGGGGAATTTTCCCTAGAGCTTAGTAAATGTGGTGTCATTCACTTTGCAAAGGAAAAAAAAAAAAAAACAGCAATTTTGCTTGCATGTAATTGGATGATAAAGCTTTACCTCGTTCAGTAAGATATGAAGAAATTATTTTGCAGAGTGCAACTTTCTTATCAATGTGAATAGTCTTTATTAAATCAACCCCAGTATGTATCTTCTGTGATAGAAATCCTTCCTAAATTCTTTTTAAATTCCACTTTAGCCATCTACCCCCCACCCAACCCAAGTAGGCATGTCCCTACCGTTCCTCACTCCCCCGGCTATCTACCACTGGGTAGAACCTCTAGGACAGTGGTTCTCAACCTTCTAGTGCCGTGACCCCTTGATAAAATTTCCCAAGTTGTGGGGACCCCCAACAGTAAAAAAAATTGTAGCGTGGGTTGTCAGCACCCGAGGCAAGACGAGTAATTTGCACCCCTAACCCACAGACATTTAGCGCTCCCTTCCACTAGTACAGTATTAAATCCCCTTATGGTAAATTTTAGGATGTACCACTCTTTCTCTTTGTTCTTCTTTTATCTCTCTCTATCCTAAATTCTTTTTTTTTTGCCATCTTTCTTGTTCTTTCTCTTATTCTTTTCTCCCCTTTTCTTTGTTCCTCCCCCTCTTTTCCTTTTCCTTCCATGTATTCTCTATTTTTACCCCTCTTACTCCTTGGTGGGGAGTTGGGATGAGTGGTAGTGCTGGGGAGAGTTCTGATCAGCCAACTTAGGTGCTCTTGATCAAGGTCATCTGCTGATCTGAGAATTGTCATAGGGACTTTTAATGGTTACTCACTGTGTCAGGTTCAAGTGTCTCGTAGCAGTGACACCTATGTGACACCTATGTCGAAATCAGGAGATAGGGTCTCCTCCAGCCCCTCCCACTTCACATTCCTCACCAGTCAGCTGACCTCTAGTCTCTGCCCCCCCCAACCATGCTGTGAACAGAATGGGCGGCTGCGAAGAGACTGAGTGGGCGGGTGTGGGCTCCAGGAACAGCCCTGCTGGGTGGCCGCGAAAAGGCTGGGAGAGCAGCGCGGGCTTCAGGAACAGCCCAGGATTCGTGACCCCTGGCAAATCGTCATTTGACCCCCAGGTTGAGAACCACTGCTCTAGGAGGTTTTCATTACAGTGTGTGTCATCCTGTTCCAATGACTACCATTGCCCTCATTTCTTGTGCTGGAGGTCATAGGGATAAAAAAAGGAAGGGGGAAATGTCACAGCAATAAAAACCCAACCCCCTTGCCCACGTTATTCAAAATAACAAAAAACCTTTCAGCTGGATTTGGGCTGTAAATTTTCATCAGTGCTACTTTGTAGTTTGGAACATGCAACAAGATCTTTATTACTGCTGTAATGTATTCATATAAATGGGACAATGCAGAAATTGTACGCTTCTAACCCACCCTTGCTGGACATCCATAAATAAAATCCTGTTAAGTAGAACACATGGGGGATAAACTATACTTGCCAAAATATAAATACATTTCAGTTTTATCAAAAAAGATCTTTGTGTGAGTGAAGACTAGTAATACTTTTGCTAGTTATGTCCTACATAGAATCTACTCATTTCAAGTAGGTGTAACGCCAAATACTAAAATCTCATATACGCTTTTTAACATGTTAACCACTTAACCGCCAGACCATATTGCTGGTTCTTTTGGTGGTATTTGATCACCTCTGCGTTTTTTATTTTTTGCGCTATAAACAAAAATAGAGCGACAATTTAAAAAAAAATGAATTTTTTTTTGATCACTTTTATTCCTATTACAAGGAATGTAAACATCCCTTGTAATAGAAATAGTGTGTTACAGGTCCTCTTTATGGAGAGATGCAAGGGTCAATAAGACCCCACATCTCTCCTCCAGGCTGGAAAGCATGAGATTGTGAAAAACAATTCACCGATCTCATGCTTACTAGCCGCAATCGCAGCTTTGTTTACTTCCGGATACCCGGGCGTGACGTCATCACATCGCGTTCGGGCCTCCGACGGTCATAGAGATGACTGGTGACCACCTGGTGCCTGCTCTAGTGCCCCCATTGCAAGCTGCCTGCTCTGGGGGCACTTGGCAGGAGGGTGGTGTAACAGACCTATGTATTCTGCCTGGACATTTATAATCTTCATGCAGGGAGGACTACAAGGAACTGCATGGCTTGTCACAATTGGATGTACCACATTGTATTCTGAGCTCAAAGGGTTAATTGGACAAGGGTCTCTTTCACTGCTGAATGCTAATGTTCCCTTTGCATAGCTAATGAACTCTCTTTTGTGTAGGTAACAGCCTCCTGTGAGGTGTATGCTGATGGGGATTATGTGTGAGTGATAATTGTTTTAAAGGTTAATTGAATTCTATTGTCTGATCAAGCTAAGTTTAGGAGCCAAAACGTCTAGCGACTGATTGGCTCAAGGGAATGTCATTATTTCAAAGTATGTGTATTGAAGCCCCCCCCTGGGTGGGGGGGGGGAGTGTCATTTGTTTCTGTACAGTTTGTAACCAGATATAAGGATGTAAAATGTGGCATTAAAAGTCAGTCTGCTTGACTCTGCAAACGTAGCCCGTCTCGTTTCTTGGAAGGGCGTTCGATGGGATATACCGGCGGTACCTGCATATCGCAGCTTGCCAGGGAAAAGGACTTCTCCAACGGCTGAGACCCTCTCACTATCTGGGTAGCCGTTACATTTGGTGGCAGTAGTGGGATGGTCCTTTTATCCAAAGAGCCAGTGCTGAATGGAGTCTCACTACGCCAGGCTGAAAAGATCCACACTAAAAGATTTATTAGAGAGTCGTGGTAGGAGCGCCAGCAACAGACCACGGAGGGAGCTGATAGCTGACCTGCTGGAGCTGGACGAAATGGATGGATCCATGGAAGGAACTGAGCCCCTTGCACCGGTCAGCGAGGAAGATGTAATTACTGGGATTGTACAGCGGAGATTATCCTTGTATCCAGAAACGTCCATGGAACTAATCAACCAGCTGTTCCGGGAAGCAAGGGAGGAGATACAAATGAAGAGGGGACAAGAACTGGAACTGGTAAGAGCGAGACAGCCCATTACACATGCAGTTCCTACTCCCCCACCCGCGGCTACAGGAAAGAAAATACCGTTCACTGCATTTAAAGCTTTTGTAGAAAGTGAGGAGGAAATCGATGGATATTTGGCGGATTTTGAGAGGCAGTGCTCACTACACCAGGTACCACCAGACCAATGGGTCACTATTTTGTCGGGGAAATTGTCGGGCAAAGCCAATGAAGCCTTTCGGGCTCTCGCTCCAGAGGATATTTTACAATATCAGCAAGTTAAAAAGGCGCTGCTAACCCGATATGCCGTAACGCCAGAAGCCTACCGCCGGCGCTTCCGGGAGTCCAAGAAGATGGCTGTGGACTCCCACATGGAATGGGCCAACCAGTTACAAAGGGTGGCATCCCTTTGGGTCCAAGGGTGCAAGGCCAACACCGGGGAGGAAGTATTGCAGCTGTTCCTAATGGAACATTTCTTCCAAGACCTGGCCGCAGACATACAAGACTGGGTACGAGATCGCCATCCCGCTAACTTAAAAACGAGGCGGCTCGGCTAGCAGATGAGTACGCGGAGACAAGGAAAGTAAGCCAGGGTACTATGCGGCTGGCTCAGAAGGTAGAACCGCGTACTCCAACCGTCACCCCACGCCCAGAGTTTCGGGCTCCAGTCCCACCACGTCCTCAGGGGCCTAGCAACTACCCCCCGGGATTCGCCTAGGGTGACGTGCCATCACTGCAGCGACACGGGACATATTGCTCGTTATTGCCCTTTGAGAGCTACAAATAACAACTGGAGACGCACAACACCCAACACAGAGGTCACTCCATCACGTCCCTCTGCGGCCCACTGCCTGGAGACCGAGGGGGGCCCTGAGGAATGTCTGGGAATTTGGTATGAGGCAGACCCAATACAAGTTCCCCCCCCCGATAACCGTCAGCATCACCGTCAGGAGGTACGAGTGAATGGACAAGAAGCACAAGGCCTAAGAGATTCCGGGACTACTATCACTCTGATTCAAAAACATCTGGTAAAGCCAGAGAACGTGTCCACTCGCACAGTTGCCGTCCGGGTCGCAGGGGTTGCTGTATTTCGCGTACCCACCGCCCGGGTGCACTTAGACTGGGGAGCCGGGTCAGGAAAGACCACAGTTGGTATCATGGACAACCTACCTGCCGAGGTGGTGCTGGGCAACGACATTGGCCCTCTGACTTCGGCTTATTTACCTACACCTGCTGCTGCTTGTCCCGTGACCACCCGCGTTGCTGGAATCAACCCGCTTGCTGCTGAGAACCGGGTAAGACTACCTTCCCCGACATGTACTGTAGATCCGGCACAATATCACAGTCTAAAATGGGAATGTGACAAGTTGGCCAGTGAGAAATCAGAGATGCAACGACACTATGTCATGTATTATGAGATGTCCCGTGGCTTGAACATTGAAATGCACAAACAGGCGGAAATTGTCAAAAGATTAAATGGGATTTGCATCCAGGTGGTGCCGTATCTGTCCCAAGAGCATCAGCAACAGGTTTTGGGAGCCATTGAGAGAGCAAAGCAAGTGACTGTTCCAGAACTGAATTCTATTATTCACCCTCACCATCAGCTACCGACCTGGTAAGTCAACGGGAAGGCCGACGGACTGTCCAGGCAAACGGAACAGCAGACCGGACATCCCCAAGTTGACCCGAAAAGGATCAATCCGGGTCTGCCGGAGTGTTCCACAAAAGGGGAGTAGTGTAACAGACCTATGTATTCTGCCTGGACATTTATAATCTTCATGCAGGGAGGACTACAAGGAACTGCATGGCTTGTCACAATTGGATGTACCACATTGTATTCTGAGCTCAAAGGGTTAATTGGACAAGGGTCTCTTTCACTGCTGAATGCTAATGTTCCCTTTGCATAGCTAATGAACTCTCTTTTGTGTAGGTAACAGCCTCCTGTGAGGTGTATGCTGATGGAGATTATGTGTGAGTGATAATTGTTTTAAAGGTTAATTGAATTCTATTGTCTGATCAAGCTAAGTTTAGGAGCCAAAACGTCTAGCGACTGATTGGCTCAAGGGAATATCATTATTTCAAAGTATGTGTATTGAAGCCCCCCTGGGTGGGGGGGGAGTGTCATTTGTTTCTGTACAGTTTGTAACCAGATATAAGGAGGTAAAATGTGGCATTAAAAGTCAGTCTGCTTGACTCTGCAAACGTAGCCCGTCTCGTTTCTTGGAAGGGCGTTCGATGGGATATACCGGCGGTACCTGCATATCGCAGCTTGCCAGGGAAAAGGACTTCTCCAACGGCTGAGACCCTCTCACTATCTGGGTAGCCGTTACAGGTGGGATCAGGAGTGCCAGTGAGGAACCCAAGAAGAGGAATTGGGGCTTCTCTGTGCAAAACCACTGCACAGAGCAGGTAAATATAAGACACCTTTCACACTGAGGCACTTTTATGGGCGCTATAGCTCGAGGGCTTTTACACTGGAGCGGTGCACTGGCAGGACGTCACAAAAAGTCCCGCAAGCAGCTTTTTTTAGGTGCTTTAGGAGCTTTTTACCCTTTTTCTGCCACTAGCCGGGTTAAAAGCGCCGTGCTAGCGGCTGAAAAGCATCGCTAAAACTATGGTAAAGCGCCGCTAAAAATAGCGGCGCTTTACTGTCGACGCCTGGGCACTGTGAGTGTGAAAGGGCTCTAACTTATTTGTTATTAAAATTAAATAAAAAAGAGACTTTAATATCACTTTAACCACTTAAGGACTGCCTCCTGCAGATATACGTCGGCAGAATGGCACGGCTGGGCACAAGGACGTACCTGTACGTCCTCTTTAAGTGCCCAGCCGTGGGTCGCGGGCGCACGCCTGCGACCCGGTTTGAAGCTCTGTGACCCATGGACCCCATCGCCGCTGGAGTCCGCGATCAGTCCCTGGAGCTGAAGAACGAGGAGAGTTGTGTGTAAACACAGCTTCCCTGTTCTTCACTGTGGTGCTGTCATTGATCGTGTGTTCCCTAATATAGGGAATTACGATCAATGATGTCACACGTCCAGCCCCGCCCCCCTACAGTTAGAAACACATATGAGGTCACACTTAACCCCTTCAGCACCCCCTAGTGGTTGACTCCCAAACTGCAATTGTCATTTTCACAGTAAACAATGCATTTTTATAGCATTTTTTTGCTGTGAAAATTACAACTGTTCCAAAAATGTGTCAAAATTGTCCGATGTGTCCGCCATAAAGTCGCAGTCACGAGGCTTTACACTGACAATGGAGCACCATTTCTCCCACTGACACAACTAATAGAGCACTATTCCTCCCTATGATACCAGCAATGGGGCACTATTCCTCCCTCTAATACCAGATGTTTACTAACAATGATGCCAGGAAAATTTCCACTCCCGCTGGCCAAAGTCCGGCCCTCCAAGAGTCTGAAGGACAATAAACCGGCCCTTTGTTTCGAATATTTGGAGACCAGGGGTGTATTTAGGTTTTGTGCTGCCCTAGGCCTGACTAAACTCGTGCACCCCCTAATTTAAATATGACCCACCCCTTCCTGTCAAGGCCACACCCCTTGTGGTTTAAGACCCACCCTGAAATTTTCAAGTGGGGACACTAGTTCTGATGGCCTGGGGGGGGGGGGGAATGGATTCCCTTAATTTGCATAGATTTCCTCTCACTTCCTGTTTGGCTGGAAGTGAAGGGAAATCTCTGCAATGGGACAGGGATGGTAAAAAAAATTGAAGCACTGCCCCCCCCCCCCCACAGTTGCAGAATGCCAACCTCCCACATACTGGAAGCAGTGCGGCCGATTTATGGGGGCGCTAAACTAATTTGCCCAACAGTGTAGCGCAAGCCGGCGGGGACATTGTCCGTGCTGCCCCCCTGCAAAGTGCTGCCCTAGGCCTGGGCCTTGTTGGCCTAGGCCAGGATACAGCATTGTTGGAGACCCCCTGGTCTATCACATAAAATCCCAATAAAATACATTTTTGGCTGTAACATGACAATAGGTGGAAAATTACAAGGGGTGTGAATACTTTTTCAAGGCACTGTAGTCAGGTTTTAGCTGGAATTCTACTTTAAAATATACATCTGCTAATGCCGCCACTTTTAAATTAAATAAGAGTGTTAGGTAGAAAAAAAAAAGAAAAGATGCCGACAAACTCTTTAATGCATCATAGTAGTGAGCATATTACTTTTATTTGTATGGCAAATACGATGGCACACGACGGAGAACACCCGCTGACAAGAATTGAAAGGATTTCTCAGAACAATAACAAAGCATGATGTACAGGCGTTTTATTCCATACTATTGTTAATTCTTGACAACAGGTGCAACATAATAGCCTATATATTCAAGACTGTGTGCGAAGGATGTTAAGTGATCATCTCAGCAAGTTTTGTTTCCCGAGAAGAGGATAAACCTATCAGAATTTATTTAGCTAAATGCCACCAGTGGTGTAAGTATCTTTTTCTAAATCCGGGGGGAATTTATTTACAGAAACCTCCATGTTTTCTTTAGGGAAGAGTAGAGTTTCTTATAATATAAAATTCCTGTGTGGTCTCATCTGCTATCAGTTAATTAAATGCGATCTCGCAAGGCCCCAGGTGTAAAAATGTTGCACGCCTACCTGTGCGACACCTGTGAGGAAAACAATAAGTAAAGTTTGCGTAGTGATATAAAATTAATGGCTACTATCCATCTCATCTCATGGAACTAATAATGATAAAAAATAAATTAAAAAAATGTAATGGAACTGTTGCTTAAATGTTTTTACTGGCAAGTACAACTGTTGTGGGTCCAGCGGAGTGGGGTGTGTCGGAGAGGAGCTTCATATCTGACTGAACTAAAAAAAAGGAACTCAATTCAAAGTTTTATTTTTATTTTATAAGTTTTATACAATGTGAGTAAAAGTTAACCGTTTGAGGACCGCCGCACGACGATATACGTCGTCAAAATGGCACGGCTGGGCACAAGGCGTACATGTACGTCTTCTTTAAGATCCCAGCCGTGACCCGGCCCTCTTCTCCGTGACCGTCCCCGCGGGAACAGCGGACCTGATCGCCGCCGGTGTCCCGCGATCGGGTCACAGAGAGGAAGAACGGGGAGAGGTACGTTTAAACAAACCTCTCCCAGTCAGGGGCGGACTGACAACTCATGGGGCCCCCGGGCAATAGAAGATTATGGGGCCCCTGGGCTTACAGATGGCCACCATGCCAGGAGGCAGTGCAGAGGCGGGGCAGCTAAAATATCGGGATTTTCACATCAAAAGCATGTCGGTTTCGGTCATATCAGGGACAGATCTAAAAAAAAAACATCGATTTTTACATACTGTCCTTGGTTTTACTGAGCCTGGCAACCCTGATGGGGCCCCCTGATGGCATGGGGCCCTCGGGTAGTGCCCGAGTGACTCAATGGTCAGTCCGCCCCTGCTCCCAGTGCTTCCTAGTCAGACTGTCACTGATCGTCTGTTCCCTGTCATAAGGTACGACCATCAGTGACGTCACATGCCAAGCCACGCCTCCCCACAGTAAGAATCACACATTAGGGCACACTTAGCCCCTACAGCGCCCCCTCCTGGTTAACCCCTTCATTGCCAGTGTATTTTTTACAATAATCAGTGCATTTTTATAGCACCGTTCGCTATAAAAATGACAATTGTCCCAAAATAGTGTCAAAAGTGTCCGATGTGTCCGCCATAATGTTGCAATCACGATAAAAATCGCTGATCGCCGCCATTACTAGAGAAAAAAATTATAATAAAAATACCATAAAAGTATCCCCTATTTGGTAGACGATATACATTTTGCACAAACCGATAAATAAACGCTTATTGCGATTTTTTTTTACCAAAAATATGTAGAAGAATACGTATCGGCCTAAACTGAGGGAAAAAAACGTTTTTTATATATTTTTTGGGGATATTTATTATAGCAAAAAATTAAAAATATTGCATTTTTTTCAAAATTGTCGCTCTATTTTTGTTTATAGCGCAAAAAATAAAAACCGCAGAGGTGATCAAACAGAAAGCTCTATTTGTGGGGAAAAAGGAACGTCAATTTTGTTTGGGAGCCACGCCGCACGACCACGCAATTGTCAGTTAAAGCGACGCAGTGCCGAATCGCAAAAAGTGGCCTGGTCTTTAAGCTGCATAATGGTCCGGGGCTTAAGTGGTTAACGTGCTACAAAACCCATGACAGTAAAAATCGGGCAGTAAAGCATATTTGTTATATTCACTGAAGGGTTAATCCTCTGCATTGTGAAAAAAGGCTGCCTTCTCTGATCCTCCCCTTTTCCACTGTCCCCAATCCATCTCCTGATAGCACAGGGCATAACTATCTGTTATAAAACAATAAAAACATAGTCACTAAAATCGATTTTTTTTTTTATAAATGTAGGCCAAAATGTATTCTGCTACATAGCATCTTAAAACTATAATGTATATATATATATATATATATATATATATATATATATATATATATATATATATATATATATATATATTGCAAATTGATCACTCCTGACGGCCTATCTCATTTCTTGAGGCCCTAAAATGATAGGACATTACAAATATCCACCCAATGACCCTTTTTGGAAAGTAGACAGTCCAAGGTATTTACATATACATGGTGAGTTTTTGGTCACAATTTTTTAGAAAATGAAAAATTCAATAAAAATTAGTTTTTTTCACAATTATTTTAACTAGTTATGTCTCATACATAGCATAGGCACCCTTATAATAACAACCCAAAACACATTCTGCTATGCCTTCCGAGGCATGGAGATACCACATCTATGATACTTTTTCACAGCCTTTGATACATAGAGGGGGCCCAAAATCCAAGGAGCACCTTTGTCTTTCAAAGAGCATAAATTACACAAATCATTTTCTGACAGAGGGAAAAAGGTGCTCCTTGGATTTTGGGCCCCTCATCCTTGTCCAGGACAGTGGAAATGTCCATAAAATGACCCCATTCTGGAAAGCAAACCCCCCCAGTCTTTTGTCAAAGTTGTCAATTTAATAGAATATTTCTTACATACAGCTTGGGCATACTTAGAATTTACAACCCAAAACATATTCTGCTACTCCTGCGATACCACGTGTGAGAGTTTTTTTAATTTTTAGACTGATTATATAACAGACATTGTATCTTGTGCATCACACAAATTAGCCAATTGTACCAAAACCAATGGTGGACTCCATTTTTTCTCAGAATAGGTACAGGAACTCCCCTTTTCTAAATCATCCCTTGTCTCCACCTTTTACCCACCTCCAAGTGCTGTTCCTTGGTTTTAACCCATATCCACCTCCCAGTACTGCCCCTTTTTGAGAATACAGACCCAAGTAACCATGTGGTACCGTGTATGGAATTTAATGATAACAAGAAAAGCGGTAAATAGATCCCCGCAGCCAGCAACAAAATACCCCCCTCCCCCCCAACAGCAACAATGGACCACCCACAACAAAATACTTACCCAAAGACAATAGACTCCTGGCAGCAACAGCAGATGTTTACCTTGTTGTTTACATAGCCATCTCCTCGTTCTGCCTCTCAGTCTCACGATCGCGGGCCACATCAAGTTCGCTGGACCCGCGGGCACACGCTCGCCCGCAAGGCGGCAAATTCAAAGGGACGTACCCGTACACCCATTTGCCTGCCTGTGCCATTCTGCCAACGTATATGTGTGTGCGGCGGTCGGCAAGTGGTTAAATTAGCTAAGTGCTAAATAGCAAAAAACGGCCTGCTCATGAAGGGGGGTAAAACCTTCTGGAGCTCAAGAAAATTTCTCCGGAGCGCAAGAAAAAAGCCCAACTGAAAATTTCCCGTCTTCCTTCTCAACCCAAAATCTACACATTTCAAGCTCTAAGCGCAATAATAATTGTGCATTTAATAAACAGTATCATGGCCTGCTGGTATATGTTTGCATCTCTATAAGAGGTCGGCATGGAGAGCCAGACAGTATGATTTTCGCAAAGCGTCTTTTATCTCCGCGGTTTCACTTTAAAACAGACTTGAAAATCAGCTTAGAGGTTATACGAGACATGTTTTTCTGTGTGCCAGCTGAGAGGAAAGGCATTTATTAAATGCAGAACCTACTTGCTCGGCGCCTTGTGAAAGATGCAAATTTGGGGGGATAGGCAAAGCTAAAAGGGAGGCAAAGCAATCCCTGTAATTCTGTATCGTGTCTATTGTGACGTTCACAGTGGGGGAAATTACATCGCCTACGGGCACTTTTGCTCTTTGAATGTAGAATTTTACTCAATGAACTATTTTTAAAACTGTTGTAAACTGCTGAGTCTCTGACTGGAAAAGGTGAGCAGCGTAATGCGATAAAAGCTCAGCTGTGTTTTTTTCCCCCCCTAATCTAAACGGATTGATTTAAATCGCTATCAAAGTCTTGCCCTCAACACACCCAAAGGGGTTTAATATGAAATTAGAAACATTTTTTTTCTGTTATTTTATCCAAACAGCAAAAACCTAGATAGTTAAAGCCAACTGCAGGTCAGAGGCAGTAAAGTGGGAGGCCAACTGCAGGTCAGAGGCAGGCCAACTGCAGTTCAGAGGCAGGCCAACTGCAGGTCAGAGGGGGGCCAACTGCAGGTCAGAGGGAGGCCAACTGCAGGTCAGAGGGAGGCCAAATGCAAGTCAGAGGGAGGCCAACTACAGGTCAGAGGGAGGCCAACTACAGGTCAGGGGAGGTCAATTGCAGGTCAGAGAGAGGCCAACTACAGGTCAGAGGGAGGCCAACTGCAGGTCAGTGGGAGGCCAACTGCAGGTCAGTGGGAGGCCAACTGCAGGTCAGAGGGATGCCAACTGCAGGTAAGCAGGTGGTCAACTGCTGATCAGAGGCAGGCCAACTGCAGGTCAGAGGTAGGTCAACTGCAGGTCAGAGGGAGGCCAACTACAGGTCAGAGGGAGGCCAACTACAGGTTAGAGGGAGGTCAACTTTAGGTCAGTTGCACCTGTCAATGAATTTGAATGATCTTAGGAGTGTCTCATGCTGAAGTTTTCGACATAACCGTGTCAACCCAGGCCCCAATTAGACATGTGTGATTCTTTTGTTTTTCAGATGAAAATTTCATTTTCGGAGATTCAGAATTTCATAAATTTTCATAGAAATGAGTGGCAATGAATCCGAAAAAAGTTATAAAGACAATAAAGGAATGATAAATATGGAGCAGCGCTTGACTACACCCTCACCAAGTGTTGCCTAATTACATGTGCAAATTGCAATCACTGCAGCTCTGTGAGGCCGTCACATGACAAAACGCATAGGGTAGGACAAGGACGCCGGCGCGCGCCGGATCGTACACGTGGCTCGGTTTCTGACCGGAGACGACGGCGACAACATTTGAGCTTTCTAACCTAGTGTCGGGAGAACACTAGCTACACTAAAACACCAAAAGTATTGGGATGCCTGCCTTTACACGCACATGAACTTTAATGGCATCCCAGTCTTAGTCTGTAGGGTTCAATATTGAGATGGCCCACCTTATGCAGCTAGAACAGCTTCAACTCTTCTGGGAAGGCCGTTCACAAGGTTTAGTGTGTCTATGGGAATGTTTGATCATTCTTTCAGAAGCACATTTGTGAAATCAGGCACTGGTGTGGACGAAAAAGTAAAAAGTATAATCAGCGCAATAAAACACACATAAAACCGCAAGCTGCTGAACACTAGGATTCAATTGATAACAGTCCTTAAAGTATATATTAGTAGATAGTGCAGCGCTAAATGTCCAGTATTAGAAAGTCCATAAAAGAATCATCTCTAAAGTGACTGGTGATAAGTAAAATCATGCAGGTGCTGTAACGTGGAATAGAGCAGAAACACCTCCACCGATGGTAGCAATGGCCGCTCACCTCACAGGTATGACCCTCTGTTAGATTAGGTCATATAAAGCAATCCCATAAGGGTGTCTCCAATAGTAAGGAAAATCCAGCAATGATACAGGTAAATCCAGCAATGATACAGGGGTCTCCAGAAGGATGGTCAGCAGTATAACATCCAATCAAAATGTAAAAGAAAAAGGCACATAGTGTTTCTCCACGGAGACAAGGCAATAAAATTTAATGAATAAAAAATACACTTACAAAACTAGGCACTTAGTCCAGTGCCAGGAGTAACAGGCGTGTGTGAGACTGTGATGGCGGGTGACGTCACGCTCTCCCTACCGAACGTATCGTCCCAAGGGCGGGACTTCTTCAGCGGTTGTAGGAGAGGAAAGACAATCACCCTAATATATGAGCGTCCGTTGCATGGCAACCGCGACGCTATGCCCAGCTGTGAATAGATAGCAGGAACAATTGTAAGTAGAAGGGGCGGACGGAAAAGGACACCCAATCAGTGTATGGGACGAAAGATGTGACGTAGGCGCGCTAGCGTCACATGGGGAACGTCACAGAGTGACGCGTCCACCGTGCTGACACCCGGGTCACATGGTGTTGGTTTCCATGGAGAGAAAACACAACATGAACTACAGTGCGGCTGAAGGGACAAAAACAAAAAACAAAGCCGCAGCGCTGCAGAAAGATACCAAGAACGGCTGTGACTATATGTGAGCATCAGACTACACACACTGGGGATAAACTTTATTATCATCCTCAATGTACACACATTATACGAGGGACATAATAAATACATAAAAATAGGAATATTTAAAAATTTAAATCAAAAAAGGGGGTTGTTATAAAAAACTAATAAGTTTAAATACCCCTCATGATGATAAGTATAGAAATAATTCTAAATGACCGTAAAGTCAACCGCAATCACAGTCATCAAAACACACTTACATAATGATACAGATAATATGATATAAATATCTATGTGAAATAACATTAAAAATCTATCTATAAAATCACCATAAATAGACATATTTGTATAAAAAATCATATATACCAAGAAAATCATCGATCAGAGATAAAACAATTAATATCAAAATCAACATTAAGGCCTTCTGGAATTAAAACACGTGTCTCATGGATCCAATATGATTCTTTTTTACTTAATTGGCGAATAAAGTTACCCCCCCTCCAATGGCGGTTAACTTTCTCTATCCCCCAAAAACGTAAACCTCTCGGGTTTTTTTGATGGAATTCCTTAAAGTGACGTGATACATTATGCGTAGTTTTTCCTTGCTTAATATTATTAACGTGCTCTGCTAGACGGACATGGAGGGGTCTAGAAGTCCTTCCTATATACTGCAGGCCGCAGTCGCATTCAAGCATATATACCACGCCTATGGTGTCGCACGTGATAAGCTGCTTAATGTCATACTCCCTGTTGGTGGCAGATGCCAGAAATTTTTTCCTCTTTTTAAGATTGACTTTGGAGCTCTTGCATGGCACACATCGTCCGCAAGCATAGAATCCCCCAAGGAATTTAAACAATCTATTATCAGATATAATAGGGGGGTTAAGTACGCTTGGTGCCAATCTATCACGGAGGGATGGGGCTTTCTTATATATAAATTGGGGCTTTTCTGGTAACATTGGACCCAACACTTTGTCCTGTTTGAGAATAGACCAATTCCTGGCTATGATCCTTTCAAATTTCTTGTGTTGGACGTTGTAGTCCAGGATCATTTTATAATTATGAGTTACAATGGTAGGATCACCAGTGGGATCAACCCGATCAGACACCAATGTTGTTCTATCCAATTTTTGGACCTGTCCCATTTCCTCCTCCAAAATCTCGCTTTTATAGCCTTTTTGGACGAATCTATCAGCCAGGACCCTAGACTGAATAGCATAGTCGGTCTCCAAAGTGCAATTTCGACGTAGTCGAATAAATTGGCCTTTGGGGATATTACAAAGCCAAGATTTATGGTGACAACTCCCTATTGGAATAAAAGCATTTCGATCAGTTGGTTTAAAATGATTGGTGAGTTTAAAAAAATTTTTTTCCTTTGCAATGTTGAGATCCAAGAACACAATTCTCTCATGGTCTATATTCCAAGTAAAACTAATATTTTTATTATTGTTATTGAGACCGTCAATAAAAATATCTAATGCGGCCCTCTCGCCATTCCAAATAATAATCACGTCGTCGATGTAACGGCGGTAGCAAACCAGCTCAGAGGGGCGATCACGGAAAATAGCTTCTTCTTCCCAATGAGCCATGAAAATATTGGCTACACTGGGTGCAAAACGCGCGCCCATAGCTACTCCTCTGGTTTGCAAAAAGAACTCGCCATTATACCAAAAATAATTTCTTGATAAACAAAAATCTAAACTACTCAAGATAAATTCTTGATGTCTACCAGACAACTGGGATGTCGAAATAGCCCATTCTACAGACACCATGGCATCATTGTGCCCAATAATGGTGTAAAGAGAGCTTACATCTCCAGTTACTAATATGGTATTGGAAAGGCAATCAAGTGACTCTAAAATCTGAATAATATGCTTAGTATCCTTCAGAAATGCAGGCAACTTCCCCACCAGAGGCTGAAGGAAAGAATCTATGTACTGGCCCAATCTTGCCGATACTGAATCAATCCCATTAACTATGGGTCTCCCTGGGGGGTGAGTACTATTCTTGTGAATTTTCGGCAAAAAATAAATAATAGGAGTCCTGCAAAATAAGGGGTCAAGGTATAGGGCTTCTTTTTTATTCAGAATTTTTTGGTCTCTGCCATCCTCAATGATACGGTGAAGTTCATCTTTAAAAGTAAACATGGGATCTTTAGACAAGACTTGATACGTGTCTCCATCAGATAGAAGATTATTCATTTCTAATTGGTAATATTCCTTACTTAGGATAACCAGACCCCCGCCCTTATCCGCGGGGCGGATCACCATATCTTTTCTGTTTATCAAAGATTCAATACCTCTTTTAATGTACTGAGGGTCCTGCACTTTCTTAACCTTTAACATATTCAAATCATTAACCACCATATTCTTGAAAACCTCCAAAAATTTGGTATCTTTATTGAGAGGATTGAAGGTAGATTTATTTCTCAGCCCTGAGTAATAATTGGTAGTAACAGGTGTCACTGTACTAGAGGTTTTAGACAAAAAGTATTTCTTCATATTAAGAGTGCGGATAAACTTCTGGAGGCTAATATAAGTTTGAAATTTATTCAAATTTTTCGTTGGAGCGAATTTAAGGCCTCTATCCAAAACTTTCAATTCATCATCATTAAGGGGTGTACCACTGAGATTATATATGCCTGCCCCTAATGGGGTCGGGACCTTTTGAAATCTCCGACCCCCTCTCCTTCCTCTCTTTGTTTTCGCTTTCTTGGTGTCCCAGCGATTAGAGGGATAGGAGGGGGCGGGTGTCTCCACCATTCTACGGGTGGGGGGTATAGGTACTGAGGGTCCAGTTGGTGATTCTGGCGTGATCCTAAAAAATCACCATCTGCATATGTATGCTGATTGGCCAAAGCAGCAAATCTATTCGAAGTAGGAATAGTAGTAGAACTGCCATTGAACCAGTGAATGATTTAGTCCAGTCCTTTCGAAAGTTAGGACATTTATTTGAAAAAAAGACTAAAACTTGGTGGGATATCGTCTCATTCGAGCAATATTTGTCCTCTAAACTGATTCCAAGACGTCTTAGGTGGGATGTCCCACCTAATGATGGCCTAATAGACGTCGAGTCTATCTCAGAATGGAGTAGTTTTTTCATTAAGAAGGGGTTGGAGCTTATTGAGCTCCTTTTGGTTCGCAAACAAAGGAAGCTTAAGATGCTCAACGCACAAATTAATGATATTACCACCTTGTTAGAACCTTTGAAAGATAGTGAGGAGTTTCTCAAACTTTCAGGTGATTTGAAAAATAAGCTAATGAAGTGGGACCTAGAGATACAAAATAAGAAACGGAAAAAGTTCATTAGGGATTGGGATGATTTTACTGGTACTAATAGTATTTTTAAGTGGCAAGCCATTTCGACTATTACCCCGAATGATATCATCAGACAGTCTGATAATAATCCCTCAAATGAAGCTCAGATTTCCACTCCTAGAGCTCCTAATTCAGTTTCACATGTTCCACAACCCTCTGAGAGATATGCATCTCCCAACACGTATTATTCAGCTAGAGGTAACGGTAAGAGAGGTAAAAATAGAGGTGGTAAAAGTAGGGGTAGATCCATCCCTCCTACTCACCCCTATTCGACCCAACAGTCTTCCGTACAATACCCTAGCTCTCCCTCCCCTTGGAGAAATGTGCCCCAACATGGAGAATACAGAGATTCCTCCTATGCTGGAAGAACTACTACTATTCCTACTTCGAATAGATTTGCTGCTTTGGCCAATCAGCATACATATGCAGATGGTGATTTTTTAGGATCACGCCAGAATCACCAACTGGACCCTCAGTACCTATACCCCCCACCCGTAGAATGGTGGAGACACCCGCCCCCTCCTATCCCTCTAATCGCTGGGACACCAAGAAAGCGAAAACAAAGAGAGGAAGGAGAGGGGGTCGGAGATTTCAAAAGGTCCCGACCCCATTAGGGGCAGGCATATATAATCTCAGTGGTACACCCCTTAATGATGATGAATTGAAAGTTTTGGATAGAGGCCTTAAATTCGCTCCAACGAAAAATTTGAATAAATTTCAAACTTATATTAGCCTCCAGAAGTTTATCCGCACTCTTAATATGAAGAAATACTTTTTGTCTAAAACCTCTAGTACAGTGACACCTGTTACTACCAATTATTACTCAGGGCTGAGAAATAAATCTACCTTCAATCCTCTCAATAAAGATACCAAATTTTTGGAGGTTTTCAAGAATATGGTGGTTAATGATTTGAATATGTTAAAGGTTAAGAAAGTGCAGGACCCTCAGTACATTAAAAGAGGTATTGAATCTTTGATAAACAGAAAAGATATGGTGATCCGCCCCGCGGATAAGGGCGGGGGTCTGGTTATCCTAAGTAAGGAATATTACCAATTAGAAATGAATAATCTTCTATCTGATGGAGACACGTATCAAGTCTTGTCTAAAGATCCCATGTTTACTTTTAAAGATGAACTTCACCGTATCATTGAGGATGGCAGAGACCAAAAAATTCTGAATAAAAAAGAAGCCCTATACCTTGACCCCTTATTTTGCAGGACTCCTATTATTTATTTTTTGCCGAAAATTCACAAGAATAGTACTCACCCCCCAGGGAGACCCATAGTTAATGGGATTGATTCAGTATCGGCAAGATTGGGCCAGTACATAGATTCTTTCCTTCAGCCTCTGGTGGGGAAGTTGCCTGCATTTCTGAAGGATACTAAGCATATTATTCAGATTTTAGAGTCACTTGATTGCCTTTCCAATACCATATTAGTAACTGGAGATGTAAGCTCTCTTTACACCATTATTGGGCACAATGATGCCATGGTGTCTGTAGAATGGGCTATTTCGACATCCCAGTTGTCTGGTAGACATCAAGAATTTATCTTGAGTAGTTTAGATTTTTGTTTATCAAGAAATTATTTTTGGTATAATGGCGAGTTCTTTTTGCAAACCAGAGGAGTAGCTATGGGCGCGCGTTTTGCACCCAGTGTAGCCAATATTTTCATGGCTCATTGGGAAGAAGAAGCTATTTTCCGTGATCGCCCCTCTGAGCTGGTTTGCTACCGCCGTTACATCGACGACGTGATTATTATTTGGAATGGCGAGAGGGCCGCATTAGATATTTTTATTGACGGTCTCAATAACAATAATAAAAATATTAGTTTTACTTGGAATATAGACCATGAGAGAATTGTGTTCTTGGATCTCAACATTGCAAAGGAAAAAAATTTTTTTAAACTCACCAATCATTTTAAACCAACTGATCGAAATGCTTTTATTCCAATAGGGAGTTGTCACCATAAATCTTGGCTTTGTAATATCCCCAAAGGCCAATTTATTCGACTACGTCGAAATTGCACTTTGGAGACCGACTATGCTATTCAGTCTAGGGTCCTGGCTGATAGATTCGTCCAAAAAGGCTATAAAAGCGAGATTTTGGAGGAGGAAATGGGACAGGTCCAAAAATTGGATAGAACAACATTGGTGTCTGATCGGGTTGATCCCACTGGTGATCCTACCATTGTAACTCATAATTATAAAATGATCCTGGACTACAACGTCCAACACAAGAAATTTGAAAGGATCATAGCCAGGAATTGGTCTATTCTCAAACAGGACAAAGTGTTGGGTCCAATGTTACCAGAAAAGCCCCAATTTATATATAAGAAAGCCCCATCCCTCCGTGATAGATTGGCACCAAGCGTACTTAACCCCCCTATTATATCTGATAATAGATTGTTTAAATTCCTTGGGGGATTCTATGCTTGCGGACGATGTGTGCCATGCAAGAGCTCCAAAGTCAATCTTAAAAAGAGGAAAAAATTTCTGGCATCTGCCACCAACAGGGAGTATGACATTAAGCAGCTTATCACGTGCGACACCATAGGCGTGGTATATATGCTTGAATGCGACTGCGGCCTGCAGTATATAGGAAGGACTTCTAGACCCCTCCATGTCCGTCTAGCAGAGCACGTTAATAATATTAAGCAAGGAAAAACTACGCATAATGTATCACGTCACTTTAAGGAATTCCATCAAAAAAACCCGAGAGGTTTACGTTTTTGGGGGATAGAGAAAGTTAACCGCCATTGGAGGGGGGGTAACTTTATTCGCCAATTAAGTAAAAAAGAATCATATTGGATCCATGAGACACGTGTTTTAATTCCAGAAGGCCTTAATGTTGATTTTGATATTAATTGTTTTATCTCTGATCGATGATTTTCTTGGTATATATGATTTTTTATACAAATATGTCTATTTATGGTGATTTTATAGATAGATTTTTAATGTTATTTCACATAGATATTTATATCATATTATCTGTATCATTATGTAAGTGTGTTTTGATGACTGTGATTGCGGTTGACTTTACGGTCATTTAGAATTATTTCTATACTTATCATCATGAGGGGTATTTAAACTTATTAGTTTTTTATAACAACCCCCTTTTTTGATTTAAATTTTTAAATATTCCTATTTTTATGTATTTATTATGTCCCTCGTATAATGTGTGTACATTGAGGATGATAATAAAGTTTATCCCCAGTGTGTGTAGTCTGATGCTCACATATAGTCACAGCCGTTCTTGGTATCTTTCTGCAGCGCTGCGGCTTTGTTTTTTGTTTTTGTCCCTTCAGCCGCACTGTAGTTCATGTTGTGTTTTCTCTCCATGGAAACCAACACCATGTGACCCGGGTGTCAGCACGGTGGACGCGTCACTCTGTGACGTTCCCCATGTGACGCTAGCGCGCCTACGTCACATCTTTCGTCCCATACACTGATTGGGTGTCCTTTTCCGTCCGCCCCTTCTACTTACAATTGTTCCTGCTATCTATTCACAGCTGGGCATAGCGTCGCGGTTGCCATGCAACGGACGCTCATATATTAGGGTGATTGTCTTTCCTCTCCTACAACCGCTGAAGAAGTCCCGCCCTTGGGACGATACGTTCGGTAGGGAGAGCGTGACGTCACCCGCCATCACAGTCTCACACACGCCTGTTACTCCTGGCACTGGACTAAGTGCCTAGTTTTGTAAGTGTATTTTTTATTCATTAAATTTTATTGCCTTGTCTCCGTGGAGAAACACTATGTGCCTTTTTCTTTTACATTTTGATTGGATGTTATACTGCTGACCATCCTTCTGGAGACCCCTGTATCATTGCTGGATTTACCTGTATCATTGCTGGATTTTCCTTACTATTGGAGACACCCTTATGGGATTGCTTTATATGACCTAATCTAACAGAGGGTCATACCTGTGAGGTGAGCGGCCATTGCTACCATCGGTGGAGGTGTTTCTGCTCTATTCCACGTTACAGCACCTGCATGATTTTACTTATCACCAGTCACTTTAGAGATGATTCTTTTATGGACTGGTGTGGACGAGAAGGCTCTCAGTCTCAGTCTCTAATTCATCTAAAAGGTGTTCTATCAGGTTGAGGTTAGGCCAGTCAAGATCCTCCCCCCCAAACTTCCTCAGCTATGTCATTATGGACCTTGTTTGTACAATGGTGTGCAGTCATGTTGGAACCGGAAGGGTCCATCCCCAAACTGTTCCCACAAAGTTGTGGGAATGAAATTGTCCAAAATGTCTCGGTATGCTGACGCCTTAAGAGTTCCCTTCACTGGAACGAAGGAGCCAGGTCCAACCCCTGAAAAACAACAAGACACCATAATCCCCCCTCCACCAAATGAGGTAGCCGTGACAGAGGTGAAATCCGTGATCTTATGTGGGGTCACTGGGCGCCTTTTGCTGGTTTATAATCTGACCAGCCTTTATTTTTGGTGAGTTTGACCCAGTGAGAGCGGTGAAGGATTTCCACTGGGTGCTGCACTATATTCTAAGAAGCACTTTTGTAGAGATACACATACAGTTTTTGAATACTATACAGAATTGGGAGCTTTTGGGACTTTCTCTAACAGACTTGGATATTGAGAGATCACATTGTGGAGTTTATTTGGAGATTACATTGTGGAGTTTATTTGGGATATTCATAATTGCACTATAGCACTTTATACTTACAGGATTGTTTTTTTTTTTTTTTTTGCACAGTAGGAATTTTTTGCATTAGAGCACTTTGTTTATTCAAATGTTTATATTTTGCTCACCTTATGAGATTTTTTAAAATATATTTTTGATACATATTGTTATGATTGCACATGTAATTGGGCATTACTCTGTGAGGGTGTTCTCCAGCGCTGCTCAATATCTATCACTCATGATTTTTTGATACTTCATCAAAAATTGGGGCAGCATCGGTCTACTACGCCATTTTAGGTTTAGCATTTGTGGCCCTCCTATTTTTATTGATAAAGAGAATAAAGAATGCATGTGTTTCTTTCAGATGATGTCGCAATGTGATAGTATTAGATAGTAGAATTGTATTCAGTTTTTAATCACTTGAAGACCGGGCACTTTTTGTTTCCACGTGAAAACGTTTTTTTTTTTTTTTGCTAGAAAATTTGTTAGAAACCCCAAACATTAGATATATTTTTTTAAAGCCGAGGCCCTAAAGAATAAATTGGTGGTTTTGCAATTTTTTATGTCACGCAGTATTTGCGCAGCGTTTTATTCAAATGCATTTTTTTGGGGGCAAAAAAAACACACTTTTTAAAAATATGTAATGCACAAAAACACAATACAAAACCAAATATTTTTGTAAAATATTAAAAAAACAATGTCATGCCAAGTAAATAGATACCAAACATGTCACACTTTACAATTGCACACGCCCGCACAACAATGATAAACTACGTAAAAAAAAAAAAAAAAACAATACATAACCCAAATTTTTGGGAAAATATAAAAGATTATGTCGCGGCCTAATACCACCCCAACCTCCTGTATGTCCCATCTTTCATTTATTGTCCTCTCTTTGTTTTTCTCAATGCATGCTATACTAAAGATATAAAATAAAGATTATACAAAAAAAAAAAAGAAGATAACGTCACGCAGTATTTGCGCAGCGTTTTTTCAAATGTAGTTTTTTGGGGGGGGGAAATATACTTTTTTTAAATTTTAATACACAAAAACACAATACATAACCCAATTTTTTGTAAAATATAAAAGATGATGTCATGCCACGTAAATAGATACCAAACATATCACACTTTACAATTGCACACGCCCGCACAACAACGATAAACTACATAAAAAAAAAAGCACAATACATAATCCAATTTTTTGTAAACTAGAAAAGATGATGTCAAGCCGAGTAATGAGATACCAAACATTTTACGCTTTACAATTAAACACGCCCGCACAAGGATAAACTACGTAAAAAAAAAAATACATACCCCAATTTTTTTTGTAAAATATAAGATGATTTCACGCCGAGTAAATAGATACCAAACATGTCACACTTTAAAATTGCACACACCTGCACAACAACGATAGACTTCATAAATCTTACTATCCATAGCTTTAAAAGCATTTTCGGGTTACCAAATTTAGATTCACATACAGTAGGAGGTCTGGTGCTAGAATTACTGCACATGACCCGACGTTCGCGATGATACCTCATGTGTGGGGCGATCACTGTTTGCCTGCGTGCAAGACCGACGCATGCGTTAGCTGTTGCACGCTAGCATGGGGGGGGGGTGGGGTGCTACTTTTATTATTATTGTTTTTTTTTTTTTACACCGTTGCTTTACATTTTTTTCAATTTTTTTTTATCACTTTTATTGCTGTCACAAAAAATGTAATATCCTCGCCAACCAAAGAATAAGGCCAATGTCACAGTATGGACTCGCTGGGCACAGGATAGATAAAATGTGCGGCAAAAGAACCTGTACCATGTATACTCACTGGCCACTTTATTAGGTACACCTTGCTGGACCCCCTTTTTCCTTCATTGTTCATGGAGTAGATTCAACAAGGTGTTAGAATCGTTCCTCAGAGATTTTGCTCCATAGTGACCTGATAACATCACACAGTTGCTACATATTTGGTGGCTGCACATCCATGATGCCAATCTCACCACCACGCCCCAAAGGGTCTCTATTGGATGAGATGTGATGAGTGTGTAGGCCATTGGAGTAGAGTGACCTCATTGTCCAGTGGTGAGATGATTGGAGCTTTGTGACATGGTGACATTATCCTGCTGGAAGGAGTCATGAGAAGATGGGGACACTGTAGTTATAAAGGGATGGACATGGTCATTAAAGCGGGGGTTCACCCTAAAACTACTTTCTAGTATTACAATGTCCCGACACATTACAATACAATTATGCCTATTTATTTATTTTTATGCTGTACATACCTCGATACAGCTAGTTCACCCGCTGCTTCCGGGTTGCGAATCCCGCGGGAGTGGGCGTTCCTAACTTGCTGGTGATTGACGTGATGACCAAAAACGAGCTCCGCCCGTCGCGTATGCTGCGTCACGATTGCCGAAAGGAGCCGAACGGCGGTGCGCAGGCGCAGTATAGCGCCGACTCGCCGTTCGGCTTCTTTCGGCAATCGTCACGCAGCTTATGCGACAGGGGGAGCTCGTTTTTGGTCATCACGTCAATCACCAGTAAGTTAGGAACGCCCACTCCGGCGGGATTCACAACCCGGAAGCCACGGGTGAACTAGCTGTACCGAGGTATGTACAGCATTAAAAAAAAAAAAAAAAATAGGCATAATTGTATTGTAATGTGTCGGGACATTGTAATACTAGAAAGTAGTTTTAGGGTGAACCCCCGCTTTAACAATACTCAGGTAGGATGTGGCCTTTAAACAATGCTTAATTATTACTAAGGGGCCCAGAAACTGGGCCAAGAAAATATCCCCCCCTCCCCACCATTACACCCCCACCACCAGCCTGAAGTGGTGATACAAGGCAGGATGGATCCATGCGCCAAATTCTGACCCCACCATCCGAATGTCGCAGCTGAAATCGAGACTCATCAGACCAGGCAACGTTTTTCCAATCTTCTATTGTCCAATTTTGGTGATCCTGTGAGAATTGTAGCCTCGGTTTCCCGTTCTTAGCTGACAGGAGTGACCAAACAATTGAACAGGTGTACCTAGCAAAGTGTGTGTATATGTGTTGCTTCATTGCCAGCAGGATTCTCAACAGGAAAATGATACGTTGTAGTAGGGCCTTACACACAACCGTTTTTTCGGGTTCTAAAAAATGCAGTTTTTTTAATGTCATTAAAAACGATTGTGTGTAAAAAATGGGCATTAAAAATTTCGAACATGCTCTAATTTTTCACGTCGTTTTTAACGTTGTCTTTTTTACGTCGGAAAAAATTAACGTGTGTGGGCTTTAACGACGTGAAAAACCTGCGCATGCTCAGAAGCAAGTTATGAGACGGGAGCGCTCGTTCTGGTAAAACTACCGTTCGTAATGGAGTAAGCACATTCATCACGCTGTAACAGACAGAAAAGCGCGAATCGTCTTTTACTAACACTAAATCAGCAAAAGCAGCCCGAACGGTGGCGCCATCCGCATGGAACTTCCCCTTTATAGTGCCGTCGTACGTGTTGTACGTCACCGCGCTTTGCTAGAGCATTTTTTTTTTCACGATCGTGTGTAGGCAAGGCCGTTTTAATGATCGGGTTGAAAAAAACATTGGGCTAGATTCAGATAGCCCTGCGTAATTTAGTGCGGCCGCAACGTATCTCCGATAGGTTACGCCGCCGTAAATTAGGGCGCAAGTTCCGTATTCATAAATAACTTGCGCCCTAAGTTACGGCGGGGTAACGTATGTGGGCCGGCGTAAGCCCACCTAATTAAAATGGGGATGATGTGTTTTATTTAAATTATTGTTGACCCTGCGTATTTTACGTGTTTTACGAACGGCGCATGCGCCGTTCGTGAAAGAGTCCCAGTGCGCATGCTCGAAATTCCGCCGCAAATCGTCATTGCTTTCGACGTGAACGTAAATTACATCCAGCCCTATTCGCGACTTACGCAAACGACGTAAAAAAAAAAAAAATTTTACGCGGGAACGACGTCCATACTTAACATTGGTTGCTCCTCATATAGCAGGAGCAACGTTACGCCGGAAAAAGCCTTACACAAACAACGTAAAAAATTCCGCCGGGCGCACGTACGTTTGTGAATCGGCGTATCTAGGTCATTTGCCTATTCTACGCCGAAAACGACGGAAGCGCCACCTAGCGGCCAGCGTAAATATGCACCCTAAGATACGACGGCGTAAGAGACTTACGCCAGTCGGATCTTAGCCTAATTTCGGCGTATCTTGCTTTCTGAATACAGAAAGAAGATACGCCGGCGCAGCTTTGAATTTACGCGGCGTATCTATAGATACGGCGGCGTAAATTTTTGCTGAATCTAGCCCATTGTTTTTTCTAGACTCTTAAAAACGTCATTTTTTTAGAACCCGAAAAACGGTAGTGTGTACGCGGCATTAGAGGCAGGAAAGAGAGTGAACGGGTGTGCGGTGTATTTTTACACTGGCTGGTCACAGACCAAAATGCAGCATTAAGGGGCTACGTTTTTTTGGGGGGAGGGATAAATTAAGCAGAATTATACCAGTTATTTGCTTTGTCCTTTCCTCCATGGTTTACCTCACTTGTCCCAATAGGATTGCAAAAAAATAAATAAAAAATCCTCCCTTTCATTTGGAAGTCTGTCATCTTTATCTTTTAATAAACTGCAAAAAGGTTTCTCAGTAGCATTTTTCCTGCAATTACTAAACCATGTGATGCCATTTATCTGACCTCTCTTTCCTTTCTCTAGTACGGCGAGGTGTGTCTCGCAAACTGCTACTTGAGCGCAAGGGGCTGTTTGCTCTTGTTGAAGAAATGCATTGTGGGGTTTATTGTCAGATTTGAATATTTACGATAAGACAGAGGCAAGGGTTAGCTTGGACATGCGTGATGAAAAAATAAAAATAAATGATCAAAATTTTACAGTGAAGCGATCCTGGAAATGATAAAAGAGGGGTAATTGAAAAAGGGATGCAAATCGAATGTCTGAGTTTTAACCACTTAAGGACCGCCGCACGACGATATACGCTGGCAGAAGGGCACGGCTGGGCACATGGACGTATAAATACGTCCCCTTTAAGAGCCCAGCCGTGGGTCACGCTCGCACACGACCCAGTCCGAAGCTCCGTGACTGCGCCCGCGGGACCCGATCGCCGCCGGTGTCCCGCGATCAGTCACAGGAGATGAAGAACGGGGAGAGCTGTGTGTAAACCCACCTTCCCCGTTATTCACTGTGGCAATGTCAGCGATCGTCTGTTCCCTGATATAGGGAACGACGATCACTGACGTCACACGTCCAGTCCCGCCCCCCTACAGTTAGAAACACACATGAGGTCACACTTAACCCCTACAGCGCCCCCTAGTGGTTAACTCCTTCACTGCCATTGTCATTTTCACAGTAATCAATGCATTTTACGTACAGCCCTATTCGCGAACGACTTACACAAACAACGTAAAGTTTTCAAAACTCGCCGCGGGAACAACGTCCATACTTAACATTGGCTACGCCTCATATAGCAGGGGTAACTTTACACCGGAAAAAGCCATAAAACTATCCCCTATTTTGTAAACGCTATAAATTTTGCGCAAAACCAACCGATAAACGCTTATTGCAATTTTTTTTACCAAAAATATGTAGAAGAATACGTATCGGCCTAAACTGAGGACATTTTTTTTATTTTACTTCTTTTTTTGGGGATATTTATTATAGCAAAAAGTAAAAAATCTTGCATTTTTTTCAAAATTGTCGCTCTATTTTTGTTTATAGCACAAAAAATTAAAACCGCAGAAGTGATCAAATACCACCAAAAGAAAGTTCTATTTGTGGGGGAAAAAAAGGGGCAAGGTCCTTAACATGCATAATGGTCCGGGTCTTAAGTGGTTAAAGCCGGTCGTTCTGGGCTACGGAGTGGGCATTTGATTGGGAACCGATGTAAATGAAAAAGCCCCCTCTCTCATTGCTGTCCTCAGCTACCCCTGCATCACCCCCTCATCGCTCCTCCTTCTGTCATACCTTACATAGACAGTCCGGAGGGCTGGAGGCACAGCGTCTGGACAGAGAGCTGATGATTGGTTGCATTCAAACAACCAATAACCAGCTGTTAACTCTGGCAGCCCCACCCTCTATCCTGAGCTGTCCTGTCTCCTGCAGATGGCTCCCACTGGAGAGAATGATTGTGGCTCCACAACCTGGGAGTCACCCGGGTCCACACAGTCCTGCACCCCCATAGCACCACCCGCCACAGTTACCAACAAATACGAGTCAGCAAGCAGGTGCATAGAATTTAAAACTGAAAAGCAGACAGTCAGAATGCAAGAGACATTTTAAATTAAAAACCTTCACGTTTGACTTTGAGTATACCTTTAAAACGTCCAACACATTTCATAATCTCAAGGACAAAGCCATCAATATGTTGATTCTGCTTGGTATGTCTCATCCAGCACTTTACCATTTGATAGGTTTAGCTCGCTTTCTGTAAATTAGTTAGGACGTTACTTGGAAGTGGAGCGAGCTGGCAGCAACCTGAGACTTCAGAAAGTTAATATACAACTTTCCAAAAATAAAATATCCTACTGCTTAGCTGGTATACATATGAATTCTGAGATGATATGCTTACATAGAGGGCAAACAAGTTTCTCTTTTTGAGAAGTGCCAAGTTTCCATAGTCCAATGTTACCGCTGTAGGCAGAGGCACATAACTGGGGTGCAGTCTCATTTAATAACGGTCTTAAAACTTTGAATGATCCAACTTTATTTTTTTTATTTTTGTTGAGTTTCCTGTCTTTTGGTTACAAAGAATTTACGTATAATATTATACCACTTGAAGCCTAACTGGGAATTTAGGTCATGAGTTTCAAGTGGAATACTGAGGTTATGGCTTCAGCAACATGCCATATTCCCATTTTTTTTTTTTTAAGCCAGCAATTATATAACCACTAAAAGTGATCAGAGCGGCAGATTAGCCGCTGGACCACTTTTAGAAGTGATGCCCCCCTCCCGCTGCTTTTCGGTGGTTCTCAGGCTTACCTAGATGATCGGTGGGCCTGGTGATCTGGCGGTTGCATTGGCTGACCACAGAGATTAGCTGAGGAGAGATGGCCTCTGCTAATGGTTTAGGACCATAGGGGTCTAAACTTTTCAAAGGGCCAGTTTTTTTGTCCTGTAGACTTTACGGGGGCCGGATTGTGGCCAGTAGGGGTAGAAAATGTCCTGGACCCAGCATCAGAAAATATAAACATGGCCTTTAGGGTTGGTCATCAGTAGGAGGAGGAATGATGCCCCATCGTTCATATCAGTGATAGGAATGTTGTCTCGTCATTGGCGTCAGAGGAAGAAATAGTGCCACATTATTGGTGTCAGGGGGAGAGTCAGTACCCCATTGATGGTTTCAGTAGGAGAAATAGTGCCTCATCATTGGTATTGGTGGAAGAAATAGTGTAAGATCCCACTGACACCACTGATCCTTTTAGCTATCTGCAAGGGGGTAATTCTTCCCAATGACCACAAGTGTAAGGCATATTCTTCTCACTGACCATCACACTAATATATCATGAGTTGTAGATGTAGTAAAATTTAGATAGGGTTCCTTGAGACTGCAAAGTCGTTTCAAGGGCTCCTCTGTGTTAAAAAAAGGTTGTGAAAGGCTGCTGTAGAGGTTTTGTGAGAGATGTAACCAAAAAGGATGTGCAAATTTTCTCTCACATTTTGCTTACTTGATAACATTAATTTCATATTTTTAAAAGTTTGTAATCATTTCATTTATCGCAGACCCACTATTAGTGGAATTCAGGCCAACCGAACAATGTACGGCATGCTTTGAAGGTTTTGTGAGATGGATCCAAGAGCAACGTCTCTAAATTCCTTCTCACCGTTCACCTACTTGACACAGTTATTAGATATAACTTCATAAACAAGCAGAATTACTATTCAGTTTGCATCGGACACAACATACGAAGCCTAAAGGATCAAAGAACATGGAATTCTTTCTTTCAAATACTGAACATCTGCACTGACGACCATATCCTGCTTGCAGACCTTCCACTTGGCTCCCATTTTTGAAAACGTTCAACAGCCCAAAAGGATAAAAGGTCCTTGTAGACATTCCATTTAGCTCTTATTTTAAAAACATTTAGCAGCTCAAAGGGATACAAATGCTTGTGGAATATACAGAACAGAAGCAGGTAGGACTTTGAGGTTTGCTAAAATCCTTACAGTATAGCAGGTGCACAGTACTGGAGCATTCAGTCCACAAAGCAGGAGAAACAACCCCTCTAAAAGATTACTATAAGTAACGTTCTGGAAAGCCAAGAGCTATAAGAGGCTCTCCTGAGCATATGTTTGTGGGATATAGCTTTAATCCATAATACTACAGTAGAACTTTGAGGACCAAAGAACTCAACTGTGTTATATTATGGATTGAGGGATTCTCTGGAGGGGTTTAATCATAAGGCATCCCTTTGCTCCGGACAGTTATTAAGAAGTAGTATTAGAGATTTGTCTTTGAATTAACTTTTGGCTGAATATTGTTCTCTTATTTTATTGAATAAAATAGATGTGTTAATAATCCATTCCAACATATAAAAGGAACCCCTGTCAACTATCCGCTGCAATAATCTAAGAATTACTGCTACTGTGCTACCTCCTGGTTATCCTGTTTGCACAATGTGTAGAATCTACACAATGAGCAACCGGGATAACCAGGAGGTAGAGCAGTAGAATCTGTGTTCTGCCCATATGGCTTTTATTAGGACCTTCTGGGCAGATGGGAATCCAGCAGTCAAAGCCAAGGCTTCTAAGTAGCAGAGTGTGGGTTCAGGGGTACTGGGCAAATGAGATTGAAGGTTGAAAAACAGAAGAACTGTGGGGTATAAGGAGGATGCAAACCAGTTGAAGGTACGCAATGGCCAACAGCACTAATAGAGTCGATAAGCACCTGTCAGTAGTGAGCCTGGAGTGGCCTATACTGGAGACATGTCAGGAGTGAGCCTGGAGTGGTCTACATTGATGAGGTGTCAGGAGTGAGCCTGGAGTGGTCTACACTGGTTACGTGTCAGGAGTGAGCCTGGAGTGGTCTACACTGGTGACGTGTCAGGAGTGAGCCTGGAGTGGTCTACACTGGTGACTTGGTCGGAAGTGAGTCTTGAGTGGTCTACGCTGGTGATGTGTCAGGAGTGAGCCTGGAGTATTCTACACTGGTGACATGTCAGGAGTGAGCCTGGAGTGGTCTACATTGATGAGGTATCAGGAGTGAGCCTGGAGTGGTCTACATTGATGAGGTATCAGGAGTGAGCCTGGAGTGGTCTACATTGATGAGGTATCAGGGAGTGAGCCTGGAGTGGTCTACACTGGTTACCTGTTATTAGTGCGCCTTATACAAGGCACTGCACGACAGCCAATTGAACTTTTTGAAATGCCTGTGACATTTTAACAAAGTTCATAAAAAAGGGAATGGTGCGGTACAGAGCAGTAATTCAACATGATTGCACTACACACCAGCCACTACGTTAAAAGCAGCATCCGGTATGAATGGACCCTAAAGGTGCTGCTTAAAACTGTGGCCTTTAAAAAAAAAACTAGCAAGACAATTGCATAATGTGCTAGTATGCATCACATACTTCTGAGTTCAAACACACATACAGCATACATTTTTGCCTACAGTTATCCAAAGAAGACGACCCTGGCTCTTCAAAGCTCTTCTTCATCGGCTAGTGCCTAGCCTGGTGTACCTAAATCTCTAAAACGTACAACTTTCTAGCCACCACCTCGCAGCTTTCTTGTACCTCTCTTGAACAGTTCTAAAAACAAGGCAACATTCTACATACAACATTCTGGAGGAGGTACAACCCTGACTATTCTCAAAGGCCAAACAACACTTATTTGAAAAAGTTTGGACCCCCCCCCCCTTCGAAAGCTAGACTGTTGGATCCCTGGATGGACGTGCCTCTGATATCTTATACTTCTCTTGTTTTCCCTCTTTTTTCTATCTTTCCTTTTCTTTAGGTATTCTCAGTGTTGCTGTCGGGATACTGGTCCCGTTTTATGGCTATAGTTCTATAGTCCGGAATGGCTGTTGTAATTACTAAGGCAGTTAAACTGATAAAATCACCTGTGCAAATTAATGGACAGCCTGAAAACATGACTTGTTGGGGCGCCTTGAGGACTAGTGTTGAGAAACACTGACCTAGGTTATAGCTGGGTCTGGAGTATAGCTAATATCACCTTGCCTGGTACAGATGTTTGAGAGCTGGTTCTCAATTTTTCCGACAAAAAAAGTTCTTGTCCGAAAGTTTGTAGCCATTTCCAACGCACAAAATTGCTGCGCATGCTCGGAACCAATTAGACGCCTGCTTGGAATAACAGTGTACTTAATTTTTCTCGGCTTGTCATAGTGTTGTACGTCTCTGCGTTCTTGAGCGTCGGAATTTCCAAGCAACATTTGTGCGACCGTGTGTATCCAATACAAGTTCGAGCCAACATCCGGCGAAAAAAAAAAAAAACACGGTTTTGTTGTCGGAAATTCCGATCGTGTGTACGCCGCATTAGAGTTTGGACTGCTCTCCACCGGAATAATAGACTACCCATTGTTGGCTCTCCCAGTACGGCTTTCCTTAACTACTACTGGGCTATATTACGGACCTTCCATTAGTTCCTCCCTGCTGTTCTTATTAACCTGTATATTTCCCCATCTTGAAGGTTAATTACTGTATACGATATTGTTACTTTGTATTTTTTTTTTCTTTTCATATTTGAAAACTTAATAGAAACAATTGAAAATGGAAAAGTGTAAAGCTTGGGGGGGGAGGGGTCAAATGCAAACCCCGTCACCTACACGACAGCAAGTCTCACATGAAAAAAGTAGCATTAGGAAGGAATGCAGCTTTTCATACCAAGCACACATTTACACAGACCTCTAATGAATTGGGGGCAACTGAATTCTTTTATGAGCCAGTTTCTAAAAGCAGTATGTGGGTGGACCATCGATGAAGTTCATTTTGAAAACATGAAGTGGAGTGGCCTTTCACCTTTATGCATTTTAGTGTGCGATTGTACCAAAATAACATCATACAATTTAAGAAGCACCTGTCATTGAATTTATCAACTGCAAGCTGCTTCGGGAAGAGTTGATTTACTGTAGAGCGGATCTCCAGGTTCCTTCAGAAAAAAAAAATGAAGTCTGAAATATACTGTAGCTGCTGACTTTTAATATAAGGACACCAGTGGCGGCTGGTGGTTTTTATTTTGTATTTTGGGGGGGGGGCAAACAGACAACCCTCCCCCACCCCAGTCAGTCGGCGGTGACGGCGAACCCCCCTGTCTCCTACCCAGGGAGGACTGTCAAAGCCCTGCACTTGGAAGCGGAAATGGAGCATTGTTGTCACTGCTGGACCTCAAACATGTCTGAATTTGTTTGTCTCTATTACATGGTGAATAACCACTTTCCTCCATTCGATGCACTGGTACATCGCTAGACTTCAAGCGGTTGTACTGGGGTGATATCGACATCCTTTTCTTCTTTATCTCTCTTTTGTTTTACTATAAATGAAGGGCACCATGGAAGAGCTCCCTTAGCAGGTGGGTCCTTAACTCCTTGAACTCACAGAATCTCCTCAGTCTTCCCAACCAGCGTCCTTCAACCTGGAAGACTGAGGACATCTTGTGGTAAAAAAAGGTATTACTGAGTATTGCAGCCCAAGTTGCCTTTTTATATCAACCCTTTCATGCCTAAGCCTATTTATGACATTTGGTGTTTACAAGTTAAAATCCATATTTTGTGCTAGAAAATTACTTAGAAACCCCCAAATATTATATATCTTTTTTTAGCAGAGAATCTAGAGAATAAAATGGCGATTTTTGCAATATTTTATGTCTTACGGTATTTGTGCGGCGGTGTTTCAAACGCAAATTTTGGGGAAAAATTTACTTTCATGAATTAAAAAAAAATTAAAAAGTAAAGTTAGCCCAATTTTTTTGCATAATGTGAAAGATGATGTTACGCGGAGTAAATAGATACCAAGCATGTCACGCTTTATAATTGCACGCACTCGTGGAATGGCGACAAACTACGGTAACTAAAAATCTCCATAGGCGATGCGTTAAACTTGTTTTACGGTTACCAGGTTAGAGTTACAGAGGAGGTCTAGTGCTAGAATTATTGCTCTCGCTCTGACGATCGCGGCGATACCTCACGTGTGTGATTTGAACACCGTTTTCATGTGCGGGCGTGACTTCCGTATGCGTTTTCTTTGTTGCGCAAGCTCGCGGGGAGGGGGGCACTTTAAAAAAAAAAAATCGTATTTATTTTTATAATATTAAATAGTTTTTTTTTACATTTTGATCACTTTTATTGCTGTCACAAGGAATGTAAACATCCCTTGTGACAGTAATAGGTGCTGACAGGTACCCCGATCCCTTCTTTTGCACTTCTAAGTATTCAGATCACCGAAAACGGCGATTCTGAATACTGTGTACTTTTTTAAATCCGGCGCCATTGGCAGCCGAGAAAACTGGAGGCGCCGGATGGAGGATCGGGTCTCCCGGTGGGACGGGAGGCCCGGTCAGAGGAATGAGAGGCGGCGGGAGGGGGGGGATGTCCCCTCCCGCTCCTCTGGCATAATAACCGAGCGGCTTTTAGCCGCATCGGTTGTTATGTCTGGATAGCCAATCGCCGGCTCTAAACAACGGTACCAGGATGATGCCCGCAGCTGCAGGCATCATCCCGGTATAACCCGCGAAAGCCGAGGACGCATATATGCGTACGCTCGGCGTGTTAAGCACTTGTTTGGCTTCAAGGCCCCTTTCACACTTGTGCGACTTGGGACTGCATGACAAGTCGTACCCCATGATTTACAATTACCTTTCTTTATAAAAATCGTTTTTTTCACAGAAGTGTGCACAGAGCTTGAGGTGAAATCTCTGACATTCCCAGCACTGTCCTTGATTAGTCTTTTATCTTTGTTGACAATTGGCAGTAGTGAGTCCTTGCAAAATTGGCTAAAGAGAATTATTTTTTCAATAAAATATTGAGTTTTACTTTAACCGCTTCCATACAGGGACAATTTCTCAGAACCCTCAAACATTATATACATTTTTTTAAGCAGAGACCCTAGGGAATAAAATGGCGGTCGTTGCAATTTTTTATGTCACACGGTATTTGTGCAGGAAAAACAAACACTGTCATGAGTTAAAAAAAATATATTTAGCCAAATATTTTTGTATAATGTGAAAGATGATGTCACACCATACACGGCCAATTATTTTTTTCAATAAAATATTGAGTTTTACTTTAACCGCTTCCATACAGGGCCAATTCTCGCATTCCCCTCCTACATGTAAAAATATTTTTTTTTTTGCTAGAAAATTACTCAGAACCCCCTAAACATTATATAAACATTTTTTTTAGCAGAGACTCTAGGGAATAAAATAGCAGACACTGCAATTTTTTATGTCACACTGTGTTTGCGCTGAAATTTTTCAAATGCGCTTTTTTTTCATGAATAAAAAAGAACAAAAATAATGTGAAAGATGATGTTTACGCCAAGTAAATAGATACCTAACATGTTATGCTTTAAAATTACACACTTGTGGAATTTTGACAAAATTTGGTACTTTTTTTTATGTCATACGGTATTTTTGAAACACAATTTAAACAAAAAAAATTTAAACTTTAATGAATAAAAAAAATATATATTTCTATAAAAAATCAAAGATGATACTACGCCGAGTAAATAGATACCTGATATGTCGCACTTTAAAAATGCACACAGTCATGGAATGGTGCCAAACGTTAGTTGTTTATTTATGACACACTGTATTTTTGAAACACAGTTTAAACAAAAATAAAATAAAAAATACACTAATGAATTAGAAAAAAAATATATTAAATTATATATATATAAAAAAATAATATATATATATATATATATATATATATATATATATATATATATATATATATATATAAAAATAAAACCCAATATTTCTGTAAAATATGAATGATGACGTTAAGCCAAGTAGATACCCAACATGTCAGTGACGTGTCCCATGTAGCCACGCCCCCTAACAATAAGAATCACTCCCTAGGGCACACTTAACCCCTTCAGAGCCACCAAGTGGCTAACCCCTTCACTGTAATTTTCACAGTAATCAGTGCATATTTATAGCACTGATCGCTGTAAAAATAACAATGGTCCCAAAAATGTGTCAAAAGTGTCCGACGTCACTTTCGGCCTCCGGGGGTCATAGAGATGTCCGGGAACCATCTGGTCCACTGCCACCTCTATGGTAAACCGCCGGCGGATGGCAGAATACATTCTCCGGCTCCCCGATCGCACGGGAGAGAACAGAGAAGCACCGGAGGGCAATGGGAGGGTAATTGGATCCCCTCCTGTCGCCTGTAAAAGCAATCAAGCGTCTAAACAGCCGCTAGGATGGCTTTTACATTGCAGGGAATCTCCTGCTGAAAAAAATAAAATAAAAGATATCTGGACGATGCCTGCAGCTGTAGTTAAGTAAAAGCAGCACACATTACACATTGTTAGGCACACAGTTAACCCCTTCAATGCCCCTAGATATTAACCGCTTCCCTGCCAGTGCTATTAGTACAATGACAGTGTACAATATTAGCACTGATCAATGTATTAGTGTCACTATTGATGTCAGTGTCAGTTAGTGACCCTCCCAGCCAGCGCCAGATTTCCTGCCCACACTATCAGTGCCATACTAGAAGTCGCAGATCATCACCATGAGTAAAATAGAAAAACCAAAAGGTTGGCGCTGCGCTAAAAGATTGTTGATAAAAAAATGATAAGTGTTTATGAACAAACAAAAGAAAGATGTGTAGCAGCTAGCACTAAAATGTGTACAACAAATTAAAAAGCATAAATATAAAAGGCAGTGCAGCGCTGTTGATAATGATATTTAAATACAATTAAGTAAAAACCGTGAAACAAAGAACTCTTTGATAAGAGAAAGAATCCAATTGGATATATTAAATTAGTGAGTGATAAAAATAAACAGCAAAGTCCATTTAAAAACCCAAAAATTAAAAAGTGTTTCAATCTGGTGTGAAAAAACAAATCCTTAGTTAACAAGATGTGATGATATCTTGATTGCTGTGAGAAGGTGTTCACCCATGCAATTCGTGAAGTAAGGATTAACCGCTTACCGGAGGTAAAGACTGTTTTCCACCAGTCCTATAGAGCCTATGGGAAGTCTGGTCTCCCAATACCCTTTCAGCAATAATTACACCTCAGCAATCGATCCGGGTATCATAGATAGGAACAAAAGAAACTCTTCATAGTGCATACCATTTAAACCAAAATAAGATTTAATAAAAGTATTGCACTTACAGTTATGTTGCCAAAAAACCGCATATAAGTGGACAAAGAAAAGAGAGCGCTTCAGCTGTAGTGTTCCGATGCTCCTCGCTACTCAGTCTGCAACCACGGCCAGCGTTCAGAACGGAACGCAATGACGTCACGGCACCCAACAATTGTTTCGTCACGAAGGGACTTCTACGGGGGACTAGCCGGATATCATGAGTAGTAAACGTGTCATAGCTGTGTAAATTCCAGTCAATTCCAGTATATACACACACCAGCTTTCACGCAAACCAATTAATATACACATTAACCACTTCAGCCCCGGAACCTGACCAGGCCCATTTTAGGCGATTCGGCACTGCGTCGCTTTAACTGACAATTGCGCGGTCGTGCGATGTGGCACCCAAACAAAATTGACGTCCTTTTTTCCCCCCACAAATAGAGATTTCTGTTGGTGGTATTTGATCACCTTTGCAGTTTTTATTTTTTGCGCTATTAACAAAAAAAAACGTAAATTTTGAAAAAAAAAAAGCAATATTAAAAAAAAAAAAAAATAAATCCTCAGTTTAGGCTGATATATATTCTTCTACACATTTTTGGTAAAAAAAAAAAAGAAAATAGCAATAAGTGTATATTGATTGGTTTGCGCAAAAGTTATAGCGCCTACAAAATAGGTTATTGATTTATGGCATTTTTTTTTTACTAGTTATGGCGGCGATCTGCAATTTTTAAATCATGACTGCGACAGACAGATCGGACCCTTTTGACACTTTTTTGAAACCATTGACACTTATACAACGATTATTGCTATAAATACCCACTGATTACTGTATAAATGTCACTGGCAGGGAAGGGGTTAACACTAGGGTGCTATTAAGGGGATAAATATGTTCCCTCACTGTGTGTTCTAACTGTGGAGGGATGGGACTGACTGGGGGAGGAGACCGATTGGTGTTCCTATATACTAAAAAACACACAATCTGTCTCCTCTCCCCTGACAGGATGTGGATCGAGGACCGAGTGGGGTAAGCAAGTAAAAGCAGCCTCAGCTGGATTGATCCAAACAACAACTACAACAGGTTTCACCCTGCTCCCGTGGCTTAATCATGGAGATGATGATCATGATTAAGCCCCAGAGGTGGGGTGAAACATGTTGGAGTTGTGCTCTTGATGCAGAGGCTCAACTGAGGCTGCTTTTACTTGCTTACCACTCGAGCCGGGGGAGGTGTGTGGTGGTCCAGCTACTTATTTCTGTTTTTGCAGCATGCCTTGGGTCAGGACGGCCTTTACTCGGCTTACACTCTCACTGGTCAGCGGCATCCAACTTATCAGACTTTCACAGCTTGAGCCCTACAAGCATTTATCATGAGTCACTCTTTTCTGATACTCATAGGCCTCGTACACACAAGGGGACATGTCCGATGAAAACGGTCCGCGGACCGTTTTCATCGGACATGTCCGCTCAGAGATTTCTGTCTGATGGTTGTACACACCATCAAACAGAAATCCGGGCGGACAGGATACGCGGTGACGTGGCCGAACCGTCGACACGACGATGACGCGGGGACGTGCGCGACCCTGGAAGGTAAATGCTTCCACGCATTCGTCGAATCACTTCGACGCATGCGAGGGCTTTCGGCCGAGCGGACATGTCCGGTGAGTCGTACAGACGACCGAACATGTCCGACGGACAGGCTTCCAGCGGACATGTCCGCTGGAAACATTTGTCCGCTGGAAACCTGTCCGTTCCGCCGGACAATTGTCCAGTCGGCCGTACACACGACCGAACATGTCCGCGGAAACTGGTCCGCCGGACCAGTTTCAGCGGACATGTTCGGTCGTGTGTACGAGGCCATAGGGGCATATTTAAAAAAGCTAAATCAATGTGACATTTTTATCATTGTAGGTGGAAGAACCACCAACAATAACACAAATAGTGAGGGTGAAATTTCCAGGTTCATGTGCTTTAAAATAGATGTACATTTACCACCTGCGAATGTTAGGTGAATGTCAAATTCACATTGACCCCAACGTGGACAACGTCAATTATATATAGATATAATAACTGAGCTTGATGTAGCTACCAAATCCATTTTTTCGTTGATTTACTACAGTGCTGACACTTTTTTGTAGCAGTTTACAGAAAAGAATAAACCCCATCACATCAGGACCCCGTGCCCAAAGAAGCTTAAAGTCTAATGCCGCGTACACACAGTCAGAATTTCCGACAAGAAAAGATTGATGGGAGCTTTTGGTCGGAAAATCCGACACTGTGTAGGTCCCATTTGACTTTTTTTCTGTTGGAATTTCTGACAGCAAAAATTTGAGAGCTGGGTCTCAAATTTTCAGACGGGAAAAGTTCTTCTGTAAGCAATTCCGACGCGCAAAAAAACACGCATGCTCGGAATCAATTCGTTGCATGCTCTGAATTATTATTGAACTTAATTTTTCTCGGCTCGTCATAGTGCTGTACGTCACCGCGTTCTTGACAGTCGGAATTGTGTGTGACTGTGTGTATGCAACACAAGTTTGAGCCAAAATTTAAATCAGAAAAAAATCCATGGTTTTCTTGTCAGAATTTCCGATTGTGTGTACGCGGCATAAGGTCCTGATAACAGACTAAGGTCCTCTGTTGATGAGCTTTGGGCTTGTATTAATGGGCAAATACAGCTTGCTTTGGGGTACATTCCGCTTGCATCTGACAACAATTTGAGATGCTTCCAAAATCACTTCTGAGTTCATTAAAAGGTACACCTGACCTGCATTTGGCCTCATTCTAAGCTGCATCAACCTGCTTTTGCACTCCCCTTGACCAGTGGTGTATTTAGGTTTTGTGCTGCCTTAGGACTGACTAAACTCCTGCACCCCCTAATTTTTTTTTTTTTTTTTTTTTTTTTAAGTGTATTTTGTGCGTGTACTCGAGAGAGGAGCCGGACTGCAGGAGTTGGGAGTAGGCAGGCCTCCCCCAGAGGCAATCTGCCACCTTTCTCCATGCCCCGGGTGGCAATGGTGGGTGTGTGAGGGGGTCCTCCCACACAGCCCGCCATACCTGCTCCGCTTTGAAGCCCAACGGGGCAGAGGGACTCCCTATAAGGGAGTGAGAGGATCTAGCCCGCTCAACCAGCCCCGTTAGTCCTTCACCTCTCTTTTTAGAGACCGCGTGGTCAAAGTGCGTGCATGTTAACCCAATTTCGAGTGCGTGTAAGTGTGGTGGTTTTTGAGGGAGGGGGGTGGGCGTACTAAGCGCAGGCTTACCTCGCATGGCACACCCACCAGGAGCCGGGCTGAGACCACCAAACTCAATTCACATGTAGCTGAGACCGGGATCCGAACCCCTAGCTTCAGAGGTAAATGGCTTGTCAGCGCAGTGCCAATCGCGTTGAGCCACCGCAGCTCCCCCTGCACCCCCTAATTTAAACATGACCCACCCCTTCCTGTCAAGGCCACATTCCTTTTTGTCTAAGACCCGCCCTAAACCCTAGACCCTCCCCACTTTGAGTGGGAACACTAGTTCTGAGGGCCTGGGGGGGGGGGGCAATGGTTCCCCTTAGGCTGCATTCACACCTGAACGCGGCGTATGTTACCGCGGTTTGCCGCGACAAATTGCAACGTTTTGTCCCGCGATTTGCCACGACAAAACGCTGCGTTTTTTAAGCCTAACATACGCCGGAGGGGTGATTAACATTGCCAAGCTAATAAATTAATAAATTTATTAGTAATGGGCTTCACAGTTCCATTTCTGTAAAAACATTAGGGAAGACAATATTTTGGAATTTTAATAACATCATCCCAAGGATGTTCCCCAACACACACAGGGCTCCATATTACCAATATGACAATATAGGTCATGTTTTTATTAACCAGGGTTCCTCCAGAAGTTTCTAGGGGTTCCTTGAGCAATGTGCAATTTCTGCCTCTTCAGAAAAGTCCCCACTGATACCATTGATCTTTTCAACTATCTATAAGGGGGGAATTCTTCCCGATGACCACAAGTGTAAGGAGCATTCTTCCCACCGACCATCACACTAATGTATCATGAGTTGTAGATATTTAAATTATTAGCAGGGGTTCCCGAAAAGTTATTTTAAGGGTTCCTCTGTGTTTAAAAGGTTGAGAAAGGCTGATACAGGTTTTAATTTACCTTATAAAAACTAGTAAGCATGACCTGCTTTTAATACTCTGTAATATTCTCTTTTGAAACACAATGTTACGAAATACATCATGGGTGCTCAACCTGTGGCCCTCTGGCTGTTGTGGAACAACAAGTCCCATCATGCCTCAGCCTTGGGATTAAGGATGAGCTCCGGCGTATTCGCACAGCCCATGCGCAGAGCCCGCACAGGCAGTGAGACATTGTCCCGATGCATGGCTGCAAAGATCGGGAAATGTCTCACTGCCTATCATTAGAGCTCATCCTTACTTGGGATTCATGTTACTTGGGAACTGTGAGCCTTGCAATGTCTCATGGGACTTGTAGTTCTTGTAGTGGGACTTGGAGTTCTCCAACAGCTGGAGGGCCACAGGTTGAGCACCGATGAAATGCATTACTACACATATATACACTTACACAAGGAGTCTTCGAAAAGTTTTCGCACCTTTATGTATGTATATATATATAGGAGTTAAAGTGTGGAAAAGTTTATATAAACATACAGGGCCAGATTCACAAACAAGATACGACGGCTTTTGGCTAAGATCCGACAGGCTTACGGCTTCGTACGACTTCGGATCTTAGGCTGCAATACTTCGGCCACCGCTGGGTGGAGTTTGCGTTGTTTTCCTGTGTCGGGTATGCAAATGAGCTTTTACGGCGATCCACGACGGTTTTCGCGTTCGTTACGTCGTCGCTAGTAATTTTTTCCCGTCGCAAAGTTAAGCCTGCTTTTACATGGCTTAACTTTAGACGACCCATGTTAAAGTATGGCCGTCGTTCCTGCGTTGAATTTCAATTATTTTTTTTAGAATCCTCAAAGAATTCGCGCCGTAAGTTATGGCGGCGTAGTGTATCTTTGGCGGCGTAATGGCGCGGAATTCAAATGGATGTAATGGGGGCGTGTTTTATGTTAATACGTCGTGACCCGACGTAAACAAAGATTATTTTTTAACTGTGCATGCGCCGTCCGTGGGGGTATCCCAGTGCACATGCTCGAAATTAACCTGGAACAAGCCAATGCTCGCGACGGTGACGTCATTCTACGCAAATCCCTATTCGCGAACGACTTACGCAAAAGGACGTAAAAAAATCTTAATTGTACGCGGGAACGCCGGCCATATTTAACATTGAGTACGCCTCATAACAGCAGCTTTAACTATACGCCGGAAAAAGTCGAACGCAAACGACGTAAAAAAATGCGCTGGCCGGTCATAACGTTCGTGGATCGACGTAACTAGCTAATTTGCATACTCGACGCGGAATTCGACGGAAACGCCACCTAGCGGCCGCGGAAAAATTGCAGCTTAGATCCGATGGCGTACTAAGACGTACGCCAGTCGGATCTAGCCGAGATGCCGTCGTATCTTGTTTTGAGGATACAAAACAAAGATACGACGTGCAGAATTTGAAATTACGCGGCGTATCAAGAGATACGCCGCGTAATATCTTTGTGGATCTGCCCCAGTATATATATATATATATATATATATATATATATATATATATATATATATATATATATATATATATATATATATATATATATATATATGTGGACATGGGACACCATGGGATTCACAGCCCCATACACAACAAACTGCGATGCCCATTTCTTTTTTTTTTTTGCTTTTAAAGCATCAACTTCATGGACAACATGTTCACTTGCTGCCTAATATATCCCACCAATTTTCAGGTGCCATTGTAACAAGGTATTCCTTTTACATGTCAGTGGTCATAATGGTATGGCTGATCGGTATATATATATATATATATATATATACACACACACACACACATATATATATATATATAATACACACACGCATATATATATATATATATATATATAATACACACACATATATTATATATATACATATATATTGGACTATAAAAGAACACACACACACACACACACACATATATATATATATATATATATATATATATATATATATATATATATATATATATATATATACACATACACACACATATTATATCATTTATATACCAGTATGTATGTATATATATATATATATATATATATATATATATATATATATATATATTACACATAAACACACACTTTTTTTTTATTATTCTTTTTTTACCTTCACTTCATAAAGGTGTGCAACTTTCCTAGTAACCGAAAGCTAATGTTAAGTAATGATTAAAGAAAGTATTTGGCCTTTAAATTTGAGAAAATATGAATTATTATATTTTTTATATACTTGCTTATAAAAAGGTATCTGTTTGTGAAAAGGGTTTACCACGATAGGCAAATGACTTCATACAGAACACTGTTAATGCAAGAACTTGGCCCTTGCTAGACGTCCAAAAATTCGAACCAGTGCCAAGTAGGTAACTTGAGCAGCCAAGAGAAATTTGCATATTTGTGTATTAACTAATAATATAATATAATGCGTACAGCTAATGCTTTCCTACAGTACAATGTATGTATAGAATGTATTACAGTAATGTATTTACTAATGTGGGCCCTGACAGGGAAAGGGGTTAAGAAGCAGGATTCGTACATAGCGGGACGCTGCAATCCAGACCACAAGAAAGGACTGAAGCCGCACGCTAATCACCCAAAAAGACTATAGAAAATTGAAGAAGAAAAAAAAAGTATTTTTTTTTTGTGTTGGCTAACTAAAAATATATTTTCAGAATTCAGGTGTATCAGTTTCCCATATCTGAATCTAATTAGGATTATAATGTTTTGTTTTATTTTTTTTGTAAAAAAAAAAAGAAAAGAAAAGAAAACAGCACAATGGAAAAGGCACGACGACTTGGTAAAATTGGTTAACATTTTTGGCATGAGTTCCAACTCTTTTTAGCCCTGGAACTTCGGGGCAAACAATAAAACAAAATTTAGAAATAGACTTTGTGGGCCAGATTCACAGAAGAGATACGACGGCGTATCTCCTGATACGCCGTCGTATCTCTGATCCGCCCGTCCTAACTATGCGACTGATTCATAGAATCAGTTACGCATAGATAGCCCTAAGATCCGACAGGTGTAATTGACTTACACTGTCGGATCTTAGGAATGCAATTCTATGCCGGCCGCTAGGTGGCGAGGCCATTGCGGTCGGCGTAGAATATGCAAATGACTAGTTACGGCGATCCACGAAGATCCGCGCGTTCGTCGCAATCCCGTACGTCGCCGCTAGTCGTTTTTACCCGTCGCAAAGTTACACCTGCTTTAACATGGCTTATCTTTAGATCAGCCATGTTAAAGTATGGCCGTCGTTCCCGCGTCGAATGTCAAATTTTTTTTTTTTCGTAAGACGTCTGGGAATACGAAACGCTGTAACGCACGTCGCATTTAAAAAAAAATTCCTAACGGAGCATGTGCAGAACATTCGGGCTAATGTAAATGGTGCCTGCCCCATTTGAATTAGGCGGGCTTGCGCCAAGCGCATTTACGTTACATCGCAAGTTTACAGGTAAGAGCTTTGTGAATCGGGCACTTACGCTGTAAACCTGCGGCGGTGTAAAGTAAATGGGATACGTTACGCCGCCGCGGAGTAACGTAATTGTCTGTGAATCTGGCCCTGTATGCCTTGCCAGTAATGTATAAAACTTTTAATACAGTCATGTGAATGTACGTTGCCACTCACATTCTTAGTCAGCTATGACTAAGCACTAGTTTCAGTGCGAAATGCGTCAGCGGTCAGGTTTTATTTTTATTTTGCTGTGACTTGTAGTGCTGTCCTTCTTTTAATAAAATGCTACAAATTTGTTGAGAGTGCGGCTGTCCAGAGACAATCGTTGTTCCTGCTTTGCCAGTCACGTTGTTTGAGTTTGTTTTTTTTACTGCCAAATTTTGCCATCAGGTGAAACCGTTTGTTACCCAAGGGATCGAAAAAACAGGTAAACCTCCAAAAGTTCAACAAACTGTACATAAAGGATACGAGAGAGCATACATGAGTTAAAAAAATATTGAATAATAATTACAATTATTAATATTAAATAAAACAAACAATCCGGGGAGCCGGCTTTAATGAAATTGATCCCATGTTGCCCTCAATGGTTACTTTATGCGTACCAAAGACACATTTTAACATAAATCTATGCAAAAAAAATTTTTTTAGAAACCAATAGAACTGTAGGTAGATATTAAATTTAAAAAAATATATATATACTCTTGATTTCTCCAGGAAAGGTAGAAAAAAATATTGTATAATTTCCTCCAGCCTATAGGCTACTTTATGCGTACCAAAAACAAATTTTAAAATAAAATCTATGCAATTTTCTTTAGTATCTAATAGAAATGGAGGTGGATTTTAATTAAAAAAATAAAAAATAAAAAAAAAACACACATACTCTTGATCTCTTCAAGAAAGGTATAAAAATGTATTGCATATGTTCCTCCAGCCTATAGGCTACTTTATGCGTATCAAAAAACACATTTTAACAGAAATCTATGAAAAAAATGTTAGTAACTATAAGAACTGGAGGTGGATTTAAATTGAATAATAATAATTAAAAAAAAAAACATTACTCTTGATCTCTCCAGGAAAGGTATAAAAAAGTATTGCATATGTCCTTCCAGCCTATAGGCTACTTTATGCGTACCTAACCTAAATCTATGTATAAAATGTGATTAACAAATTTTGGCAAAATTTTGGGTTAAATTTTTGGCATGGATTCCAATTCTTTTCAGCCCTGGAACTTCGAGATAAACAATAAAATAAAATAAACCTTGTATGCCCTGCCGGTAATATATAACTTTTAAATACAGTCATGTGAATGTACGATGCTAGTCACATTGTTTGAGGTTTTTACTGCCAAATTTTGGGTATATCACTTCCATCAGGTGAAACCGTTTGTTACCCAAGGGATTGCAAAAACAGGTAAACCTCCAAAATTCAACAAATTGTACATAAAGGATATAAGAGCATGCATGAGTTAACAAGTATATAAAAAGAAAAAAATTCTGGAAGCTGGCTTTAATTTCATGGATACCATGTTGCCACCAATGGCTACCTTATGAGTACCAAAAACAAATTTTAACATAAATCTATGCAAAAATGTTTTAGTAACTAATAGAACTGGAGGTGGAAATAAAAAACAAAAAAAAAAAAAAAATAGGCCCGGATTCAGAAAGGAGATACGACGGCGTATCTCGGGATACGCCGTCGTAACTCTGAGTTGCGTTGTCGTATCTATGCGACTGATTCATAGAATCAGTTACGCATAGATTTCCCTAAGATCCGACCGGCATAAGTGTCTTACATCGTCGTATCTTAGGCTGCAAATTTACGCTGGCCGCTAGGTGGCGCTTCTGTATATTTACTCGTGAAATATGCTAATTAGGTAGATACGCCGATTCAGAAACGTACGTCCGCCCGGCGCACTTTTTACGTTGTATACGTTCGGCTTTTTCCGGCGTAAAGTTACCCCTGCTATATGAGGGGTATCCTATGTTAAGTATGGACGTCGTTCCCGTTTAGAATTTTGAAAAATTTACGTCGTTTGCGTAAGTCGTTCGTGAATAGGGCTGTACGTAAGTTACGTTCACGTCTAAAGCAATGGGCGATTTGCGGCGTAATTTCAAGCATGCGCACTGGGATTCTTTCACGAACGGCGCATGCACCATTCATAAAAAACGTAAATTACGCAGGGTCACATGAAATTTAAATAAAACACGCCCACATCATCCAGATTTGAATTAGGCGGGCTTACGAGGACCACATACGTTACGCCGCCGTAACTTAGGGCGCAAGTTCTTTCTGAATACGGAACTTGCGCCCTAATTTACGGCGGCGTAACGTATCTGAGATACGTTACGCCCGCCAATAGATACACCAATGTATCTGAATCCGGGCCATACTCTTGATCTCTCCAGGAAAGGTAAAAAATATAAAAATAAATAAATAAATATGGGAGCTGGCATTAATGAAATGGATACCGTGTTGCCACAATGGCTACTTTATGCGTTCCAAAAACAAATTTTAACATAAATCTATGCAAAAAAAAATGTTGGTAACTAATAGAACTGGAGGTGGATAATAATAAAAAAAAAAAACATACTCTTGATTTTTCCAAGAAAGGTATAAAAATATTTAAAAAATCAGGTAGCTGGCATTAATGAAATGGATACCATGTTGCCACCAATGGCTACTGTATGTGTTCTAAACATTTTTTTTTAACATAAATCTATGCAACAAAATTTTAGTGACTAATAGAACTGGAGGTGGATTTAAATAAAAAACATACTCTTGATCTCTCCAGAAAAGGTAAAAAATATAAAAAATAAATCCGGGAGCTGGCTTTAATTAAATGGATACCATGTTGCCATCAATGGCTACTTTATGTGTACCAAAAACAAATTGTAACATACATTTTAGTAACTAATAGAACAGGAGGTAGATTTAAATAAAAAACACACTCTTGATCTGTCCAGGAAAGGTAAAAAAAAATAATAAAAATCCGGGAGCTGGCATCAATGAACTGGATACCGTGTTGCCACCAATGGCTACTTTATGCATTCCAAAAGAAATTTTTAACATAAATCTATGCAATTTTTTTTTAGTAACTAATAGAACTCCATGGAGGTGGATATTAAATAAAAAAAAACACACTCTTGATCTCTCCAGAAAATATAAAAAATATAAAAAAATCCAGGAGCTGCCATTGATGAAATAGATACACTGTTGCCAACAATGGCTACTTTATGCATTCCAAATACTAATTTTAACATAAATCTATGAAAAAAAAATGTTAGTAGCTAATAGAACTGGAGGTGGATATTAAATAAAAAAAAATTTACTCTTGGTCTCTCCAGAAAAGGTAAAAAAAATATTAAAAAATCCAGTAGCTGCCATTAATGAAATGGATACCATGTTGCCACCAATGACTACTTTATGCATGCCAAAAAAAGTTTTTTTAACATAAATCTCTGCAAAAAAAATTTAAATAATAGAACAGGAGGTGGCTTTAAATAAAAAAATAAAAAAACAAAAAAACAAACATACTCTTGGAAGGGTAGAAAAAGAGTATTGCATACTGTATGTTCTTCCAGCCTATAGGCTACTTTATGTGTACCAAAAACATACATTTATGCATAAAGATTAGTAACTATTAAAACCCGAGGTGAATTTAAAAGAAAAATCTTGATCTCTCCAGGAAAGGTAGGAAAAAAAATGTATTTCAGATGTTCCTCCAGCATATAGGCCCCAAATTAGTCAAAACACAGAGCTGAGGTTTAGGATAATAATAATAATAATAATAATAAATAATAAACATTATATTTAAAAAAATTGCCATTAATATCCCCTTTCCAACCCCTCCGCATCTGTCCGTCGCTATATATATATTCCAAATTTGGAAGAACGCAGTTTCTCTTCATAACACACGTTTCGGTAATGTCATTCATATTAATAATTCCTCCGTTTGCACCAACGTTTCTTGAAAGACATCAGTGAATAAACAGTTATAATAAACGAGTAGATAAATATATTCAGCAGGATAGGTATGGGCTGTAAAAACTATTATTTTTTTTTTTAATCAATAGACACACGCTAAATAAATAAATATATAATAAATAAAATGATTTAAAGTGGGAAAATATCATTCCACTTTTACAGACACCCTCAAAAAAATAAAATAATAATAATATAATATAATATAATATATATATATATATAAGTTTTATATATATATATATATATATATATATATATATATATATATATATATATATATATATATATATATCAATCAAACTATCAATTTAAATCAATAAATCATACAATTTTAAATCAATAGATTTTTTATATATATATATATATATATATATATATATATATATATATATATATATATATATATATATATATATATATATATATATATATATATATATATATATATATATATATATATAAAAATCTATTGATTTAAAATTGTATGATTTATTGATTTAAATTGATAGTTTGATTGATATATATATATATATATATGTATGTATATCTCTCTATAGATATATATATAGATATATATCTATATATAAATCTATCTATCTATCTATCTATACATATATATATATATATATATATATATATATATATCTTTATTGTATTCAATACCCAAGTGTCTAAATTATTATCTTCTCTTGTGACAAGGGAGCCTTGAAACTTTAATAATTAAAAGATTGAAATATTATAAATAAATAATAATAAAAAAAAAGACAAAGCCAGGTGATTTCTGATTAGTCGATATAGTGACCACATCCAAGAAAAAAAAAAAGATGAATCACTTGCTCTAGCATTATGTTACAATGGGTTAGAAAAAGGGGTGTGGACGGGCTTTGGGGGGGTGCCAAAAAAAAGTTACACTACAGTATAATATAATAAAGCAGAATGACACACGATACAAACGATCATCTGTTGCAAAAAAAAAAAAATTAAAATCTTAGTTACAGCTTTTTCTTGGAAAAAAAATAAATACTTTGCCTGCCGTCGCGGCCGCCGCGTTGCGGTGTAGTAAACAAAGGTCCTTCTTAAAAAACAAAATAAAAAAAAAAAACCTTTAACTGTCCACGAGAACATGTGACATGTATGAAGACTTATTTCACATAATAATAAAAAGTATTAACAGTGGTAATAATTGTCTGAAGGATTAGCAACGGCCCATTTTTCTTTTTTTCTTTTTTTTCAATAATAATGAAGCCTAGGCCAAAGTTATGCAAACTACACAGAAGGCAAAGTAACCTTTAAAAAATAATTTAACACTGGCTTATATACCGGTACTTCATATATATGATATAATTATATTATATTATATGAAATTCAAAGCAATTTTTTTTTTGTCTTTTTTTTTTTAAAGAAAGATACAAAACAGTCACATTACAAATCTTAGTGAATTGATAAATCCAGTTGTTGTTCCACTTTTGATTAGTACTGCCAAAGGCTGTAGTTTTCCACTATACTCATCGGGTCCAGTCTATATTTACATAATATATCCCACGCCTCGTCAGTTACCAGTACAACATTTGGCACTGACTTAAAAAAAAAAAAAAAAAGAAGAGGCTTTAAAACTACAGTGTTTTTATTTTTTATAAAACAAGATAAGGGGCCAGTGATATAAATGCTAAATATAACTGCGGTGCCGGACATGATAGTAATGTCAGAAAAAAAAAAAAAAAAAAACATGTTCAAAACAGAAAGAAACACTGCTGTCCATACATTATACAATTTTCTGATTTAATTTCCTTTGCATTGAAATAAAAGTGTTTAGGTGTTGTTTTGTTAAACCAAAAAAAGACAATTGTACAAGAGAATTGTATAATGTATGGGTAGAACTTTTTTTCCCAGCTACCTGACATACTTTATCTGCTAGCTGTGAAGCCAGAGACCACTCACCTAAAAGGGGCCACTAACTACTGAATGCTTATCATAAAGGACAGAAGTTGGTAATGCATTATTGCACAGTGGAAAAGGCCTAGAGTAAAAAAAATAATAAAAAAAATATATATTAAGTAGGAAAATAAAATTTTAATGACACTCTCACGTTAAAAAAAAAAAAAAAGAAAAAGAATGAAAGATTACAATATCAAGTAGGAGAATATCATTCTAGTTTTAATGACACACTCACTTTAAAATATATATATATATATATATATATATATATATATATATATATATATATATATATATATATATATATATATATATATATATATATATATATATAAAAATATTTTAAGTAGGAAAATAGCATCCTAGTTTTACTGAGACTCTCATTTAAAAAATAAATAAAATAAAAAATTATAAATAAAATAATTTTAAGTAGGAAAATATCATTCTAGTTTTATTGACACTGTCACTTTAAAAAACAAATAAATAAGTAAATAAATAAAATAAAATGATTCCAAGTAGGAAAAAATCATTCTAGTTTTACTGACACTGTCACTTTAAAAAAAATGATTCCAAAGTAGGATAAGATCATTCTAGTTTTACTGACAGTCTCACTTTAAAATAAGTAATAAATAAAATAATTTAAAAGTAGGAACATATCATTTTAGTTTTACTGACACTGTCACTTTAAAAAAACAAATAAATAAATAAATAAAATAAACTGGTTCCAAGTAGGTAAAGATTGTTCTACTTTTACTGACACTCTCACTTTAAAAATAAATAAATAAAATAATAAAATGATTCCAAGTAGGAAAATATCATTCTAGTTTTACTGACACTGTCACTTTAAAAAAAAAATAATAAAAAAATAATATAAAATGATACCAAGTAGGAAAAGATCATTCTAGTTTAACTGACACTGTCACTTTAAAAAATAAATAAATAACATAAAAATAAAATGATTCCAAGTAGGAAAAGATCATTCTAGTTTTACCGACACTCTTGCTTTAAAAAATAATTAAAACAAATAAAATGATTTTAAGTAGGATATCATCTTTCTAGTTCTACTGACACCGTCACTTTAAAAAACAAATAAATAAAAAAAATTAAAAAAAAATTAATCCAAGTAGGAAAAGATCATTCTAGTTTTACCGACACTCTTGCTTTAAAAAATAATTAAAACACATAAAATGATTTTAAGTAGGATAATATCTTTCTCGTTCTACTGACACTGTCACTTTAAAAAAATAAATAAATAAATAAAAATAAAAAATAATTCCAAGTAGGAAAAGATCCTTCTAGTTTTACTGACACTCTCACTTTAAAAATAAAGAAAATAATAAAATGACAAAATGATTCCAAGTAGGAAAAAGATCATTCTAGTTTTACTGACACTCTCACTTTAAAAATAAATAAATAAAATAATAAAATGATAAAATGATTCCAAGTAGGATAAGATCATTCTAGTTTTACTGACACTCTCGCTTAAAAATAAAAAAATAAATAAAATGATTTTAAGTAGGATAATATCTTTCTAGTTTTACTGACACTCTCACTTTAAAATAAATAAATATATAATAAATAAAAAGATTTCAAGTGGGGGAAATATCATTCTACTTTTACTGACTGACACCCTCACTTAAAAAAAAAATTATATATATATATATATATATATATATATATATATATATATATATATATATATTTATGTGTATATACATGCACATACACACAACACTTTAGGCAATAGTTCTGCCACTACCCGTGTTCATAGTTGCAACAGTTTCCACTCCAGGAGAGATCTGAGAAGAAGAGCCTAGGCACACACACACACACACACACACACAAAAAAAAAAGCTTATTTCCAGTGTATTTGTTTCCCTGTCCTCTAAAACTGCTCCAACTCTGCCGAAAAACAAACAAAAAATAAAAAATCCAAAAACAATGACCCAGAGCTGGCACAGGCTAGAGGAGAAAATATGCTGCCCTTTCCTCGATGATTCACAAAATAAGCCTCGGCCCTTAGATCTACTTTTTTTTTCCCTCTCTACCCTCTTCACAAAATGGCTTTACATATTAAAAAGGTCTCTATAGCAAGGACAATGACACACACACCCCCTTTTTTTTTTCTTGCCAGACACACCTAATACTTCTCCAAGACTACCTGTTACAAAGTTTCATTTCATATCACATTTTCCACAATAACCAGAGAAACATAAACTCGGAGAGAGAGGGAAAAAAAAAAAAAAAAAAGTTGAAAGCTGACATGTACAATATTAAATCCATTTTAATTCTCTCATCCATTTTCAAAATAAACACAGCTAGAAGTAAAAAAAAATAAAAAAAATAAAAAATCTGGGGGTGGGAGGAATGCAGTCACAGCTTCTGTCCAAAATAAATATATGTTAAAAAAAAAAAGAAAGAAAAAAAGTTCAACGTAAAAACAACCTGTTTCAGTCTTTCTTTATTTTTCACATTTTGCAAACTTCAATACAGGCATAAAAAATAAATAAAATAAAAAAGGATAAACACGAGTGCCGGAGGAACGTTATAAAGCTGAAAACAGTTTGCAATTATCTGAGGAACATCCTGACACAAATTAAGATGCATATTATTATTTGGCTCAAATAAACAAGAGACACGAAAAGGACAGAAAGAAAACAACAAAATAAAAAAAAAGGGACAGTTAAACGAGTCACTGATTTTTCTTTTCTTTTTTTTAGGAGAGATCGAAAGAGAGGAAAAAAAAAAAATACGTAAATGTTTTTAAAAACACCCCCAAAAAAAAAGTAAAAGCCACAAGCAGTCACACCCATAAACACAAATCTCTTGGTCAAGGACGAGGGTATATAAAAAATAAAATAAAATAGCAAATTTTGGAGTAGGCCCATTAAAAACAGCAACATTATCAAGGGTGGTAAAAAGGAAACTGCAACTTGCTTCTACTCCTTTAGGAAATCCAAAAAAGAACACAAATAGCAAATGGGAAAAGAAATAAGGGAGAAATAAAAACCGGTAATTTTTTTTTTTTTTATATATAATTTTTTCGCTCTTAAAGTTAACTGGCCTACCTTGTTCCCCCAGAGATGAGTTTGTCTTCTCAAAATCGGAGTCTCCCTGGAACTACAGTGTGAGTGGTAATGACTGCCTGCCTGCCTAATGAGTCCATTTTCCTGCTCTTGATGTTGTGTATATACACACACTGCAACCTACCTTACAAACCACAGAGACGAGAGAGAGAGAGAGAGGGAGAGAGAGAGAGGAAGAGAGAGAGAGAGGGAAAAAGAGAGAGAGAGAGAGGGAAAGAGGAAGAGAGAGAGAGGGAAAGAACGAGCAAGAGTATGTGTGTGTGTGATAGAGGGAGAAAGACACAGACAATGCCCTCCTACCAGACACCAGACAGCCCTCCTTCCTCTATCTAGCAAGCAAAATACTAACTCGGCTACTGCAGCAACAGGTTCAACACTGCTTGACTAACACACTGGGAAAGATACCAGCCAAAAAGGACCAGGACACAAACAGTTAGAGAGCATGCAGCCCCACCTTTTTTTTTTTTTCTTTTTTTTTTTTTTTTCTCCGCTGCTCTTGTATTGTTTTTTTTTTTTCAGCACTGATTATATATTAATGTAACACGTTCTGTCAGAGGTCGCACAGCCTATTCAGTCACAAAAATATGGAGAAATGCATAATTGCTCCCCCCCCCCCTTCCTAATAATTTTTAAAGCTGCACTGCCATCAGAAAAAAAGCAACCATGTCCGTCCCCGATCTACTGGTCATTTATTTTGGAGAATTTACACTTAAAATTAGAAAAAAAATTAAATATTGCTCAGGCTGATAAAATGCCAAAAGAGGAGTGTCGTCGTTCCCCCCCCCACCCCACACACTAGTGATAGGATAAATGTGCAGTGCTTATGTCTGAACAGGTGCAATGCATATAGTACATAGTGTTACCAGGACAGAAATAAAATGATACGCAGGAAACCACTGCCCAATTAAAACCGGGGCCAAGGTTATTTTAAATGGATAGAAAAAAAAAATTGTAACACTGAGCGAGGAGACGCGAAATAAAACATTGTTGTTGTTAAAAAATAAAAATAAAATGTCGGCCTTGATCGACGAGAAAGTTTATGAGAAAAGTTGTTTCAAATTTCGAAAAAAATATAAAATGTGCAAATGTTTTGCAGCAGAAACACACCGGATGCCAGAGAATGGGGCTCCGGATCGGGATGTGAGGTATCGGAGAATAGATCTCCGGACCGAGACGTGCGGTATCGGAGAATGGATCTCCGGACCGAGACGTGCGGTATCGGAGAATGGATCTCCGGACCGAGACGTGCGGTATCGGAGAATGGATCTCCGGACCGAGACGTGCGGTATCGGAGAATGGATCTCCAGACCGGGGCGTGAGTTATCGGAGAATGGATCTCCGGACCGGGACGTGGGGTATCGGAGAATGGATCTCCGGACCGGGGCGTGAGTTATCGGAGAATGGATCTCCGGACCGGGACGTGGGGTATCGGAGAATGGATCTCCGGACCGGGGCGTGAGTTATCGGAGAATGGATCTCCGGACCGGGACGTGGGTTATCGGAGAATGGATCTCCGGAACGGGACATAAGGTATCGGAGAATGGATCTCCGGACTGGGACATGAGGTATCGGAGAATGGATCTCCGAACCGAGACACAAGGTATCAGAGAATGCATCTCCGGACCGGGAAACAAGGTATCCGAGAATAGATCTTCGAACCGGGACTTGAGGTATCGGAGAATGGATCTCCGAACCGGGACGTGAGGTATCGGAGAATGGATCTCCGGACCGGGACGCGAGGTATCGGAGAATAGATCTCCAGACCGGGACGCGAGGTATTGGAGAATGGATCTCCAGACAGGGACGTAAGGGGTTACCAATCAATCTCAAGGTAATAAAAAAAATGGGAAGATCAGCAATTACATTTTTTTAACCACTTGCCACCAAATTACTTACCAGGTACATCATTTGAGTTTAAATGGTTGCATCGGGATAATGACTCCGTTTTTTTTAGAGCCAATAGTCGGCAGGCTTGTAATAGCAATCGGAGTGGCTAACTAGCTGCTTAATTGCTATTACAAGCAGCAGGAGGGAATGCCCCCCCCCCCCCTCCAGCCAATTTACGTGGCTCTCTCGGGCTCTACCATCCCACCTATGTCATTTGAGTTTAAGTGGTTGTACCGGGATACAACCTGCAACCGTTTTTTATAGTGGATAATAGTCCTGTAATAGCAATCAGAGTAGCTAACTAGCTGCTCTGTTGATATTACAAGCAGAAAGAGGGGACGCTCCGCCGCCTCCCGCAGCTCTCTTGGATTCTCCTGTGCCACCGGGAGACCCGAGCTACTAGCCGGTATGTCATTTCAGTTTGCGTGGTTGTACCGGGATGATACCTGTAACCATTTTTTAGAGTCAATGTTTGTCTCTCTTGTAATAGCAATCAGAGTAGCTAACTAGCCGCTCTATTGCTAATACAAGTAGTGGGAAGGGATGTGTGTCCACCCCCCCGCCTCTCCGCCGCCTTTCACAACTCTCGGATCCCTCCCGTCATTTGAGTTTAAGTGGTTGTGCCAGGATGATGATTGAAACCATTTTTTGGAGCCGACAGCTGTCTTGTGATAGCAATCGGAGTGGCTAACTAGCTGCTCAATTGCCATTACAAGCAGCAGGAGCGGATGCCCCCCCTTCTGCCGCCTTCTGTGGCTCACTTGTGCCACCTACGTCATTTGAGTTTATGTGGTTGTTTCAGAATGATACCTGCAACTGTTTTTTTTAGAGCTGATGGTTGGCTCTCTTGTAATAGCAATCACCCCACCACTCTTCCACTGGGAGACCCAAGCTACTAGCCAGCATATCCACCGGGCTAGTTGGAGGCCTATACAAAGCCAGAATTGCCTTTGATCGGGCCTCCGCTATGGTAGCCCCGGAAGCAATAACATGACACCACTTCCTGTTTACCTGAATGTCAACTGTGCAAAAATCAGTTGTCATTACAAGTAGCAGCTCTCTCAGACTCCCCCGTCCCAACGGGAGACTCAAGCTACTACCTGGCACGTCCTTCGGCTAGTTGGAAACCCATACAAAGCCGGAATTGGCTTTGATTGGGTCTCCAGTATAGTAACCCGGAAGTGATGACATGACACCACTTCAAGTTTACCTGGATGTCAACGGCACAATTTTTGGAAAATCAAAAGTACCGGTATTTGAAAAAGATCAATCCTTGCGTTTTTAATGCTTCCAAATACAAGTCTTATTGACTCCAGATCCCTCCACAAAGAGTACCTGTCACATGCCTAGTGTGGTCACAAGGCTTTTTACATAAAAAAAAAAGTGAAAAAATAAATAAAAAAAATTAAAGCAACAAAAAAATACATTAATCAAGGGAAAAAATGTGACATGTTTGGTATCTATTTAAGTAGCGTAACATCTTTTATATTTTACAAAAAAATATATATATTTTTTGCATTAAAATTTTAAGTATTTCTTCCCAAAAATTGCGTTTAAAAACATAAACGCTGTGCAAATACAGTGCAACAAAAAATGGCAAAACTCACCAATTTATTCTCTAGGGCCTCAGCTTTAAAAAATATATATAATGTTTGGGGGTTCTAAGTAATTTTCTAGCAAAATTTATTTTTTACGTGTATACAAAAAGTGCCAGAAAATGCCTTCAAGTGGTTAAGCATCACCAAATCGTCAGATCTTCCTCAGACTTGGGGACCACTCAGAAACCTTGATGATAATAATAATAATAATAATAGTAATAATAATAAGGATTTTGTACGTTTGTTGACTGACAAAGAGATGACCAGTCTATAATTTAGTTAAGTTAGGTTTATTTTAACAGTGAGAGACAGAACAACAAAAATATCCAGAAAAACACATTTCAAAAAAGTTGATTGATTTGCATTTTAAAAGAGCGAAATAATTATTTGACCCCTTTGAAAAACATGACTTAGTACTTGGTGGAGAAACCCTTGTTGGCAATCACAGAGGTCAGACGTTTCTTGTAGTTGGCCACCAGATTTTGTCCCACTCCTCTTTGAAGATCCTCTCCAAATCATCAAGGTTTTCGAGGCTGACGATTGTGACGATTGTGTAACTCAAACCTTCAGCTCCCTCCACATATTTTCTATGGGATTAAGGTCTGGAGACTGGCTAGGGCAGTCCAGGAACTTATTGTGCTTCTTTCTTAAGCCACGACATTGTTGCCGTGGCCGTGTGTTTTGGGTCATTCTCATGCTGGATATACCCATCCACGACCCATTTTAAATGCCCTGGCTCTGAGGGAAGGAGATTCTCACCCAAGATTTGACAGTACATGGCCCCGTCCATCATCCCTTTGATGTGGTGAAGTTGCCCTGTCCCCATAGCAGAAAAACACCCCCAAAGCATAATGTTTCCACCTCCATGTTTGACAGTGGGGATGGTGTTCTTGGGGTCATAGGCAGCATTCCCTCCCCTCCAAACATGGCAAGTTGAGTTGATGCCAAAGAGCATGATTTTGGTCTCATCTGACCACACTTTCACACAGTTCTCCTCTGAATCATTCAGATGTTCACTAGAAAACTTCAGACTGTCCTGTACATGTGCTTTCTTGAGCAGGGGGACCTTGCGGGCGCTGCAGGATTTCAGTCCTTCACGGTGTAGTGTGTTACCAATTGTTTTCTTGGTGACTATGGTCTCAGCTGTCTTGAGATCATTGACAAGATTCTCCCGTGTAGTTCTGGGCTGATTCCTCACCATTCTCATGATCATTGAAACTCAACGAGGTGAGATCTTGTACGGAGCCCCAGACCGAGGGAGAGTGACAGTTATTTTGTGTTTATTCCATTTGCAAATAATCATAACCGAAATGTTGTCACCCTCTCACCAAGCTGCTTGGCGATGGTCTTGTAGCCCATTCCAGCCTTTTGTAGGTCTACAATCTTGTCCCCGACATCCTTGGACAGCTCTTTGGTCTTGGCCATGGTGGAGAGATTGAAATCTGATTGATTGCTTCTGTGGACAGGTGTCTTTTATACAGGTAACAAGCTAAGATTAGGAGCACTCCCTTTAAGAGAGTGCTCCTAATCTCAGCTTGTTACCTGTATAGAAGACACCTGGGAGCCAGAAATCTTGCTGATTGATAGGGGATCAAATACTTATTTCACTCATTAAAGCGTTGTTCCGAATTTTTTTATTTGTTTATAAGTCAGCAGCTATAAACACTGCAGCTGCTGACTATATAATATGGACACTTACCTGTCCAGGGCGCCCGCGATGTCAGCACCCGAAGCCAATCTGTCCCTCAGCTCTTGGATGCTGCCGCCACCATCTTAGGTAAGGGAATCAGGAAGTGAAGCCTTGCGGCTTCACTTCCTGGTTCCCTACTGCACATGCGCAAGTCGCACTGCGCAATCGGAATGGTCCCTGCTGTCATCTGGGACCTGTGTGTCTCTCAGAAGACAGCGGGGGGGATGGGGATGGAGATGGCGCCGGGCGTGGCGTAGATATCTATGCCCGGAAGTGGGATCAAATACAGACAGGTATCTGCTTCTCCCTGAAATGTGCCAATTGTGACACCGGAGGGGGGGGGGGGGTCCGAAAAGCAGAAGTTCCATTTTTGGGTAGGACTTCGCTTTAAAATGCATATCAAATTTATAACTTTTTTTAAATGTGTTTTTCTGGATATCTTTGTTGGTATTCTGTTTCTCACTGTTAAAATAAACCTACCGTTAAAATTATAGACTGATCATTTCTTTGTCAGTGGGCAAATGTCAAAAAATCAGCAGGGGATCAAATAATTTTTTTCCCCCTCACTGTAATTTAGAACACTTTAAACTAAAATTACTGTAACTGAACCAACAGTGGCCCTTAATGCTTCAAAAAAAAGGTGTCAATCCAGCAATCCATAACACACAAAAAAAAAGGAAAACAGACCAACAAGCAGTTTGTATTTAAAGAACATTAACAAACAAAAAATAATAATAAAAGAAATAAAACATTCATAGTGTACCAATTGCTTCTATATAAACATGAAAGGCTTTTCAATAAACAATGTATATAATTTGGCAGTGACAGAAAAGTAGCCCTACCCTGCTACACTATACCAATGATGACATTGTTCTATTGTTAGAACAGGTGGTAAAGTACAAACGCAAAACTAGGCAACCCTTTCGCTCGCACCACAAAAAAAAAAAAAAAAAAACACCTTTTAGAATTTTGGTATATAAAATACAATCCGCAGCGGATCGATGGCAATCAGTTATACACAAGAAAACCTGCCAAAGATTTGCTCGTCTCGCAGCCTGGCGGAGAACACCTTAGACATATTTATTAAAGAAGCAAAGCACTTAATCACGGCGATCAAAATTGAGTTACGTTTAATTACAGCATATGGCTATTTATTTTCATAAAATGAATTAGCAGACCTATAGTTTTTCTTTTACAGAGAGATAAGAAACAGATCTCAAATACGGCAGAGTAGATAGAAGCAGATAACAAATATTTTATCACAGACGACAACTCGGGGACGTGTTTTGATGTCGGTGCCATATTCACGTCTATGCTTTTGTCCTTATTTGCCTCATCTGGGACTTTCTTTGCGGAGCCTTAAAAAAAAAAATATGTCCTTAATTACGGGTACAATCCGGCTTTATTTCCTGTGTCTTCCGCAAGCCCTTCGCACCGACCGCCTTCCAGGCCTTTATGATTTCTAAAAGATGGGCATTCGGGTCATGTGATTGGCCGTCACATGATCGGAAAAGCTCCCAAGTATTCATCGGTAGCTCACCACGGCCCCCCGCCGGCTAAGGTGCTTGCTCACCATGGTAAGTTGTTTTCACAGGGCCGCATATATGCGGCCGTTCGGCGTTAGGGCTCACTTGCATGATCTCTTAACAATAAACAAAATACATGAAGAGAGGCAGAGTACTTTATTGGGACCTGGAGGGGGGACTCTCTGATGGACACAGAGAGGGCTTCTGTTAGAGAGTCTGTTAAAAAGAGCCCCCAGACATACTAGACATGATACAGGAGATGGCCAGAGACTGCAGACATAGTACAGGAGACATAGGAAAAAAGATTATAGTTGCGCTAATAAGTGAAAATTGAAATTGATAATCAATATTGGCAAGACCAAGCAATAAAGTCCCAAGATTCAAAAAGTCCTCAATTAGCTTGGAATGGTGAAAAAAACAATGCAGTGAAACCAAAACATAACCACCACCGGTGAAGAAACTTAATAGGATGTGCGCTTACCAGAAGGCAAGCATAATAGGCTTGCGGCTGAACTCCAGCCAGGGTCTTTAAACTGGAACCGCCATCGACATCAGGGATGATGATCCTCCCGATTGGCAAGGATGGTATAGAAATCCCAAAGAGAAAAGGCTCACAATAGTGATGCACCGTAATGGATTGAAAATGTAACCATATAATAACACACTGGGAAAGAGAGAACCACCACAGATAGGGAGCACCATATAGATTACACGCTTACCAGACAGATAAGCTTTAATGGCTTGCGGCTGAACCCCAGCCAGGGCCTTTAAACCGGAACTGTCTCCAACCTCACAGGCTCAGGGCTCTCCCAGTTTCCACAGCAACAGTAAAACCACCGGAAAATATGAATCCACAATAGTGATGTACCGTAAAAAATATTTGAATTTAATGTAAAAATTGCACTTACAAGAATGTCATTCAAGAAAGTCTAAAAAGATGAGCCGGCCGGCTTCCACGAACGCCCGTCCTCATGGACCGTAACGCTACATGTCAGAGCGTCTCCTTACCCGGCGTACGTTTCGTCAAATAATGACGTCGTCTGGGGAACGAGTACAGGATAGTACAGGAGACGGTGAAAGACTGCAGACATAATACAGGAGATGATCAGAGACTGCACACAAAGAACAGGAGATGATCAGAGACTGCAGACATAGTAAAAGAGATGTTCAGAGACACATCAGTTCTGGACGGACACACACCTATGCTCAGAACACTAGTTATGGACGGACACAAACAAGGAGAGAAGGGAGGGGAGAACTCTGCCCCTTCAGCGCCCCCACCTCTGCAGGCCCTGGGTGCAATGCACTGCAATGTACCTTGCCTAGGATCGGCCCTGTGCATAACCCTGTATGTTGTGGTCGTTCATCATTTTTCTAGGTAAATACATTTTTAAAGGTGCTATTGACATGAAATTTTCACTGCATGTGGGAAACAAGCCATGCAAACCATACAAAGACCCCAAAACAAATACCATATTTATAGGCGTATAACACACACCCTAATGTTAAGAGTTTCAGAAAAAAAAAAGAAGAAGTTTAAAGCAATATAAGGGCAACTCAGAAGTTTTTTTATTAATATTTATACCATATATTGTATAATGGTAAAACACGTAATATTAAACAGCCCCCCTGCACATTACACAGACTCCCTGCACATTACACAGACCCCCTTTACATTACACAGATCCCCTTTACATTACACAGACCCCCTTTACATTACACAGACCCCCTTTACATTACACAGATCCCCCTTACATTATACAGACTCCCTGCACATTACACAGACCCCCTTTACATTACACAGACCCCCTTTACATTACACAGATCCCCCTTACATTACACAGACTCCCTACACATTACACAGACCCCCTTTACATTACACAGATCCCCTTTACATTACACAGACCCCCTTTACATTACACAGATACCCCTTACATTACACAGACCCCCTTTAAATTACACAGATACCCCTTACATTACACAGATACCCCTTACATTACACAGACCCCCTGCACATTACATAGCCCCTTTGCACATTACACAGACACTTTTACATTACACAGACCACCTGCACATTATGCAGCCCCCTTTACATTACATAGCACACCTTTACATTCCACAGCCCCCCTATACATTGCACAGCCCACTTTTCATTACACAGGTCCCCCTGCACAGTACACAGCCCCTTGCATTATACAGTCACCCTGCACAGTACACAGCCCCTTGCATTATACAGTCACCCTGCACTCCCAGGAGACCCCCAGTCTCCAGGGACAGCCCTGCCAGCATACTCTAAAGTAAAAAAAAAAAAAGAATCACTGCCAAACCCTTTTCATAGATCCTTCCTACATTGTGTCAGTGTCATTGTAAACTGATGCCTCTAAATACCTTATTAGCTCTGTTCTTTCCTGGCCAGTCACATGACCACTCTCCACTGGTGTTATATGGCTGGTCACCTGACCGCTATCCTCTGATGCTTCATGGCCGGTCACCTGAATGCTCTCCTCTGATGTTTCATGGCACCTTTAAGATTTGAAGACTGTTTGTGTGGAAGAAAGGGCCAAAATCCCACCTGACCAACGCATGTGACTAGTTTCTCCAAACAGGAACCTGCGTCTTGAAGCGGTCATTACCAACAAAGGATTTTGTACCAAGTTTTTAACAGTGGTGGCCCGTGCATTGTGGGCGCATGGGCGCCGCTGCCCCTATGCATGCGCCCCGGCCCCGTTCCTGAACGCCGGGTGCATGGATTCCTATGGCGGGGGTGGTTTCTTTTGAAGCACCTGATTAGAGCTAGAGGCTCTAATAGGCTTCAAAAAAGGGTGGGCTCAGGACGCAGAGGGTGCACCTCGATGCCACCAAATTGTGTGATCATAGCAAAAGAATTTTCGTTATTTTCACACTAAAGTTCCTTTAGTCCAATCAGGAGGTAGGTCGTGAGACGCAAAGTAAACACGATTTACAGGGGGGCTTGGGCAGCAGAAAGAAGGGTAACCAGGACAGGAAAGGTGACGGGACTGGCCTTTACTGGAACTAATCCCCTTTCCTCCGGCAGCAGCTGAACGCTGGTGGGTGGGAGAGGAAGAAAAAGCTAGCTTTTCAGGAAATTTACCAGTAAATCCTGCCGCTGACCCCTGTCCAGGTTTCTGAGGTTGACAAGGAAGGGACGCAATCGACCCATCACCGGATTGCAATCGACGGTTAGATCACAATAAACGACATGTTGCTGACCCTGAAGCCTCGTACACACGCTCGGTTTACTTGGCAAGAACCAGCAAGAAAACTGCAGTATACCGAGCGTGTGTACGAGGCTTTTTAGGTTTCTCGTCAAGAAAACTGCCTAAAATCTCGATGAGAAAAATAGAGAACCTGCTCTCTATTTTCTCGTTGTGGTTCTCGGCAGTGTTTTCCTGCCGAGAAACCCGAGAGTGTGTATACTTACCTGTCGCCGTGGAAACCCGTGCATGCTCGAAATGACTTTGACGCATGTGCGGTAGATTCCTAGGCATAGCTAGGGTGCAGCAAGATAGCGGCGATGGCATCGAATGTGACGAGCGTATGCTCGTCGTAGGCGATGACGTCAGCGCCTTCTTGCCTTTCAAAAGAACCGCGGTTCTTTTGAAAGGAGTGTCTGTACACTCGGGCGGCAAGAGATTCTTGCCCAGAATCTCGCCAGGAAAAACAAGGTTTTTTTTCCCGACAAGATTCTGGCCCGTGTGTACAGGGCTTGAGTCTAGCACTTTGTATTAAAACAGAGGTTTTAATTGCACAACATTTGCAAACATAGGTGAGTGAGTGAGAGTGAGTGAGAAACTTATATAGCGCAACACATGCAAACTGAATCGCCTCTGGGCGCTTAGTATCCATTCCCTAAGTCAACTTTTGCCCTCAGAAGAGATGGGTTTTGATTTTTCTTCTAAAGGCCAGGTAGTTCACCTTCAATCGGATGCAGTTTGGTAGTGCGTTTCATAGTCTAGGTCCTTTGGACTTGTATCTGGCTTTGGGTATCTGGAGTAGGTTTTGGTTGGTGGATCGCAGAACGCGATTGGGGTTTTGAGCTTTTAGTTTTTTGCATAGATATTGGGGGGCATTTCCTTGCACACACTTATGTGTTAGACAGAGTGCCTTGAAAGTGATTCTGTCTTTTACTGGCAACCAATGAAGGGATCTCAGTGAAGATGAGATTGATTCCCATGTTTTTTTCCCAGTCACAAGTCGAGCGGCTGTATTTTGAACGACTTGCAGACGAGTGATTTGGTATTTAGGGAGTCCGAAATAGAGGGCATTTGCATAGTCAAGTCGGGAGTTGACAATTGTTCCCACCACGACTGCTATGTCTTCTTTTGGGATAAAGGGAGTGAGTCTGCGTAGTAGGCGCAGCAGATGGTGTGATCCACTGACTACTGACCCTATTTGTGCATCCATTGTCATGTAGGAGTCAAAGACGACTTTGAGACTTTTGACTTTGGTGCTAGGGGTGATGGTTTTACCCAGAATGGGCGGGGGTGTCCATGTTGTTGCGGGATGATTCTTTCGATTGGCGTGAAAAAAAAAGGAGAAGTTCTGTTTTCGAACCGTTGAGTTTAAGGTAACTCTTGGTCATCCAATTTTCTTCTAAGTAAGGCATTTCTCTAGTCCGAGATAATGATCCTTTTTGTTGCAGATGCGAAAATACAGTTGTGTGTCATCTGCATAAGAGTGTAAGGCCCCATACACACGATAGAATCCATCCGCGGAAAAATCCCAGCGAATGGGTTTCAGCGGATAGATTCTATGGTGTGTACAATCCAGCGGATCTGTTTCCGCTGATTTTTCTCCCATGCGATGGATTTCCAGCAGATAAATATTTGAAGACATGTCTTCAAATCTATCCGCTGGAATCCATCCCAACGGATTGATCCGCTGGTCTGTACAGACTCACCGGATCAATCCGTCCAAAGGGATCCCCCGCATGCGTCGTAATGATTTGACGCATGCGTGGAATTCCTTATATGACTGCGTCGCGCACGTCGCCGCGTCATCATCGCGGCGACGGCGCGACACGTCATCGCCAGAGGATTTCGGCGCGGATTTCGATTCGATGGTGAGTACACTCCATCGCATCAAAATCCGCGCAAATCCTCGAGAGGATTTATCCGTGGAAACGGTCCGCTGAAACGTATCCGCGGATAAATCCTCCCGTGTGTACGGGGCCGTAGAGTAAGTTCTGGTTACTGATGATTTCAAAAAGAGGGCGGAGATAGATATTGAACAGAACAGGCGACAAAGGGGATCCCTGAGGGGTTGAAGCCACACAGTCTCTACAAAGGCCCCTCAGTTTCCTGGGTGCCACACACAGCTTTTACTGGTTCCTCCTCTAACCTCATGTCTAAACTTTCTCCAGCCGTGGCATGTTGAACGTTGAATGGAGAAACCAGCGGTTTGCTGCGGGAGACAACAGAAATCAACGCGCCTGGATGTATTGGTTTCTAGGCAGACTTCAGGGGACTAGTCCTAGTGATCAGAGTGCAGTTCAGCAGTGATGGCACTGGGAAAGGTGAGTATTTATTGACTTCTTTTTACAGGTAAGAAAGATTAAAAACAAAATTACAACAGAGACGACTATTCTTGTCAATGTTAATGCAAGGTCCTTTTTAGGTTGACTCTCATTACTGCTGACCACCGTATAGCAACTGACTGAGAAGGTGACCAGATGGTTTGCTCGCGATACCTTGTGAGAGTCAGCAAAACAGAAGTACTGACTCGTGTGCAAGTCATTGGTAAGCTCTAATGCAGCTCTAGGAAATCTACAATTCTCTTTCGCAAAGACAGTAATTTTCTTTATTATGCTTTCACAATATATTAGTATTCATGACCAAATCTTATTTTTTTTTAATTATAGGAAAAATAATTATATTTATAGAAAGTATTAATTGAGACATTTATCTACATTATATATACAGGTCCATCTAAAAAAAAATGAATTTCATCAAAAAGTTAATTTATTTCTATAATTTAATTCAAAAAGTGAAACTTGTATATTTTAGATAGATTCATTACACACAGAGTGATATATTTCAACATTTCTTTCTATAAATGTTCATGATTTACAGCTAGTGAAAACCCAAAATTCAGTATCTCAGAAAATGAGAATATTGTGAAAAAGTTGAATATTGTAGACTCATGACGTCATAAACTAATCAGCTAATTAACCACTTAAGACCCGGACCAATATGCAGGTTAAGGAACTTGCCCCTTTTTGCGATTCGGCACTGCGTCAATTTAACTGACAATTGCACGGTCGTGCGACGTGGCTCCCAAACAAAATTGGCGTCCTTTCTTTCTCACAAATAGAGCTTTCTTTTGGTGGTATTTGATCACCTCTGCGGTTTTTATTTTTTGCACTATAAACAAAAATAGAGCGACAATTTAAAAAAAAATGCAATATTTTTAACTTTTTGCTATAATAAATATCCCCCAAAAATATACTGTATATAAAAAATGTTTTCCTCAGTTTAGGCCGATACATATTCTTCTACATATTTTTGGTAAAAAAAAAACGTCATTTGGTGTTTATTGATTGGTTTGCGCAAAATTTATAGCGTTTACAAAATAGGGGATAGTTTTATGGCATTCTTATTAATCATTTTTTTTCACTACTACTAATGGCGGCGATCAGCGATTTTTGGTCACGGAGGACAAGACCACAGCTGGGCATCTTAAAGGGGTCGTACCTGTACGTCCATGTGCTCAGCCGTGCCATTCTGCCAACGTAAATAGTCGTGCGGCGTTCCTTAATAGGTTAACTCAAAACACCTGTAAAAGGTTTCCTGAGCCTTTAAATGGTCTCTCAGTCGTGTTCAGTAAGTTACACAGTCATGGGGGAAGACTGCTGACTTGACAGTTGTCCAGTAGACAGTCATTGACACCCTCCACAAGGAGGGCAAGTCACAAAACCTCATTGCTAAAGAAGCTGACTGTTCACAGAGTGCTGTATCCAAGCATATTAATGGAAAGTTGAGTAGAAGGAAAAAATTGTGATAGAAAAAGAGGATTGTAAAGCAAAGGCCATTTAAGAACTTGGGGGAGATTCACAAGGAGTGGACTACGGATTGGGTCACTTCTTCAAGAGCCACCACAAACACAGACGTATCAAGGTCATGGGTTACAACTGTCGGATTCCTTGTGTCAAGCCACTCCTGAACCAGAGACAACGTCAGAAGCGTCTTACCTGGGCCAAGGAGAAAAAGGACTGGATTGTTGCTCAGCAGAATACACATTGGCCAAAAGAAATTTAACTTTTTTTTATTGGATATGTTTTATAGCAGAAAGTAAAAATTATTGTTTTTTTTTTTCAAAATTTGTAAGGGTTTTTCATAGCGGAAAAAATTCAAACCGCAGGAGGTGATCAAATACCACCAAAAGAAAGCTCTATTTGTGGGGGGGGGAAGGACATAAATGTAATTTGTGTACAGCGTCGCACAACTGCGCAATTGTCACACAGGCCCCACTCACACCTGAGTGTAGCATTTACAGGCAGAAAGTCGCGCAATAAAAATGCCCTGGTCAAGAGGGTAAACCTTCCGGGGCTGAAGTGGTTAATATACAGATTTCAGTTTCTTCATCTCTGGGTCACAGAGCTGCTGGATGCCGACAATTATCCAACGTCTTTGTTGCTTGGACCATGCTAACCTTCTTCCTTAACAGGAGATACAGCACCAGGGCTCTTTTTTTTCCAGAGTGAACTCAGGGGATAACAGTTCCCGCACCTCCAGTGCTGAATGTGGTGCTGGGGTGTTGGAGGGTCTATTGTTGCTTACTGATAGGGAATCTATTATCGCTGGCAGGATCCTGAAGTGGTCTACAGTGAAACCTCGGATTGCGAGTAACGAGGTTAACGAGTGTTTAAATCCTGACTCGGTCTCGCAACAAGAGCAGGATTCAAGCCTCGGTGGTGTGCGGTACCGCATTTGGCCAGAGGTGCGGGGGTGCCAGAGCCGATCGGTTCCCGAGCCTTTCTGAGTTCAGCCGAGCTGTCTCCAAATATTTCCCAGGCTCTCCAGGGCCGCCCAACCGCTGGCCACATGTGGTATTGCATGCCATAGAAGTCAATGTGGAAAAATTATTTTGGTTTCCATTGATTTCTATGGGGAAACTCGCTTTGATATGCGAGTGCTTTGGATTAAGAGCATTCTGCTGCAACGGATTATGCTCGTAATCCGAGGTTCCACTGGGGGGTCATTTACGAAAGGCAAACTATAAGTGCAAAGTGCACTTGAAATTGCACTGAAAGTGCACTTGGAAGTGCAGTCGCTGTAAATCTGAGGGGTAGATCTGAAATGAGGGGAAGCTCTGCTGATTTTATCATCCAATCATGTGCAAGCTAGAATGCTGTTTAATATTTTCCTTGCATGTCCCCCTCGGATCTACAACGACTGCACTTCCAAGTGCACTTTGCACTTGTAGTTTGCACTTGTAGTGCAAAGTAGATTTGCCTTTCGTAAATAATCCCCAATGTATTTTTGTTGGTGGGAAAATCTATTTTTGCTGGGGGAGGGGGGGGATCTTATGTTGCCAGGGGTTCAATTATTGCTGGTGGGGATCTACTTTTGAAGGAGGGGTCTATTGTTGCCGACTGTCAGGAGATCTACTCTATTGTTACTGGTGGGGGTTTATTTATTTGCTAGGGAGAGCTATTGTTGTTGGGGGGTCTATTGTTGCTGGTGGGGAATCTTATTGTTGCTGGTGGGGATCCTATGTTGCTAGGGGGTCAATTGTTGCTGGAAGGGATTTACTGTTGAGGGAAGGGTCTGTTGATGCTGGTTGCTGGGAGATCTACTCTATTGTTATATCGGGGGTGTATTGTTGTAGTAGGTCTACTTTTCTGGGGGGGGGGGGGGTTTGTTGATTGCTGCACAAAATTGTGCTCAGATGTGGATAGGGGATGGAAACAATGGGCGACTCAGAAAAAAAAAGCCCTGTACAGCACCATCAATTGGAAGCTGTGGCTGGAATGTTGCATCCAGTGTTGAGGCTGCTGTGCTGCAAAGGTGCCCACATTTATAAATCGCTGTAGACCTGTGGTTTAGGAAACACTTAGCAGTGGTCCAATTCACCTACTTAGTGCCAAATGTAGCCATTAATACGAAAGCAAGGATAATGGTAATTTGCATTTCAGGAGTGCAAGCAGCATTCCCGCTGAACTAATGCTGTGAGGAAGTAAATAAAAATTAGCTACACTAATTGCGCTTCAGTCTTTAAAAGCAATTAGAAAATGCAGGGCTTTTAAAACTACCAAAAAAAAAAAAAAAACTACTTGGATTAAGTTTTGCTTCTTTCACATATATCTTAAGAAAATCTAAAATCTCCTTTGAAAATAACTTTTGCAAAAAACATTTTTATTTTCATAACTGTGAATTATAGTATTCAGTATGTGATTTTTCTTTTAATTACACCCCTAAGTGAAAATGTCCAAATTGGGCCCAAAGTGTCAATATTTTGTGTGGCCATATTATTTTCCAACACTGCTTTAACCCTCTTGGGCATGGAGGTCACCAGAGCTTCACAGGTTGCCACTGGAGTCCTCTTCCCCTCCTCCATGACGACATCACAGAGCTGGTGGATGTTGGAGACCTTGCGCTCCTCCACCTTCCGTTTGAGGATGTCCCACAGATGCTCAATAGGGTTTAGGTCTGGAGACATGCTTGGCCAATCCATCACCTTTACCCTCAGCTTCTTTAGCAAGGCAGTGGTCGTCTTGGAGGTGTTTGGGGTCATTATGTTGGAATACTGCCCTGTGGCCCAGTCTCTGAAGGGAGGAGATCATGCTCGGCTTCAGTATGTCACAGTACATGTTGGCATTAATGTTTCCCTCAATGATCTGTAGCTCCTCAGTGCCGGCAGCACTCATGCAGCCCCAGACCATGACACTCCCACCACCATGCTTGAGTGTAGACAAGTCACACTTGTCTTTGTACTCCTCACCTGGTTGCCGCCACACACGCCTGACACCATCTGAACCAAATACATTTATTTTGGTCTCATCAGACCACAGGACATGGTTCCAGTAATCCATGTCCTCAGTCTGCTTGTCTTCAGAAAACTGCTTGCAGACTTTCTTGTGCATCATCTTTAGAAGAGGCTTCCTTCTGGGACGACAGCCATGCAGACAAATTTGATGCAGTGTGCAGCGTATGGTCTGAGCACTGACAGGCTGACCCCCCCACCCCTTCAACCTCTGCAGCAATGCTGGCAGCACTCAAACATCTATTTTCCAAAGACAACCTCTGGATATGACGTTGAGCATGTGCACTCAACTTCTTTGGTCGACCAAAGGCGAGTCCTGTTCTGAGTGGATCCTGTCCCGTTAAACCGCTGTATGGTCTTGGTCACCGTGCTGCAGCTCAGTTTCAGGGTCTTGGCAATCTCCTTATAGCCTAGGCCATCTTTATGTAGAGCAACCATTGTTTTTTTCAGATGCTCAGAGAGTTCTTTGCCATGAGGTGACATGTTGAACTTCCAGTGACCAGTATAAGAGTGAGAGCGATAACACCAAATTTAACACACCTGCTCCCCATTCACACCTGAGACCTTGTAACACAAATGAGTCACATGACACCGGGGAGGGAAAATGGCTAATTGGGCCCAAGTTGAAGAGCTAAAGAGCTGAAAAACCACATAGTTTCATGTAAGTTGGCTGAAAAAGTTCTGTCGTCTGTATGCAATACAAGTTCACGGCCAACGCCCTTGCACAAAATTCCACGGATTTGTCCGATGGAAATCCGATCGTGTGTACGAGGCTTAAGAGTTTCAATTTGTATGCAATCAGGCAGGCCCTTGCACTACATGGTTTTAGTAAATCTGAAGACAAAAATCTACAGAAAATCTAAATGTGTGCAGTATGTGCTGTTTTACAGTACAGATCGATTTATTTATTTTCCATGCAGGAGACAAAGCAATCTATCCCCTCTATTCAGAGCCCTGTGTTGATTGTCAACACAGAGCTCTGGGCTGTGATTCGACACAGCCGATCAGCAGGTCCCGGGTTAATTAATCATTGGCCGGGGTCTGCTGACAAACTCCTGCTGTGTCAAATCGCAGGGGGAGTAAGCGGGCGGGGGGCACGTGCGCAACCCCAACCTGGAAACCGCTTCTGACATACAGGCACGTGATTGTGACTGTACGGCCGCCCCGCCGTAGTAAATGTACTGCGGCAGGTCCAAAGCTGTTAATACAATGTTATAAATGACTCTTTCACTAAAAAAAAACACAGAAAAGGAATCCTTATTAACTAAAACACGAGACCAAAATAATTTATACATAAAGAATGATTCAAATTTTTTAAAATACAGGAAAATCCAGTATATGAACAGGATGAACAGTTGAGGGCTTTAAAATGTCAGACCTTTCCTATACTGCCTAACATACAGAGATCTAGAGATAAAATATATTCTCCACACAACTGATCAAATAATAACACTTCCTACTACAAACAGAACAGGAACAAAGTGAGGACAGGAAAAGAGAGGAAGTCAGACATGGCAGAAACATGCTAACAACCTGAGCTAAACCCGGAACTCAGAGCCCTCCAGTTATCGTTCGGATCCAGTCACATTGTACAAGGACTTTTTATTAAGAAATTCAATTTTGTTTACATTTTTTTTATTGGACAGGTTTTATAGCAGAAGGTAAAAAAAAGTTTTTTTTTTAAAAATTGGTCGGTATTTTTTTTTTTTATATAGCGCAAAAAATAAAAATAAAATGAGCGGTGATCAAATACTACCAAAAGAAAGCTGTATTTTTTTGGGGAAAAAAATATGTATTTAATTTGGTTACCACGTTGCATGACCACCCAATTGTCAGTTAACCTCTTTGCGCTACATGCACACATAGGCCCGGATTCACAAAGCACTTACGCCGACGTATCTCGAGATACGCCGCGTAAGTGCAAATATGCGCCGTCGTATCTATGCGCCATTGCCCAAAAACGGAGGTATGCCTAAAAATAGGCTTCCTACGACCGACGTAACTTGCCTACGCCGTCGTATCGTGGGCGCATATTTATGCTAGGCGCATTTGCCGCTCCCATTGATTTTCTATGTACATATGCAAATGAAGGAGATACGCCGATTCACGAATGTACTTGCGCCCGGCGCATAATATACGCGGTTTGCGTAAGTCGTACGTCCGGCGTAAAGTTATTCCCCATATATGAGGCACAACCCATGCAAAGGCCGTCGTATTTTACGTTGCTTGCGTTGTACGGGAATATGTCGTATCTTAGGCATTCGTTCCGACGTGATTCTTAGCATGCGCACTGGGATGCGTCCACGGGACGGCGCATGCGCCGTTCGTTATTCGTATCTTTATGGCGCTCGGCCCATCATTTGCATGGGGTCACGCCTCATTTGCATGGCTCACGCCCACTTCCACTTACGACGACTTACGCATAGGAAACCCAGCGCAGATTTGGCAGCACTGGCTTTGTGAATCCAGTGCTTGCCTCTCTGCGCTACGTCGGCGTAGCGTATATGAGATACGCTACAGCGGCATAAATATGCGCCGATGTATGTGAATCCGGGCCATACAGTTTTGCTCACAAGTTTACATACCCTGACAGAATTTATGATTTCTTGGCCGTTTTTCAGAGAATAGGAATGATAACACAACAACTTTTCTTTCCCTCGTGGTTAGTGTCAGTTGTCAATCAACTGTGTTTATCAATCAATTGTGTTTACTCTTTTTAAATTATAATGAAAACAGAAACTACCCAAATGACCCTGATCAAAAGTTTACATACCCCAGTTCTTAATACCGTGTATTGCCCTCTTTAACATCAATGACAGCCTGATGTCTTTGTGGTATTTGTGGATGAGGCGCTTTATCTTCTCAGATGGTAAAGCTGCCCATTCCTCTTGGCAAAAATCCTCCAGTTCCTGTAAATTCTTGGGCTGTCTCGCATGAACGGCACGTCTGAGATCTCCCCAGAGGGGCTCAATGATATTGAGGTCAGGAGACTCAGATGGCCACTCCAGAACCTTCACTTTATTTTGCTGTAGCCAATGACAGGGAGACTTGGCCTTGTGTTTTGGATGATTGTCATGTTGGAATGTTCAAGTACATCCCATGCGCAGCTTCCTGCCTGATGAATGAAATGTTCCTCCAGTATTTTTTGATAACAAACTGCATTCATCTTGCCAACAATTTTGACCAATGTTCCTGTGCCTTTCCTTTGTAGCTCACCCATCCCCAAAACATCAGCGATCCACCTGCGTGTTTCACAGTAGGAATGGTGGGCCTTTTATCATAGGCCTTGTTGTCTCCTCTCCAAATTAACGTTTATGGTTGTGGCCAAAAAGCTAAATTGTGGTCTCCTCACTCCAAATGACTTTGTGGCAGAAGGTTTGAGTCTTGTCTCTGTGCTGTTTGGCGTATTGTAAGCGGATACTTTGTGGCATTTGCATATAATGACTTTCTTCTGGCGGCTCGACCATGCAGCCCATCTTTCTTCAAGTGCCAACTTATTGCGCATCTTGTACAGTCACACCACATGTTTTCAGAGAGTCCTGTATTTCACCTGAAGTTATTTGTGGGTTTTTCTTTGCATCCTGAACAATTTTCCTGGCAGTTGTGTGTGAAATTTTAGTTGGTCTACCTGACCGTGGTTTGGTTTCAACAGAACCCCTCATTTTACATTTCTTGATTAGAGTTTGAACACTGCTGATCGGCATTCTCAATTTCTTGGATATATTTTTATATCCCTTTCCTGTTTTATACAGTTCAACTATCTTTTCCTGCAGATTCTTTGACAATTCTTTTGCTTTCCCAATGACTCAGAATCCAGAAACATCAGTGCAGCACTGGATGAAATATGCAAGGGTCTGTCAGGAGTCTAGAAACGCATTGACCTATTATACACACAAACAAATTACGAGCAAACAGATCACAGGTGAGGATAGTTACCTTTAATAGCCATTCAAACCCCTTTGTGTCAACTTGTGTGCATGTTATCAGGTCAAAATCACCAGGGTATGTAAACTTTTGATCAGGGTAATTTGGGTAGTTTCTGTTGTGATTATGATTTAAAAAGAGTAAACACCATTGATTGATAATAAAAGGCTTCAGCCAAACACTTACCATGAGTGAAATAAATGTTTTTGTGTTATCATTCATATTCTCTGAAAAATGGCCAAGAAATCATAAATTCTGCCAGGGTATGTAAACTTATGAGCACAACTGTATATGCAGCCTCCTGGTATGTGGGCCTTCACGCCGAGCAGCCACATGTATATGGCCCTGTGTAAACTAGACATGTGCAATTTGTTTCAAATTCATTTTTTTTACGAATTTTAACCAATTTAACAAAAACTTTTTCAGAATTTTCGTAAATTCGAAAATCTGAAATAACTAATAATAACTAATAATAACTATTACTAACTATTAAATTATAGGTATTGGAATTTTCTTTCAAATTTGGCTGTTAGTAAATGTAACGAATACAAATTTTTTAATTATTTGAAATAACAAATGTCGTATCTAAACAAATTTAATGTAACAAATTCATAATAATAAATAACAATAATAAAAACATTATTATTATTATTATTATTAATTTGTTCTGTTCCATTTGTTTAGACGTGGCATTTGTTATTTCGGATATAAAGTAACTTCAGATAAATTCATATTTGTTACATTCACTAACAGCTAAATTTGAAAGGAAATTCCAATACCTATAACTTAACCACTTAAGGACCGCCTCCTGCACATTTACGTTGGCAGAATGGCACGGCTGGGCACAAGCACGTACCTGTACGTCCTCTTTAAGTGCCCAGCCGTGGGTCGCGGGCACGCGCCCGCGACCCGGTCCGAAGCTTCGTGACCGCGGCACCAGCGGACTCGATCGCCGATGAAGTCCCGCGATCGGTCCCCGGAGCTGAAGAACGAGCAGAGCTGCGTGTAAACACAGCTTCCCCATTCTTCACTGTGGCGCTGTCATTGATCGTGTGTTCCCCGATATTGGGAATCGCGATCAATGACGTCACACGTCCAGCCCCGCCCCCCTACAGTTAGAAACACATATGAGGTCACACTTAACCCCTTCAATGCCCCCTAGTGGTTAACTCCCAAACTACAATTGTCATTTTCACAGTAAACAATGCATTTTTATAGCATTTTTTGCTGTGAACATGACAATTGTCCCAAAAATGGGTCAAAATTGTTCGATGTGTCCGCCATAATGTCGCGGTCACGAAAAAAATCGCTGATCGCAGCCATTAGTAGTAAAAAAAAAAATATTAATAAAAATGCAATAAAACTATCCCCTATTTTGTAAACACTATACATTTTGCGCAAACCAATCGATAAACGCTTATTGCAATTTTTTTTTACCAAAAATAGGTAGAAGAATACGTATCGGCCTAAACTGAGGAAAAAAAACGATTTTTTAATGTATTTTTGGGGAATATTGATTATAGCAAAAAGGAAAAAATATTGCATTGTTTTCAAAATTGTGGCTCTATTTTTGTTTATAGCGCAAAAAATAAAACCCGCAGAGGTGATCAAATACCACCAAAATAAAGCTTTATTTGTGGGGAAAAAAAGGACGCCAATTTTGTTTGGGAGCCACTTTGCACGTCCGCGCAATTGTCAGTTAAAGCAACGCAGTGCCGAATCGCAAAAACTGTCCGGGTCCTTTACCTGCATTTTGGTCCAGGTCTTAAGTGGTTAACAGTTAGTTATTATTAGTTAGTTACTCTTTCTAATTTTTGGGTCTAATGTGAAAACGTTCCCTGAACAAATTTCACAGGTTAGTCTTCCAAGGTTCCCTCAAACCCTCTCCTAATTTTCATCCCCTCGATTCCTCCCTATTCTTCAGCTCTTTTTCCACTTCTCTTTCCCTCTTTTTTTCCTTGTTTCTCCTTTTCCAAATCTGAATATATACCGACCTCAGGATTTAGCACACGTTACCCTTGGATTCCTGTTCTTCAATTACGTGAAGTACTTGCTTATAATAATAATACTAATTATTTTGGTTTATGTTACTCTGTTTCCCGAAAATAAGCCCTACCCCGAAAATAAGACCTAGCGTTATTTTGGGGATGGCTGCAATATAAGCCCTACCCCGAAAATAAACCCTAGTTAAAGTCATCGTAAAAACATGTAATCCGTTTTGTAAAAAGATTATAGAATGTGCAGTGTGTCTCCTTTTTGTAACTTTGTTTTGGAAAATACCTTACAGTGCCGCTGGGCGCTCACGTGACCGGCTGGAGATCTTCTCCTCTCCAACGTCAGCGGTTCCTTCCTCTGCAGTGCTCAGAGTGGAGAAGAAGAGCTACGGCGGGTCACTGTGCTGGCTATCATGCTTTAAAGGATCAGGATATATTTTTTTCTTTTTGGGGTTACAACCACTCTAAGATCGTCATGATGACATGACTGTATTTGAATAAATGTAGATTATTGTACATACCGTAAATAAATAAGACATCCCCTGAAAATAAACCCTAGTGTGATTTTTGTAGCCAAAATTAATATAAGACCCGGTCTTATTTTCGGGGAAACACGGTAGAACCTACTTTTTGACTCATGGTTTGTATTGTACAATTTATTGAGATGAATATATTGACCTCCTTCTATGTTCTTTTATTCTGATCTACAATAAAATACATATTTGACTCTAATTTCCGGATTATCTTATTTTCGAATTTAGGAATTTCGATCATAACGAATGACCCAAAAAAATAAATAAGAAAACAAAAGAGAAAAACAAAAACTAACAAATTTAGTGGATCTGAGTGTGTAAAGACACAGATCTACGTTTCTGTCAGGGAAGAGAAAACAGATTGTGTGTTCCCAGTATATAGGAACACCGATCTGTCTCCTCCCCTATCAGTCCCCTCCCCCCACAGTTAGAATTACTCCCTAGGTAACACATTTAACCCCTTAATCGCCCCCTAGTGTTAACCCCTTCCCTGCCAGTGCCATTTACACAGTAATCAGTGCAATTTTATTTTATCGCTGTATAAATGTCAATGGTCCCAAAATAGTGTCAAAAGTGTCATATTTGTCCGCCGCAATGTCGCAGTCATGCCAAAAATTGCAAATCACCGCCAATACTAGGAATGAATAAATAAATAATCTATTTTATAGGTGCTATAACTTTTGCGCAAACCAATCAATATACGCTTTTTGCAATTTCTTTTTTTACCAGAAATATGTAGAAGAATAAATATCGACCTAAACTGAAAATAATGGGATATTTATTATAGCAAAAAGTAAAAAATATGGCCCAGATTCATAGACACTGGCGCATATTTATGCCACCGTAGCGTATCTCCTTTACGCTACACCGACGCAGCGCAGAGAGGCAAGCACTGAATTCACAAAGCACTTCCTCCCAAATCTGCGCCGGGTTTCTCAGGCGTAAGTCGGCGCAAGTAGAAGTGGGTGTGAGCCATGCTAATGAGGCGTGACTCCATGCAAATGATGGGCCGAGCACCAGATACGTATCGCCAACTGCGAATGCGCCATCCCGTGGGCGCATCTCAGTGCGCATGCTCACAATCACGTCGGAACAACTGCCTAAGATACGCCGGATCACTGCCTACGGCGTGAACGTAACCTACGCCCAGCCCTATTCACGTACAACGTAAACTACGTAAAATACGCTGGCTTGTGTTCCCTGGTGCAGCCCTTTGCATGGATGCTGCTGAGTTACACCTCCTTTATGGGGCATAACTTTACGCCATACGTACAACTTATGTGCACCAGTCGTAGCCTGCGTCGGGCGCGAGTACGATCGTGAATCGGCGTATCTCCCTCATTGGCATTTTTGAATAGAAAATCAATGAGAACGCCACATGCGTCCAGCGTAAACATGCGCCCACGTTACGCCGGCGTAGGCAAGTTACGTCGGTCGGATGAAGCCTATTTTTAGGCGTATCTTAGTTTGTGGGTCGGCGCATAGATACGACGGCGCACATTTGTACTTACGACGGCGTATCTTGAGATACGTCGGCGCAAGTCCTTTGTGAATCCGGGCCTATATATTTATTTTTTTCAAAATTGACGCAATTTTTTTGGTATAGCGCAAAAAATAAAAACCGCAGAGGTGATCAAATACCACCAAAAGAAAGCTCTTTTTGTGGGGAAAAAAGGATGTCAATTTTGTTTGGGTTCAACGTCGCACGACCGCGCAATTGTCAGTTAAAGCGACGCAGTGCTGTATCGCAAAAAATGGCCCGGTCATTGAGCAGCCAAATCTTCCGGGGCTGAAGTGGTTAATGGAATGAACCGTGAACTCGTGAAAATACGGAAATACAATTGATTACCAAGAACATTGGCTATATGTCTAAATGAGCAATAAGACTGTTATCTTAACGTTTAACAAAATCAAATAACATGCACTTTTCATGGTTCGATATGAATTCTGCTCTGTGTAGCCCACTTCTTTCTTGGTCTTTCATAACGTAGCAAAGAATCAGACAAGGATTCTCATGGGAAAACCATTCAAAGAGTGATGCATACTCACTCTTTGAAGTGGCAAAAAAAAAAAAAAATTGTTTTCGGCACTAGAGAAAGTTAAGAAGGAGATATAAAATGGACCCAAAGATAGTGTTGCACTGATAATTTATAAGGGGCGCGGCTGTATTTTTACAACAAATAACCCAATTGTTTTAGGTTTTTAGTCAGTGCAATAAAGCATGGATTTGGTCAAGAATATTTCAGCCCATTAAAGGGTATAGAAAGGGCAGGGAAACTGGCAAAAGAATAATAAAACATGAACGTCAGAATGAAATCATGCCAAGGCAGAACTAAAGCGTATAGAGTTGCAATAAGGAATCTTAGTTGACTATGAAAGCCAAAGTCAACCAGGTTACTTGCTATGTGGAGCAGGTATCAAGTTCAACATGTTAAGATCTATTGGACCCGGGTCGGGCTGCGGTGCCAAGAACTGGTTCAGGATCAACATTTGGTTTACATGTTCCTGATTTGCCTTTATATACACTTGCCTTTCAGCCTACAAAAAAATGTGCTGAAAAACTCGGCTTATACTCGAGTATATATGGTATATACAGTAATTATCTAACAAAAAATACTGAATTTACTTTGTAAGCAACTAGTGTCAGAAAAAGGCCTGGTCTTCAAGTGGTTAAACAAAGTCGCAAGCCGCATTGATATCGGAGGTGGAAAATCGCACTGATCTGCGGCTTTGAAATCGCGCTGAAGTGGCACATATTCAAAGTTGCACTGATGTGAACCAGGGCTTATAGTTGTATAGTGGTTATGTTTTTTATGGATACATTTAGAGTTATTCAAGACATTGTGTCAAAAACTCATTGGTGCTGAAATGTCATGTTTCACGTTTTTGTCGTTTTAAAAAATGTATATATATATATATATATATATTTAATTAATAATTAAAATTAGTGTCTTCAAAAATATATTTTTTCTTTCTGTTCAGCACATAGAATTTGTGTGTGTGTATATATATATATATATATATATATACTAGCTGAATACCCGGCGTTGCCCGGTCTTCCTATCTTAACCTTTTGGGTAGGAAAATCATAGTAATATAAATATACCCATCTGGGTTAAACCACCTATCCTATGTTTGTTGCTGACATATAAGTAACATGTGTGCCAAGTTTCATGTTAATATCTTTAGCCGTTTGGACAATATGTGTACCAGGTATTATTGAAATATCTCCAGGCGTACAGAAGTTATGTGGGAACATACATTTCCCATTGATTTGCATGGGACTTTAAACAAAAACCCTGACCCTCACAAATGGGGGTAGTTAAGGGATAAATTAACTATCCTATAGTTTAAGTGGACATATAAGTAACATGTGACCAAGTGTTATCGAAATATGTACAGCCGTTTGGAAGTTATGAAGTAACATGTATTTCCCAAAGAGTTGAATGGGACTTTAAAGAAAAACTCCGACCATGGCAAATGGGGGTGGGTAAGGGTTAAACCACCTATCCTATGTTTGTTGCTGACATATAAGTAACATGTGTGCCAAGTTTCATGTTAATATCTTTAGCCGCTTGGACGTGATGCTGGAACATACATACATACATACATACATACACACACATACACGTTGAGTTTTATATATATAGATATATATTATATATATATATATATATATATATATATATATATATATATATATATATATATATATATATATATATATATATATATATATATATATATATATATATATATATATATATACACATACACACACAAATGTACTGAACAGAAAGAAACACTTTATTTTTTAAGACACCAATTTTAATTATTAATCATGTTTAAATGATTAAGGTGTGCTTTGTGCCCATTAGTGAGTTCACATCTCTATATGGTGGCGGTAGGCGTGGTTTGAGCTGCGCAGGTGGATTAACCCAATATGAATGTTATTATACTGCCTGTCCTGATATAAACTAAGTGCTGGAACTGCCAAGAAAAACACCACCTGCCCTATGCAATACACCTGCCATATATAATCTAGACTCCAATCTGTCTACCCAACCGCACAGCTCTGATAACCACATCTTACTCATACTACATTATTTTCACGCCTGCTAGTGTAAAAATAGCAGAAATCTTTAAAAGGCTGTGCCACAAATGGACCCACAGTTGGGCAAGAGCTTTAAGCAGCCCATAGATGATTCGATTTTCTTTCCTTCCAACCTGGGTAGATTGCTTGAGTGCCTTCTGCAGCGCTATTGTGTTCTGCTGGCGAGACGACGACACGAGGAGCCCTTCCGTATGAAAGAACACAATGATTACTGCTAGTAGCTATAGCCGCCAGCAGTAATCACATGTAAAACAATCTGACAGGCTGGTTGTACCCAAAATCGATCGATGGATAGACTCGGGTACAATCAGCCTGCCCATAGATAGAATCTTAACCAGTCCCTGCTGAACCAGACAAATTTTGATCCATGTATGGCCGGCTTTACAAGTGTGGTGATGTAGCAGTCTGACAGGTCCAAGAGATGGACAGGGTCATAGTCATAGCTAGACAAAGTGCAGCAGGGAGAGGATTTTCTTGAGACAGATTTACCATTAGGGATGAGCTTTGGCATGTTCAGACACAAGTCGGAACAAGCCTGAGCAATCCCACCAATAAGCTGCCAAAGCCAACAGCCAATTCACTGCCCTGCACATATGCAAGAGGCATGTACAGTACCTGACCGCGATATTTTAAATAATCGCGGTCAGGCAGCGCAACATTGGCCGCCCCGCGACCCCCGTTGTGGGAGCCAGCGCCGAGCTCTGTCGCTCCTCCCGCTCACCATGAATTCATATGGATGCGCTGCATCTCGTGGGGGCGGCGAGCGCGAGAAGCACAGACTGACAGCGGCGATATCCAGCCCAATCCCATCGCGCTGGATATACAAAATCGGCAGCATCTACTATCAACCAATCACATGACAGCAACTCAACACATTTAGGCATCTAGATGTGGTGAAGATGACTTGTTAAAGTTCAAACCGAGCATCAGAATGGGGAAGAAAGGGGATTCAAGTGACTATGAACGTGGCATGGTTGTTGGTGCCAGACGGGCTGGTCTGAGCATTTCAAAAACTGCTGATCTACTGAGATTTTCACGCACAACCATCTCTCGGGTTTACAGAGAATGGTCCGAAAAAAAGAAAATATCCAGTGAGCGGCAGTTATGTGCAGGAAAATACCTTGTTGATGTCAGAGGAGAATGGGCAGAGGTGATAGAAAGGCAACAGTAACTCAAATAACCACTCGTTACAACCAAGGTATGCATCTCTGGACGCACAACACATTGAACTTTGAAGCAGATTGGCTACAGCAGCAGAAGACCACACTGTGTGCCACGCCTGTCAGCTAAGAACAAGAAACTGAGGCTACAATTTGCACAGGGTCACCAAAATTGGACAATAGAAGATTGGAAAAATGTTGCTTGGCCTGATGAGTCTGGATTTCAGCCGCGACATTCAGATGGTTGGTTCAGAATTTGGCGCATGGATCCATCCTGTCTTGTAACACCGGTTCAAGCTGCTGGTGGTGCAATGGTGTGGGGGGGATATTTTCTTGGCACACTTTAGGCCCTTTAATACCAATTGGGCATCGTTTAAATGCCACGGCCAACCTGAGGATTGTTGGTGACCATGTCCATCCCTTTATGACTACAGTGTCCCCATCTTCTGATGGCTCCTTCCAGCAGGATAATGTCACCATGTCACAAAGCTCCAATCATCTCACCACTGGACAATGAGGTCCCTGTACTCCAATGGCCTCCACACTCATCACATCTCATCCAATAGAGCACCTTTGGCATCATAGATGTACAGCCGACAAATCTGCAGCAACTACGTGATGCTATTATGTCACTATGGAGCAAAATCTCTGAGGAACGTTTCCAACACCTTGTAGAATCTATGCCACGAAGAATGAAGGCAGTTCTTAAAGCGGAGTTCCACCCACTTAAAAGTCAGCAGCTACACTTTTAAAGCGGTTGTAAACCCTAAATTTGCACTTTTACCTACAGGTAAGCCTATAACAAGGCTTACCTGTAGGTAAAAAGAATATCTCCTAAACCTGTACGGTTTAGGAGATATTCCCCTCGCAATGCGGGCGGCGCATGCGCAGGGGGGATCCACGGCGGAAGATCCGGCAGCCGCCGGACCCTGCCGATTTTAAATCTCCCGCGCGCATGCGCGGGAGTGACGTCATCGCCGCTCCAGCCAATCACAGCGCTGGAGCGGCGCCGCTCCAGCCAATCACAGCGCTGGAGCGGCGATACCCGGAAGACACGCCGGAGCAAGATGACATCTCGCTCGGCGTGAACCAGGTAAGTGTTGTTCACCTCGTTTTGAGGTAAGTATTTCATAATCAGCTATTATGCGGTGCATACTAGCCGATTATGCATTTTGCCTTGCAGGTAAAAAAAAAAAAAAAATTATATATGCGGTTTACAACCGCTTTAATAATCAGACACTTACCTGTCCCTCGGTCCAGCAATGCAGGCGTACGAAGCCCCGCTCCTCTTCCCCTCCTCTCCACTGCGCCAGCATTCTAATGCCCCATACGCACGATCAGATTTTCCGTCGGGAAAACCTTGGATGGTTTTTCCGACTGAATTCCGCTCAAGCATGGCTTGCATACACAATGTCACACAAAAGTTGGCTGAACTTTCGACCGTCAAGAATGCAGTGACGTACAACACTATGACGAGTCGAAAAAATGAAGTTCAATGCTTCCAAACATGCGTCGAATTGTTTCCGAGCATGCGTCGGAATTGCTACAGTCGGAATTTCGGATCTGAATTTTTCCCCGTCGAAAAAACGGAGAACCTGCTCTCAATCTTTTGCTGGTCCGATGGAGCATACACACGGTCTGAATTTCCTACCAAAAGATCACATCAGACTTTTGCTGGCGGAATTTCTGACCGTGTGTACGTGGCATAACTGTGGGTGCCCGGTTGTGGCTTCACAGCCGGGCGCACACTGCGCATTCCTGCGCACTGTGAATGGCCAGGCAATCTTCTCGGACCTGTGATGTGTCCCAGAAGATTGCAGGAAAGGGAGGGGGAGAGGTGAAATTCCTTCCGGCACCGTGGCGCCAGGGGAGGAAGTGGGAGCCTCTAAAAACAGGGTACCCCCCCCCAAAAAAAGAGACATGCCAAAATGTGGCATGTCAGGGGGTCACCTGCACCTAAAGCGGAAGTTCCATTTTTGGGTGGAACTTTGCTTTAGGGCAAAGGGGGGTCCAACCCGGTACTAGAAGGTGTACTTAATAAAGTGGCTGGTGAGTGTACGTGCGGAACGGGGGAAGGCCACTACTGCTTATGATTGGCTGTCGGCTTTGATAGCTCAAGTGGGTTCAGACTCCTGTCTGAACATGCCTGAGCTCATCACTGGGGTAGATTCAAAGAGCAATTGCGTCTGCGTAACCATAGTTACGCAGCGCAATTGCTTACCTGCGCCGGCGTTACGAATGCTCCTGATTCAGGAACCTCGTTACGCCGACTGCAGCCTAAGAAATGACTGGCATAAGGCTCCTTATGCCGTCATATCTTAGGCTGCATTCTTACGCAGGCCGCTAGGTGGCGTTCCCGTTGTGGTCAGCGTATGCCGATTCACAACCCTACGCGAGCCCTGCGTACGCAGTTTACGTCGTTTGCGTACGTCGGTTTTTGCTACGTATACCCGTCGTTCCCGCGTCGCAAAATTTGAAATTTACGTTGTTTGCGTAAGTGAATCGTGAATGGCGCTGGACGCCATTCACGTTCACTTTGAAGCAAATGACGTCCTTGCGACGTCATTTACCGCAATGCACGTCGGGAAAGTTTCCCGACGGAGCATGCGCACTACGCTCGGCGCGGGAACGCGCCTAATTTAAATGATCCACGCCCCCTACGGGATCATTTAAATTGCGGGCGCTTACGCCGGGCATTTTGCCGGAGCGCCCACGCAATTTACGTAGCTACTGTTCCGTGAATCAAGGGTAGCGCAGGTAATTTGCGGAGGCGCAGCGTCAAAACGGTGCGCTGCGCCTCCGTAAAAACTGCGCAAATCTAACTGAATCTACCCCACTGTTTACTATAAGAATTCTTCATCTATAAAATTCCCCTCACTGCTGCTCAAGAACTACAACAGAATAAAACCTTCCCTTTGACACTTCCCAATTGTGCATCTGTGAATTTCTGTCCCATCTTCATTGCTAAATCTGTCACGGACTTGTGCAAATCTGCCTCAGTTGGTTGCCTGGGATTTTAGGCCAAAAGGGTTCCAAATACACAGGAAAACTATTTTCACATACTTTGCTAAATGACAGGTAAATCGAATTGCATCCGGGTCGCTAATTTGCACAATAGATGTTCCCTAAAGTGTCTCCCAACCTCTCCTCGCCCCAGTGTGTCTTGTACAGCTTTGAAGTCTGATATGATTAGTGTGATACTGAAGTAGGCCAGTAGATTGGGGTAGGATTAGGATGTCACATGATAATTGTTATGGGGGGGGGGGGCACAAAGTAGAATTCTGGTCATGGTCACAAAGCAAGCTTTGAAAAGTTGTAATTATCTTTATTAATTGCAGAGCTTTTTTTCTCAGAAAATAGGTGCAGGAACTCAACCACGACCCTGTTCAGATTTCAAAAACAGTAGAAGGGTCTTAAAGGGGCATTAAATACCAGAATTGCATTACATACTGAGTGTAGAGTTCAGGGGGTTACACACAGAGTGCAGAGCTGTCACTTGTACACACAGAAACCAGACTTCTGTGTTTACAAGTGATTGTGGTGAGCAGGCACCAAAGGGTCTGAGCCAGAGGTGGTGGAACTGAGTTCCCCCAAGTTCCCCCTGAAAAAAAGCCCTGATTAATTGTAATAATAATCTTTATGCTCTGGAGCCCTACAAGCCAGGGTGAGGGGTTCACAAGAGGACAAGAGACGTTCAACTATCAAGTCCATCACTGTGAGCTTCTTCAGAGGTCGGGGTCTGTAAATCGGGAGTATAAAGTAGATTCTCATCAAAGGAAAGTTCCAGAATCGCTGCACTCCTCGAAATCCTTTATTGTGTGTCAGAAAAACATCACAGACACCATGGGGATATCACAGTCGGGATTCACCCAGATGCCTGGACCTGCAGCAGGGGGCTCAGCTTCTCAGCAAGCTGGGAGATTGAACAAGCCACTCCCACCCCGCTCCTCCACCCGGTGCTCCAGTGAGCCCTGGAGGGGCAGAGCAGATACAGTCACAGCTCACTGAAGGCTGAGAACTAAGCAATCAGTGGTCTTCGATCGCTCAGTTCTCAGTCTTAGATGAGGCGGGGGACAGATGCAGCATTGAACCAATGCTTCCACCAATCATTTTGAATATCATTTGTTTTCTACTTTTTTAGCAACCCCATACTTCTCTTTTAACGGCTTCCCGTCCGCGCTATAGCCGAATGACGCCCTCCTGTGTTCGAGCGGCCTGCAGGGCGCTCTGTGACCAACTAGTCTATAAGACTCGGCTGATCACAGATCGGAGTAAGGGGTCGATCCCGACCCCTTATCATGTGATCAGCTGTCAGCCAATGACAGCTGATCATGTGATGTAAAAATAATCTCCTCACGCTGATAGCATGAAAGGAAAACAAAAGAAATGATCACCGGTGGCTGTCAGAGGGACATCGGTCCCAATCGCAGGATCACCTGTGCCACCTGCCATTGCCACATACCAGTGCACAACAGTGCCTCCTACCAGTGCCACCTACCAGTGCCCACAGTGACACCTATCAATGCCACCAATCAGTGCTTCATCACCAGTGCTGCCTATCAGTGTTACCTACCAGTGCCCATTAGTGCCACCTATCAGTGCCCATCATTGCTATCAGTGCCCTTCTGTGCAGTCTATCAGTACCCATCAGTACCACCCATCAATGCCACTTATCAGGGCCCATCAGTGCCGCCTTTTCAGTGACCATCGGTGCCGGCTTATCTGCAAATCAGTGCAGCTCATCAGTGTCCATCAGTGCAGCCCATCAGTGTCCAGCAGTGCAGCCCATCAGTGTCCATCAGTGCAGCCTCATTAGCACATATCAATGAAGGCGAAAAATTACCCGTTTGCAAAATGTTATAACAAACTATGAAAAATGTTTACTTTTTTCAAAATGTTCATATTTTTTTTATTTGTTTAACAAAAAATAAAAACCCCAGTAGTGATTAAATACCACCAAAAGAAATCTCTATGTGTGGGAAAAAAATAATACAAATTTTATTTGGGTAAAGAGTAGTGTGACCGCGCAATTGTCATTCAAAGTGCGACATCGCTGACAGCTGAAAATTGGTCTGGGCAAGAAGGGGGGGGGGGGGGTTTAAAGGGTCACTAAAGGAATTTTTTTTTTTAGCTAAATAGCTCCCTTTACTTTACTGCAGTCCTGGTTTCATGTCCTCATTGCTCGTTTTTGCTCTGATGTTGCTGTAATACTCCTCTGTTGTGGACACTTCCTGGTTGTCTGGCTCCTTATGAAAAAAGTCATGGGAGACTTTAGTTTTGTTTTCCTAGCCATGACTCTCTATGGCACTGTCCAGCCCAGAGGCATGAAATAACATGCAAAGACTAAATTAGTTTCAGTTTCGTTTTTGCATCTAGGAGGCACATTATATGATTGCTTTTTATCTATTTTTAATTGTTTTTGAAAGGAATCAGTTAACTATTATGTCTCTATACCCTGTAAACCAGTGGTTCTTAACCTGGGGGTCGGGACCCCCTCGGGGGTCAAATGATGATTTGCCAGGGGTCACCAAATCATAGGCTGTTCCTGAAGCTTGCACCGCCCTCCCAGCCTTTTTGGGCTATCCCTGGAGCCTGTGGGCACCCAGCTGGGCTGTTCCTGGAGCCTGTGGCCATCCAATCAGCCTCTTCGCAGCCGCCCATTCAGTTCATGCCATGGCTGGGTGACTGAGACTAGAGGTCAGCTAACTGGTGAGGAATGTGAAGTGGGAGGGGCTGGAGGAGACCTCCTATTTTGGCATAGGTGTCACTCCTGTGAGACACCACAAAGTCGGAAACACAGTAAGTAACACTACCTGTGATTATAGTTGCCATTAAAAGTCCTCACTACAGTTCTCAGATCAGCAGATGACCTTGATGAAGAGCACCTAAGTTGGCTGATCACAACTCCCCCCCAGCACTACCACTCATCTCAATTCCCTGCTAGCAATGCCACTCATCCCATTCCCCCCATCCCCCCACCAAGGAGTAAGAAGGAAAAAAATAGAGAATACATAGAAGGGAGAGGAAAAGAGGGGAAGGAACAAAGAAAAAGGGAGAGAAAGAATAAGAGAGAGAACAAGAAAGATGGCTAGAGAGAAATAAAAGAGAAAGAAAGGAGAACAGAGAGAGTGGAACATCCTAAAATGTACCATAAGGGGTTTTAATACTGTACAAGTGGAAGGGACTCGGGGAGCGCTAAAGATCCATGGGTTAGGGGCAGCAAATCCTTGTCTTGCCTTGGGTGCTGACAACCCACTACGAATATAATTTTACTGTTGGGGGTCCCCACAACTTGGGAAATATTCTCAAGGGGTCACGGCACTAGAAGGTTGAGAACCACTGCTGTAAACATTCATTTCAGCAAAAAAAAAAAATTCCTTTAGTGATCCTTTAAGTGCCTGGTATGCAAGTGGTTAAAAAAAAAAAAAAGATACAGATAAAACATCACTTTTGCCACTAACACAAAAACAGGATTTATCTGTTTTTGTAACTTTATATTCCTCAGAACAAATGACATTTAGTCCAAATAAATAAGTCCTGTTCTACCTGATGCAAACTGCCCTTGCATAAAAGAGAAGCATTGAAAGGCCATTTAATCCTTAATAAAGGGGGCAGAAAGAAGTTTCCTAAATGTGCATATAATAAGAGAAGTAGGCACGATTGGTGTGCGGCAGATGGCCTGGGTCCGCTTCCAAATAAAGCAGAACATATTACCCTTTAAAATAATGTATATCTGTTCTAAATGCCATCTACTGATTCGCTGGAAGGGTAGAACACTGCCAGTGTATATAAAACAGCCAAAATTTTCAATTGAATATGCATTAAAGTGTATATCCATTCAGTGTTACATACAATATCAATTACAGATGTCCACACAAAGCCAAATAAATATCTGCTAGCTTTCCAACTTGGTACTCCATCTGCAGTGCCATCTGTTGCCTGGGAAGGTACGGGTGAGGCTCTTTAAGACTGTTCAGCTTTGTAAACTTTTTTTTATTTTTTTTTCCCCTTCTTAGAATCCCGTCTCCCAATATGTGATAAAGCAATCAATTTTCTCTGATATGTTTTCTGTAAGACAGATGGAAATCCATGTGCTTGCGCTAAAATGTCAAATATGTTTGAAACGTGCTGTTCCCGAAGATGACCCATTCACTGCCATAGACTGAGGTTTCTGTTTTCGTAGCTGTCAGTACTTTACTTTAAGATGGGTGGAACCCTTCCAAATTTTTTCGACTTTGCACACTAACCACCCGCTACAAACTACGAGTGGCACAAAACACGCACAGCCAAACAGGACGCTTTCGTTTTCATCTTCACAGAGCAATCTGTCCTCGCTTCATTGCAACCAATGGACCAATTATGTTCCTTTTGATAAAGATTATTATTTGAAAGAATTAAGCTAAAGAGAAACTGCATGAAAAATGTATTTCCTAATTTTGGGTGGTGTCGGGGCACTGCTAGGTGGCTTGTTGGGTCTTCTCTACTACAGGCGCATCTAAAAAAAAATATAGACTATCATCAAAAAAATAAATTATTTCAGTAATTCAATTTTAAAAAGTGAAACTCATAGGGGTAGATTCACGTAGAATGGCGTATGTTTGTGCGGGCGTAACGTATCCGATTTACGTTACTCCTCCGGAAACTTTTAAAGGCAAGTGCTGTATTCTCAAAAGAAAGTTGCGGCGGCATAGCGTAAATAGGCCGGTGTAAGACCGTCTAATTCAAATTGTGAAGAGGTGGCGTGTGTTATGTAAATTAACCCTGATCCATCGTGATTGAAGTTTTTCACGAACGGCGCATGCGCCATCCGTGGAATTTCCCAGTGTGCATTGCTCCAAAGTACACCGCAAGGACGTCATTGGTTTCGACATGAACGTAAATGACATCAAGCCCCATTCACGGACGACTTACGCAAACGACGTACATTTTTTACATTTCGTCGCAGGAACGACGGCCATACTTAACATTGGTACGCCGCATATACGCCTCATATAGCAGGGGTAACTTTACGCCAGGAAAAGCCTAACGTAAACGGCGTAACTGTACTGCGTCGGCCGGGCGTACGTTCGTGAATTCGTGTATCTAGCTTATTTACATATTCTAGGCGTAAATCAGCGTACACGCCCCTAGCGGCCAGTGTAAATATGCAGTTAAGATCCGACGGTGTAAGAGACTTACGCCGGTTGGATCTAATATAAATCTATGTGTAACTGATTCTATGAATCAGGCGCATAGATACGACCGGCCAGACTCAGAGATACAACGGCGTATCTGGAGATACGCCGACGTATCTCTTTTGAGAATCTGGCCCATATATTCTAAGGCCCAGATTCACGTAGACTGGCGCATCTTTGTGCCGGCCTAGCGCATCTCATATGCGCTATGCCGACGTAACTCTGAGAGGCAAGAGCAGTATTCACAAAGCACTCGCTCCCAAACTTGCTCCGGCGTAACGTAAATTGGCCGGCGTAAGCCCGCCTAATTCAAAGTAGGTTGAAGGAGGGCGTGATACATGTAAATCAACCGTGACCCCATGCAAATGAATGGCCGAACGAACAGCGCATGCGCGCGCATGCTCAGAATCACGTCGCATATACTCCCTAAGATACGACGGCTCAATGCCTATGACGTGAACATAACCTATGCCCAGCCCCATTCACGTACGACTTACGTAAACAACGTAAAATACGACGGCTGTTCTGACGTCCATACCCTAACATGACTTACCCCTGCTTTATGAGGCTTAACTTTACACCGGTGATGTGAAATTTCCTCGGACTTGTGAAAAAATCGGACCCGCGTCACTTCCGGTGCTCGTACGTCAGAGCACAGCTGATCGCGGGTCCACGGCGCATGCGCAGCGCATGCGCATATGTTTTTTTTGGGTCCGTGAATATCATAGACTGGGGTAGGCGGGCAGAGGCGGATCAAGCACAATTCAGAGACTCGGGTGGGCGGGGCGGAGGCGGTGCAAGAGTTTTAATGACAGTATCGGCAGCACCGCCTCCAGCCCCGTCCCTAAGCAGGGGCTTCTTGAGGTCCGTGAAAAATATAGATTTGGGTGGGCGGGCGGAGGCGGAGCAACATTCTCAATTACATTGCCGCCAGCCCCGCCTCCAGCCCCGTCCCTTTACACACAGTAGCCTGCTTCTTCCCATACTATTTTGGTCCGAGAATTTCACAGACTCGGGTAGGCGGGACGGAGGCGGAGCAACAGTTTTCATGCCCAATATTAAAGACTGTCAAGAAAATGTCTATTTAGGTGGAGAGCTTCTGAATACCTGACCAACAAACACATTTCTATTTTATTACTCATTTCAATGGGACAGTTTAAAGTGCCAAAAAGTAAAGTTCCGCTCTTCTGTATTTTTTTAGGCTCCATGTACACGGGACCATCCTCCCAGCTGCAGGGATCACCCCCCCCCCACCAACATCCTCCCAGCTGTACGAATCACCCCCCCCCAACATCTTCCCGGCTGTACGAATCACCCCCCCCCCACCGCCATCCTTCCAGCTGCAGGGATCACCCCCCCAACATCCTCCCGGCTGCAGGAATCACCCCCCCCCCACCGCCATCCTCCCGGCTACAGGAATCACCCCCCCCCCACCGCCATCCTCCCGGCTGCAGGGATCACCCCCCCCCCCCCACCGCCATCCTCCCGGCTGCAGGAATCACCCCCCCACCGCCATCCTCCCGGCTGCAGGGATCACCCCCCCCCCACCGCCATCCTCCCGGCTGTACGAATTACCCCCCCCCCACCGCCATCCTCCCGGCTGTATGAATCACCCCCCACCGCCATCCTCCCGGCTGCAGGAATCACCCCCCCCCACCGCCATCCTCCCAGCTGTACGAATCACCCCCCCCCCCACCGCCACCATCCTCCCAGCTGTACGAATCACCCCCCCCCCCCCCGCCACCATCCTCCCAGCTGTACGAATCACCCCCCCCCCCCCACCGCCACCCTCCCAGCTGTACGAATCACCCCCCCCACCGCCATCATCCCAGCTGTACGAATCACTCCCCCCCCACCGCCATCCTCCCAGCTGTACGAATCACCCCCCCCCCCACCGCCATCCTCCCAGCTGTACGAATAACCCCCCCCCCCCACCGCCACCATCCTCCCAGCTGTACGAATCACCCCCACCACCATCCTCCCAGCTGTACGAATCACCCCCCCACCACCATCCTCCCAGCTGTACGAATCACCCCCCCCACCGGCATCCTCCCAGCTGTACTAACCCCCCCCCCCCCCACCGCCATCCTCCCAGCTGTACGAATCACCCCCCCCCCCCACCGCCATCCTCCCAGCTGTACGAATCACCCCCCCCCCACCGCCATCCTCCCAGCTGTAGGGATCACCCCCCCACCCCCATCCTCCCAGCTGTACAAATCACCCCCCCCCCCCACCACCATCCTCGGACCTGTGAAAAAATCGGACCGCGTCACTTCCGGTGCTCGTACGTCAGGAGCACAGCTGATCGCGGGTCCAAGGCGCATGCGCAGATGCTTTTTTTTGGTCCGTGAATATCCTAGACTAGGGTAGGTCACTTGTGCCCGTCATACGCAGCCAGTGTGCCCACTATTTGCAGCCACTTGTGCCCGTCATACGCAGCACTTGTGCCCTCCATATGCAGTCACTTGTACCCGTCATACGCGGCACTTCCTTCTTCTTCTTCTGTAGCGGCGGCTGTGGCTCCTGTGTCCGCTTGGCTCCTCAGGCTTCCTCCGTCATGTCTCCTTTTCCGCCAAAGCGTTAGGCATCCGATAGGATCGCCTAAAGCTTTGGCCAATCGGGAGACAGGTTTTACTGACCTGCCTGCTGATTGGCAAGGAGGAACTTTGGTGTGAAAATAGCTTCTGGCTCTTATCACGTGCTTAAAGATACACACCCCTCCTATTCCCGCCATAGTATTTCATGCGTCCGGCATCCTGAAAGGGGCCACGCACATGAATAGGGAGGGCGGCAGAGGTGACGGGGGCGGTGCCCATGCGGGGACACCATTCTCTCCCCCGGAGGACGAGGACACCATTCTCTCCCCTGGAGGACAGGGACACCATTCTCTCCCCCGGAGGACGGGGACACCATTCTCTCCCCCGGAGGACGAGGACACCCTTCTCTCCCCCGGAGGACGGGAACACCCTTCTCTCCCTTGGAGGACGAGGACACCATTCTCTCCCCCCGGAGGACACCCTTCTCTCCCCAGAGGTAGGGAACACCATTCTCTCCCCCGGAGGATGAGGACACCATTCTCTCCCCCGGAGGACGAGGACACCATTCTCTCCCCCCGGAGGACACCATTCTCTCCCCCGAGGACGAGGACACCCTTCTCTCCCCAGAGGTAGGGAACACCATTCTCTCCCCCGGAGGATGAGGACACCATTCTCTCCCCCGGAGGACGAGGACACCATTCTCTCCCCCGGAGGATGGGAACAGCCTTCTCTCCCCTGGAGGACGAGGACACCATTCTCTCCCCCCGGAGGACACCATTCTCTCCCCCGAGGACGAGGACACCCTTCTCTCCCCAGAGGTAGGGGACACCCTTCTCTCCCCCGGAGGACGGGGACACCATTCTCTCCCCCGGAGGACGAGGACACCATTCTCTCCCTCGGAGGACGGGGACACCATTCTCTCCCCCGGAGGACGAGGACACCCTTCTCTTTCCCCTGGAGGACGGGAACACCCTTCTCTCCCCTGGAGGACGAGGACACCATTCTCTCCCCCGAGGACGAGGACACCCTTCTCTCCCCAGAGGTAGGGGACACCCTTCTCTCCCCCGGAGGACGGGGACACCCTTCTCTCCCCCGGAGGACGGGGACACCCTTCTCTCCCCCGGAGGACGGGGACACCCTTCTCTCCCCCGGAGGACAGGGACACCAGGGCTGGACTGGGACAAAAATATTGCCCTGGACTTCATACACTTTGACAAGTCTCTCCCATGGCGGCCGGCCCCCATGCACCTCTGTCCCCCTCTCTGCTCCTCTAGTTCTCCCCCTGCTTCTCTGTTCCCCCACATGCTTCTCTATCCCCCCCCCCCATGCTCCTCTTACCCTCATGCTTCTCTGGTCCCCCCTGTGCTCCACTGATACCCCCCCTGCTTCTCTGTTCCCACACATGCTTCTCTGTTCCTCTCCTACTCCTCTATACCCCCCCCCCATGATGCTCTGGTCCCCCATGTGCCTCTATCCCCTGTCCCTCATGATGCTCTGGTTCCCCGCAGCGCTCACCTCCTCTCCCTGTCCAGCCCTGGTGTCCTCGTCCTCCGGGGGAGAGAATGGTGTCCTCGTCCTCCAGGGGAGAGAATGGTGTCCCCTACATCTGGGGAGAGAAGGGTGTCCTCGTCCTCCGGGGAGAGAATGGTGTCCTCGGGGGAGAGAATGGTGTCCCCGTCCTCTGGGGGAGAGAATGGTGTCCTCCTCCTCCGGGGAGAGAATGGTGTCCTCGGGGGAGAGAATGGTGTCCCCGTCCTCTGGGGGAGAGAATGGTGTCCCCGTCCTCTAGGGGAGAGAATGGTGTCCCCGTCCTCCGAGGGAGAGAATGGTGTCCCCGTCCTCCGAGGGAGAGAATGGTGTCCCCTACCTCTGGGGAGAGAAGGGTGTCCTCGTCCTCGGGGGAGAGAAGGGTGTCCTCGTCCTCGGGGGAGAGAATGGTGTCTCCGTCATCCGGGGGAGAGAATGGTGTCCCTGTCCTCCAGGGGAGAGAATGGTGTCCCCTACCTCTCGGGAGAGAAGGGTGTCTGTCCCCGTCCTAAGGGGAGAAGGGTGGCACCCTCTCCTCCTCCAACCACCCAAGGATCAGCTCTTCCAATTTGGCCCACACTGTGGCCCATCTCCTTCTCCTTCAAACAGCCAGGGGCTCACTCCTTCTCTACCAACCACCCAGGTTCTCTCTCCTTCTCCCCCGGCCACCCAGGGGCCCTCTTCTTCACTAAATGGCCACCAAGGGGCCCTCTCCTCCTCCAAACACCCAGGTGCCCTCTCCTTCTCCCACGGATACCCAGGGGCCCTCTCCTTCTCCAAACACCCAGGTGCCATCTCCTTCTCCCTAAGCCACCAGTGACCCCAAAGCGGGACACACATGCGCTCTGCCTTCCCGTGACCTGATACCCACCGTCCTGGGATGCCATGATGATGGTGTGCAAGTCTCCAGTGTGAGGGCTATAGGTAAACTCGCACTCAGCTTCTTTGGCCCGATTGGAGGAAAAGCAGCGGAGGTGATCCAGACCCCAGCACTTGACAGAGATCAAAGACCAGTGGTGGCCCCTGCATGGTGGGCCCACAATGCATGGGCACCGCCCCCGTCACCTCTGCCGCCCTCCCTATTCATGTGCCTGGCCCCTTTCAGGATGCCGGACGCATGAAATACTATGGCGGGAATAGGCGGGGTGTGTATCTTTAAGCACGTGATAAGAGCCAGAAGCTATTTTCACACCAAAGTTCCTCCTTGCCAATCAGCAGGCAGGTCAGTAAAACCTGTCTCCCGATTGGCCAAGCGGACACAGGAGCCCCAGCCGCCGCTACAGAAGAAGAAGAAGAAGGAAGTGCCGCGTATGACGGGTACAAGTGACTGCATATGGAGGGCACAAGTGCTGCGTATGACGGGCACACGTGGCTGCAAATAGTGGGCACACTGGCTGCGTATGACGGGCATAAGTGACCTACCCCAGTCTAGGATATTCACGGACCAAAAACAAAGCATCTGCGCATGCGCCTTGGACCCGCGATCAGCTGTGCTCCTGACGTACGAGCACCGGAAGTGATGCAGTCCGATTTTTTCACAGGTCCGAGAATGGTGGTGGGGGGGTGATTCGTACAGCTGGGAGGATGGGGGTGGGGGGGGTGATTCGTACAGCTGGGAGGATTGGGGTGGGGGGGGTGATTCGTACAGCTGGGAGGATTGGGGTGGGGGGGGTGATTCGTACAGCTGGGAGGATGGCGGTGGGGGGGGGGTGATTCGTACAGCTGGGAGGATGGCGGTGGGGGGGGGTGATTGGTACAGCTGGGAGGATGGTGGTGGTGGGGGGGGGTGATTTGTACAGCTGGGAGGATGGTGGTGGGGGGGGGGGTGATTTGTACAGCTGGGAGGATGGCGGTGGTGGGGGGGGGGGTGATTCGTACAGCTGGGAGGATGGCGGTGGGGGGGGGAGGTGATTCGTACAGCTGGGAGGATGGCGGTGGGGGTGATTCGTACAGCTGGGAGGATGGCGGTGGTGGGGGGGTGATTCGTACAGCTGGGAGGATGGCGGTGGGGGGGGGGTGATTCTTACAGCTGGGAGGATGGCGGTGGGGGGGGGAGGTGATTCGTACAGCTGGGAGGATGGCGGTGGGGGGGGGGTGATTCCTGCAGCCTGGAGGATGGCGGTGGGGGGGGGGGGGTGATTCATACAGCCGGGAGGATGGCGGTGGGGGGGGGGTAATTCGTACAGCCGGGAGGATGTTGGGGGGGGGGGTGATCCCTGCAGCCGGGAGGATGGCGGTGGGGGGGGGGTGATTCCTGCAGCCGGGAGGATGGCGGTGGGGGGGGGTGATTCCTGCAGCCGGGAGGATGGCGGTGGGGGTAATTCGTACAGCCGGGAGGATGTTGGGGGGGGGGTGATTCCTGCAGCCGGGAGGATGGCGGTGGGGGGGGGTGATTCATACAGCCGGGAGGATGGCGGTGGGGGGGGGGGTAATTCGTACAGCCGGGGGGATGTTGGGGGGGGGTGATTCCTGCAGCCGGGAGGATGGCCGTGGGGGGGGGTGATTCATACAGCCGGGAGGATGGCGGTGGGGGGGGGGGGGGTAATTCGTACAGCCGGGAGGATGTTGGGGGGGGGGTGATCCCTGCAGCCGGGAGGATGGCGGTGGGGGGGGGGGGGGGTGGCGGTGATCCCTGCAGCCGGGAGGATTCTCCCGTGTACATGGAGCCTAAAAAAATACAGAAGAGCGGAACTTTACTTTTTGGCACTTTAAACTGTCCCATTGAAATGAGGAATAAAATGGAAATTTGTTGTTGGTCAGGTATTCAGAAGCTCTCCACCTAAATAGACATTTTCTTGACAGTCTTTAATATTGGGCATGAAAACTGTTGCTCCGCCTCCGTCCCGCCTACCCGAGTCTGTGAAATTCTCGGACCAAAATAGTATGGGAAGAAGCAGGCTACTGTGTGTAAAGGGACGGGGCTGGAGGCGGGGCTGGCGGCAATGTAATTGAGAATGTTGCTCCGCCTCCGCCCGCCCACCCAAATCTATATTTTTCACGGACCTCAAGAAGCCCCTGCTTAGGGACGGGGCTGGAGGCGGTGCTGCCGATACTGTCATTAAAACTCTTGCACCGCCTCCGCCCCGCCCACCCGAGTCTCTGAATTGTGCTTGATCCGCCTCTGCCCGCCTACCCCAGTCTATGATATTCACGGACCCAAAAAAAACATATGCGCATGCGCTGCGCATGCGCCGTGGACCCGCGATCAGCTGTGCTCTGACGTACGAGCACCGGAAGTGACGCGGGTCCGATTTTTTCACAAGTCCGAGGAAATTTCACATCACCGGACATACGCCTTACGTAAACGGCGTAGGTTACAGCGACGGGCGCAAGTACGTTCGTGAATCGGCGTATCTATGTCATTTACATATTCGACCCGTAAATCAATGGAAGCGCCCCTTGCGGTCAGCGTAAATATGCGCCCAAGATACGACGGCGTAGGAGACTTACATCGGTCGTATGAAGCCAAAATTCAGGCGTATCTTGTTTGCTGAATAAGGCGCAAAGATACGACGGCGCATCCGTGGACTTACGCGCCGTATCAGAAGATACGTCGGCGTAAGTCCTTTCTGAATCCGGGCCTAAATATTTATTAAACACAGAGTGATTTATTTCAAGCATTTCTTTATTTTAATTTTGATGATTATGGCTTACAGCTAGTGAAAACCCAAAATTTATTATCTCGTAAAATTAGAATTTTGTGAAAAAGTTGAATATTGTAGACTCGTGGTGTCATACTCTAATCAGCTAATTAACTCAAAACATATGTAAAGGTTTCCTGAGCCTTTAAATGGTCTCTCTGGTCTGGTTCAGGAGGTAACACAATCATGGGGGAAGACTGCTGACTTGACTCTGTATCTCAGAAAATTTTAATAGTACATAAAACCAATTGAAAAAATAAAATATTTGTTTTTAATACAGACATGTTGACTAACTAAAAAGTCTGTCCATGTACAGTATAGTATGCACTCAATAATTGGTCAGGGCTCCTTTTGCATGAATTACGGCATCAATGCGGCGTGGCATGGAGGTGATCAGCCCGTGGCACTGCTGAGGTGTTATGGAAGCCCGGGTTGCTTTGATAGTGGCCTTTAGCTCATCTGCATTGTTGGGTCTGGTGTCTCATCTTCCTCTTGACAATACCCCACAAATTCTTTATGGGGTTTAGGTCAGGCAGGTTTGCTGGCCAATCAAGCACAGTGATACCATGATCATGTGACCAGGTATTGGTACTTTTGGCAGTGTGGGCAGTCCTGCTGGAAAATAAAATCTCCGGACCAGATTCACAGAAGAGATACGACGGCGTATCTCCTGATACGCCGTCGTATCTCTGAGATACGATTGTTGTATCTATGCGACTGATTCATAGAATCAGTTACGCATAGATAGCCCTAAGATCCGACAGGTGTAACTTGTGTTACACCGTCGGATCTTATGCTGCAATTCTAGGCCGGCTGCTAGGTGGCAAGGCCATTGCGGTCGGCGTAGAATATGCAAATGACTAGTTATGGCGATTCACAAACGTCCGCGATGCCCCGTCGATCTAAATTTACGTTGTTTCCGTAGCGATACGCGTCGTGAAGATAAAGCTAAGCCCTAGGTGGTCTAGCCAGCTGGACGCCATTTACGTTAACGTCAAACCAATGATGTCCTTGCGCTTTTTTTTTACGTCGTTTGCGTTTGGCTTTTTCCGGCGTATAGTTACCCTTGCTATATGAGGGGTATGTGCGGCGTATCCTATGTTAAGTATGGCCGTCGTTCCCGCGCCGAGTTTTGAATTTTTTACGTCGTTTGCATAAGTCGTTCGCGAATATGGCTGGACGTAGTTTACGTTCAAGACGAAAGTATGACGAGTTGCCGACGTCATTTGGAGCATGCGCACTGGGATTCAGTCGCAGCCGGCGCGTGCGCAGTTCGTTCGGCGCGGGGACGCGCATCATTTAAATGATACACGCCCCCTACCCGCCGAATTTGAATTCCGCCGGGTGGATTTACGCTACGCCGCCGCAACTTTACAGGCAAGTGCCTTGTGAATACAGCACTTGCCTGAAAAACTTGCTGAGGCGTAACGTAAATGAGTTACGTTACGCCGGCAGAAAGATCCGCTGATCTTTCTGAATCTGGCCCACAGTATTCATGAACTAAACACCAACACGCATTATTGCCTAAAAAAGTGAAAAGCGTAGTGACCGTATTTATCGGCATATAACACGCACTTTTCCACCCTGAAAATTGGGTGCAGATAGCGTGTGGGTGTTATACGCCGATACTTCAATTTTAGCTGCCTCGTTGGGGACAGGGAGGGGGCGGGACGAGTGCCGACAGATTACATACAGGAGGATCTCCTATTTACTCTGTGGCCTCTATAATAGGAAGTCCCGTCTCCTGGGCCACCATTGGACCACTGTTCTGTCCATCATAGGAGGCGGGACTTTGTATTAAAGAGGCCAACGCGTAAACAGGAGATTCTCCTGTAGGTAATTTATCGGCGCTCGTCCCGCGCCCCTCCCTGTCCCCTTTGAGGCTGCAGTAATGTGATGTGAGGATGCATTGAGGGCAATGGCGAGAATGCATTAATGGCAATTGCAAGGCTTCATTACTGGCAATGGCGAGACTGCATTGAGGGCAATAGCGAGCCTACATTTAGGGCAATAACGAGCCTGAATTAATGGTAATGGCGAGACTGCATTGAGGGCAATGGCGAGACTGCAATGAGGGCAATGGCGAGACTGCATTGAGGGCAATTGCAAGGCTGCATTAATGGCAATGGCGAAACTGCATTGAGGGCAATGGCGAAACTGCGTTGAGGGCAATGGCGAGACTGCATTGAGGGCAATGGCGAGACTGCATTGAGGGCAATGGCGAGACTGCATTGAGGGCAATGGCGAGACTGCATTGAGGGCAATGACGAGACTGCATTGAGGGCAATGGCAAGACTGCATTGAAGGCAATGGCGAGACTGCATTGAAGGCAATGGCGAGACTGCATTGAGGGCAATGACGAGACTGCATTGAGGGCAATGGCAAGACTGCATTGAAGGCAATGGCGAGACTGCATTGAAGGCAATGGCGAGACTGCATTGAGGGCAATGGCGAGACTGCATTGAGGGCAATGGTGAGACTGCATTGAAGGCAATGGCGAGACTGCATTGAGGGCAATGGCGAGACTGCATTGAGGGCAATGGTGAGACTGCATTGAGGGCAATGGCGAGACTGCATTGAGGGCAATGGCGAGACTGCATTGAGGGCAATGGCGAAACTGCATTGAGGGCAATGGCGAAACTGCATTGAGGGCAATGGCGAGACTAAGGTCTTCATTTAAATTTTAAATTTTAAGTTTTTTTCCTGAAACTTCTCTCTTAAGTTTTCCAGGGCGGAGCTCCATCCTGGAAAAAAAAATGCCAAAATGCTGCAAAATTTTTATTTATTTTTTTATACATACCAGAAGTGCCTGTTGCTAGGCAGATCATCCTAACTGCCACTTCCTGATCTGCGGTCCGTCTTTTTTCTTCTCCTCCTCGCGCTGCCTCCTGGGGAATGGGGGAGCGGTGTCTTCTGGGACCTTGTGTGTGTCCCAGGAGACATCGCCCATTCATGTAGCACCGCGCGGCTCGCGCATGCACAGTAGGGAATCGGGCGGCGAAGCCGCAACGCTTCACTTCCCGATTCCCTCGCCAAGGAGGATCGTGGCGGGCCAGCCAAGACCCGAGCGATTGCTCGGCTTCGGCTGCCGTCATCGCGGGCACCCTGGACAGGTAAGTGTCCTTATTAAAAGTCAGCAGCTACAGTGTTAGTAGCTGCTGACTTTTATTTATTATTTTTTTTAAACGGACCTCCTTATTAAAGTAAAGGTGCATGTTATATGCCTGTGTGTGTTATACGCCGATAAATACAGTAGATATGACAGAGCATAGCTAATGGAAAGGTGTATTAGAAAGTACTGAAAAGGTACTCCTTAAGTATCACACATTGGTCTTATAACACAAGGGCTTTTGCTTAATAAACTGGATGAACATCTGAAACATAGGTCTCCACAGACTGCTGCATAGAACCTTAGGAGAGCAGACTCAAAAGAAAGGTCACTTAGTATGGGAAATTTTGGCCAAGAGGCTTGTGTTCTAATTCCCAGACCTCACCCGATCACACACATGAAGACATTTGTAAAACACAACCATACATCTGCAAATATGTGTAGGAGTAAAAAAGACCTTTCAAGGATTATTCTCTTTCCAAATATTCAAACATTGGAGTTTGTATATTTTGCAGATGTTTTCCTGCTGACCAAATTGCTTTGCTGTTAAAAAGATAAAAGCAAATGTGTCACAAATGTAGTAATTTACATGTTTGTTCCAATACAGACCTACGCTTAAAGCTGAATTCTATTAAAAAAGAAGTATGGGAATCCACAAAAAAAAAAATATTATACATATATAAATATCACACTCAGCTAGGTGGCTGAGACACCGATCCCAGCTGCAGCTGTCCCCTTCTGACTCTACCCCAAGAACGGAGCGATCAAACACTGCTGATTACTTAGTTCTCCCCTCCGCTCTGAGCAGAGAGCCGCGACTGTCGGTCGCCAGCTCTTTGCTCTGCCCCTCCAGCTGGCGCTGGGTAGCTGGCTGAGTATGGAGATCAAGGGGAAGATGGCCCCCACCCGTCTCCATACCACAGCAGGGCAGACGCGGCGTCAAAACATCACTTCCGCCCATAGCTGGCGCTGGGTAGCTGGCTGGGTATGGAGATCAAGGGGAAGATGGCCCCCACCCGTCTCCATACCACAGCAGGGCAGACGCGGCGTCAAAACATCACTTCCGCCCATAGCTACAGACGGGCAAACATGTACGATGAAAACGGTCCGCCGGACCGTTTTCAGCGGACATGCCCGCCCGGAGATTTCTGTATGATGGCTGTACACACCATCATACAGAAATCCGCGCGTACACGATACGCGGCGACGATGACGCGGCGACGTGCGCGGCCCTGGCAGTTCAATGCTTCCACGCATGCGTCAAAGTCATTCGACGCATGAGAGGGATGGCGGCCGCTCGGACATGTATGGTAAGTCTGTACAGACGACCGAACAAAGAGATTTTTAATACAGCTTACCTGTAAAATCTTTTTCTTGGAGTACATCACGGGACACAGAGCGGCATTCATTACTATATGGGTTATATGGAGTACCTTCAGGTGTAGACACTGGCAATCTTCAAACAGGAAATGCCCCTCCCTATATAACCCCCTCCCATAGGAGGAGTACCTCAGTTTTGTAGCAAGCAGTATGCCTCCCAAAATGGTCCTCAAAAGAGGGGTGGGAGCTCTGTGTCCCGTGATGTACTCCAAGAAAAAGATTTTACAGGTAAGCTGTATTAAAAATCTCTTTTTCTTTATCGTTACATCACGGGACACAGAGCGGCATTCATTACTATATGGGATGTCCCAAAGCAATGCTTACAATGAGGGGAGGGAGAACATCTCCAAGACAAAAGGATTTAATTTAGAGATATACTCAAATCATAATAAATCCAACTTATTTGAGAAAAATAATCTTAAATTTTAAATTTAACTCAAAAAAAAGAGGAGCCCCCGGAATCCGAGGGTCTCAAACTGCAGCCTGCAGCACTGCCTGCCCGAAGGCAGTATCAGTATTCCTTCTTACGTCCAACTTGTAGAATTTTGTAAACGTGTGGACAGAAGACCAGGTTGCCGCCTTGCAAACTTGAGCCATAGAGATCTGGTGGTGTGCTGCCCAGGAGGCGCCCATGGCTCTAGTAGAATGAGCCTTTAATGATACTGGAGGAGGCAACCCTTTCAAGCCGTAGGCCTGAGTGATTAATTGCTTAATCCACCTAGAAATGGTGGACTTTGCAGCTGCCTGCCCCTTCTTGGGCCCATCCGGTAGAATGAACAGCACATCTGTCTTCCGGATCTTCTTTGTAGCTTTAAGATAGGCCTTCATGGCCCTGACAATATCCAAGGTATGCAGCAACCCTTCCTTTCTGGAAGTAGGTTTAGGGAAGAAGGATGGTAATACCAAATCCTGGTTCAAATGAAAACTGGATATGACCTTCGGAAGGAAGGAAGGATGAGGGCGGAGAACGACCCTGTCCTTATGAAAAACAAGATATGGTTCCTTACAGGATAAGGCTGCCAGCTCCGAAACTCTTCTTGCGGAAACTATGGCAACCAAAAATACTAACTTCCTTGTCAGTAGAACCAAAGGAATATCAGCCAACGGCTCAAACGGTTGTTTCTGTAAACTTGACAGAACAAGATTTAAATCCCACGGACAAAGCGGGGATTTAACTGGAGGTCTAATACGTAAGACCCCTTGAAGGAAGGTCTTAACCAGCGAGTGGGTGGCCAGCGGCCGCTGAAACCACACTGACAGAGCAGAAATCTGTCCTTTGATTGTGCTTAATGCCAATCCTTTATCCACTCCTAGCTGGAGAAAACTTAATACTCTATCGATGGTAAATTTGCGAGAAAGCCATCGCTTGGACTCACACCAGCCTACATAGGCCTTCCAGACCCTGTAATAAATCACCCTAGAGACCGGTTTCCTGGCTCTGATTAGGGTAGAGATTACCTTCTGAGACAGACCTCTACCCCTGAGAATCAGGGATTCAGCTTCCAGGCCGTCAAATTTAGATGCCGTAAGGCAGGGTGGAGGATCGGACCTTGCGATAGCAGGTCTGGCCGTAGAGGAAGAGTCCAAGGGTCTCCCACTACCATCCTTAAGATTAGTGAGTACCATGCCCTTCTGGGCCATGCTGGAGCTACCAGGATGACTGGTATGTGCTCCACCCGGATCCTGCGCAGCAGGCGGGGTAGTAACTGGAGCGGGGGAAACGCATAAAGAAGTTTGAACTGATGCCAAGGGCAAACCAACGCATCGGTTCCGCAGGCCATCGGATCCCTTGAGCGGGACATGAACCTGTCTAGTTTCTTGTTGAGTCTCGATGCCATGATATCCACGTCCGGCACTCCCCATCTTTGGCAGAGTGCTTGAAAGACTTGTGGATGCAGAGACCATTCCCCCGGCCATAGAGTCTGGCGGCTTAAGAAGTCCGCCTGAAAGTTGTCCACTCCGGGAATGAATATTGCCGATATGCAGGGCACATGAGCCTCTGCCCATAGGAGAATCAAGCTCACTTCTCTCTGAGTGGCCTGACTCCTGGTCCCCCCTTGGTGATTTATGTATGCCACTGCCGTGGCATTGTCTGATTGAATTCTCACCGGGAGCCCCTGCAATTTCGACGTCCAAGCCCTGAGGGCTAGTCGAACAGCTCTGAGCTCCAAGATGTTGATGGGTAAAAGCTTCTCTGGCTTTGTCCAAATACCTTGGCGAGTGGAACCATCCACAATCGCTCCCCAGCCCGTCAGGCTGGCGTCTGTGGTCACTATCTTCCAAGCCACTGGGCTGAAAGACCTCCCCTTCAGTAGATTCTGAGGGTCTAACCACCAACACAGACTTTGTCGGACTCTTGATGAGAGAGGCAACGGGATATCCAAGGCCTGTGGCCTTCTGCTCCATGCTGACAGGATGGCTGCCTGCAGGATGTGAGTGTGGCTCTGGGCGTATGGCACCGCCTCGAAAGTAGCCACCATCTTGCCTAGTAATCTCATACATAGGCGAATAGTCGGTTCTTTCTTGCTTAGAACCAGTAGGATTAATTCCTTGATGGCTTTGACCTTCCTCAGAGGTAGGAACACCCCTTGTTGTTCTGTGTCTAATCTCATGCCGAGATATTCCAACTGCCTTGTGGGCTGGAATGCTGACTTCTCTCGATTTAGGACCCAGCCGAACCTCTCGAGGTATTGGACCGTGAGGGCCACTGCTCGTTCCAAGCCGGGAGACGAGTGGTCTATGACTAGGAGGTCGTCCAGGTATGCTAGGATCGTGACCCCTTGGATCCTTAGCTTGGCTAGGATTGGAGCTAGAACCTTCGTGAACACCCGGGGGGCCGTAGCCAACCCGAAGGGAAGTGTCACGAATTGGAAATGACGCGAAGCCACCATAAAGCGTAGATATCTTTGATGTGGCTGATAAATTGGAACATGAAGGTAGGCATCCTTTATGTCTATGGACGCCATGAAGTCGTCCTTTTGGAGTGTGGCAGCTGCTGACCGCACGGATTCCATCCGAAATGAGCGGATTTTTAAGTATGCATTTACCATCTTTAGGTCCAAAATTGGCCTGACATCTCCATTGGGCTTTGGGATGATGAATAGGTTGGAGTAGAAACCCAGCCCCTGTTCCAGGACTGGTACCTCCACTATCACTTCCTGGGAAAGTAGATGATCTAGAGCCGACTTTAATGCGGCTCCTTTCTCCAGATCGTTTGGAATCCTCGACTCCTGGAAATGAGGAGGAGGAAACCTTAGGAATTCTAGCTTGTAGCCTGTGGCCACGGAAGACCGTACCCACTCGTCGGGAATGCTGGCTTCCCAAATCTCCGAAAAGAGTCGCAGCCTTCCCCCCACCTTCGTGGGTGGGGGCGCCCCTTCATGAGGTAGACTTGGGGGCTGGTTTTGCCGGCTTGCGAAACCACTGCCTCTTGCCCCTAACAGCCTGTCCTCTTGATCTGCTGTTGAAGCCGAAGTTTGTTCTTGCAGGAGGCCGTCGATACTGCTTGGCATTAGAGGGCCCCTGCCCAGGGGAGGACTGTCGTTTAAACGCAGGCCCCTGAACCCTCTTCTTAGTTGGCAAGAGAGTACTCTTGCCGTTTGAAATGGTCTGAATGTATTTATCTAAGTCCTCTCCGAAGAGCCGTCCTCCATGGAAGGGAAACCCTGCCAGGAGCTTCTTGCATGGGGGCTCAGCCTCCCAGCTTTTTAACCATAAGAGTCTTCTCATATGGATAAGGGATAATGATAAACGTGACGCTTGTTGGATAGAATCCTTGATTGCGTCTACCGTAAAACATATGGCCTTAGGGACATCCGAAAATTCTTCTGCCTGCTCGGCAGGAATAAGTTCAAGCATTTGTTTAAATTGATCCGATAAAGCTTGAGCGACTCCAATCGCAGCCACGGCTGGCTGTACTACTGCCCCTGCAGAAGTGAAGGAGTTCTTAAGTAGGGCTTCCAAGCGTCTATCAACTGGATCTTTGAAAACCTGTACGTTTTCTACAGGACATGTTAACGATTTGTTAATACATGAGATGGCTGCGTCTACTGCAGGAGAAGCCCATTTCTTGGAAAACTTTTCTTCCATAGGATATAAGACAGAAAATTTCTTAGGTGGAAAGAAAACCTTGTCTGGTTTGTTCCACTCTTGGAACAAGACTCCCTCTAAGAGAGGATGGATCGGAAACACAGCCCTGCTTTGAGGCGCCCTCAGTGAGCCCAAAGCTGAAACCGTCGATACCTGGAGATCTGGTACAGGCAGGTTGAATGCCTTATGGACCAAGTCCGTCAAGCCCTGAATCCACCAGCTCTCCCTCAGGGAGACTGCCCCAGACTCCTCTGTATCCGGATCTTCGATCCCTGAACCTACTTGGTCTCTGTCCAAGAGGTCGTCCAATTCCCCAGAGGAAAGGACCTCCTCTTCCGAGGGTCCGCGCACGGGTGACGGAGATCTATTCCGCTTACTACCCCGCATGGCTGCGGCTATCATTTCTCCCATGCTTCTCCGCATCTCATTTAAAGAGGCGAGTAACACCTCTTCCGTGACCACCTTAGGGTTGGGTTGACTCGCGTCAGCTCTAGCCCCAGACCCCGATGGCCCAACGGCTCCCTGTGGGGAAAGCAGCGGCATAGCTCTATCCGAGACCTCAGACTCTGCGGGGGAATCCCCACCTTTTGTACCCTCTGATCTTGATGCCATGGTACAATACCGAGGTACACCTGCTACTTATTGGTACCTGGGACTTATAATAGTTAAATGCCCAAACACCTGTTTGGGGAATAAAAAATGTTTCCTCTACCCTAGATGACACTTTTTTTTTTTTTTTTTTTTTTTTTCAAAGAAAAACTTTTTTTTTTTTTTTTTTTTTTTTTTTTTTTTTTTCAATCTAGGCAAGAAAAAAAACATTCCATCCCCCTGAGTAGTATTGCCAAAGAAAAGACTATGAGATGGAAAAGAAAACCAGCCTATTCCTAGGCTAAACCACAATCTTCTGAAGACTGTAGTATTCTTTCTGGCCACTGTGTGTCCTCAGCGCCCCGTGCTTCCCTCCAGTCCTTCCTCCCTTAAGCCAGAGAAATGAATGAGCTGTGGCATCTAAGGAAGGGCCGCCCCTTCCTTTAAACCACTGACCCGCCCTTCCCCCCCAGCTAAAACGGCGCCAAATGCGTCTATAACACGTGCACGCGCACCGCGCGCGCGCCCGCGACGGGGGGGGGGGGTTGGGAGGAAGGGCCTCTCTGTTCCTGCAGCCGCAGGCCTGAACACACGAGGAGGTCAGCGTTTTGCCTGCCTTGCAGGCATGAGGGAGAGGACTGGATAGAGCATCGCCTGGAGGCTTGCAGGTAAGCATAGCTCTCTGACACACACATACACTTGTACATAAAAGGCCCCACTCACAGCTTTTACAACACTACCAGGGAGGTCACTTTTTATGGGGAACTATAACATATAGAGCCATCCTATCTTCATGATATGTGACTGGTTTGCCAGATGCAATGCATAACCTTTAGGCATGTCCCCTGTGACCTCCCAGAAAAAACTTGCTAAGAGCCAAGCCCCGCAGGTTTTTCCCCTTACTTACCTGCTCCATGCCGCAGGACTTTGCCAAGCAAGAGGTCCAATCTTCCCCCATCTCCGTGGGGATGTCTAGACCTTCAGGCCCTGGGAACCTTCTTCTTCCATGAAGGATCCACTGTCCTGGGCCCATACAGCACCCTGGCAAACAGAAAACATTAGGCGCCCCAAAGGTTTCTAAGTTCTGGGCCCAGGGTCCAGCTCTCTTAAAAAGAAAGCATTATGGGCTATACCCCAAGGGTTTGGGGTCCGGTTACTGACCACTTTAGCGCGCAGGCTTTTTTGGACAGAACCGGTAGCTCACCTAATCCCAAGGATGCGGAGGCAAGCTAAACCATGACTAACACCTAAGACACTGGCGTAAAAACTGAGGTACTCCTCCTATGGGAGGGGGTTATATAGGGAGGGGCATTTCCTGTTTGAAGATTGCCAGTGTCTACACCTGAAGGTACTCCATATAACCCATATAGTAATGAATGCCGCTCTGTGTCCCGTGATGTAACGATAAAGAAATGTCCGACGGGCAGGATTCCAGCGGGCATGTTTGTAAACATGTTTAGAAACATTTGTCCGCTCGAAAACGGTCTGGCGGGCAAATGTACGCTGGAATCCTGTCCGCTCGGCTGTACAGACGACCGAACATGTCTGCTGAAAATGGTCCGCGGACCAGTTTTAGCAGACATGTTCGGTCGTGTGTACGGGGCCTTAAAGGGACATTTATTAATTTTTTCGAATGACAATTTTATTTTTATTTTTTATTGCATCTTAGTGTAAAAATTTGATCTGAGGTCTTTTTGACCCCAGATCTCACATTAAAGATTTCCTGTCATGCTTTTTTTCCTATTACATTGGAGGTTTACATTCCTTGTAATAGAAATAAAAGTGACACAATTTTTTTTTTTTTAAGGTCAGTGTAAAAAATAAAAATAAAAGGTAAAATAAATGAGAAAAAAAAAAATTCCCTGTTAAAAAAAAAAAATGAGAAAAAAAAAAAAAATTCAAACGCGCCCGTCCCACGAGCTCACGTGCAGAAGCGAACGCATACGTGAGCAGCGCCTGCATATGAAAACGATGTTCAAACCACACATGTGAGGTATTGCCGTGATCGTTAGAGTGAGAGCAATAATTCTAGCCCTGGACCTTCTCTAGCTCAAAACATGCAACCTGAAGAATTTTTTTAATCGTTGCCTATGGAAATTTTTAAGGGTAAAAGTTTGACGCCATTCCACGAGCGGGCGCAATTTTGAAGCGTGACATGTTGGGTATCAATTTACTCGACGTAACATTATCTTTCACAATGTAAAAAATGATTGGGCTAACTTTACAGTTGTCTTATTTTTTTATTAAAAAAAAGTGTATTTTTTGCCAAAAAAGTGTGCTTGTAAGACCACTGCGCAAATACGGTGTGACAAAAAGAATTGCAATGACCACCATTATTTTGTAGGGTGTTAGAAAAAAAATGTATAATGTTAGGGGGTTCTAAGTAATTTTCTTGCAAAAAAAAAACAGTGTTTAACTAGTAAACAACAAATTTCAGAAAGAGGCTTGGGGCTTAAGTGGTTAAAGAGCACACCTTAACCACTTCCATACAGGGCATTTTCACCCTCTTCCTGCCCAGGAAGCCTTTTTAGCGATGTTGCACTTTGAATGACAATTGCGCGGTCATGCAGCACTGTACCCAAATGAAATCTTTATGTTTTTCCTCCCACAAATAGAGCTTTCGTTTGGTGGTATTTGATCATCTCTGCGGTTTTTATTTTTTGCGCTATAAACAAAAGAAGAGCAACAATTTTGAAAAAACACCATATTTTTTACTTTTTGATTTAATAAATATAAAAAAAAAATTTTCCTCAGTTTAGGCCGATACATATTCTTCTACATATTATTGGGGAAAAAAAATCACAATAAGCGTATATTGATTGGTTTGCGCAAAAGTTATAGCGTCTACAAAATAGGGGATAGATTTATGGCATTTTTATTTATTATTTTTTTTTACTAGTAATGGTGACGATCTGCGATTTTTATTGTGACCGTGACATTGCGGCGGACATATCGGACACTTTTGACACGTTTCTGGGACTCGGCTCAGCCTCTCTGTGAGCCGACCGCTCCCACCCCCTCCACAGCCCAGCGAGCATGGGGGAGGGGGGGGGCAGAGCAGAGAGCAGGTGACTGATGGTCACTAGATCTCTGCTTACAGAGCTCTGAGAACCGAGCGATCGGAGGTGTTTGATCACCCGGTTCTCAGTCTAAGGCCCCGTACACACCATAGAATCCATCCGCTGAAAAATCCCAGCAAATGGGTTTCAGCGGATAGATCCTATGGTGTGTACACTCCAGCGGATCTGTTTCCGCGGATATTTATCACCTGGGACGGATTCCAGCAGATCGAATATTTGCTGACATGCCAAACAAATCCATCTGCTGGAATCCATCCCAACGGATGGATCCGCTGGTCTGTATAGACTCACCGGATCCATCCGTCCGAAGGGATCCCCCGCATGCGTCGTAATGATTCGACGCATGCGTGGAATTCCTTATATGACAGCGTCGCGCATAGAAATCCGCGGAAATCCTCGAGAGGATTTATCCGTGGAAACGGTCCGCTGGACCGTATCCGCGGATAAATCCTCCCGTGTGTATGGGGCCTTAGAGACAGATGCAGGGATGCTGCATACACCTAAGTAAGTATAATTCCCCCCAAATAAAGTTTTCCCCATACTTCTCTTTTAAGTAGTGCAGTGTACATGCATGCAGTTTAGTTGGTAATTATCTGTTTGTCGGGTACTCAGTTTTCAGTCTTGTAATTATTTTAAGCCCAAACAAATGTAAATGGCTGTAAATTGTACAAAATAATAAAATGTTTAATTTACTTTACAGTCAAGGTCTTGCTTTTCAAAATCAATATAAATATTAATTAAACAAGTTTTTTGTTTAAAGAGCAATAAACAAAGATAAAAAGACAGGTGCCTAAATTATAGCAATACAAACATAGGACCGACAGTGATTCCCTAGTCACTCTTATGCCGCGTACAGACTGTCGTTTTTTGTGATAGAAAAAAACGACGTTTTATGTGATGAAAAAAACCCGACGTTTTTCAAACTTCAGTTTAAAAAACGACGTAGCATACACACCATCATTTTTTCAAATTGCTCTAGCAAAGCGCGGTTACGTTCAGCATGTACGACGGCACTCTGTTCCATTCAAGCTCGCTTCATAACTTGCTTCTGAGCAGGCGCGGGTTTAAAAAAAGTTGTTTTAAACGTCGTTTTGCCCACACACTATCATTTTAAATGACACAAAAAAAGACGTTTTGAAAAACGACACAAAAAATTACGTTTTCAAAAATTTCGTTTTTTTTCATCACAAAAAACGACCGTGTGTACGCGGCATAAGGCTCGGGTTCACGCCTACAGCTTTTTGCAGAAACGCACTATAGTCCATTTAACATGGTTTCCTATGAGACATGTTCGCATCTATGCAGGTTGCAGTTGATGCATTTTGGAGTTTGGGGCTTGCGTTAAGGTTAAGGTTTGGGGGCTAAGATTAACATTAAGGGCTAGGGCTAAGGGTTAAATGTAAGGGTTAGCTGTAATCATTAGGGTTAGCATTTTAACACTAACAATTATCGATAACCCTAATGATTACTGCTAACCCTAATGCTAACCCTAATATTTAACCCTCACTCCAGCCCTCAACTCTTAGGCCGGGTACTCACGACCAAACATGTATGGTGAAAGCGGTCCGTCGGACCGTTTTCACCGTACATGTCTGCCAGAGGGCTTCTGTACGATGGTTGTACACACCATCGTACAGAAGTCCGCGCGTAAACAATACGCGGGGCGTGTCCGCGTCGTCGCCGCGACGATGACTCTACGATGACGCGGAGACGTGGGCGGGCCTGCCATTTAAAGGCTTCCACGCATGCGTCAAAGTCATTCGACGCATGCGAGGGACGACGGGGGCCTGGACATGTACGGTAGGTCTGTACTGACGACCGTACATGTCCGAGCGGGCAGGATTCCAGCGGACGGTTTTAAAACACGTCCAGGAATATTTGCCCGCTGGGAAAAGGCCCGGCGGGCAAATGTTTGCTGGAATTCGGCCCGCTCGCGCCCACACACGACCGAACATGTATGCTGAAACTGGCCCGCGGACCAGTTTCAGCATACATGTTTGGTCGTGTGTACGGGGCCTAACACTTAACACTAACCCTAGCTCTTAACCCTAACCTCAGCCCTTCATTATACTTCTAGCCCTCAACACTAATGCCGCGTACACACAATCGGTTCGCCTGATGAAAACGGGACCGTTTTCATCAGACGAACCGTTCGTGTGTGGGCCCCATCGGTTTTTTATCCATCGGTGAAAAAAATAGGAACTTGTTTTAAAATTATCTGATGGTTAAAAAACTGATAGAAAAAACGATCGTCTGTGGGCACGTCCATCGGTTAAAAATCCACGCATGCTCAGAATCAAGTCGACGCATGCTTGGAAGCATTAAACTTAATTTTTCTCAGCACGTCGTTGTGTTTTACGTCACCGCGTTCTGACACGATCCGTTTTTTAACTGATGGTGTGTAGGCGTGACTGATGAAAGTCAGCTTCATCGGATATCTGATGAAAAAAATCCATCGGTCCGTTTTCATCGGATGAACCGATCGTGTGTACAGGGCGCGGTCGTGCGACGTGGCTCCCAAACAAAATTGGCGTCCTTTTTTCCCCACAAATAGAGCTTTCTTTTGGTGGTATTTTATCACCTCTGCAGTTTTTATTTTTTGCGCTATAAACAAAAATAGAGCGAAAATTTTGAAAAAAAATCAATATTTTTTACTTTTTTCTATAATAAATATCCCCCAAAAATATATAAAACATTATTTTTTTTCCTCAGGTTAGGCCGATACGTATTCTTCTACCTATTTTTGGTAAAAAAAAAAATCGCAATAAGCGTTTATCGATTGGTTTGCGCAAAATTTAGAGCGTTTACAAAAAAGGGGATAGTTTTATGGCATTTTTATTTTTTTATTTTTACCAATATTGGCAGCGATCAGCGATTTTTTTCGTGACTGCGACATTATGGTGGACACTTTGGACAATTTTGACACATTGGGACCATTGTAATTTTCACAGCAAAAAATGCATTAAAAATGCACTGATTACTGTGAAAATGACAATTGCAGTTTTGGAGTTAACCACAAGAGGGCGCTGAAGGGGTTGTGTATGACCTCATTCGTGTTTCTAACTGCAGGGGGTGTGGCTGTAGGTGTGACATCATAGATTATGGTTCCCTATAAAAGGGAACACACGATCGATGACAGCGCCACAGTGAAGAACGGGGAAGCTGTGTTTACACACAGCTCTCCCCGTTCTTCAGCTACCGGGACCGATCGCGGGACTCCAGCGGCGATCGGGTCCGCGAGTCCCGCAGTTACGGTCACGGAGCTTCGGACCGATTCGCGTGCACGCGCCCGTGGCGCGCGCGACCCCGCGGCTGGGCTTAAAGAGCCACGCACATGTACGTGGATGTGCCCAGCCGTGTCATTCTGCCGACGTATATCGGCGTGAATGAGTCCTTAAGTGGTTAAAAAAACATGACTTGCTAAGCTATTGCTAGACTTGCCAGGCTTCACAAGTTTTGTTGTAAAATTGCAGCAAGTCCACATTGCATGACTCCAGATCAACTTTTTTTGCAAACATTCTGTAAGTCTGCTGCAAGTTCCTGTACAGTTATGTTGTGCAGTAGTCATGCCACCACAGGGGGCACAGTGGCCACATTTTTATGCTGTAGACTTGCAGAGCTCTTACTGTAGACTCACCACTGCAACTTGGCTCTTGCTAGGGGTTTGCCAAACAAATTTTCAACAAATGTAAAAAGTGTCATCTAGAACTTGTGCTTCAAGTGTACAACCTACCAGCCAAAATGTGCAGGAAGTTAACACACTTACAATTCAAAATTACCACAAATTTGTGGCAAGTTTTCCTTGCTATCTGGGGTTTAACCAAAAAGGTATGGAGTGGTCTCAGCCTAGATGTCTCTGCCAAACAATGAATCCACCCACAACACATTTCTAAAAACCGACAAGAGATTATTTATAGGGTAGGGTGACCAGACATCCCCGGTTTCAGGGGACAGTCCCCGGATTGAGGACACTGTCCTCAGACCAAGTTTGTCTCGTTTTGTCCCTGGATTGGATTTGAACAGGGGCTGGAGCAATTTCAAAGACAGTCAGTGCAGAATTTAAAAAAAATCTGAATTACACCCCCCCCTCTCCGCCGCTCCTATTAGCTTAGGGGGGTGTATTTTTTCCCATTTTTCTGTGCCCCTTTCTGATGATCATGTGCTTTTCGGAGCGGAGGTAATATTTTTTCAGTTTCGGGTGCATGCCCATTCAGCTCCACTCACATGTTCTTCTGCCTTGGCTCAAGTCCCGGACAGCCGCCTGCCTGCTTATCTCCTTGCCTTTTCTGGCGGAGTGATCTTCCTCCGCTCCCCACCCAGTAGTAGCCGGGGGGCCGGTGAGTAATGCCGGCCATACACGGTTCGAATTTCAAAAGAATTTTCTTTCGAAAATTGTATCGTAAGAATTTCCGTTCCTGTTTCACACCATTAGTGGGCTGCAGCAACAGCCGATTTTCGTGCGGCAATCAAATTCGAGAAATTTGGACATTTTTCGGAATTTTTTTTTTCTCGAATCAGTGATGGGAGAATCGTGCTAGAAATGGAATAGAAAAAAATGCGCATGTGAAAGAAAAGAAAATTCCCGGAGAGAAAAGAAGATTCCCGGCCACAAAAATTATCTTCTGTAGCAACATGAAGGCTTGGTTGGCCGTATTTTTTAAATTAATCGGTGGTTTTATCATCGGATCACAAAAAAAATACTTTAGGATTTCAAAAAGAAAATTCATTTGAAATTCGACCGTGTATGGCCTGTTTTAGACTTGACAGGCTGTGAGGAGGGCGGCGACGGCAGAGTCGCTGATTGCCGCCAATATGTCCCCGGATTTCATTTTAAAAATCTGGTCAGCTTATTATAGAATCACCCTATGACTAAGCTCCTACGGGTGGGGCGAAATGCGTCAAGGCATGGTTTGGCAGAGACATCTAGGCTGAGGCTACTTTATAGCCCTATATATAGGGCTGGTTGGGAGAGCGGCGATCCCTTCATGCACACATGGTTTACTTTCTGGATTAGTACATCATGGATATGCTAGCACCCCGTCCTTTTGTGGATCTAGAGAAAAGACTCCTCTTCTGCTTTGAGCGGTGCCACAAGCATCACTAAACAGGCCCTGCTCTAGCAGTTGCGTGTTAGTGGTGAGGCTGTATTTCAAGAGGGAGAAGGGCTGGGCCTTGACCTAGCCAAAAGTCAAGGCCTTGTGAAAAGCACTTTCGCACACAGCTGTATTTTTAGTTTGAGTGTTTTCCTTTCGTTTTCCTTTTCAGCTGGAAGTTTTCAGCTAAACGATGTTTTAGAATATCATATTTTCCCATTTTAGAGGATGTATTGTGGTTTTGTATATATTTATTGCAAACCAAGGATATGTGTGTGAGCCACTCAGGCTGTATGGGAATAAAGTGCTCTGACCTCCGCTTTGAGTGCTGGCCAGGAAGGGAGCTTGTCTATGCTCCAGGCAATGGTAGAGAGTGACTGGTGTCCCAGGAGCCGCACATCAAGTCAAGACCTGCTGTATGATAGTGAACGGCAGTCTCAGCTCAGAAAGCAATTGTGCTGCAAGTAAGGTACTGCTAGACTTGTCGGGCTTAATAAGTTTGTTGCAAAATTGCAGCAAATTCACACTGCATGACTCCAGATCAACTTTCTTTGCAAACATACTGCAAGTCTCCTGCAATTTCTGGCTCAGTTATGTTGTGCAATAGTCATCCCAACACAGGGGGTCACTGTGGCTGAATTTTCATGCTGTAGCCTTGCATAGCTCTTGTAGTCAGAGCCGGCCGTACCATGGGACCCGCTGGTACCATGGTACCAGGCGACACTTTCAAGGGGGCGGCAAATTGCCGCACGCCAGCTCCGCTTCCCGCTCCACTGTCAAATTGCCGCCCTTCGTCACACTCCACTGTGTGAGGCTAATTCCCGGCCACCTCTCCATCCCCCGTTCTGCCAGCCTGTTTTTTTTAGCTCTGTCCTGTCCCCAAGCGGCATTGAGCGATGCTGGGTGTCACGCTCACGCTCCCTTCTACATTCACACACACACACGGCTGCTCGCTCACACACACCCGGCTGCAGCCGCTCTCAATGAACGGTGGTGTGGAGGAGGGGGGGGGGGCGGTGAGACGAGGCCGTGCGTGCCGTCAATCATGGACTCGCCGTACGTGTCTCTCGTAGCCGGAGAAGCCGTGTCATGTTAGGAAGGAAGCCCTGCATGTTAGGTCCGGGCTTGCCGCAATTTCCCCTCGCTCTTCCTGGACTGTCTGTCGGTGATCTGTGGACTGTGGTGGGAGGACAGGCAGCAGCGCCGCTCTCCTCGAGGTGAGGCCACCACCGCTGTTGTCAAGTGCATCATTGTATTGTGTACGGGGTACAGAGGGGAACTAATGTGTGAGGGGGTACAGAGATAAACTGATTTGGGAGGGGGGAAAAGGGGAAACTGATTTGTGGGGGACAGAGGTGAACTAATGAATTAATGTGTGGGGGGGGGGGGTCAAGAGAGTAACTGATTTGGGGGGGTACAGAGGGGAACTAATTTGGGGGGTACAGAGGTGAACTAATGTGTGTGGGGGGGGGGGACAGAGAGAAACTGATGGGGGGAACTTATTTGGGGGGATACAGAGGTGAACTAATGTGTGTGTGTGTGGGGGGGGGGGGTACAGAGAGGAACTGATCTGGGGGGTACAGAGGGGAACTAATGTGTGTGTGGGGGGGAGGGGGGTACAGAGAGGAACTGATCTGGGGGGGTACAGAGGGGAACTGATTTGGGGGGGTACAGAGGTGTACTAATGTATGCATGTGTGTGTGTGGGGGGGTACAGAGAGGAACTGATCTGGGGGGTACAGAGGGGAACTAATGTGTGTGTGTGGGGGGGGGGTACAGAGAGGAACTGATCTGGGGGGGTACAGAGAGGGACTGATTTGGGGGGGTACAGAGGGGAACTAATGTGTGTGGGGGTACAGAGGTCCTTTTATGACAGGTCCTTTTATGCTCCTATATACATGTATAGAGCCATGACAGGTCCTCTGTATACTTCTATATACATGAATAGAGCCATGACAGGTCCTTTTTATACTCCTATACACGTAAACAACTATAACAGGTCCTCTTTATACTCCTATATACATGTATAGAGCCATGACAGGTCCACTTTAGTTACCATGATATAAAATAATGGATATGGGTGCATTTTGTTGGGCGTGGTTTTTAATATTTTTTTTTTTTGGTACCAGGCAGCACAATGTCTTGGGCTGGCACTGCTTGTAGTAGACTAACCACTGCAACTTTGCTCCTGCTAGAGACTTGCCACGCAAATTTGCTACAACGTGGGAAAGTGCCAACTAGAACATGTGCTTCAAGTGTTGTGCCAGTGAAAATGTGCAGCAAGTTAATAGACTTACAATTTAACACTGCCACAAATATGTGGCAAGTAATTCTTGCTATCTGGGAGCCTGGACCGCCGCCAGGCCACACCCCCTTAAGTAAGCTCTGGTGTCCGGAGTGAAACACGATGGGTGTGTGTGTGGCCTAGCGGGTGTCCAGGCTGAGACAGCCATTCACGATCATACAGCAGGTCTTGACTTGATGTGAGGCTCCCAGGACACCTATCACTGTGTGCATATTTACTTTAGCCAGGGCTTGACAAATTTGCTTGTAATCTAGGAGCCAGCTAAAAAAGTTAAGAGCCAGGAACGCGCCCCATCCCGCCGAGCTTGCGTGCAGAAGCGAACGCATTCGTGAGTAGCGCCTGCATACAAAAGCGGTGTTCAAACCACACATGTGGGGTATCGCCGCGATTGGTAGAGCGAGAGCAATAATTCTAGCCCTAGACCTCCTCTAACATAAAACATGCAACCTGTAGAAGTTTTTAAACGTCGCCTATGGAGATTTTAAAGGGTAAAAGTTTGTCGCTATTCCACGAGCGGACGCAATTTTGAAGCGCGACATGTTGGGTATCAATATACTAAGTGTACCATTTACCAAAAATAGGTAGAAGAATACGTATCGGCCTAAACTGAGAAAAAAAAAACGTTTATATGCTTTTGGGGGATATAGCAAAAAGTAAAAAATATTGATTTTTTTTCAAAATTGTTGCTCTATTTTTGTTTATAGCGCAAAAAATAAAAACCGCAGAGGTGATCAAATACCACCAAAAGAAAGCTCTATTTGTGGGAAAAAAAGGACGCCAATTTTGTTTGGGAGCCACGTCGCACGACCGCGCAATTGTCAGTTAAAGCGACGCAGTGCCGAACCGCAAAACCTGGCCTGGGCATTTAGCTGCAAAATGGTCCGGGGCTTAAGTGGTTAACTTATTTAAATAAATTTATACTTTTGTATCAAAATGTTGTTGTTATCTCTGCTCACCTATAATAGACACACCTTCCTTCGAAAAGTCCTAATCATTCTGAGTTGGCCAACACCCGCTCAGTTTATTTTCCCATTTTTCATTTACCTAGAAGCATTGCTTCGGTACTATATAGCATCGATCAGCCCTCAAAATTTCCATTCACCTGCTCGCAACAGGCAAGTAGAAATAAGCTGAGGGCGAGTGCGGAGCCGCCGGTAGGTGGGGTTGAATCGGAGCCGATTCTCCTCCCAGCCTCAGCCCTTCCGTCATTCCCTTAGCAGGGCCGGGCATACAGCGGGAGTCAGCAAAATACTCGATGAGGTTGGGGGCAGAGCGAGGCAAGGGGTTGGGCGGGAGCTGTCAAAGTTTACTTTTCCAATTAACAAGCTGGTGATTGGTTGCCTAGCAAATTTATCCATGGCTGTATGACTGAGTAATTGGCCACAAATCTAGCAAGTGTCTTTATATTTTATGAGCAGTGTTGTCTGTCAATAGGAAAAATAAAGAAATCGGGTGTTTTTCTTTTGTACTAGGTAAAGCTCAGATTCCAACGCCTCCTCACTCTGTCAAATGCTCTCTGAAAAGCGATCAGAACGCAGGAACACTCTGTAGGGACAAACACCTGCTCTTTAGGGTGATACACACCTGGCCCTGGGACACGCTTTCTGTTCTACCCAACACGAAGCTATATATTTATAAATGAACATTCTTGTCGATGGCATACCTGAACCCCTAATACACAGTTCTCTGTGCGGCTCTTGATTACTTGCCGTTCGTCTTCACATGGGTCCTAGGGCCCCCGCTACCTTAACATTTTTACACAGCCATAACAGGTCTACCCCTGCAGTTGGACCCCCCCCCCTCCACCTTGGTCGCCGTGTGAGAGCCTTCTCCGCGGTTGGCCCCTGGCTCCCTAGCGAGTGGTTGTTCTCTGTACAGAAATTCTCCTGACGAAGCAACTATCGTTGCGAAACTAGTAGAGATCTTGACTTGTATGACCCCCCTTCGTTTCACCGCTACCCTTTGTCTAGGGTCTATTCCATCTCGGTGATCTGGACGGTTGGTCGTACAATATGTCCACCATTTTATACTGCTGTTTTTGATGTATTTTATAATTATGTGTGTCTTCTGTTTTTTGATATTATGTTAAATAAACTGATTTATATCTTTTATCCTTACTACATTTCTATTCTACTTTTTCTTACCTAGTACTGATATAGTCCCCCTGCCTCTATTTGTTCTTGGTCTTTCGGGCCTCTGGGGTCTCCTTAGCCCTTATTCTATTCAAATCTGTAGGGACAAAAGCAAAATCTTAGGAAATAACATGAGGATTTTTTTTTTACCCTGGACAGGTGATGTGAGCGCCATCAGTGGGCAGCTCCAGAGAACTAACATGAAGCTGGCCAATGAGTGATATTGATTGTTAAAAATAACGCCACAGGCTCTCTGCCGTGGGATGGCTGGAGCAATGGACTTTGGTATCAAATAGTAATGAGGTAAGTAGCACTGAGGATGTTAATGTGGTTTCTCTATTGTTGGTGGTTTATTAGAGTTAGGTTGTTCCTCAATAGCCCTAAAGGGTATACATCTATTTTGTGTGCACCAAAGAGTTTTGTAAGCCCAGTTATTAACTTGTAAAAGAAGCGGTGACATCAGTTAACTGTACATAGCCTGAGCAGTGCTGTGGGAGGGATTCAGCAGGCCCCACCCACTACAAGCTGCCTGCAGGAAACTATAGGAGGGGGTGGAGACAAGACCATTCATCTTGCACAAGGAGAGAGAGAGCAGCAGTGACAGGTCTTTATTACAGGAAGCTCCTGCACACAGTTTCACACAGCTTCTAGGAAGCATGTAAACAAGGAGGGGATATGGAGATAAGGAAATGGCTAGTTGTTCTGTAGTCCAGCAGGAACAAAATAAGTCAGGGCTGATAAAACTTTGTGGGGTCTTGGTGCAATAGAAACACCGTTGTCAGCTCACAACAGAAAGCTCACTATATTTCAAACTAGAGTTATGTATTTTTTTTTTCTGTGATTTCAGCTTTTTAGAGGGATAAAACATGCAGTGTGTAAAATAAGTATTGAACACGTCACCATTTTTCTAGGTAAATATATTTCTAAAGGTGCTATTGAAATTTTTACTACATGTCGGTAACAACCCATGCAACCCCCCATACATAAAGAGACACCAAAACAAAAGAGGTTCAGAAAATGAAGTTGCGTAATAAAATGGAATGACACCGGGAAAAAGTATTGAACACATGAAGAAAGGGAGGTGCAAAAAAGGCATGGAAAGACGAGAGAACAACTAAAAACCCATCACTAATTAGAAAGCAATCCTGCCCCTTGTCATTGCAAATTAATATCAGCTGGTTCAGTCTCAACTGATGGTCTGTTAAAAAGGTGTCTCATTACCAAGGTGTCACACAAGAAACATCTCATGATGGGTAAAAGCAAAGAGCTCTCTCAAGACCTTTGAAAACCTTATTGTTGCAAAAACATATTGATGGAATTGGTTACAGAAGGATTTCTAAACTTTCTAAATGTTCCAGTGAGCACTGTTGGGGCCATAATCCGGAAGTGGAAAGAACATCATTTCAACCGGGCACGACCAGCTGCTCCTCACACGATTTCTGACAGAGGAGTGAATTTTTTTTTCAGAAGAGTTGTCCAAGAACCAGGGACCACTTGTGGACAGCTTCAGAAAGACCTGGAATTAGCAGCTACACAATAAGTATTGCACTCATGGTCTGTATGCACGCTCACCACGCAAAGACACCATTGCTGAAGAAAAAGCATGTTGAAGCTCATTTAAAGTTTGCTGCACACCATTTAGACAAGCCTGTGAAATACAGGGAGAATATAGTTTGGTCAAATGAAACCAAAATGGAACTCTTTGGATGCCATAATACACACCATGTTTGGAGGTGAAATGGCACATCACCCCAAAAACACCCCCATCCCAACAGTGAGGTCTGAAGGTGGGAACATCATGGTGTGGGGGGGGGGGCTGTTTATCAGCATATAGTACTGGCAAACTTCTTATGATTGTAGGAAAGATGAATGGAAAAATGGACCAAGACATTCTTGATAAAAGTCTGCTGCCATCTACCAGGATGATGAAGATGAAAGGAGGCGGACATTTCAGGAACTCAAAGATCCCAAACACAAAGCCAAGGAAACTGTCAATTGGTTTCAAAGAAAGAAAATAAAAGCTGCTAGAATGGCCCAGTCACCTGACTTGAATCCAATAGGAAATCTATGGAAAGAACTAAAGATTGGAGTTCATAGAAGAGGCCCACAGAACCTTCAAGATTTGAAGACTGTAAAGCCTTGTACACACATACGGGATTCCTGGCGGTAAAAAGTCAGCCAGGAATCCCGAAGGGAAAACTGAGAACCTGCTCGGTAAGTTTTTCCCCCTACATACGAGAGGTTTTCCCGCCAGGAAAACAGCGATAAAGCTTTGGTCGGGAATCCAGGCCGTGTGTATGCTCCATCGCAGTTTTTTACATAGGAAAACTGCCGGGAAAAAAACGCCGGGAATCCCGGCGGGAAAAAAACGCCGGAAATCCCGACGGGAAAAAAAAGAGAGCTAGAATAAATAGTGCGGCGCTATGAAACCAAAAAGTGATGAACTAATAAAAGTGACCACAAAAGTAAATATATTAAATGATGAAACACATTCAATGTGCTAATAAGAAAGTCTATATATGGTGAGCACGCAGTGCAAGAGAGCTTCTTCCGAATATACACTGGATGTTGGATGACCAGTTTGACTGAAATCAAGGTTACTCCATATAAATGAAAGATGAGGTATCCTTACCGAGTGAGGTGGACTTATATGTTGTATAACAGTGGGTCGAGTGGGCTTATGGTCTCAGGGACTGATACAGCAGAATCTCACGAGCAGGTTTACATGACTTCTATAAAGTAGATCCGGGAGGCTGGGGTGAAGAGCCAGTGGTCTTTCCGCTGCAAATTAGATATGGGCCAAGTCCGTATGGGCTCCAAAGATGAAAAAAAAGAATGCTCCAAATGGTGCAGGTCATAAAAAAACACTGACAGTTTATTCAATTAAATGGTCATGCAAAAATGACACAAAGAGGATAAAAGTGATCACATAGGCAAAACATAAAAGCAGTATGGGGTCCAGTATGGGGTGCTTCACCGCACCCCATACTGCTTTTATGTTTTGCCTATATGATCACTTTTATACTCTTTGTGTCATTTTTGTATGACCATTTTAATTTAATAAACCGTCAGTGGCCCAGATTCAAGAAGCTATTGCGCCCGCGCAACCATAGGTTGCGCGGCGCAATAGCTGTTTTGCTCCCGCGTAGCGAATGCCCCTGATTCAGGAACATCGCTACGCGGACTGCAGCCTAGGATATGACAGGCATAAGCCTCCTTATGCCTTCATATCTCAGGCTGTATTCTTGCGTTGTCCGCTAGGGGGCGCGGCCATTGTGATCGGCGTATAGTATGCAAATTGCATACTACCACCGATTCACAAAAGTTGCGCGGGCCCTGCGCACGCAAGGTACGGAGTTTCCGTACGGCGACTTTAGCGCAAGGTTGCTCCTGCTATAGCAGGGGCAACCAATGCTAAAGTATAGCCGCCCTTCCCGCTCGTGAAATTTAAATTTCACGTCGTTTACGTAAGTGATTCGTGAATGGCGCTGGACGCCATTCACGTTCACTTAGAAGCAAATGACGTCCTTGCGACGTCATTTGCCGCAATGCACGTCGGGAAAGTTTCCCGACGGAGCATGCGCTGTTCGCTCGGCGCGGGAGCGCGCCTAATTTAAATGATTCCCGCCCCCGGCGGGATCATTTACATTAGGCGCCCTTACGCCGGGCTATTTAGCATAGCACCCACGCAATTTACGGAGCTACTGCTCCGTGAATCGCGGGCATATCAAAATATTTGCGTGGGCGCAGAGCAAAACTCGTTGCCCTTTGCCCACGCAAATATTGCGCGGATCTACCTGAATCTGGCCCAGTGTTTTTTTATGACCTGCACCATTTGAAGCATTCTTTGTTTCCTTTTTTTCATCTTTGGAGCCCATACGGACTTGGCCCATATCTAATTTGCAGCGGAAAGACCACTGGCTCTTCACCCCAGCCTCCGGGATCTACCTCATAGAAGTCATCTAAACCTGCTCGTGAGATTCTGCTGCATCGGTCCCTGAGAACATAAGCCCACTTGACCCACTGTTATACATCAGATGAGTCCACCTCACACGGTAAGAGTACCTCATCTTTCATTTATATGGAGTAACCTTGATTTTATCAGTCAAACTGGTCATCCAACATCCAGTGTATATTCGGAAGAAGCTCTCTTGCACTGTGTGCTCACCATATGTAGAGTTTCTTATTAGCACATTGAATGTGTTCCATCATTTAATATATTTACTTTTGTGGTCACTTTATTAGTTCATCACTTTTTGGTTTCATAGTGCCGCACTACTTATTCAAATTTTTGTCTTCTTTGTTTGAGTACTGGCAGCTTGTTGTTCTCACATTTTGGTTCAAGTGCAGTTTTTCCCCTTATTTAAAAAAAAAAAAAAAAAAAGAGAGCTCTTTTTTTTCCCGCCAGTTTTCCTGTCGGGAAAAACTGCGATGGAGCATACACACGGCCGGTTTTCCCGGCCAAAAGCTCTCATGGCAGTTTTCCCGACTGGAAAACCGGTCGTGTGTACGAGGCTTTTGTGTGGAAGAATGGGCCAAAATCACACCTGAGCAACGCATGCAACTAGTTTCTCCATACAGGAAGCGTCTTGAAGCCGTCATTACCAACAAAGGATTTTGTACCAAATATTAAATTACATTTCAGTTAGCGTGTTCAATACTTTTCCCTGTGTCCTTCCATTTTATTACACAGAACTTAATTTCTGAGCATATTTGTTTTGGTGTCTTTGGGCCGCCGCGTAACTTCTAGGATGCCCCGTCGTATCTTTGTTTTGTAACCACAAAACAAGATACGACTGAATGGGGGCTAGATCCGACTGACGTACGTCTTAGTACGCCGTCGGATCTTAGGTGCATATTTACGCTGGCCGCTAGGTGGCGCTTCCGTTGATTTCCGCATAGAGTATGCAAATTAGCTAGATACGCCGATTCTCAGAACGTATGTCCGGCCGGCGCATTTTTTACGCCGTTTACGTAAGGCTTTTTTCGGCGTAACGTTACCCCTGGGCAAGGGCGGATCCAGAGTCTAGTCTCGGGAGGGGCACTGCCAGAAAATAAGGTGTTGCTTACAGAAATCAATTACGTGTCCGGTGTGTCCGCTGCAATGTTGCAGTACCGCTAAAAAAATCAATGATCGCCACCATTACTAGTAAAAAATATTTAAATATAAATGCCATAAATCTATCCCATAGTTTGTAGACGATTGTCAGGGACTGCAGATATGGTACAAGAGATGGTCAGAGACTGCAGACGTGGTACTAGAGATGGTCAGAGACTGCAGACGTGGTACAAGAGATGGTCAGAGACTGCAGACGTGGTACAAGAGATGGTCAGAGACTGTAGACATGGTACAAGAGATGGTCAGAGACTGCAGACATGGTACAAGAGATGGTCAGAGACTGCAGACATGGTACAAGAGATGGTCAGAGACTGCAGGCATGGTACAAGGGATGGTCAGAGACTGCAGACATGGTACAAGAGATTGTCAGAGACTGCAGACATGGTACAAGAGATGGTCAGAGACTGCAGACATGGTACAAGGGATGGTCATGGTACAAGGGATGGTCAGAGACTGGAGACATGGTACAAGAGATGGTCAGAGACTGAAGACATGGTACAAGAGATCAATGTAGCCTCATCAGTGCCCATCATTGCAGCCTCACTGTACATATGAACGCAGCCCCACTTTTGTATATAAATGCAGCCCCACTTTTGTATATAAATGCAGCCCCACTTTTGTATATAAATGCAGCCCCACTTTTGTATATAAATGCAGCCCCACTTTTGTATATAAATGCAGCCCCATTTTGTCTATGAATGCAGTCCCACTTTTGTCTATGAATGCAGTTCTACTTTTGTATATTAATGCAGCCCCACTTTGTATATATATGCAGCCCCAATTTGTATATTAATGCAGCCCCAATTTGTATATTAATGCAGCCCCACTTTGTATATGAATGCAGCCCCACTTTTGTATATTGATGCAGCCCCATTTTGTATATTAATGCAGCCCCACTTTGTATATTAATGCAGCCCCACTTTTGTATATGAATGAAGCCTCACTGTGCATGGCACTCACCATGGCATTGCCTCGATCACACACAGCAGGTATCTCCTCTCCCGACGTGTGTCATGGAACAAACAGGAGCTGTAGGTCTGTGTTTGGCAGGGCGGTGTGCTCTAGCAAGGTCCCCCCCTAGACGGGCTTGTGTGATAGACAAAACACTGATTCAATCAGTGTTCCATCTACTATCTAGCACAGGCAGCACAGCCGAACACAGACCCAGATCTCACACACAGCGAGAGATGCCCGGTGTCATACACGCAGGAGAGAGGGGGAGCGTTGCAGTCAGCTACAGCTCAAAGCAGCCTTAGGACAGGCAGCCTACCGGGCTGCGCCAGATCGGCCCTGGTGATGAGAGAGAGAGAGAGAGTGAGAGACACGGCAGCGGCAGCTGCAGGCACTGCAAAGCAGTTTAAAAAAAAAATTATAAAAAAAAAATATATATATTTTTTTGTTTTAAAGCCATGTGACATGATTGTCTCGGGGGGGCAATTGCCCTGTTGCCCCCCCCTGGATCCGCCGTTGCCCCTGGGTCTATGAGGCATACGCAATGTTAAGTATGGACGTCGGGCCAGCTTCGAATTTTCCGTCGTGTACGTCATTTGCGTAAAACATTCGCGAATAGGGCTTTGCGTAAATTACGTTCATGTCGAAAGCATTTACTATTTGCGACGTGATTTCGAGCACGCACACTGGGATACCCCCACGGACGGTGCATGCGCCGTTAAAAAAAAACGTAATTTACGTGGGGTCAAGTTGAATTAACATAAAACACGCCCACATCTTTGTCATTTGAATTCCGCGCCCTTACGCCGACACATTTACGATGCGCCGCCGTAACTTTAGACGCAAGTGCTTTGTGAATACAGCACTTGCCTCTCAAAGTAGCGGCGGCGTAGCGTAACGACGATACGCTACGCCTGCTTAAAATTATGCCGATCTACGTGGATCTGGCCCTTTGTATGTATGGATTGCACGGGTTGTTACCAGTATTTTGGTGAAAAATTCATGTCAATAGAACCTTTAGACTAATATTTACCAAGAAAAATGGTGTTCAATACTTATTTTACCCACTGTATATATTTAATACCCATGCACTTTAATATTTACCTCAATCATTTAGATCTCCGAAACCAAGTGGCATTTAAAAAAAAAAATGTGTGTGGATTTTTAATACATTTTTAAATCCGAAAGTCTGCTGTTTACATGGGAAAAACAAATTTTTGCCACTATTACAGGACATCTTGGTGACAAAAGGCCCCTGAGCCGTTTTCTCAGAGTGATAATTAAGAAGCGCATGATAGGATACAAACAAAGATTTGGTTTACTGATAGGCAACAAATATATACCCTTCTTAGAATATGTAAGCATTACCAAGCCGGTTTATCGTGGTTACACATATTTTGGAAAGAAACCAGCGCTGCCGAACAAACACCACTTTTTTTTATACCGGGGTGTTCGATAAAATGTCATCTATATACCATACATAAGCAAAAATATAAAAGACGTTTTTGAAAGTTTGTAAAAACGTACAAATACTAGCTAACATCAGCAACTTGAGATAAATGCATGACCGCTGGTGTGCACCGGCTTGGTTTACAATTTTTTTTAACCACTTGACCCCCCCAGAAGATTTACCTTCCTTCCTGACTAGGCCATTTTTTTACGGCACTGCGTTACTTTTTTTGACAATTGCGCGTTAATGTGACGCTGTACCCAAACAATATTGATATCATTTTTTTTCCCCACAAATAAAGATTTCTTTTGGTGGTATTTGATCACCTCTGTGTTTTTTTTGCACTATAAACAAAAAAAGACCGACAATTTTGAATAAAATCGTTTTTAATTTCTGCAATAATACATATCCAACAAAATAAATAAATAAAAAAAAATCCCAAGAAAGCGTATATTGATTGGCTTACACAAAAGTTAGATCGTCTACAAACTATGGGATATAGTTTGGTTGAAAAAAGACACAAGTCTATCCAGTTCAACCAATAAATACTGTCTCGACTGTTAATGGTAAGACATCCCCGGTGGATCCATATCAGGTGTCCAGGGTCCGCATATGGGAAGCCGCGGTGTGACAGTGAGAGGCTGGCGTTCTACCGCTTTTCTCCGGGTATTACCTGGATAGAAGGCAGCATGGACCGCAGCGCCGACATTGGAGTGTAACGTCACCAGGGATGAGAGAGAACAATGGCGCGTTTCAGACCATGCGCAAAATCTGTAGTGAGGATGCGCGTTCCTTTCTCAAGTTACTTTGCAAGGAGTAAAAACAAATAATCACATCCTCGCTGTCAGGACAGAGCTTTGCATTGTTTACACATGCAGATCTTTGTTCTGTGTCTCTCCTCGACGATCAGCGGGTGCAGGTGGACATCCATTGGCCAGCACATGCTGATTGGTTTCTGCAGTGACTAATCACATCAGAAGCAATGCGCGCATACACCCTACCAGGAAGTGCAGAATAACGTATAGATATATGTGATTCTACACAGAATGGCCGCCCTAAAGCAGTAAATCTGCTATAGCAGGGGTCTCCAAAATTTCAAAAACAAAGGGCCAGTTTACTGTCCTTCACACTTTAAGGGGGCCGCACTGGTCAGCAGGAATAGAAAACTTTGATGGCATCAGTGGGAGCCCTATCTTTGGTATTAGGGGGAGGAATAGTGCCCCATTGTTGGTGTCGGTGGGAGAAATTGCACCCCATTTTTGGTGTCAGAGGGCAGAATCGTGTCTCATATCAGTGAGATGAAGTGTGCCCCAAGGACCGGATAACGGCAGGTAAATGGCCACATCTGGCCAATTTCATCTTTGGAGCATGCTACATATACCAACTGTATTTGGGGGGGGGGGGGCTGCACTTCTGCTTAAAATACTCTGCTAGTAAAGATACCCACAGACAATTGCCAAATCCAATCGGATTCTACAACAATGCCATATCTATGGGAGACCCCTGACCCCATCAGCCAGTTGCTTTCTAGTGGAACAGTAGACGGAGCACAATAGTCTTCCTGTCCTGGTATTTCCTGTACCTGCAACATTAAAAGGATGGAACGCCTGAATCTGCAGGTGCTTTCTAGGGGGAACAGTAGACTGAGCACAATAGTCTACCTGTTCCCATATATTCAGTACCTACTTCAGATGGGAAGCTATGGCAAACGCTGCCAGCACTTATCTCAAGCCTGAATAAACTCAGGCTGACAATGACCATCATTGCAAGGATGGAACACCTGAATTAGCTGTGCAGCATCCTCCATGCGACAGCCTTAACCCACAGACACCATCATCAACATGTGTTAAGGTTCCTCAGAGGCGGGGCCTCAAAACACATTAGTGACGGTGTCTGTGAGTTGAGGCTGAAGCATGGAGGATGCTATAAAGCTGAGTAAGGTGTTCAATCCTTGCAATGATGATCATTGTCAGCCTGAGTTCTTTTAGGCTTGAGACGAGTGGTGCTGGCAGCTTTTGCAATAGCTTCTCATCTGTAGCAGGTACTGAAGATATGGGAACAGGTAGACTTTTGTGCTCAGTCGAATGTTCCCCCTAGAAAGCACCTGATGATACAGGCGTTCTGTCCTTGTAATGTTGGTCATTGTCAGCTTAGGCTCATTCAGCACTTTTCCACTTCCCTGGAGGCTGGCTTTTACCTGGGGAGCGAGTCAATTCTGCATACACTGAACTATGCTTTGAATCTTGCTCTGTGAAGACAAAGCTTGGCTTTTGTAAGTGCAATTCCCACTTTTTTATCACCAGTAATAAATTGTTTTACCTGTATTATCCATTGCACTTCTCTTGTTCTTTTGGTTTGTAGCCACAGTTTTGACACTTCCCAAGGGCTTGTGTAGTAGAGCTGCAACGACAGAATGGATTACCTATACTACTATTTTGAACTGCATTTGTCCATGCCTCATTCCATTCAGGGCTGGCGATTATTAGCAATTTGTATTGCACTGAAAGGTCATTGAGAGCCATCAACTTAGTGTAGTGCACTCTGTGTGTGTGTGTGTTTTCGAAATTCGTTCATCCAGTTAACCTATTTATAGTGGGCTTTTTGCTTTCAGTCTTCTTGGGCAGCAACACAGGGTGGATGTAGGGCAGGACTCCTCTCTGGGTGATGGTGACGCCACTGAGCGGCTTGTTGAGCTCCTCATCATTGCAGACTGGCAGCTGTAGGTGTCGAGGGATGATGCGGGTCTTCTTGGTCTTGCGTGGCATTGCCGGAAAGGGAGAGGAGAGAGAGCTGACAACGGCTGGGGCATTGAAGCCTATGGGTGAGATCACCACTCCCGGAATTCCCAGTGGGTGTCGAGTGGTCTCTACACTCAAAAACAGCAGAAAAAAAACTCTTGCACATAAGTGTGATGTCCGGGTGGTCTATTACTTAAGGGGATGGTGTCTCAGGCTTTGCTGCCCTCCAGGATAAGGGATGTCCTAATAATCACTAGAAAGATAGAGAAAAGAGGGCACACCAGACTAGTGCATTATCCCAAGTGTTCAATCTGATTTTATTGAGTGACCAAGGATAACAAACATAACGTATAACGCAACGTTACAGTATTGTCAAGTAGAAAAAAAAAAAAACAATAAATCCACCGTGGGACGTTTTTTTCCAAAATTTTACAGTTATGAAGCACATCAAGTAAGAAACAAATTTAGGAAAACATATCACAGCAAGGCAACGCGATTGTAAACAGTATCAGAGTATATATTATTGATTAATAAAGCAATGTGTAAAATAGAGAAAAACGATCTCTTGCAGATAGCATATGCCATATGGATCATGTGTTGATCCGTTGAAAAGGGAAGTATTACTTAACCAATGCTCGAAGAGCAGATGTGGATTGACAAAAGCATAAAAGGATAAGGATATAAAATAAAGAAAGAAGAAAGAAGAGGGGACACTCCATCTAGGCTAGGGTGTGGTGTCATCTCCCCTCCCCCCCTTGCTAATGGGACAAACTCCGTGGAGTACTAGAATATGGACCAAGAAGTCCACATACCGGAGAATTGTTCCTCTTCATCACTTGATGAGCCAACATACCTTCCAGGTCTCTAATACGATCTACTTCAATAGCCCAATCACTAAGGGAAGGCATATCTGTCGATTTCCATTGTCGAGGGAATCACTGTCTGTGCCGCAGCAAGGGAGTGGTGCAGCAGATCTTTTTTAACTGATATTAGGAGGGACTGGAATTGGATAGGAGAGCTACCTCCGGTGAGGGTTGAAGAGATGTCACCATCAGTTTGCAATACAATACATTCCAAAATTGCCGTACAGGAGGGTAGTCCCACCAGACGTGAAGTAGGGTGCCTCTAGAACAGGGGTCTTCAAACTTGCTAAACAAAGGGCCAGTTTACTGTCCTTTTAGACTTAAGTGGGCCGGACTGTGGCCATTGGGAGTTAAAAAAAAGTCCTGACATCAGTTGAAATAAACAATGTTCCATCTCTGGTGTCAGTGGGAGGAATAGCATCCCATCATTGGTGTCAGTGGGAGAAATTCTGCTCTATCATTGGTGTTATTGGGCCCCATCTTTGGTGTAATTGGGAGGAATTGTGCCCTATCTTTGGTGTCATTGGGAGGAATTGTGCCCCTATTGTGGGTGTCATAAGAAGGAATTCTGCCCCATCGTGGGTATCATAGGGAGGAGTTCTGCCCCTTCATTGGTGTCAGTGGGGGGGAATTATGTCCCATTGTTGGTATTAGTGGATGAAAATATTGCCCCAAGGGCCAGATAAAAGCAGGCAAGGGGCTGAACCCGGCCCCCGGGCCACAATTTCGAGACCACTGCTCTAGAAGATAGGCATCTCCAACAATCGTCTGAGAAGGACGAGTTGAAGTGTCTCCAAGTGTATTTACCAATACTAAAAACAAAAGTAAAAAAATAACTCACAAAATATGAAGAAAAATTGCTTGTAAAAGTCAATAAATCGTGGGAACCGACAGTCTCTAGCTTGCAGAGGAGAGGGCATCAGGGCCTCTACTGGCTAATGCATTTCGAAGGAATACCTTCTCCCTCAGAGCCTACTTCATATTTCGTTCATATAGTCGTTTTTTAACTTTGTTTTTAGTATCAACAAATACACTTGGGATAATGCACTGGTGTAACAGCCGCTCCTTGCCGCCTTTTCCCTGTTATAATATGCGCTCCGTGCGCCTTCTCTTTGCCTATGATCCATGCTGCAATGCATACGGCGCTCGCACGATGACTTCATCTCCCGGCACTGTGCTGCGTTCCAGCGTGGAACGCGGAAGTGCGCCGTATCACGGCGGTTACCTGATTCAGTGCTTATGCACTGCACCTGCATGTGACTGTTCACTGCCTATATAGGCATTCATTTTAAACAGATACTTTGTTCTATTATTGTCAGCCGTAGCCTGTCAGCCGTAGCTCGGCCTACGCTACAGAAATGGATGCCATTGCCCCCATGCCGAAACACCGCTCCAGCCTCAACTACTTCTTTAATACCATCTACACTTACTGCTACTTGGAGCCATTGCTGGGGACAACCTTTCAGACTTCCCTGCTGAACATCCTTCACCACAGGATTCCTATAGCCAGATTCAGGTAGAGTAACGCCGGCGTATCAGTAGATACGCTGTCGTAACTCTGAATCTGCGCCGTGGTATATTTAAGCGTATTCTCAAATTGAGATACGCTTAAACGTTGCTAAGATACGACCGCCTGCGCCGTCGTATCTTAGCTGACTATTTACGCTGGCCGCTAGGGGCGTGTATGCCGATTTACGCCTAGAATGCGTAAATCAGCGAGATAAGTCTATTCACGAACGTACGCTTGCCCGTCGCAGTAAAGATACGCCATTTACGTAAGGCGTTTTCAGGCGTAAAGATAAACCACGTTACGTATGGACGTCGGAACCGCGTCAAATTTTTTCATTTTTACGTCGTTTGCGTAAGTCGCCCGTGAATGGGGCTGGCCATAATTTACGTTTACGTCGAAACCAATGAGTCATTGCGGCGTAATTTGGAGCATGCACACTGGGTTATGTCCACGGACAGCGCATTTGCCGTACGTTCAAAACATCAATAACGTGGGGTCATGCCTTATTAACATAAAACACGCCCACCTCTTCCCAATTTGAATTAGGCACGCTTACGCCGGCACATTTACGCTACGCCGCCGTAACTTAGGACGCAAGTGCTTTGTGAATACAGCACTTGCCTCTCTAACTTACGGCGGCGTAGCGTATATGAGATACGCTACGCCTGCCTAATGTTAGGCACGTCTACGTGAATCTGGCTACTAGTATCTATACTGAAGCCTTTAAAACGGATAAGTTGCTATTCTGTTACTTGTAGTTCTATAGCATGACCTGCTACTTATATACCAGCTATACAATTGCTTTGCTTATCATGTCTACTGTTACTCAACATATCTAGGATATACTGTTGTGTTACAGGACTGTCTGCTAAGGAATATGTTAAAAGGCACATCTACACTAAAACACCCTGAGCTATTCACCTCTCATATATAACTACTGGTTGTTACTACAGCTCCTAACTGTTATATGTACTCTCAAAGTACCTCAGCCATATTTACCTCTCATATATAACTATTAGTTATTACTACAGCTCTTAGTTACTATATGTACTCTCAAAGTACCTGAGCTATGTTGCCTCTCATACGTTAATATTAGTTGCCAGTACAACTCGTGTATTACTACATAAACTCTCAAAGTACCTGAGCAATATTCCCTTTCATACGCAACTATTAATTGTTACTACAACTCATTTTTACTACGTGCTTGACAGAAGTATAAAATACTTATAGGCCTTGTCTTAACTGTTTGAACATGTTCGCTCTAACTTTTCTATGCTAGGGGTTGATGCTATTTCATAGCATCTCCCCTAGTGGCCTAATACATCGCTATATGCTCAAGGTGATATGATGTATAGATCCCCCAAACTCCTGTTGCGAGGAGTGATGCCTGGGGCCCAATACTGAGTTGTCGCATAGAGAATCGCATTAAAATCCTTGCTAACCGCAGTTGTGGTTCCCTTCCGTTCACCAGTGCTGTTACAACTGGGCTGGTGCACCCTCTTTTCCTCTATCTTTCTACTGCTCTCTACTCTCCCCTGCAGCCGCCACTCACTGTCACACGGGATCACATGACCAGACCGGGGGAAGAATAAAAATAAGTACACATGTCTTTTTTAACCACTTAAGCCCCGGACCAATATGCTGCTAAATGCCCAAAGGCGTTTTTACAATTCGGCACTGCGTCGCTTTAACAGACAATTGCGCGGTCGTGTGACGTGGCTCCCAAACAAAATTGGCGTCCTTTTTTACCCACAAATAGAGCTTTCTTTTGGTGATATTTGATCACCCCTGCGGTTTTTATTTTTTGCGCTATAAACAAAAATAGAGCGTAAATTTAAAAAAAAATGCAATATTTTTTACTTTTTGCTATAATAAATATCCCCCAAAAACATATATACATTTTTTTTTCCCTCAGTTTAGGCCGATACATATTCTTCTACCTATTTTTGGTAAAAAAAAAATCGCAATAAGCGTTTATCGATTGGTTTGCGCAAAATTTATAGCATTTACAAAATAGGGGATAGTTTTTTTTTTTTTTTTTTACTACTAATGGCGGCGATCAGCGATTTTTTTCGTGACTGCGACATTATTTGCGGACACTTCGGACAATTTTGACACATTTTTGGGACAATTGTCATTTTCAGAGCAAAAAATGCATTTAAATTGCATTGTTTATTGTGAAAATGACAGTTGCAGTTTGGGAGTTAACCACAGGGGACGCTGAACGAGTTAGGGTTCACCTAGTGTGTGTTTACAACTGTAGGGGGGTGTGGCTGTAGGTCTGACGTCATCGATCGAGTCTCCCTATAAAAGGGATCACTCGATCGATGCAGCCGCCACAGTGAAGCACGGGGAAGCTGTGTTTACACGCGGCTCTCCCCGTTCTTCAGCTCCAGGGAGCGATCGCGAGGGGGCGGCTAGAAACGAATAGCCGCGCCCTCGTCCCGGATCACTCCCCGTGGGTTTCCGACCGCCGCATGAAGTGGGGGGGTCCCGATCGGACCCCCGACCTGCGGAAAGGCGGGGACGTACATGTACACCCATATGCCTGTACGTGCCATTCTGTGGACGCACATATACATGCGGCGGTCGTTAAGCGGTTAATACAGGTTAGGCAGCACTGGTAGCAGGAAGGGAGGGGGGGGATTTTTAAACTTGGCATTAGGCAGAAATTCCACTTGAAGACCCATTTGTAAAAAGCGAAGGTCTATAAATAGAATTAATATATATTCAAAACAGAAGATTCAGTGCTGTGACCGTGGAGTGCCAGCTCACACAGCACATATCCTGTCAGCAATCTTGGTGACGGACAGCACAAGTAACCATTCCCTAGCCTGATATGGCATGTTGCAGAACAGGAGATTACTACTCTGCAAATAAAAAAAAAAACTCATACACTGCTTGGCAATTCAATTTTGAAAACTGCTACACAGCTGTATATCTGTTTTTTTGTTGACATTTTCTTTTTATGGTTGATGCACGTTTCCTGTGTGTTTATTTTCGCAATCAAAAATGCCAACTAAGATCTATTAGGAACAAATGTAGACCTTCACTACAATGTCTACCCTCCCCCCAAAAAAGGTAGTCATGTAAGGTAAAAGAGCAACTTAAGACACAACTGAACCTGCAATGGCCGAGTCAATCACCTGATCTCAACCCAATTGAGCATTTCACTTGCTGAAGGCAAAACTAAAGCAGAAAGACCCACAAAGAACAACTGAAGAAAGCTGCAGTTAGAACCTGGCAAAGCATCAGAAAGGAGGAAACCCAGTCTTTGGTTATGTCCATGGGTTCCAGACTTCAGGCAGTCATATCCAGTAAAGGATACAAAATACAAAAAATGAACATTTTAGTTATGATTATCTTCATTTGTCCAATTAAATTTGAGACTCTGAAATGTGGGGACTGTTTATAAAAATGGCTGCAGTTCCTAAAATTTGTACTTGATATTTATGTTCAACCCCTTGAATTAAAGCTGAAAGTCTGTACATCAAATTAATTTGGATTGTTTCGCTTTATTCTGTGGGCATACAGAGCCTGCATCATTCTGGAGATATAGGGAACCGCTGCACTTATGGCATCTACTGTATAAGGTTTGGTTGCTGACTTTGCAGCCACTTCTTATACATCTGCTGAATTAACCTTGAAGCATGGCACGCTCTCATGGTTTCATCTGCGGCACAACCCTGCCTTAACCTTAGCGGCCATTGTTAGCTGGATCAGGATTTTTAAAAGTATCTTTATAGAACAAATTCCTGTATTGAAAGATTTACTTTATAAATCTCAAAGTGATAGATCCCTGCTGGTTGTCCCTCGACACTGCTCCGTCCCCCCTTTGGGAGGTACGTTTTAGACGCGGGGTTCAATGTGAACGCGGTTTATTTCCACCTTTCTCTGGTTTCATGAAGCTGATTTGGCATCCCATTTCCCTTTCACTTGTTGAGTTATTATCTCTCCTAATTGAAATATGCAACACAGGAGATTGTATGTATACATCTGGAAATCCTCAGCCCATTTTTTCTCTGAAGAATACCTCTACTTCATTTGTTGAAACGCGTTGTATCACCTCTGTCTTCCTGACAGTCGATTTAGGCCTCTACCAGCTGTCTGTCTTTGGACTGCTTTCTCACATGTTTCAGTTTTATCCCGAGTATAAGCCGACTTTTTCGGCACATTTCTTTTATGCTGAAAGAGCCCCCCTCGGCTTATACTCGAGTGAGGGTCTCCTCTTCCGCTGTGTCACGGTCAGTCTTAACTGTTCCGCGCTGTATCAGTCTTGATGAGGAGGGAAGGGATTTGCACCTGATTACGCTGTACATTACCCCCTCTCAGATGATTCCTAGCAGGGCTGTATGTATAGGAAGTCCGCGCCGTCCACGCTGTCCGCACCGTCCACTGTAACAAAGCCCCGCCTCCTCTTCGTCACACATTGCCCCCTCTCAGATGATTCTCAGCAGAGCTGTATGTATAGGAGGTCCGCTCCGTCCACTGTAACAAAGCCCCACCTCCTCCTCGTCCGTGAAGAGGAGGAGGCTGGGCTTTGTTACAGTGGACGGCGCAGACTTCCTATACATACAGCCCTGCTGAGAATCATCTGAGAGGGGGCAATGTACAGTGTAATCAGGTGCAAATCCCTTCCCTCCTCAAGACTGACACAGCGGATCAAAAGGTACATGGGCACAGTGAGGCTGCAAATGGGCACAGTGGGGCTGCAAATGGGCACAGTGGGGCTGCAAATGGGCACAGTGAGGCTGCAAATGGACACAGTGAGGCTGCAGATGGGCATTATTGACCCTCTTTTCTACTTACAGTAGCTGCTGCATTTCCCACACTAGGCTTATACTCGAGTCAATACGTTTTCCCATTTTTTGTGGTAAAATTAGGTGCCTCAGCTTATATTTGGGTTGGCTTATACTCGAGTATATACGGTACTCTTTGTAATAATTTTTTTTTATTTATATAAAATCCCCTACTTCTCTGAGTGTTCATGGTCCTCTAAAATCCCACATTTTGAGGAACCCCGTTTTTACATATTATATTAGGGATGTGGACCTGAACCTACAGGCCTTGCACTGGCTGCCCGTGGCACAATGGGCTCAGTTCAAGACGGGGTGTCTTGTGCATAAGGCCATCCATGGTTTTGGACCGGGCTATCTCAGAGAAAAATTAATCAAACATGTGCCTACCAGATCGCTACGGTCTGAGAATTTGGCTTTGTTGAACATCCCCAAATTTGCCAAAAACAAATGCGGTGGGAGGACCCTGGAAGTTCAAGGAGCTCAGTTCTGGAACTCCTTGCCCTTTCACATAAGACTTGAGAATGATCTTCTAACGTTTAGGAGATTGTTAAAAACATGGCTATATATCCAGGCTTTCGGGGTGACTTAAATATTAAACATTCTAATAGCTCTAAATTTTATATTTTTAACTTTGTATGTTTTATATATCTTCTTGTTCTTGATATTGTTTTATTGTTACTTGTTTGATCGATGTAGTTTTTGCCCCTTTTCTGTTCTGTTTTTATCCCGCCAGCGCATCGAGGCACGTGTGCAAGACTGCGCTGTTGTTTTACAAGCATTTTAATAAATAAATAAATAAAACCTTCTTTCTTCCAAATAGTTAGCAACAACCTTTATGAACCTCCTTTCTTCCAAATAGTTATCAACAACCTTTGTACATACAGAGCCAAAACGTATGAAAATTCTACCTGTGTCCAAAGATATATGGACCTAACTGTACATATGTGATTCTGCACAGTACCGCCACCCTGTAGCAGTAAATTTGCTATAAGACAGTCGTTGACTGGTTAACCTGTCAGTGGTCATAAGGTTATGGCTGATTGGTGTATAGATCAATACTAATCTATACTTCACAAATAGGAGGATTGGCATTTGTGAAGAATAAGAAGAGGGCAGAAGTGTTTGGGTCCTTAAAACAGGGACAGTTGGGAGCTACGCCTTTGATGGATCAAGGTCTAGGGGGACGTAATTATTCATTTGGACACTGCATCACTTTACTAGACAAGTATAAAGGGCATCACACCCAGCAAAGATAATGCCGTTAGGAAAGGCTTGAGGTCTACACCAACATAACCCCAATTTTCTCTTGCATTATATCCCTGGGTTACAGAATCGTGGGCTTTGTGCGTTGTGATGAAAATGATTAGGATTGTTGACTGTTTGTTTATTTTGCTGGCCTTAGACATCACAAACAAATAACAGCAGATGTGTATAATTTACCAGCTCTCTAAACTCAGTCAGAGCATTGGAAATCTCATTTGGGTTTAAAAGCTGCGTGCTTCTGACTCAGACGAGGCTTGATGTATGAAACATACACAGAATGTTTTGACAAATATTTTGAAGGCATGGTAATCCCAGCAAAACAAATTAAATTATGGAAATTAAATATAGAAAGAGGATATTGCTAAAGTTGCTTATGGGGGCCCATCAATGCTTAGCCTCGGACAGCCTTTTGGCATTGGATAAAGATCTAAATCATGATCAATGCCAGTCCTTTGACACTTAAAGCGAATGTACAGCGCTCGCCATGACAGTATTTTCCGTATTAGAAGTTTATTCTCAATTGATGTCTCCAGTAAAAAGTGAAAAGATAGCCGGGGTATGTTTGTTTGTTGGGAGGTTTTCTTTTTAATTTTTAAACCCTACACTTACATTGCAGTCCAGTGACGTCATGGGTCTTCCCTTTTCATTCTCAGCAGTGGGTAGCTCTTTCGGTGCTTATGTAATGAGTGAGTGAGCCGTGCTCAGTCTAGGAGTACTTTAAAGCGGAGCTCCACCCTAAAGCGGAACTCCCGCTGATCGGAACCCTCCCCCCCTCCGGTGTCACATTTGACACCTTTCAGGGGGAAGGGGGGTGCAGATACCTGTCTAAAGACAGGTATTTGCACCCACTTCCGGCCACAGTCTGCGGGCAGGACGTCACCTCCCGCCCTCCCCCATTGTTCTCTGGGAACACTCGGCTCCCAGAGCACAGCGGGAGCCAATCAGCAGGCACAGCGCAACTCGCGCATGTGCCGTAGGGAACCGGGCAGTGAAGCCGGAGCGCTTCACTTCTTGGTTCACTCACCGAGGATGGCGGGGGGGGGGAGCAGAGTGACGAGCGATCGCTCGTCCCCTGCTGCGGACACCGCTGGACTCCAGGACAGGTAAGTGTGCCGATATTAAAAGTCAGCAGCTGCAGTATTTGTAGCTCCTGACTTTTAATATATTTTTTTTCAGCGGACATCCTCTAAGTCTAGTATCGAAAATTAGAGCAAATCGGATGGGACTATAACGGTGCAGATAAAATCTTCAAAATGGATTAACAAATATTGTTTATAAAATCCGTGTTTAAAAACAAAAAAGCTTAAACCCATAATTATGGTCCATTGAGCTATTTGGAGTGGTATAGTATGGATCCGAACATGTTTTGCCCTATATACAGTACAGACCAAAAGTTTGGACACACCTTCTCATCCAAAGAGTTTTCTTTATTTTCACTATGAAAATTGTAGATTCACACTGAAGGCATCAAAACTATGAATTAACACATGTGGAATTATACATAACAAAAACGTGTGAAACAACTGAAAATATATTTCATATTCTAGGTTCTTCAAAGTAGCCACCTTTTGCTTTGATCACTGCTTGGCACACTCTTGGCATTCTCTTGATGAGCTTCAAGAGGTAAGTCACCTGGCGCAGCACCCCATCACTCTCCTTCTTGGTAAAATAGCCCTTACACAGCCTGGAGGTGTGTTTGGGGTCATTGTCCTGTTGAAAAATAAATGATGGTCCAACTAAACGCAAACCGTATGGAATAGCATGCCGCTGCAAGATGTTGTGGTAGCCATGCTGGTTCAGTATGCCTTCAATTTTGATTAAATCCCCAACAGTGTCACCAGCAAAGCACCCCCACACCATCACACCTCCTCCTCCATGCTTCACGGTGGGAACCAGGCATGTAGAGTCCATCCGTTCACCTTTTCTGCGTCTCACAAAGACACGGGGGTTGGAACCAAAGATCTCAAGTTTGGACTCATCAGACCAAAGCACAGATTTCCACTGGTCTAATGTCCATTCCTTGTGTTCTTTAGCCCAAACAAGTCTCTTCTGCTTGTTGTCTTTCTTTAGCAGTGGTTTCCTAGCAGATATTCTACCATGAAGGCCTGATTCACACAGTCTCCTCTTACCAGTTCTAGAGATGTGTCTGCTGCAAAAGGTGGAAGAACCTAGAATATGAAATATATTTTCAGTTGTTTCACACTTTTTTGTTCTGTATAATTCCACATGTGTTCATTCATAGTTTTGATGCCTTCAGTGTGAATCTACAATTTTCATAGTCATGAAAATAAAGAAAACTCTTTGAATGAGAAGGTGTGTCCAAATTTTTGGTCTGTACTGTATATATATATATATTGGGCTTCTTTATGGGGTTGCCATCTGCTGGAGTCTCAGCCTTACTGTGGTTCTGAAATCACACTTAAAGAGGAAGTAAACTGCATTTTTTATTGTATTTTTCAGATCATATAATATGTAACATTATTTAAAATAATTGCCCTGTCTAATATCTGCAAAAAACGCTTGTTACTTACTGTATTTAGTCGTTTTTAATAAAATCTTCTTCCGAGATTAGGCTGCACCATGTTGAGCCTTGATTTCTGAGTCCCCTGTGGACTTAATTTCCGCACTCTTCCATATTTTCCCTTGCTGAAATCTCGCACATGCGCGTGCATGTGTTACCGAGCCTCTTTCTCGGTCGACACAGAGTGCAACGTAAATTGACGGACGGACACCGCATGCGACGGGGACATAAACAAACATTGCAGGACGAAATATAAGAAAAAAAAGACAAGTAAGGAAACTTTTATAGGCAGTGATCAGTTATTAAGGATTATAATGAGCTGCAGTTGTGATAAAGGGTTTACAACCACATTAAAACAGCAATAACAATTGTATTCAATAGAAGCTGAAGTGCTAAATCCACTGCAATGCCTGCAGGTGGCCACAGGAGGCGGAAAGCATACCCTGAAGAAGCCAAATATATAAGGCGAAACATGTTGGGATCCATACTTTACCGCTCCAAATAGCTCAATGGACCATAATTCTTGGTTTAAGCTTTTTTTTTTAAAAAATGATTTTTTTAAACAATCTTTGGTAATACATTTTGAAGATTTTATCTAAAAATGATATCTCTGTTTGATTACTGCACTATTATAGTCCCATCCCATCCTAAACGCCTAGTGCATTACCACCATAACCATTTATTAAAAATGCAAACAATATCATACTCACAAAACGCAGAAAAAAATCAGACTTATAAAAAAAAAAAAAAAAAATCCAGCTATAATAAATATCCCCCAAAAAGATATAAAAAAATGTTTTTTTTTCCCCTCAGTTTAGGCAGATACGTATTCTTCTACCTATTTTTGGTAAAAAACAATTTGCAATAAGCGTTTATCGGTTGGTTTGCGCAAAATTTATAGCGTTTACAAAATAACGGCGATCAGCGATTTTTTTCGTGACTGCGACATTATGGCGGACACATCGGACAATTTTGACACATTTTTGGGACCATTGTCATTTTCACAGCAAAAAATGCATTTAAAATGCATTTTTTATTGTGAAAATTACAATTCCAGTTTGGGAGTTAACCACAGGGGGCGCTGATGGGTTTATGTGTGACCTCAAGTGTGTTTATAACTGTAGGGGGGTGTGGCTGTAGGTGTGACGTCATTGATTGTGTCTCCCTATAAAAGGGATCACACGATCGATGAGGCCGCCACAGTGAAGAACGGGGAAGCCGTGTTTACACACGGCTCTCCCCGTTCTTCAGCTCTGGGGACCGATCGCGGGACTCCAGCGGTGATGGTCACGGAGCTTTGGACCTGGTCGCGGGAGCGCGCCCGCGACCCCACGGCTGGGCTTAAAGGACAACGTACATATACGTTGATGTGCCCAGCCGTGCCATTCTGCCGACGTATATCGGCGTGAAGGGGTCCTTAAGTGGTTAACCTGCTCTGTGTAATGGTTTTGCACAGAGCAGTCCCAATCCTCCTCTTCTCAGGTTGTCCGCTGGCGCTCCTGGCTCCTCCCTTCAACCAAGTGCTCCCATAGCAAGCTGCTTACTATTGGGGCACATGTGTGTGATTGCTCCCAAGCTATCTCTGTGTGTCCATAGACCAGTGTTTCGCAACTTTTTTTCAGTCAAGGCACCCTCTAAAAATGATGGATAATCTCAAGGCACCCTTAAATTATGAACAGTCTCCAGGCAACCTATTCTAAAATGTAAAAATTATTCCAAGGCCCCTTTCACACTTGTGCGACCTGAAAGCAGCACAATTTTGCTGGGATTTTGAAGCAAGCCTGTGTAATCTTGCGGTCTATGGACCTCAAGTTGCATCAAAGTCAGACCAAAGTAGTGCAGGGACTACTTTGAAGTAGCACTGATATGAATGGTACTCATTGGAAATCATGGTATACGACTTGTCATGTGACTTTGCAGTCCCAAGTCACACAAGTGTGAAAGGGGCCTAATACAAGTAGGACATCCAACGTTAGAGGGGATTGGATCTTCCAAAGCAAATATACTTTTTTAAACTGGTGCTGACTAGTATTCTAATGTTTCCTTTCTCCCTTACCCCGCTAATGTGACCCCAACACTGATGGAGAGGGGCAGGAGAGGGGATACAAGGATGCTGTGTAGGCGACCGACAACCTCCATATCAACTGATGCCGTTGGTCGTTAGGACAACATTTTTAGGCATTTTGCCAAGGCTCCCTTGAAGAAACCTCAAGGCACCCTGGTTAAAAAAAGGCTGCCATAGACACAGAGGCGGCTCTAGGCTTTGTGAGGCCTTAGGCAAAACTTGACATGGGGCCCCACTCACGACCATGATGGGAAAAAAAATTCAAGGACAAGAGCCTCTTCCCGACAACCCTGGACGATGGTTGCAGGGGGCTTATCAGAATCTGGAAGCCCCCTTTAACAATGCGGCCCCTATATCCTGCTCTTTAATAACTAAGGGGCGGGGGCCACCCGGTGATGTAATTGACTGAGGGCGGGCTGGGTCATTGACGTCACAAGGGGTGGTGTCACCGATATTCACTGGTTGTTAGGGACGCTGGCGGCACCCGCTCCTGAGTCAGGGCTCATAGCGCTGCCTGAGCACAGCAGCGTTAACGTCCTCTGTCCTCAAAACTGGGGTAATGCATTGGGCAAGTTAGGTGGCCGTGAGGCCTCTGTGAGTGCGAGGCCTTAGGCGACCGCCTAATTTGCCTAATTAAAGAGCCGCCTCTGCATAGACACACAGAGCAGGGCTCAGCCTCGCCCCATGCTCCTTCCTTACTAGCTGTGATTGATAGCGACAGAGCCAATGGCTTCCACTGCTATCTCTGAGCCAATGAGGAGGGATAGAGCCAAGAGAGCTGCTTCTCTCGGGCGCAGCGCTGGATTGAGATTCGGCTCAGGTGAGTGGTGAGCTACATGCAGGGCCGCTGATAAGGCAGTACAACTGGTCCTGTTGTACTGGGCCCAGGCCTCATCAGCTAAATGAATAAATAGATTTTACTAGACCACACGCTTAAATAGTTAGTCAGGTTGAAAAAAAAGACACAAGTCCATCTAGTTCAACCTAAAAAAAATATATATCCCATATATACAATCCTATACCCACAGTTGATCCAGAGGAAGGCAAAAAAAACAGCAAAGCCTTTGTGGCTACTTGCTTACCAGAGCTTAATTTACATTTCCCCTGGGTCCCATCACATAAACAGAGGGGCTCCACAGGTAGGAAGAGATGAGGAACTTTTATTATTTATTTGTGGGGCGTAAGCGGATAAAGTGAGTGTCGCTGTTCCGCTGCACATCGGGGGGTGGTGTGGGCAGGGTTGGGGGGGGCTCGTCAGGAAGGCTACATGAGGTCCCATGATTTCTAACAGCAGCCCTGGCTACATGAAGTAAGCCGTTTACCTTCATGAAGAGAATGCCTCTAGAACCACTTTCACAGTGCTCCCTCTTTACTTCTTTGGCTGTTATTGACATAATCCTGGTGTCAAAGCTTGTGATGTCCCCCTACCCTCCATCATGGAACAGTCCTTAGCCCTATCGTTTGGCCGATAGGTCCAAGAACTCCATCAAGGGAGAAGGTCACATACTACTCCCATTCCTGAGAGAGCAGGTTATCTCGAGTCACTACGTCTATACTGTCAAATATTCGGTGAGCGGGCCCGCCGGTCTGTTATCTGTTTTTCTAGCGTTATACCTACTTATCCATTGTGAACTCCTGATGGTAACACGCAGTTTACCAGTCTTATGCTGTACTTTAGGCCAATATCGGTGTTACTGAGACTGTTCTACCTTAACCCAATTTCACTTAACAGTTGTCTCTATAGCCCTGTTTACAGCTGGGAACTCTCGGCCATGAAGATTACCTACAGAGCATACTTTGACCTAATGCCAGTGTTCCGTCAGATTAGGCAACCATCAGAATTTGTAACAGAAGTGACATTCTGTCGTTGGCATCTTACTACACCCTGCACTCCTTCACACCAACGATACACAGAGAAGGGGGCAAGCGGACATCTTGTTACACCCACCGGAGTTGTGCATTGCACAGTTATTCTTAGGCCTCGTACACACGACCGAACATGTCTGCTGAAACTGGTCCGCGGACCAGTTTCAGCAGACATGTTCGGTCGTGTGTACGGCCGACCGGACCGGATTCCCGGCCGAGCGGACAGGTTTCCAGCGGACAAATGTTTCTTAGCATGCTAAGAAACATGTCCGCTGGAAGCCTGTCCGTCGGACATGTTCGGTCGTCTGTATGACTCACCGAACATGTCCGCTCGGCCGAAAGCCCTCGCATGCGTCTTAGTGATTCGACGCATGCGTGGAAGCATTGACCTTCCAGGGTCGCGCACGTCGCCGCGTTATCGTCGCGGCCACGTCACCGCGTATCATGTCTGCGGGGAATTTGGTCTGATGGTCTGTACAGCCATCAGACCAAATGATCCCAGCGGACATGTCCGATGGAAACGGTCCGCGGACCGTTTTCATCAGACAGATCCGCTGGTGTGTACGAGGCCTTAAACAGGAAACGGAGCATATATGGTGAAATACAGTATTTGGAAATCCCTCGGACTGTTAACATGTTGGATTATAAAATCAGAGGTGTTCTGTCACATTAGCATTCAACATCTAAACAGTCCGTCGGATTTCTAAATACTGTGGCCCGAATTCAGAAAGATTACCGTAAGTTTAGGCGGGCGTAGCGTATCTCATATACGCTACGCCGCCGTAACTTTGAGAGGCAAGTCCTGTATTCAGAAAGAACTTGCGCCCAAAGTTACGGCGGCGTAGCGTATATGGGCCGGCGTAAGCTCGCCTAATTCAAAATAGGCTGGTAGGGGGCGGGTTGTATGCTAAACAGTCGTGACCCCACGTAATTGACGTTACTAACGAACGGCGCATGCGCCGTTCGTGAAAGTATCCCAGTGCGCATTCTCCAAATTATGCCGCAAATAGTCATTGCTTTAGACGCGAACGTAACTTACGCACAGCCCTATTCACGTACGACTTACGCAAACGACGCAAAATTGGACGCTGGCCCGGCGTCCATACCTAACATTGGCTATGCCTCATAAAGCAGGGGTAACTATACGCCGAAAAAAGCCTTACGTAAACGACGTAAAAAAATGCGCCGGACGCACGTACGTTTCTGAATTGGCGTATCTAGCTCATTACCATATTCAAAGCGTAAATCTACGGAAGCGCCACCTAGCGGCCAGCGTAAATATGCGTAAGAGACTTACTCCGCTCGTATCTAGGCAACTGTGAGGCGTATCTGATTCTATGAATCAGGCGCCGAGTTGCGACGGCCTGCATTCGGAGTTACAACGGCGTATCTGGAGATACGCCATCTTAACTTCTTTCTGAATCCGGGCCTGTATTTCACCTTATAAGCTCTGTTTACGGTTAGAAATAACAGTAAAATGAAAAACCTCCGGTGGGTGTAAAGGGGAGAGTGGGACTTTATATGGAGGTCATGGCTGGGTAGAGTCATGCACCTCCATCCCTGTCATTTAAACAAAAAACTCTACACTGTGGCGGTAAACCGCAGTGATGCATATCGGGGGGTAAGTGGGACTTTAGATGTGGGTGTAACAAGATGTCCGCTTGCCCCGTTCTCGGTGTATCCTTACTGTGGAGGAGTGTGGGGCGTAGCAAGATGGCGACGGGCGGAACATGACTTCAGTTACCAATTATGACGGGTTGTCGAATCTGACGGAACACCTGCTGTTTGCCAAAAAGTGACTTTGGGGGTTATTTACAAAATGCAAATCCACTTTACACTACAAGTGAAAACTACACTTGAAATTGCACTGAAAGTACACTTGGAAGTGCAGTCTCTGTAAATCTGAGGGGTAGAGCTGAAATGAGGGGAAGCTCTGCTGATTTTATTATCCAATCATGTGCAAGCTAAAATGTTGTTTTTTTATTTTCCTTGCATGTCCCCCTCAGATCTACAGCGACTGCACTTCCAAGTGCACTTTCAGTGCAATTTCAAGTGTAGTTTGCACTTGTATTGCAAAGTGGATTTGCCTTTTGTAAATAACCCCCATTACAACCTTTCCCTTGACTGATCTAAAAACTTGGGAGTCACACATCCACATATTGCCCATGGGAGCCCTATTATACTTGGGCAGCAATTTCTACAGTGCTGGTCAAATTTCCAAACTGGTTAGACACCCTGTGGTTTTCTATTCTATTCCACAAAGCCAACTTACCGCTCTATGGGCCATGTATGTGATATCTGTATGTGAGCGTGTTTTGAATGATGCAGCTGCATTTGGATTAGACAACGTTGTCTTTTTTTTATTATTCTCTAGCATAGGTGCTGGAGTTGGGAATTTTTTTACTCAGGTTTTTTGCGTTACCAATTAAAATTTTGTAATAAAGACCCCTTATTTTAAGCTGCATGGTCCCTAGTAATCTTTTTGGTGGGGTACTACCCCACCTTGTTCTTGCTTGCCATTACTGGAAACACCAGGGGGGGGGGGAGCTCTGGGGATTGCTGTTGTGGACATTTTATGAAGATATATTTAATATGTATTTCATAGTGTCTCAAGAGCTGACTAGGGCAGACTGACGCTGTTTGAGTCCCTACTGGTAGTGGAAAACTTCCTGAAGTGTTTGCAGAGTGGGGATTTGTCCACCAGCGAAAGGGGCCCTGTGCAATGCACAAACGTTCGTCTGTGCGGATGTGTTCACTCTGCAAGGACATTATCAGTTATAGGCGGATGTACACTCGTGTCACCCTGATGTGCCTGATCAACACATTCGGCTGGGCCGTGGTGTGCCCCTGCAGAAAATCTCCCATCCACAGGAACGGTAGTATAATCCAGGTATGCGTTGTTCTCTGAACAATGCAGAATAAGGATTCACACCAACGGTAAAAATGGGAGCGTTTGAATTATTATGGTCAGGGAGAGCGTCCATGTTTCCAAGCCATGTGGCTTACCTTTCTCTAGTTGAAGACGATGGCTTACAGGTACAGAGGGAGGGAAATCATACACACTGTCACTGCCCAGACATGCCCATAAAACTACCCTAGTCATTGTTCATCGGTTGTTGTAGAACTCCTCCTGTTGGAAGGATTGCCTGTGCTTGATTGGCCTATTTTTAGATAAAGAGTACTTCGAGGCTCAGCCCAGTTGGTTGACCTGAGGATGTAAGCACATAAGCTGCGGTCATGTCTGTTTACTTGGGCATATGCAGGAAACGGATTGATACTAATATATATTTTACCATTGGATTGAAAGGGCGCTTATTAGTGCAGGAATTTTGGGGCCCCTTACAGCTTTGATGAAGGAGCCCCCTGGAGAGCATCACCTGCCATCTGAGTTGTTGAGGGGGTGTGGGTTTGGGGTGCTGCCGTGGGACGCCGCGAGAATTTCGTCTGTTACATTTGAGTTGTTGAGTGGGGTGGGGGGTTTGTGGGACGCCGCGAGAATTACGTCTGCCACATCTGAGTTGTGGAGCGGGGGGGGGGGTGTTGCGGGACGCAGGACACCACGAGACTTTCTTCTGCCACATCACACTTGTCGAGCGGGGGGGGGGGGGGTTTCCATGCTGGTTTTTTACCTCTTCCACCACAACTTCATGAGTCTTCCTCGATCACCATCCCGTGCTGCTGCAAGCACTATCTTCCTCTTCCTGCGCGGGCCCCTACAGGGGGGTGGGCGGTCCCCTGGGGATTGTCGGGCCCCATACATACACCCCCCTGATGGCAGCCCTGGCAGGAGATATAGATGTGCCCTATAGATGTGCCCTGAATGTGCCCTTTGACTCAGAGGAAAGCAGTGTCGCCCCTACTATCTCTTCTGTCTGGCAGAGGGGTATGAATCACAAAAAAATGGCTAGGCAGCAAATCCTTTTGGCAAACAAGTTCCCATACAGTATGTTGTACTTTAATGGTGTACTCGGGTTTCTTGCCTTCGATGTCAGCAGATCTATCCTTCTCCTATGAGATTGTTAATATCCGATACATGGCAAGGCCATCACATGATCCTGTCAGAACATTTTGCATCCTCTATCAATTATTTCCCCCGAATATGAAAAGCGTTACAAACGGCACAGCCTGCATAATAAAGAAAAGAAAAAAAAAAAAAAACCCTTCTTACATAACTCACCCTTATCTACATTTTCTTTACTTGTGATCTGCTTTTGCAATATTTACATGCCTCTGTGAGCCATCACCCTTAATAAATATGCAGATGTACAGCCGCTTACATCGATTACAAAATCTGTTGTCTTCTATTTCTAAAATAAAATCTATCTGGTTAATCATTATACGCTATGCAAAAACCGTGAAGGAAAAAAAAAAAAAGAAAGAAAGAAAAAAAAATTCCTCTCGTCTCTATAGCTTTTAAAACAAGCATCTTGACTGTTTAAGGGAAATCTCCATTATGAAAACATCTCACGAGCACGGCGGCAATTGACGGGGAAGCGTCAGAAACAATATATGTGAGATCTCCACATGCTTCTGAAGTGAAGTGCTTTGCTGTATGGACGTAAGGCACTTAAAAGGTTACATGAGGACTCTGGAAACGCTGACCTGAATTACCAGAGGAAATACATACATTAACAAAGATTCACTTATCTGAGAGGATTTTCTGAAGCGCGCACACACACAAACGTCAAAAGCCTTTAACCCTTGTGTGGCAAACGAGAGCAACGTATGCCAAGCGGAGATAACATATAGAGCGGAATTTAAAGGGACGGTGGGGGGGGGCACAAAATTAAACAAGTTGGTTTATAAAAAAAAAGAGCTTTTAATTCTAGGAGGATATCTATGGATCTGTCAATTTGCTGGAAAAGATTTGAGATGAAGATGATACAATGTAGAGGAAATCTTTTCCTGAATCTAGCCAGGGAGTGCCCGAGTGGATTCCTGTTAGATGTTACCAAGGTTGCCAACCGCCAGTAAATGTACAGACAGTTTGTAAAAACAAGTGATTTTTTTACAACTGTCTGTAAATATGAAGGGCTGATAATTTGTCATGCTGTGTTGACTTTTTTAAGTGTAAACCAGGCAAATTACTTGTTATGGGTATTGTCAGCAGAACCGCTGACAGGGGGGGCTACCAGTACTCCTGTAGGGGGCCCGGGAAATTGATGTCTTCGAACAGAGGGGCAATTACATAAGGATGCTCTAAAGCCAGTTTCTCTCCCTCCTGCCAGATTTCAGCTGCTGCAGGGAGAGACACAGGGCATTTTTCCTGTAATTGCTTCAACGGCACCGATCTCCCTCTCTGTTCTGCCTGCTTCTGATCTCCCGTGTGCCCTCCTGTCACTGTGCCGGGATTTGAACACCTCTGCATTTTTTTTTTGCATTATAATAAAAAAAATACAGACAATTTTGAAAAAAATAAAATATTTTTACTTTCTACTATAAAACACCAGGGGCCATATTCTCAAAGAATTACGCCGGCGTATCAGCAGATACGCCGACGTAAGTCCAAATCTAAGGCCGTCGTATGTTTAAGTGTATTCTCAAACTGAGATACACTTAAACATGCCTAAGATACGACGGCCAGCGCCGTTGTATCTTAGGCTGCAATATCTACGCTGACCGCTAGGTGGCGTTTCCATTGCGGTCAGCGTAGAATATGCAAATGACTAGTTACGCGGATTCACGAACGTACGCTTGCCCGTCGTAGTGATTTTACGTTGTTTCCGTAAGAGATACGCGGCGTAAAGATAAACATGCCCCCTAGGTGGCGTACTCATTGTTAAGTATGGCCGTCGTTCCCGCGTCTCAATTTTAAAATTTTACGTCGTTTGCGTAAGTCGTCCGTGAATGGCGCTGGACGCCATTTACGTTAACATCAAAACAAATGACGTCCGTGCGACGTCATTTAGCGCAATGCACGTCGGGTAATTTACCCGACGGAGCATGCGCAATACGATTGGCGCGGGAGCGCACCTAATTTAAATGATCCATGCCCCCTACCAGGATCATTTGAATTAGGAGGGCTTGCGCGGGTGGACTTTACGCGACGCCGCTGCAAGTTTACAGGTAAGTGGTTTGTGAATCAGCCACTTGCCCGTAAAACTTGCGGCGGAGTAACGTAAAGGAGATACGTTACGCCGCCGGAGATCTACGAGAATCTGGCCCCAGGTCTCAGTCCTCCCACTTTTGCATGGTGGACCAACAAAGGATGTATCCACCTTGCAGACTTCTGTGACCATAAACGAATGTTATCAAAACGAGTTTTACAGCAGAAGCATCACCTTCTCACAAGGGAGCCATTTCTATACTCCCAAATTGCGTATCTCCCGAACACCTTAAAGCGTAACAGTGACCTGATCTGATCTCTTCTACTCCAATGGAGTATTTATGTAGGACTTTTGAAAAGCATATTGGTCACATATCGAAGATATATATCTAAAAAAAGAAATACAGGAGAAAACCACAAAATTATCCTATATGGAAAGATGGGAACAGGACTTGGGGGAAACACTGGAAGCAACAGAATGGGGGAAACCTATATTAATACCTCATTGATTGAGACAAATTACAAAGTTTTCTTAGGCCTCGTACCCATGACCGGGTTTCTCTGCAAAAAACAGCAAGAAAACTGCTTTTTGCCGAGATTCCCGTTCGTGTGTACGAGGCATTCAGGTTTCTCGTCTGGAAATCAGGCAAGAATCTCGACGAGAAAAAAAGAGAACCTGCTCTCTTTTTTTCTTGTCGAGATTCTCGTTTGCCTGTTTCCAGACGAGAAACCCGAGAGTGTGTATACTTACCTGTCTCTGTGGAAACCTGCGAATGCTCGAAATGACTTTCACGCATGCGCAGTAGCTTCCATGGCATAGGTAGGGTGCAGCAAGATGGCAGCGACGGCATCAAATGTGACGAGCGCATGACGTCACTGCGTTCTTTCCTTTCAAGAGAACCGCGGTTCTTTTGAAATCAAAGTCAGTACACTCGGGCAGCAAGAGTTTCTTGCCAGGAATATTTTTTCCTGACGAGATTCTCGGTCGTGTGTACGAGGCCTTACGGTTGTATTTAGTGCCAGTGCGCTTGGCATCCTCCATCCCGGGGGGCCTCCTCCTGGTGTTTCCTCAGCTTTGGTCAGGAGGAAACGGTCCTTCACACCTATTGGACTTGCCCGAAAGTAAATCAGTTTTGGATCCGCACATATCATTTCATCCATTTCCTCACTAGGGTGAACCTAACCAAAACCACACAGCAGGCTCTTTTAGGGAGGCTGGTGGAGGGGATATCGGGACTTGTGAGAAGCCTGATCGCATTCATCATCACAGCAGCCAGGATTTCCATTGCGCAGTCCTGGAAATCCCCTTTGAACTCCCAAAGGCCAAACTGACATGGATTATGATCAATGAACGCATGCCAGCTATTCTCCATGACAGGTTGGCCTATTTCATGAAAACATGGGATCCCTGGATGAAATACTTCTAAGGACCCTCCTGATCTAGACGAAGGAACACAGTAGATAGAGGGTGCACAACTAGTGTCTCTTCTTCTTCTTTTTGCCTTTTTTTATCATTTTATTTCGGCTTTCCTCTTCTTTCCACATTTTGATCTAACCCTCAAGCCATTGCTGGTTCTGTGAGGCTTCTCTTTTATGTGAGCCTGAGATGTGTCAGTAAAAGCACACAGAATTGCATGGGTTGTAGTTAACTAAATGATACAAGTTGAACCGTCATAATACTATTTCATTGATGATTACGTTATTGTTGTCTCCCGTGTGTTTCGTTTTTTGCTGGTTACAGCCATGTTACCTGACCAAACTGTAAGTGGTTACCTACTGTCTGTTTTTTTGGTTTTCTGAAACTTATCTGAAATCATCCTTATACGTCACGATTGACCAAGAAATGGATCCTGTACCTTTCTGTTTATGTAAAATGTAAAATCTAAAAAAATCAAGATATAAAAACAAGTGACAGGAAAAGTCACATCCGTGCTCAAGTTTAACAAGGTAGGACAAGGATTCTTGAGGGCAAGAAGGCTTATTAATCCATGTTATGCTCAGAATCCACTCCAAGCTTTGAAGCCCTCTTCAGATTGGGGAAAGCTATGATCCTGAACAAAAAGGGCGCACCAGCCTAGTGCATTATTAATATAAGTGTATAAAAATACTCAAAAAGGCTGGTAGGTACATGGACACGCAATTAATTCTAAAGTATGGTCTCTTGGTTCTCCAGGACCTGGATGATAAACATGGAAAACTGCATGAAACAACACAAGAAGATTAATGTGTTTCAAGGGATATATCACCTTCCTCCGAGCTCTCCTCTATTAATTTACATTTATAAAAAAAAATAGTGCTTGAGATAATGCACTAGGCTTATGCGCCCTTTTTTCATTTTTGTTGAAGATATACACAGACAAGCTTGACTTTGACTTTTTACCACAAAAGTTGACTTTTCTTGAGTCTCCCCTCCTCGTTGAGGAGACTGCCCATCACATTAAAAGACAAACTAAGAATCATGGTCAGCAAAAGATGGCGGGCCAAGCTCAACATTTCAAGATCTGAAAATTATTTCAACTTCCTGTATCTTTGGTCTACTGACGGTTTCGACACTGTGCTCTTTTCAGCATGTTTTTACATATGGATAGGTGTCTATCTCTGGGAAAAATACAAGACACAGCATACCCTTTCAGCCTGCAAGACAACTTCAAGTGCCAAAAGGCCTTAAACGCTCCAGTTGTTTACGATATGTTCCTGTCAAACTTACATTTTTTTAGGGTAAATATTTCCTTGGTGAGAACCTCAAACTAGGCATTCATCTTCTACTAACCACACTGCTTCTTGGAGCTGTACACAGCCTGTGTTACCAAGTGTATAGAAAAACAGATAGGGTGCACAAACCTAGTGCCTTATATTTAAACACCATTTATTAAAAATAGGGGATTATACCCACAAACCGATAAAAAGTACAAGCTCATCACAAATATCCAAATACAGGGTCTCCACAACCACCAAGTATACTTCTATCCTGGGAAGATGCCATACAGGTCTGCAGATAGTGACCTGTTTCGAGGGAGGGGGTCCCCCCTTCATCAGAGCTATACCTATTCTGAGAATTGCCCTCCCTTTGATCCAAATGCAACTTCACACACACACAGACTTAGTAGGACATGTGATGAAGGTTACACAGCAAAGAATCGTGTGACAAGAGAATGTAGCCCCCAAAAATAAGCACTTTAAGAAACTTGTTTAAAGGGAATTAGCTATTAGTTGATTACTAAAACACTTGATAAGATTAGCGGTTCAATGATTTACTTGATGATGATGTGTAAGATGTGTTTTTTTAGCAAATGCAAGTTTCAACATGTTAGCCCTACGATAAGGCCACTTTTACACTGGTGTGCTGGCCGCTTTGACGGTAAAGCACCGGTAAAGTTTTAGCGGCCCTTTTCACCCACTAGCGGGGCCCTTTTAACCCCCTCTAGCGGGCGAAAAAGGGTTAAAAGCACCGCTGCCGAAGAGTTTTGCAGGCGCTTCGGCAATGCTGGCCATTTTAATAGCAGGGGAGTTTTGGGAGTGCTGTATCCACCACTCCCAAACAGCCCCAAAGACAGGACTTTTCCTGTCCTGCAAGAGCACCGCCCCAGCGTGAAAGCACTCGGGCTTTCACATTGGGACTGCAGAAAAGGCTCTATTTTTAATGCAAAAACGCCTGTAAAACACTCAGTGTGGAAGTGGCCTATAGGAAGTAAAGCCACAGCAAGTACCCCCAGTGAGAACTACAGCTGACATAAAGACCCCTTCCACACTGAGGTGCTTTTCAGGTGCTTTTGTGCTAACAAAAGCATCTGAAAAGCTCCCGAAAATGTATTTCCAATAAGATCAATGAATGCTTTCACACTGGAGCGGTGTTCTGGCAGGGCGGTTAAAAAAGCGCCTCAAAAACACCCCTGTCCATTGAAATGAATTGGAAGCACTTCCAAAGCCCCTGAAAAGCGCAAAAAAAAAAGCACTTCAAAAGCACTGCACAATGGTTCTTCTAAGTCACCAAACTGTAAAAAAAGAGCCCTGCTAATGCAGCAAAAGCAATTGAAAAGCGCTACAAAAACACCGGACGTTTTATGGGCAGTTTTCGAGCACCTCAGTGTGAAAAGGGTCAAAATGAATGAAATCATTGTAGCTCAACAACTGCAATGCAAAAAGCCTCCACGCCTGGAAAAGAGAATGCCACATCTCAGTACAGCTCCCTGATCATCACTTGTGATGACAGAAATCAGAATACCCCATGTCCCATCGGAGGTTAAAAGTCAGCTAAGTAAATGCATTACTTAGAGACGAACATCGGTTTGGTGTTCAGTATCCTGAAATATTCAGCATGTCTCTGCTCAAAAAGTAAACAGTGATTCAGATTTAATTAAGTATTTTACCTGGTAAGAACCTCATGCGGAGCGGCGAAGGTGGGAAGGAATTACTACAAAACTCAGAGCCGCAAGACCGGAAAAGCGTTTGCAGCCAACAGGAATGTTTTTATTCTTCCACGATAAACATTTTCAAACTGGAGTAAAGCTGAATGTGTCGAGCATACTCATTCTAAAGCCATTGTAGTTTTCATAGAAATCCTCTATGTGAGAGGACAGCATGAGACTCGAAGGATTCCTCCATGTCTTGGATTACGTCTCATCCTCGCCTCCCAAAATAGATGTCAACGTAAAGATCACTGTATACAAGGTGACAGTTTGTTTATTGCTAATGGAAACATAGAAAGACATGAAGTTGCTTCAAAATGTTTTGGCAATGGTTTCCCTCCTGGTAACAATAATATATAATTGTTCAATCTCCCAAAGGGAAAGGCGAAAAGTCTTCAGAGGCATATTAAAAACAAGTAAATCCTTTATTTGGCATTAACCTAATGAGTATGTATGTATTTCAAAACTACGTTACAGTGGCTTGTTATAAATTTGACTCAGACCACCCAAAACAAATACTTTTCAGTGGATGATGAAATACGTGCCATCTAAGGACACCTCTCTGGTGCTCCAATAGTGTCGTTATTTGTCACAAGCAGCCACCAATATCCAAGGCAGCTCCAATTCACGAGGATCATTCTCCAGTGCCCACTGGTCTCGCGATTGCACTGACACCTAGAGTCCTTAAAAAGAGGATGCACCAACTCCCCGAAATGCACTGGCTTTAGTTTATGGACCACCAATGTGAATAAAAAACCCAATGATCATGGAGTCTCTTCAAATGCCACATATCAAACCCCAGTAACGAGAGCTCTCTATGACTGGTTTGCTCGGAGTCCAAACTGCTTCTACCGACCAGGGGGCCTTTGTTGCAGAAAAAAATATTCCAGACTGTATCGTTAATATCTTGGAGATGTTGGCGACACATCTTCTGGCAGTGCCCACTTATATGCCCTCTTTGGCAGAAGGTTCAGAAGAAGGAAAACGTATTGATTTTCGGCTCCAAAACCACCTGAGGCATTTTGATCCCTGTACCAGACCTAACCAGGACAGTGGCTTTTGGAGGGGACTGCAGCGTAGCCTCTTCCCTACTGACTATGGGCCCTGGCTTTATTCTTGGGAGTTGTGTGCCTGGGGGAACCTTGGAGTGGTCTTTCTTCAGATTCGGATCCAGGACCAGGAAACATATTTAGGGCCTTTGTGCCCAAACCAGCAGTCACTGCTTTTTGTGACAATCAGAGTAGATGTTAATCTACTCAGTTTACCAAGATGTCTTCCGTCCATGGTCTCATTTCCACATTGTGTGCCTCCTAGGTGTGAATTCCCAATTGAGTCACCTATTGTTTCTGTCTGTATGCTCATCTCTTGGAGATGTGATTAATAGTGTGTCCACTTTACCTTGTGGGACCTATTGTGGGATGTTATATGTTTATGTTGATTAGCTTACTGTTCAATTAGATTAATGTTTAAATGTATGTTGGCTGTTCCTTAGCTATGCCAATTATATTCCTGTATACAGTTTGCATTGTTAGTTTAATGTGATCAGGCTCCACCTGATCTTGTGTGCTATATATTCTGGGTGAATTTACAATAAAGAGAGTTCCAGTTTACACCCAAGCTAGTGCCATCTAGTCATTGGGTGCTCAGCCATAATACCTGGTCCCTGGGTCCAGGCTAGAGGAAGCTGTATCCTGACAGAGGCACTCAAGCTGGGTGCAGGACGTTCCGTCACAAACCCAATGTCTAAACTCTGCTATAAGAAGTCACTTTTAGTTCACCTCATAAAACGCAGCTAGTGAAGCTTAAAAGTGGAAGTATACTGAGCCCCCCCTCGCTAGGTCTATGGTATGCTGTAATTGAGGAAATTCAACTGATGGAGGAACTTACTGCAACCTTGAAGTGAAGGGAGGAACAGTAGATTTGGTTTTATGGATTGCATTTTCTTAAAGGCTATGATTAAGGCTAATTGCCAAAACGTGTAAGCCACTGTACTAGGTGCATTTGACTCGATGTAACAAAGTGGAAGGACGAGTTTCTAGCTCTTCACCTTATATCTCCATGTCCCATTACTGTTGGGAACACTTTCTGAGCAGTCGCACCGTCAGCCCACCTTTGTGGGGAATCTGTCTGGGCATTGCACTTTTCTTCTCATCACATTTTCTTGTTCCCAAGACGCTACTGATGGCTAGGCTTGACCAGTTTTAGCGTGCCTGGAACCTCCGCGGGGGGAAATGCACTTGTGTAGTTCATGTTATGCCTCTTTGTATCTTTCTACACCCCCCCCCCCCCTTTTTATTTCTTCTTCTGCCCTCCTTTGCTTTCGAGTATTTCTATCTTCTGTGTTTTTTGCAGTGTTATTTTGGTTGGCTTATTATAAAAAGAGACAATTACGGGTCCTCCCATGCAGCTGGAAAAAAAAAGCCCACCTAGGTGGGCGGTAGTATTTTGTGATCTTACATCCTATATGTTTGCATAGGGGACTTTGTCATATTGTATAGTATATATTGTCAGTTGCGATTCTGTATTATGAATTATATTGCTGCTCTGGTCAACTACTGGGGGGGGGGGGGGGGGGGTCACTACTTTGTATTGTACGACTTTATGGTTGGATTCAATAAAAGTCTACATTTGGGGGAAAAAACTGCCCCTACTTTTGAAGAACTTTTTGTAACTGCATTCTTCATGAAGTAAATGAAAAATTCCAACAGGGAGATCAAGACAGATAAATGGCCACAACATATTGACACAAACTAGTTCACTGGGTTTTCTCCTCTTTTGTCTCTGAATCTTTCCCCATTACTGAATTACTTAGCATGCCTTGTTCTGCACAGTGTCTTAGTGTGAAGACATCTTGGTAGAGACAGCTTCCTCACGTCAGATCTGCCCCCTTGATGACTGTTAGGGTAATATTCAAGGAGCAGCCGAAGCGTTTTAGAAAGTACTAATCCACAAAAACAGTGAAGAAAAAAAGCAGTAAACACTTTCAGGTACAGCTTCCTCTCCAGCAAGGAGAACAATGAGAAACACGGCACTTCCTAATCACCCCATGCACTAGCACCATCCAGTGTATCATCCAGTGTACAGAAGTGTGTGGGGAAAACGTGACCCAAGGGAAGGGGGACCCACTGTGCCCTGTCACGCACTGGACACCCTGAGTAATTCATACCTGCAGGTAAGCCATGTCTCTTACCCCCCTCATCCCCTCTCTTTCTCTTACCCCCCCTCATCCTCCCCCCTCACCCTCCCCTTTTACCCCACTTCTCTCTCTCTCTCTCACTCCTTCTTTCTCCCCCCTTCTTTCTCTCTCTCACTCCTTTTCTCTCTCTCCCCCCCCCCCCCCCGTCTCTCTCACCCACCCTCTCTCTCCCTCTGACCAATTCTTACAAAAGATATAAAATCTAATAAAACATTTAAAAAAACCTCTTTAAAAGAGTGTGTGTCTGAATATACTGTATATACACAGACATACCCACACGCTTGTGTTTGAGTTGTGGTGGTGCACACCCTAATGCAATAGCCTGTGCACCCCTACCCCTATTAAAAAAAAAAAAATTCCCCCATTGTTCCCAACTGCTTTCCAACCATCACCCCTCATCACCCTTTTGACAACTTTCACATCACATTTAATAATGATTTTTATCACCGGTTCACACTGTGTATTGCACCCACCAATCCTCTCACTCCCTAACCCCTCATACCCGAAGCTGGGCCTGACCATACTAATTACTTTTCTTACCCTATATACCTGCTAGAAGGTCCATTCGCCCACACACGTACCCCCTGTTCGCCACTCGGGACCCTATGTGGTGGTTACCGTCCTCCCCGCTGGCCTGGTGAGGGAGACTTTTTAGGTGAGCAGCAGAGTCTTTGTGTTCCCCAACCTACCTTTTGCAATTGTTGTTGATGTATTATTGTTTTGACCTTTGTCATTCCAATCTTTAACTTTAGATGGTCTTCTGATGAAGCGGCCGAAGCCGCGAAACTAGTTAAGAGACCTGATATGACTTTCAACCCATTATGCTTCTCCCCCCCTTGGGGACTACTATACTGGTGCTATGTTGGTGGTATATTGTTTGTTTTATTTTTTAATTTTGTACCCCCCCTGTGTCTTTATTGATACTGTACCCAATAAAAATGTATTTTATTATTTACTTGTCTCTTTGTACACTGTATACCTATGCCACTAGTACCGCGATAGTCCAATAATGGCCCACAACTCCCCCTTAGTTGGCTCTTTGGTTTGGGGACCTCAGAGCCAAACTCTATTTATCTAGATTCTGGGTGATGGTACGCCCCTTTAAATGTTTATTTATTTATACCCTCAGAGGTTACATATTAATATGCCTATAACATAACCAAACATCACATTTTGATCTCGGGTCAAAAGAGCACACAAATGGACCAGAGAGAGGTCTAACAAACTTGCATCTATGAGTATGGTGATACAGAGAATGTCGATGTTACTGGACAACAAGACAGTTCACTGCATGTTATACATTCAGACAAGAAAACTAAATACAAGGAGCTGGCAATGAGGAAGGAGTATGAGCAGCAATGCTTCAATGCTCACAACATGTTTTTTTTCTTAAACGATGAACAGACTTTGTGTTAAATAACAATGTGGCACTTTATTTTTTTTTTTGGCAGCAACGTGCCACTATCTTTTTTTCAGTAGGAACACCACTTCATGAAACTTGCCCCCTCATGTAGGCCGCAGTGTGAAAGCATTCTACAACTGTCATGACTCATTTGGGAAAAGTGATGAAGCTTGTGGCTGAACAGATTCATAAAATGTCACTCGCTTTGGGCAGAGTGTCACAAGGGACTGTGCGCTTGCTTCACTGCGACTGCTCCTGTGCGCTTGCTTCACTGCGACTGCCCCTAGCTACAGAGGGGCATAAATACTCTCCAACGAAAGTGATGTGTAGCAAGGTGCTTCATTCGTGTGTAGCAATGCCCCCCACCCCGTAGGGGCTGCTGGCTTTCTTACTCCTGGTACAGCCAGGCAACACGCATTCTCCACTTGCATGCAGACACAAGAAGTGAGTCCCGTTGGCTTTGTTTATATGTTTTATTAGGGGGAACATCTTGGATGGGTGAAGTGATTTATGGGATGCCCAACTTGAATCAAGAACAACAACAGGGGACAACTTCCTTCCTCTGTACAAAACGATCCCAGACTGCTATCTCTCCTTTAATCACACAGTCCTTAGTGGATTTGGAAGCAAAAGGCCATTACAGACTAGGAGTTTTCAGCCCCTCTTGGAAAAAGCACAAAAACCTGAGGCAAATTGCATGCAGGGGTGTATCCTCTCCTTGTGTAGATCTTCTCCCAGCTACACTGCTTGCAGGCACTACCAGTACTCCTGGCTGCTTCTAAAGATCTCCTGGGGCAAGGTAATAAAAGGGTTAAGGACAGCGCTGTCCTTTTAGCAAGCTTGCTATATGTGGCAGTCTCTCCCCTTGAATGTCCCTGGGTGTGCTGATGTACTCACTCTGTCCTCCTTGCTCATGCTGCTTTTCAGACTGGATTTCATGTCAAACCGCTCTGCTGAATGGGTTCCCCTGAGCCAGTCTGAGCCCAGTTACCCCTAGACCTATGAGACCCCTCCTAGGCCACCCAACAGTCTCTTTAACACTTCATCTTCCACCCGACTCCTCTGCCAGCATGACTCATCCATATTTAAGGGCTGGCTCAGCAACCCTGCCAGGCCCACTGCTGGGGTTTGGCCACGCCCCCCTAAGTATGCAGATCAACCCTTCTGGCCTCTGTCCTCTAGCTTTGAGAAGTTTCTCCAAACACCCAGAACCATGGGGGATTTTAAAAGAGTGGGTGTAGATCGTGCTGGACTCGATCAGTCAGTGTTGTAAGTTGGTAGGGTGTGGGCAGATGGAAAGACTTGGTTTTCAGATGTCTGTGCCCAGTTTAAGAAAAAGGTGGTGGTAAGTCCTGTATGGGCTTGGGCTGCTATCTCGGTGTACGGCCCTGAGGTCAACTCTGCATGTGTTGTAGAAGATAAGTAAAGGAGCGTCCGGAATTCGATAAAGGTAAGTATATTGGTATTTTATTTCAGCAGTAAAAAAAGGCCAATGCGTTTCAGGGGACTAAGGGCTCCCCCCTTCATCAGGACTGCTAGTGGAATTGGTTATGGAATGATCCTGTTGGAGAGTGCCTTTGGCACATGAATGGGACTGTTAGATGGCCACAATGCTGGCTTTGTTTTCAGAGCCTCCCCCGAAATGTGTTAGCCTTTTTTACTGCTGAAATAAAATACCAATATACTTAACTTAATCAAATTCCGGGCGCTCCTTTACTTTCCTATCTTCTAGAACAGTGGTTCTCAACCTGGGGGTCAAATGACGATTTGCCAGGGGTCACCGAATCCTGGGCTGTTCCTGAAGCCCACGCTGCTCTCCCAACCTTTTCACAGCCACCCAGCAGGGCTGCCCCTGGAGCCCACAGCCACCCACTCTGCCTCTTCGCAGCCACCCATTCAGTTCATGGCATGGCCGGGGGGCAGAGACTAGAGGTCTGCTGACTGGTGAAGAATGTGAAGTGGGAGGGGCTGTAGGAGACCCTGTCTCCCGATTTCGCATTGGTGTCACTGCTACGAGACACCACAAAGTGGGAGACATGGTAAAGCCGGAGACACAGTGAGTAACATTACCTGTGATCATAGTTGCCATTAAAAGTCCCCACTACAGTTCTCAGATCAGCAGATGACCTTGATCAAGAGCACCTAAGTTGGCTGATCAGAACTCCCCCCAGCACCGCCACTGATCCCATCCCCCCACCAGCACTGCCACTCACATACCTCCCAACTTTTCAAAATCCTACCGAGGGACATTCATTCAATTTATTTTTGCATGCCCTTTGAAATCTTAAAACAGCAAGAGGCATACTAATCCTGAATCCTTTAAATGGAGAAGTAAAGGTGATTCACATCACCTACATAAAATGTAGGCAGAGGTAAGCATTCAATGTATTGCCAACTGACAAACAAAGGGAATAGAAGCAGGGAAAGAAGGGGAAAAAAAGTAGTTCTACCAGTTCACAGCCAAACATGTTTGAGGATGAGATAGCAATACCTCTCAGACCGAGTATTGAAGAGACGACTCTAGGAATAGGAAAAAACTTGGTCTTGCAAAAAAACAGCATCCACTGTAGAGGTGCTAGGGTGAGGAACCCCTGCGGGACCTTAGTTAAAAATAAGCGCAAAATATAATAGTAAGAACTAGACTTGAGGTCAGTTAGGGGTCAGACATTAATGGAGAGTGGAATGGGGATAGATGGGGGGAGAGTTCCCATGTTGCAAACAGCCATTGGAAACTATAGTGTCATTTGTACTACTAAAAATTATATGAAAAACACCAGAGAAAAATGTAACAATACATTTAAAGGGTCACTAAAGGAAAAAAATTTTTTAGCTGAAATGACTGTTTACAGGGCATAGAGACATAATAGTTAACTGATTCCTTTTAAAAATGATTAAAAATAGATAAAAAAAACAATCATATAATGTGCCTGCAGTGTAGTTTCGTTTTTGCTGTTGTTTGCTGGTTCTCTGATGTACAGAGAGCCACTAGAGGGCAGTCAGCCAATAGAGAGCAGTGATACTTTGTCTAAAACTCCTCAGCACCAATCCAGTTTCGTTTTACACACAGCTCCTTGATTAGTGACCACCGTGAGAAATCTCCCAGTACTGTGGTTATCAGGAAAAAGGCAACCAGGAAGTGTCCAGAACAGAGAGGATTTACAGCAACATCAAAGCAAAAACGAACAATGAGCACATGAAACCAGGACTGCAGCAAGGTAAAGGAAGCTATTTAGCTAAAAAAAAAAATTCCTTTAGTGTCCCTTTAAGTGTTTGTTCACCAATGCCAGAAGTCTGCCAAGCAAAACAGGTGAGTTGGAAGCTCTGGTGCATGAGGAGAGATATGATGTAATCGGTATTGCTGAAACTTGGCTTCAATCCTCACATGACTGGGCTATTAATATTCCTGGCTATGCTCTCTTTCGGAAAGACAGGGTAAAAAGGAAAGGTGGAGGGGTCTGTCTCTATGTGAGAAGTGACCTCAAAGCAAGCGTGAAAGAGAACCTGGTTGATGGAGAGTGTGATGAGGCTGAAGCATTATGGGTGGAACTGCATACAGATGTGCGTAGTTCAAAGTTAATCATTGGAGTTTGTTATAGACCACCCAATGTTAATGAGGAGGTGGAGACTCAGCTCCTTGCACAGATGGAAAGGGCTGCAAGGGCTGGGACGGTAATAATAATGGGGGATTTTAACTACCCAGAAATTGACTGGAATAATGGCACTGCTGGGACAGTTAAAGGACAAAAATTTAAAAACCTATTGCAGGACAATTTTATGGTCCAGTTTATTGAGGCCCCAACTAGGAATGATGCTCTGTTGGACCTGGTAATTTCAAACCATGCAGAGCTTATTACTAATGTTCAGATAAAAGAACACCCGGGTAGCAGTGATCATAACATGATTTCACTTAATGTTAACTATAAGCAAGAAAAACAAACATACAGGAAAGATAAAAACACTCAATTTCAAGAGAGCACATTTTCCAAGGATGAGGGCTGCTCTCCAGGACTTAGACTGGGAGGGAATATTGGCACCAATGAACACAGAACAGAAATAGGAATTCTTCAAAAAGACTGTTTGGAACCTCACTGCAAAGTATATTCCCACGGGCAATACGTTTAAAAGGCTAAAAATAAAACCTATGTGGCTCACGGTCAAAGTTAAAAAAGCTATAAACAATAGGAAAATTGCCTTTAAAAAATATAAAAATGAAGGAACACTAGTGTCGTTTAAATGTTACAAAGAATATAACAGGATATGTAAAAAGGAAATCAAGGATGCAAAAAATCTAAACGAACGACAGATTGCAAAAGATAGTAGGACAAACCCCCAAAAATTATTTAAATATATTAATAGTAAAAAGGTGAAGTCTGAGCATGTAGGCCCCTTACAAAATAACAAGTGGGTGACTGGGGACAAAGTGAAGGCAAATGTATTAAATGTTTTCTTCAGCTCTGTGTATACAAAGGAGCATGGGGGAGGGGCTCATGTCCATAATGGGGGTGGGAGTGACACAGCCCCAAATGATCCACAATGGCTCAAAAGTGATATGGTCCAGAAATATTTAGACAGAATAAAGGTGGATAAAGCACCTGGACCAGATGGCATCCACCCACGGATCCTAAAAGAATTGAGCTCATTAATGACAGGAATAGTACCACTGGATTGGCGCAGGGACAATGTGGTGCCCATATTTAAAAAGGGAACAAAGTCTTTACCAAGTAACTATGGACTTGTTAGTTTTTACTTCTATAGCTGGGAAGATACTGGAGAGATTAATTAAAAAACACATAGATGAGTTCTTGCTGGAAAAAAACTATTTAAGCAACAGACAGCATGGATTCATGAAAGACAGAAGTTGTCAGACAAACCTGATTTCCTTTTATGAAGAGGTAAGTAAAACCCTGGACAGAGGCGTGGCTGTGGACGTGATATACTTGGATTTTGCAAAAGCGTTCGATACAGTTCCGCACACACGGCTCATGTGTATTCTTGATTCTTACTCTGAATGGTCTAAGGTTATCAGTGGTGTAACCCAAGGTTCAGTGTCGGGACCCTTACTTTTTAATATATTTATAAATGATATTGGGTCTGAGATCAAAAGTAACATTTCTGTCTTTGCAGATGACACCAAGCTATGCAGTGGAATAACGTCCTTACAGGATGTCTCCAATTTACAAGCCGACCTCGATGCTCTGTCTAATTGGGCAACTATGTGGCAGATGAGGTTTAATGTTGATAAATGTTATGCACTTGGGGGCTAAGAATATGCATGCATCATACATACTAGGGTGAGTACAAATGGAGGGATCCGTAGTGGAGAAGGATCTGGGAGTTTTAGTTGATCATAAGCTCAACAATGGCATGCAATGCCAAGCTGCGGTTTCCAAAGCGAGCAAAGTCCTTTCTTGTATTAAGAGAGGTATGGACTCCAGAGAGAGAAATATAATTTTGTCCCTGTACAAATCATTAGTAAGACCTCATCTGGAATATGCAGTTCAGTTTTGGGCACCAGTTCTCAAAAAGAATATCGGAGAACTGGAGAAAGTGCAGAGAAGGGCAACCAAACTGATAAGAGGCATGGAGGAGCTCAGCTATGAGGAAAGATTAGAAGAACTAAATGTATTCACTCTAGAGAAGAGGAGAATAAGGGGGGATATGATCAACATGTACAAATATATAAGGGGTCCATATAGTGAACTTGGTGTTGAGTTATTCACTTTACGGTCAACACTGAGGACAAGGGGGCACTCTTTACGTCTAGAGGAAAAGAGATTTCATCTCCAAATACGGAAAGGTTTCTTCACAGTAAGAGCTGTAAAAATGTGGAACAGACTCCCTCCAGACGTGGTTCTGGCCAGCTCAGTAGATTGCTTTAATAAAGGCCTGGATTCTTTCCTAAATGTACATAATATAACTGAGTACTAAGATTTGTAGGTAAAGTTGATCAAGGGTAAATCCGATTGCCTCTCGGGGGATCAGGAAGGAATTTTTTCCCCTGCTGTAGCAAATTGGATCATGCTCTGCTGGGGTTGTTTGCGTTCCTCTGGATCAACTGTGGGTATGGAGTTGGGTGTATGAGATTGTACTGTGTTTTTTATTTTGTTTGTTTATTTTTTTGTGGTTGAACTGGATGGACTTGTATCTTTTTTAAACCTGACTAACTATGTAACTATGTAAGAAGAACCATCTTCCAGGGACCCGGTCCCATGAAGACCTCTGGACTTACAATATCCTACAAGGGGAAGTATACAGCAGAATAAAAGAGTGTGCAGTCTGTGGACGCTCTGGGGAGGTATGGAATTTATAAGTGAAGATGCTTTCTTTTGGGAAGGAAGAAGGCCGACATAGACTCGAAGAGCGTAGAGGAAAAGTACAGTTCATACTCTGACTAAAGCAAAATAAAAGGAGAAACGCAAGGGATAGAGGGATAGCACAAGAAAAGGGAACCATGGGGAGAGGAGTTCCTAGATAATACTAGAGATTCCCTAAAAAAGGGAATCTGATACACTCAAGGACAGTAGACAATGAAGCCACTTTTGCAGGGACTGTGAGCGTCAAGGGAACTGACTCATTTCGGTGAGGGTGTCTAGCGAATTCTACAGTAGGGAAGCAAGGAAATAGGTGGTACTTGATAGAATCCAACAGTCCGTGTCATGAGTAGAGAGAGTAAAAACTGCCTAAAGTACACGGAAGAGTCTGGTTTTACAAAAAAGTGGAATTGGTTTCTATAGAACAAAGAAATCCTGAAATTCCTCCAAAGCTTAGACTTGATGGAGTATTCGCTTATCGGGTTATTTCCCTTTTCTCTGTGCAGTGCTTCTTGGACACACCAGATCATCTCACTCAGATGACGCTGACCAATCAGATTCCATCTGGTCCATTCTGGAAGTGTTGCACAAAGAAGAGGGAGAAGAGTGGGGATTTCAAATCAGACCGTTAGACCCCCTACGTGGGTGCTGACATCTCAGGATTGCTGGAGTTAAGTACAGAAGGGACCGGGGGATGGGAAGGGTATGGTGTTCGTTAAACCTTTACATTTTTTTTCTGTAAATGTTAAATAACGCTTTAATAGAAAATGGATTACCCTGTGAAAAAAAAAAAAATAGAGTGTGGTAATAAATGGGATAGCACTCTAAAGCCTTGTACACACGGACGGTTTCCCCAACGGGAAAACTGCGAGGAGAGCTTTTGGCCGGGAATCCTGGCTGTGTGTATGCTCCTGGCAGTTTTCCTATGGGGAAAAACTGCGCTGGAACATACACACAGTCAGGATTCCCGGCCAAAAGCTCTCCATCGCAGTTTTCCTGTCGGCCGTGTGTAGGGGGAAGACGGACCGAGCAGGTTCTCGGCTTTCCCCTCAGGATTTCCGGTGGTTACTTTTCCCGTCGGAAATCCCGCACGTGTGTATGGGGCATCAGAGAAAAATTTCCATCAGGGTATGGATCACACATTGCAGAGTGCAGGGGACTTCTTAATGCCAGGAGGAGGGAGCAAAAAAAAATAAAAAATCTTAAAAACTTAAAAACCCTTACAAGAGGATCCTGAGAATCAAAAAAATATGGCTAGGATACAAAGGTAATAAAGATCCAGCAGGGCCCCTGTAGGGGGTTCGGTTTGAGTGCTAATGTTCATTAAGATAGACTGTTCATTATATAGTCTTGGCAAAATATTATAATTGCCATTTGTAGATGTCTTGCTGACTCAATCCATGAGCCCCTTTCACTTTATGCTTTATTGTATACTGGTCAATTGTTGCCTTTATATAATTTCCTTTGTTTATATTCTCTTTTTTTCTCTCCTTGTTATGTAAAATAAAAATACAAATAAAAAAACTTTTTAATAAAAATCGTCAATGAAAAAAAAAAAAACAGATCCAGCAGAACAATATGTAGCCTCCCACATGGAAAAGTAGGGTGGTAATTGCGCGAATGAGGATTTTTGGCAATGAAATCTGTTGTTTGAGATGAGAGTAGGCTGTAAACATCATCTATGAGGTACTGTTGAAGAGGCAGATGAAAGGGTTGTCCTGCAGCACCTACAGACCTTTTGCGCTGAAGTAGGTCTAAACTCCAACCATCTGAGGAACTGGAATGGTTTTGCCCTAGAGAGAGCCAAAGAGACATCTACCCTTAAAAGGTTGAGTAAACTAAATGTTCCTTTTTGTAATATTTGGCCTTGTTCTGTCCCATCTACAGACTTTCTGCACTTTTGTAGGTGTACCATCTGACCATCAGAAGGTATTAAAAATTAAAATTTTCCAGGGAGGAGATATCTACCCTTACATGGGTAAATTAAATGTTCCATTTGAGAGTCTTCTTCATCATCATGCCAGGCATGAAGCCAAAAGCATCCTACACATGTGGACGGACATTACCCCCAAGAAAGACACAAGCTTAAATGCTTGAAAGAGACCATCGCAGCTATATCAAGGTGCTTTAGACATTTGTCCCACAAGCGCCAGGGTATGAGGGTTTGACTTTGAGATCGAGCAGTCTCTAAGAGTGTTAATCCACTCTAACGTGAATGCACAAATCTGGGTAATCATCAGTACAAGATAGACAGTTACACCAGATAGCTCGAGCAGATCTTGAGATAGAATCCAACTGATAGCCAATGAAATCCCCAAAGGTAAGACCATCATCAACCTGTTTGATGGTATGATCATTACAGAGGAAGTAAACCCTGATGAGTTTTACTTTCTCTTTGTTTTCCTGCAAAAGTAAAGCATAATGGGCTACTATGCATCGCATAGTAGCCCATTATGTGTCACTTACCTGAAACCGAAGCCTGCGATGTCCCCGATTTCCTCGGTGGCTGGAAGCGTCCATCTTCACCCCTCCTCCTTCCGGGGCCGCGAACTCCAGCTCTGTGACTCCGTCACTCCCGCGCATGCGTGCGGGATCCGCCAGTCACGGCATTAGTCTTAATCTAGGCTTACCTGTAGGTGAAAGTGGTCTGCAAGGGTTTACAACCACTTTAAGGTGGATGACTGAAACATCTAGTTTGTTGAGACCACTTATAAACAAATTACTAGTCAAAGGAAAATCGCTCCTTCACATTATCAGGAGTGAGCCATGACTTCACAGGTTGTTTCCAGTCCTTATACAGAAAGGTTTTACAAACAGAATGTAACGGGAAGGCCTGTGTAGCCACAGCTTTAAAATATCCAATGCCTGCAACAGAAAGCTGATCCCCTAAGTGCAGGTTAGAATACACTGAGACATATGGGAACTGAAATATAGGCTCTTCAGGAGATGGCTGTGAAACCTTTGAGTCACAGATGGTAATAGGGGTCTCGGGTAAACTTAAGGGTGGGGGCACAATACCAGGCTCTGTTGTGGGAGATGCCAAAGCGCACTTAGCTTGTGAGCAGATTGTTGCATTAATTGCGCACACGTTGAAAAAGAAAATCCAAAGTAAATATAAAAAGGTCTTGTGGAAGCATGTGAGGTCCCAACCTCATGCTGTGGAGCTGTACTAGGGCTCTGGGGAGGAAAACCCTATAGCAGTGTGTCTTAACCTTTTTTCAGTCAAGGTACCCTTTAAAATTGATGGATAGTCTCAAGGCACCCTTTAAAAATGATGGACAGTCTCAAGGCACCCCCATTCTAAAATGTAAAAACCTATTATAATAGTTTTACATAGTGTAGCAACATCCACAAGTCCAAGTAGGACACCCAATGTTGAAATGTATTCTTCCAAAGCAAATACACTTTTGTAAACTAGTACTGACTAGTATTCCAAGGTTTCTCTTCTCCCTCAGTTTTTCTACATCACTCAGCTGTGTCCCCAAAACTGATGGAGAGCAGCAGGGGAGGGTCAAACTAGGATGCTATGCCATTGGTGGCTAGGACTCCGGCAGCTAGAAGGTTGTAATGTTGCACAATTAAAACCTGTGACCCCTTTCACACTGAGGCACTTGAAAACTGCCCATAAAACGCTGGGCGCTAAGGACACGTGACTCAAGAGAACCGTTTTGCAGCGCTTCAGAAGCACTTTTCAGGTGCTTTTAAAGCTCTTACCATTAATTTCAATGGAGAGGGGAATTCTTGAGGCGCTCCAAAGATTTTTGCACAAACATTTTCATCGCCCCGCCAGCACACTGCCCCAGTGTGAAAGCATCCATTGATAATAATGGTAGGCAGTTTTCATGGGCTTTTCATGCGCTTTTTTTTTTTGCGAGTGTAGCAGTACCCCCGAAGGAGCTGCTGGTTTGTTTTGGGAGACATGTCACCTCTATTTCCTCGCCGTCTAAAGTATCAGATGAGAGTTGAGAAAAGGTTCAATGTCCACACTTTAGACTTCTTTTTTTTTGCTTTATTTGCCCAACTTGGTAAAAGGATAAAAGTAGTAGTTGAAGAGGTGGAAGGGTAATAGAGAATAGGTTCAGGTGTATAACTTTGTTCGGAAACACTCCCGATTCCAGCAACGCAGCTTTCGTCGCCACTCTAGTCCGAGCGGGTATTGTGCACCCAGATAGGCCTCTCTCACTAGCCTAGCAGCCAGGATGTCACACAGAATCTTGGAATAGTCTCTGCCACAGACCTTCCCAAAGATGGAGACACATTCGGTCCAAAATCCTCTCAGCACAGAATTAAGCACCCGGATCTCTCCCGATCAGTTTCTTGTGAACTTAGAACTGACAGGCGACCATCACTCAGCCTTTCAGTAATAGTGCGTCCTTCGATGAAGTTCAAGCCCTCCCCTGAGATACCAGCCTCTTGCTCGGTGCTCTCCTAGACAGGTTCTTCATCGAGTGGCTCCCTCTCTCAGGACGGACAGCACAGGAACACTCTGCAAGTGTAGACCAGTCTGACTACCGGGCCTACTTAGTGGATCACAACCCCGGACCAACGTGGTCCCGGAGCCAGGAACACTTGAACACCCACCTCCGGCCAGGAGGGCCACACACGGGGGGTGGTGGGACGACAGACCCAGGATCGACAACGACCCCGGACTAGTGATGTCTGTCCCTTAAGTACTCCTTCCCAGCATGCACAGCGGGACGATCAACTCCCTCTGATTGGCTGCTGAAGGGGAACACCCAAAACACCTTGACCTGACTGCTGCCACCCTTGGCCTGGGGCGGTAACAGCACCCCAGACAACAATAGTGGTCATTCACAGTACAGCCATGGCTGTAACAGAGGCCCAAATTTAGTAACAATAACACTGTCGGAGTCAACTAACCGTAGACTACCCTCTAAATTTAAAGCAGCGCCGGCTAGAAAGTAACAGGCTGCTACATGTGAAAGCACCTAAAAAGCGCCTCAGTGTGAAAGAGATATTATTTTAACCAAAAGGCAGCCTTAATACACACGCTGGCTTGGCTTATATACAATTTTTGGGAAATTTTTTGGTATTTTGCCAGGGCACCTCTGAAGAAACCTCAAGGCACACCAGGGTGCCTGGGCACTCTGGTTGAAAAAAAGCCTGCCCTATAGTCAGGGCTTGACAAATTTGCTTGGAATCTAGGAGCCAGCTAAAAAAGTTAGGAGCCAGGTTTTTTTTTTTTTTTTACGACAAAGCTTTATTTTCAATATAAAAATTGATGGCACAGTGGTGACAATTGATGGCACAGTGGCTGCGTTTGATGGCACAGTGGCTGTGCTTGATGGCATGGCACAGTGACTGCGTTTTATGGCATGGCACAGTGGTGATAATTGATGGCACAGTGGCTGCGTTTGGCATGGCACAGTGGTGACAATTGATGGCACAGTGGCTACGTTTGGCATGGCACAGTGGTGACAATTGATGGCACAGTGGCTACGTTTGGCATGGCACAGTGGTGACAATTGATGGGCACAGTGGCTGCAAAGTGAACAATATCAATATGCCTGTACCCTAAGGCCCCTTTCACATTGAGGAGTTTTTCAGGCGGTACAGCGCTAAAAATAGCGCTGCTATCCTGCCTGAAAAACTCCTTCACCACAGACTCAATGTGAAAGCCCGAGGGCTTTCACACTGAGGCGATGTGCTGGCGGGAGACAAAAAAAATCTCCTGTCAGCAGCATCTTTGGAGCGGTGAGAGGAGCGGCATGTATACTGCTCCTTCACCGCTCCTTCCCATTGAAAACAATGGGAAACCGCGGCAATAACGCCCGCAATGCGCCATTATCAGCTGATAGCGGGGGTTAATACGGCACCGCTAGCGGCTGATTCCCGCGGTAATCCCGGCTATTTTTAGCGGCGTTATACCGCCACCGCGGCTCCCGCCCCAGTCTGAAAGGGGCCTAACTCAGTGGTGCTAGTGTGAACCATAAGTGCAACAATCCTATAAATTATGGTTTTAAATTATATAGGTAGATTCACAAAGAGTTAGGCCGGCTTATTAGTAGATAAGCCGACCTAACTCAGAATCTACGCCGACTTAGCCGCAATGCACACTGGGAAATGTAGGCGCCCGGCGCATGCGCAGTTGATAAAAAAAAACGTCAAAAATGTAAGGTCAAGCCCCATTAACATAAAACACGCCCCCTTAGAACACATTTGAATTAGGCGCCCTTACGCCCGCCCCCGCTTTAGGCTACGCCGCCGTAACTTAGCAGGCAAGTACATTGTGAATCATGTACTTGCCTAGCTAACTTACGGCGGCGTAGCCTAAACACGCTAAGCTACGCCGCCGTAAGTTTAAGCCAAGCTACCTGAATCTACCTAATAGTCTTTTTGGCTTCTCTTACCATAACCTGCTGTTCGCGCTCTGTGTGATCACGTGACCGCCGTGTTTACTCTGCAGCCTCCGGGTGGGTGGATGCGCGGCTGACCCTCACAGGATACCCCCATGGGCGCCAGGTCGATAATTCTAGGCGCAACGGCGACCTGGCGCCCGGAATTTTTTGAATACTGCCTATAGTAATGGGTGTCCCTAGAGCTATAGTGCAAGCTTCAATTCCTTCTGGGAAATTGCTTCCATCAACAATAGAGAAGTATGGACTTAGGTTATCCGTAGCAGCTGGACGGTTCTCTGAACCTGTTTGCAAAAAAACATGCTGCACCGCATAGCAAAGAACAAATAGGTCCAAAGTGAGGGAAGGCCTCGTGTATTTACAAATCCAAGCAGGTAGTGCTGATGGGGGGTCACATGCAGACTGAAGTGACCATGTCACTGTAGCTAGGCATGGGAACTAGACTGGAGATGAGCCATAAGGTATTAAAGCAGAAGCCACAACAGAAAGGTTCTGGTTCTGTGCTGAAAGGTGGGAAAGGAACGCAGAGCGCATGTATGCAATTCTCAACCTGGATGATGACTTCAATGCTCAGTTTCCTTACCCATAACTGTCAATGTGCCAGGACAGTGTTGGCAGGATAATTGAAAAATTGATTAACTGTGAGGTAGTGCTTTAGTCCGAAGGGCCTTACTCGTTGTGTGAGTTATTAGAGCCAGCAAAAAGATGTGGGACCAGAGAAACCAAAACCCGTCTAAATAACCAGACTTTAAGGGCTCAGCATGGGAGACAAAGCGAGTATATAATAAAATATTATATATATATATATATATATATATATATATATATATATATATATATATATATATATTTAAATAAAAAACACTCTTCATTCCTATTGGTCCAGCACTACCACCTATCTACTAGTTTCTGTGTGAGCCAAGTTGTCAGGAACTGGTGTGACCAGAAATATGTGTGTACTGCCACAGAGTAACCAACCACTGTTAAAGTGTAAATAAAATACATTTATTAAAAGATAAGTGGATAACACAAAGAAAAACACACCTCCAAACAATGTAACCCAACCAGCGAACCTAAATAAACAGTGAACACACCAAAAAAAATAAAAAAAAAATGCATAAAATCAAATATATACAGATAATGGGAAAACCAGATAGTAAACGTAACAGAGCCAGGGTCATACGTGGGAGATCAAGGAGAGGGTGCAGGGAACTAGGCAGGAGATGAATTGAGCGGGTAGGAAGGGATCAGGCTGCAGGGTGGGGGTCAGGGTCCAGGAACAGGAGACGGGATGCAGGCTTCAGGAACACAGATCAGGGGCATATGGAGAAAATAACTGTATTTAAACAGCATGCACAAGGTTTAAATACAGTTACTGCAATCAGCATCTGGTGATGCCTGATTGCAGGAGGATGATGTCAGCTTCTGACTGCCGAGAGGCACCCACTGGTGGACAATGGAACTGCAACCCATAGACCTGGGAGCCACAATGCCACCAGCAGTTCAATCCTTTCCTAACCATCAGCCTCTGACTGCTGAGAGACACCCGCTGGTGGACAACGGAACTGCAACCCATAGATCTGGGAGCCACAGTGCCACCAGCAGTTCAATCCTTTCCTAACCATCAGCCTCTGACTGCTGAGAGACACCTGCTGGTGGACAACTGAACGGCAACCCATAGATCTGGGAGCTACAGCGCCACCAGCAGGTGAATCCTTTCCTGACACAAGTAAGGCCTCATTTACACTGAGGCTGGTAAACAGACTTTTTAATGGGGAATCATTTCATTGCTCAGTGTCTGCCAACCCTCTCCTCCAATCCCTACACTGGCTCCTGATTCGCCCAGCGAAGTAAATTCAAAATACTAACCACAACATACAAAGCCATCCACAATTCTGCCCCGAGCTACATTACCAATCTTGTCTCTAAACATCACCCAAACTGTCCTCTCCGCTCTTCTCAAGACCTCATACTCTCAAGCTCTCTCATCTCCTCCTCTCATGCTCGTCTCCAGTATTTCTCCAGAGCCTCTCCCATCCTCTGGAACTCGCTAACTCAACCTGTCCAGCTATCTCCTACTCTTTATTTGTTTGTTTTTTTCATATCCACTACTCCTGCTACCTGAAAACTCATCTCTTCAGGGAAGCCCATCACGTCTCCAACTAATCTTTTACCACTTCCCTCAGCTCATTCCCCACAGTTACAACCTTTTGTACCACCTTCCCCACCCTATGAGATTGCAAGCTCTTCAGAGCAGGGCCCTAATAATCCTCTTGTATTTTATTATAACTGTATTGTCTCCCTTTTAATATTGTAAAGCGCTGGGTAAACTGTTGGTGCTATATAAATCCTGTATACTAATAATAATAATAATAATAATAATTGCAAATGGTCAGCATTGATTCCTTATTGAAAACGCTTCTGAGGCCGCGTACACACGATCGGTCAAAACCGATGAAAACGGACTGAAGGTCCGTTTTCATCGGTCCAAACCGATCGTGTGTGGGCCCCATCGGTCAGTTATCCTACGGTCAAAAAAAATGACAACTTGCTTTAAAATTTGACCGATGGACGCCTAACCGATGGGTCAAAACTGATCGTTGGTATGCAAAAGCATCAGTTAAAAAGTCAGCTTCATCGGTTAACAGATGAGAACGGTCCTTTGGACAGTTCTCATCGGATGGACTGATCATGTGTACGCGGCCTAAGACCCCTTTCACACTGGGGCTGCCTGTGCATTAGCGGTAAAGTGCTGCTCGTTTTAGCTGTACTTTACCGCTGTTTAAGCTGTGCTTTTCAGCCGCTAGTGTGGCGCTTTTAACCCCCGCTAGCGGCCAAAGGGGTTAAAAACGCACGGGTTGCGGCGGCGCTTCAGAAGCCGTGCCCATTCATTTCAATGGGCAGGGGCGTTTTGGGAGCGCACTCCCAAACTGCCCCAAAGATGCTGCTAGCAGGATTTTTTTCTAACGTCCTGCAAGCTCACCGCCCCAGTGTGAAAGCACTCGGGCGGCATGGGAGGCAGTTTTCAGGCGCTTTACGGACGCTATTTCTAGCGCTAAATCTCCTAAAAAACTGCCTCAGTGTAAAAATGTTCTAAACTAAAACGCTCATTAAACGCCCCTAAACACGGCATGTAAATGTGACATTTTTTCATGGCAGTTAGTAGCTGTCAAGTCACATGGTTTAGAAGAGGTTTTCAGACGTCCAGTGTACATGAAGCCTAACCCTTAAACCCGCATGTTGCCACTGACTGAAATGAATACTGGAAAAAACAGCAAGGTGAGCATGCACGGACGATGACAAAAAGATAGGACCACTTCATGTTAATGCCATCTACATTTAAAAACAGAAACATGTACCTGAATTGTATAGGATCTGAAAGTCAGTAGTATTGCTCCACACAGAGATGAAGACTGAACTTGAAAATGAAACTACGATGTGTTTTTTTTTTTTTCTGAATGAAGATGGTTGATGAGTAGACCAAGCTGGGATACTGCGAACTGAGGAACCAAGCCATAGAGGAGGGAGCTAGTATAGCCTTAAACAGAGAAAAGGAAAAAAAAAAAAAAAAAAACACAATGTTACCATGAGTAGAATGTGCACCCAAAAACTTTTATAACATTTTATTTCAGCAACCAAATGGCCTCTTTCATTATCCCGGGAAATGTGGATGTGTGTAAAAAGAAAACTGGATTGGTTTCTCTGAGTGTAAGGAGGAACCTGTTCTTCACACACTGATCAATAAGACCTTCAATTTTAAAGCACACCAATGCAACATTATTAAAAATGGGTCAAGACTTCCATTATACCACCATTATGTTTATTTTTTATAGAGTTGGCAAGGGTCAGATTCGGGGTTTATTTCTCTATGCATCCCTCTTGAGGATGTTTCCCCAGTTACAGGCACAGGAGCTGATGGGATGGGAACAGATCAAGTCAAAAAAAAAAAAAAAAAAATACCCTCTCCCTTTTTTGCCACCCATTCCTTGTTTTCAAAAAAGTTTTATTTGGAAGACAGGTAATAATACAGTACAATACAATGCATTGGGATTGGAATGGTACAAGGAATGCAACACAATGAGATGTGGGTAGTGGCGGGAGAGGTATGCAAGGGGGGAGGGTAACGTCTTGTGTACATAATCAAGAGGAGAAAAATACATTAGAAGCAAGGCATAAATACGTAATTAACATAGATTCAACCGGACAGGTGGATAAAAGCGGATAGTGCACATATCAAATACTTTAAGGCCCTGTACACACGAGCGGATATCCGATGAAAACGGTCCGCCGGACCGTTTTTCACTCGGACATTTCTGGTCTGGATTTTGATCTGATGGCTGTACACACCATCTGATCAAAATCCCCGCGGAAAGCATACGCGGTGACGTGGCCGCGCCGTCGCCGCGACGATGACGCGGCGACGTGCGCGACCCTGGAAGGTAAATACTTCCACGCATGCGTCAAATCACTTAGACGCATGCGAGGGATGGGGATCGGTCGGACTTATCCGGTGAGTCTGTACAGACGACCGGATAAGTCCGACGGACAGATTTCCAGCGGATAGATTTCTTAGCATGCTAAGAAATTTTTATCCGCTTGAAAACTTCGGCTGGACAAATGTCCACCGAAAAATGTCCGCTAGGCCGTACACACGACCGGATTTGTCTGCTGGAACTGATCCGCGGATAAATCCCAGCGGACAGATCCGGTCGTGTGTACGGGGCCTTAGAGGGTGGGGATATTTGTCAGGGTGGCATAGACCAATAGAGCCATTTGTTGGAAAAAATATGCATGCTATCATATAAAGTGTGGTGGATTCTTTCTGAGAGTCTAATAGATTTCATTCTAGATATCACTTGGGGCCATGGAAGGTTTTGAGATTTCCAGTTACAGGTGATCATCCACTGTATAGCGCTGATGAATGAATGAATCAATCTGTTGCATGGAGGGGGAACATCTGGGACCGTGGAATAAAGTAAACATATTTGTGGGGTAAGAGAGATTTTTTTCTTGAGGATAATCTCAAGTCTATTTGCCAGTTCTAGCCATATGGGTTTCAATAGATTACACTCCCCAAAAATGTGGAAATAGTTGCCAACCTCGGGGCAACCCCTAAAAGCAGTTCGGGGAGGTATTAGGGTAGATGGAGTGGATTTTAGCCGGGGTCATGTACCATCTGGTGAAAATCTTTAAAAGGGGTTTCTCTGAAGGCAACAGCACGATTACTTTTTCTAAGATTTTCTATCATAACAGACCATTAATCAACTGGGAAGGAGCAATTAAAGCGGGAGTTCACCCAAAAATCATTTTTCTGCAGTTAGATCCAGCATACTGCTGACATCTGCAGTATGCTGGTTTTTTTTTTTTTGGTACTTATCGTTTTAGCAGTATTCCTTCTATGGCTCCGAGCGGGGAATCCTGCGGGGGAATGGACGTTCCCGAAGGCAAGCAAGTTGATTGACGGCCTTCGATAGCGCGTCACGGCTTCCGAAAATAGCCGAGGTGACACTTGGCTGTTTACGGCACCTGCTGTGTGGAGCTGACTGCGCAGGCGCCATAAATTGCCGAGTGTCACTAGTGTGTATTTTCGGAAGCTGTGACGCGCTATCGAAGGCTGTCAATCAACTTGCTTGTCTTCGGGAACGCCTATACCAGGAAGTAATCCCCGCTCGGAGCCATAGAAGAAATACTGCTAAAACGATAAGTACCAAAAAAAAAAGACCAGCATACTGCAGATGTCAGCAGTATGCTGGATCTAACTGCAGAAAGTTGATTTTTGGGTGAACTCCCGCTTTAAGTTCTAGTTCCCAGCGTAACATTGGGCCAGATTTATCTGTTTGAAATAAGGAGTTTAGGAAGTTATAGAAAGTAGATATTAAGCCTTTATCCCTAGGGCAGGAGGAGCAGAAATGTTCAAATAGGATGCTAGGAGGGGAGATATGTGTGGAGAAATATTTTTCAAAAAAATCTCGGATTTAAGAGTATTGAGTGAGGTTAGAGGGGGAGAGATTGTACTTATCTTGTAGGGAGGAGAAGGAAAGGAATGACGAGTTGAAGGTGAGTGATTTTAATGTGGTGAGGTTATTGGCAATCCAGTCATTGAATGGGGTCTTGTCAGGGAAGGCGGGAGGAAATCTGGGGTCACCTAGGTATGTCGAAAGGGGAGGAGTTGGAGAAGAGAGACTTTGTTTATCACCAACCCTATTCCAAAGTTGCAGCATCTGGGCTACAATTATGTTCTTCTTGAAGAGAACATGGTGTGGTGTTACCCTGGACCACAGAATACCCTTGAGGTTAAGGGGCTGTATCGAGAGTGATTCGAAGCGGAGCCCTGGGATATCTGCTTCCGAGGAAAACCATTGTGCCAGTTGTGCTAACTTAGCAGCCAGAAAATAACACCATAAGTTTGGTAGGCCAAGACCACCTCTAAGTTGGGATCTGTGCATAAGAGAGTAGCTGCATCTGGGTTTTCTATCATTCCATATAAATTTGTTAATTTCTCTTTGGAGGGTTTCTAAGCGAGATTTAGGGACATTGATTGGTAGTGCCCTGAAGAAGTATAGTAACTTAGGGAGGATGGTCATCTTGAAAGCGCAAATCCTGTCCAGATAAGAAATATGATAGGAGGGCCATACCTTAATTAAAGCACTGACATGAGAGAATAAGGGAAGGTAATTAGATTTGTATAGTAAGTTGTGTGAGGCTGTGATATGAACACCAAGATATTTAAAAGATGAGTGGGGCCATATGAAATTGAAGTTTTGTTTCATCCGGGAAATGAGATCAGGGGGGCAGTTGATGGGGAGAATGGAACATTTGTTGGTGCTGACAGACAGGCCAGAAAGTTTATGGAATGAATTGAGTACGGACAGGAGATTAGGGATAGAGGTGTGGGGATCTGTCAAGAATAGGAGGGCATCATCAGCGTACAGACTAAGTTTAAATTGATGTAGGTCTTTACGATAGCCTTGAATGTTGCGATTTTGTCTGATGGCGTGAGCAAGTGGCTCTATGGCTAAGGCAAAAAGGAGGGGAGAAAGGGGGCAGCCCTGTCTAGTGCCTCTGCTAAGGGGGAAGAAGTCTGAATTACTACCAGGAATCCTTATTCTGGTCTTGGGTAGGTGGTAAAGAGCATTAAATCCATGAATAAATTACTCTGAGATGCCAAACTTTGGGAGAAGATGATTGAGGTACGACCAGTTTACACTGTCGAACGCCTTATGAATATCCAGACTAAGTAGGCATAGGGGGGGGGGGGGAGTGTAGATTAGCGTCTTGTACAATATTGGTGACCAATCTGATATTATCAATGATTTGTCTACCTGGGATAAAGCCCGTTTGGTCTACATGAATGAGGGAGGTAATTACCAAGGACAATCTATTTGCAAGTAGTCTGCCGAATAATTTAAGGTCATTATTAAGGACCGCAATTGGGCGGAAGTTCTGAGGGAGAGAATGATCTTTTTGGGGTTTGGGTATCAGGGAAAGATTAGCCAGCAGCATGTCCTCAGGGAAGTGACCTCCCTGGAGGATGTGGTTGAATAGTTTTGTAAGACTGGGTACAAGTAAGGGGACAATTATTTTTATAGTATATGGCTATAAAGCCATCTGGGCCAGGGGCTGTTGATGACTTAATGGATTTAATGATATCTGTGATCTCAGACTCAGAGCAGGGTTCATTTAAAGATGAGACCTGAGCATCGTCAAGTTTAGGAAGGTGTAAAGAATTCAGCAAGGCTAAAGAAGAGGGATTGGGGTGAGTTTGGGGGCCAGAGAGGAGATCTTTATAGAAGGAGGTTGCCACCCATTCCTATGGCCTCTCATTGTAAAAAAAATCGTTCTGCACTTAAAAAAAGAGAAGTATGGGAATTTTTTAATCATACTTACCTAGGTGGATGCAGCATAGGGCCCGATGATTTATCTGTGCCCCGCTGGCTCTAAGGCTGAGAACCAAGCGATCAAACACCGTTGGCCGCTCGGTTTTTAGAGCTCCCTGAGCAGAGAGCTGGTGACTGTTAGTCTCCACTCTCTGCTCTGCCCCCCTCACTGGAGCGCTGGGCTGTGGAGGTGGCTCAAGCTCTTAGCGGCTCGTTGAGAGGCTGAGCTGGGAACCGGTCCAGGCATGTGGGTGGATCCTGACCATATTGTCACGATCTTGACTCAGCCTGGAAAAATCAATAGACACACACACACACAGTGCAGCTTGGGATTGGGCATGCATGAGTACCCCAAAAGTTATAGTGTCCACAAACTAGGGGGTATATGTATGGCATTTTTATGATTTTTTTTTTTTAAACTAGTAATGGCGGTGGGACCATTGACATTTATACAGAGATCAGTGCTATAAAAATGCACTGATTAATGTATGTCACTGGCAGAGAAGGGGTTGACACTAGGGGGCAATTAAAGGGTTACATGTGTTCCCTGAGAGGTGTTTCTAACTGTATGGGGGCTAAGCTGACAGGAGGAGGAGAGAGATCATTGTTCCTAATCACTAGGAACAGACGATCACTCTCAGCTCCCCTGTCAGAATGGGGATCTGGCGTGTTTACATTGACAGATCCCCATTCTGCCTCTGTGTGGAGCGACATCGTGCCCCTGGGCACGCGCTTCGGGGGCCGCGTTGCGGGCATGCGCGCACCTGCTATATCTATTACACGAAGCAGCGTACAATGTCGGCGATTGACGTAATAGAGGCAAGGGGGAGTGTCTATACATGAGGCGCGGCGGGGAACACACAGCTATTCAAATGAAAGCTGTTGTGCTCCCCCAGCGCAAATTAACTAGATGTCGGCAGCGGCGGGGGGGGGGGGGCTTGGCTTTGTCTTAGGGGACTAGGCGGCAGCGGCAGCAGCTCTCCTCCATACGAGGACTGCTCTGCTGCGCTCTCCGCCCCCTCTCCACCCGCACTCCACCCCCTCTCAACCAGCTCTCGGGGGGAAAAAAAAGTATCGGGTCAGGCATCGGGAGCATTTGTAGTACTAGGCTCATGCGCCCCCATACCTCAGGTTAAATGAGGTACTGCAGGCCTATTTTTGGCTCTGCTTGGTCTTTAAAGAGGAGGTCCAGCCAATAAAAAAAGGTTTTTAAAAGTCAGCAGCTACAAATACTGCAGCTGTTGACTTAATATTAGGGCACTTACCTGTCCAGGGAGCCTGCGATGTCAGAACCCCAGCCGATCTTCGGATTGACACCTGGGTGCTGCTGCTGCCATTCCTGGTAAGGGAACCAGGCAGTGAAGCCTTTCAGCTTCACTGCTCGTTCTCTACTGCGGCCCGTCTCCCGGAAGTGGGGAAGGGGACCTGTCGGAAATTGGTCCATGTCGCCCCCGTCCCCCCCTCCTCCCTGGAACTCCACTTCAAGTGGTTAACTAATCTTTTTTGGTAGAATTTTCCTTGGGGGGGGGGGGGGGGGGTGTCCTATGCCTACATACTTTTGCTAATACATGTCCCTTGTTCCCACCCCAAAAAGTTGGGAGGCATGCTCTTGTATTTAGAAAATATTTGTTTAAAGCGGAGGTTCACCCAAAAAACAAGTATATAACATTACATTCTGTATAGCTCAAACATGTACAGTATGCCGTTTGTTTGTTTTTTGGGGGTGTACATACGTTATTATCGCTATTTTTCACCTGGCTTCCGGGTACTAGCTCCCGCAGGATGAGGCGTTCCTATGCAGTGGCGCAATGTCCTCTGGGACTTCGCCCAGATGATTGACGTGCCTGACAACAACTTCCCCCGGCGGATGAGGCGCGTCACGATTTTTTCCGAAACTAGCCGAACTGCGAGTCAGCTCTATACGGCGCCTGCGCACCGACTAGGAGCCGTGTAGAGCTGACTGCGGAGGCGTGGAATAGATCCGACTCGCAGTTTGGCTAGTTACGGAAACTCGTGACGCGTCTTATCCGCCTGGGGGAAGTTTTAGTCAGGCACGTCAATCATCTGGGCGAAGTCCCAGAGGACATTGCGCCACTGCATAGGAACGCCTACTCCCGCTGGAGCTAGTATCTGGAAGTCAGGTGAAAAATAGCGATAATACCGTATGTACACCCGCCCCAAAAAAAAAAACAGCATACTGTACATGTTTGAGGTATACAGAATGTAATGTTATATACTTGTTTTTTGGGTGAACCTCCGCTTTAATGCAAAGCTCAGCTTTAAAATATCAAGTCACTGGCAATGTAGAAAGGAAACCATTAGTCCAAAAAGGTAAAAAAAAAAAAAAAATGATAAGTGGAACAAATTTAAATCAGTTTTAATATTTCAACACATCACCTACAAAATTATAGATCTGTGACATCTGAGAAGTGTTGTTTGCGGCGGTTAGATGGGAAAACAATGATGCGGCGGGCAAGGACTCTACCTCCTGAACCAATTTGGCACTTTTCGATGTTTAGAAGAAGAATGATTGAGGGCTTTCTATGGTGAGAGGGGAGGGTGGGCATATGATAAAAGCTCCTATGTTACAGCGGAGAAAAAAAAAAAAAAAAAACTGAAAAAAACAACATGTGATCCATTTTTATATCTGATTCTTACAAATTGCTGCTGACACTCATAACACTGGAAGCTGGGCTGAACTGGTATTGTGCTCTCTCTTCGCTCGCTATCTCGCTTAGGTTTAATAGCTAAAGTGCTGCTGGTAATAATAACGAGGAATTCAGGATGTTTAAAATATACATAATTGACTCATGTTATTCATTGGTTTGGTAAATCAACCTTGAGCAAGTTTTTCTTTTTTTCTTCACTACAGATTTGCTGGCCCTTGACCACTTCAGCCCCGGAAGAATTTACCCCCTTTCCTGACCAGAGCACTTTTTGAAATTCGGCACTGCGTCATTTTAACTGACAATTGCGTGGTCGTGCGACGTTGTACCCAAACAAAATTTACGTCCTTTTTTTTCCCACAAATAGAGCTTTCTTTTGGTGGTATTTGATCACCTCTGCGCTTTTTTTTTGTTTGTGTTTTTGCGCTATAAACAAAAAAAGAGCGACAATTGTAAAAAAAAAAAAAAAGCAATATTTTTTTTACTTTTTTGCTATAATAAAATATCCCCCAAAAATATATATATATATATATATATAAAAAAAAAATCTTTCTCAGTTTAGTCCGATATGTATTCTTCTCCAAATTTTTGGTAAAAAAAAAAATTTAATAAGCGTCTATTGATTGGTTTGCACAAAAAGTTATAGGGCCAGATTCACAGAAGACGTGCGCCGGAGTATCTGCTGATACTCCGGCGTACTTTCAAATTTGCCGCGTCGTATCTTTAGTTTGAATTCTCAAACCAAGATACGACGGCTTCTGCCTTCGATCTGACAGGCGTACGGCTTCGTACGCCTTCGGATCGTAGGTGTAATACTTCGGCGCCCGCTGGGTGGAGTTTGCGTCGTTTTCCGCGTCGGGTATGCTAATTAGCTGTTTACGGCGATCCACGAAGGTACGCGCGGTCGTCGCATTCTCTTACGTCGCCGCTAGTCGGCTTTTCCCGGCGTATAGTTACAGCTGCTATTTCTTGGCTTATATTTAGACTTGCCATGTTAAAGTATGGCCGTTGTTCCCGCGTCTAATTAAATTATTTTTTTTTTTTTGCGGAAGTCGTCCGTGAATAGGAAAGGACGTAACGCACATCGCCGTTCAAAAAATGACGTCGGTGCGACGTCATTTCGCGCAAAGCACGGCGGGAAATGTCAAAACGGAGTATGCGCAGTACGTTCGGCGCGGGAACGTGCCTAATTTAAATGATACACGCCCCATTTGAATTAGGCGGGCTTGCGCCGGACGGATTTACGCTACGCCGCCGCAAGTTTACAGGCAAGTGCTTTGTGAATCAAGCACTTGCCCGTAAAACTTGCGGCGGTGTAACGTAAATGCAATACGTTACGCCGCTGGAATTCTACCTGAATCTGGCCCATAGCGTCTACAAAAAAGGGGATAGTTTTATGGCATTTTTATTATTATTATTTTTTTACTAGTAATGGTGGTGATCAGCGATTTTTATCGTGACTACAAGATTATGGCGAACACATTGGACACTTTACGCTATTTTGGGATCATTGTCATTTATACAGCGAACAGTGCTATAAAAATGTACAGGATTACTGTGTAAATAACACTGGTAGGGAAGGGGTTAACCACTAGGGGGCACTGAAGGGGTTAAGTGTGTCCTGGGGAGTGATTCTAACTGTAGAGGGGATGGGCTACCAGTGACACGACACTGATCGCTGCTCCCGATGAGAGGGAGCAGTAGATCTGTGTCCTGTCACTAGGCAGAACAGGGAGATGCCTTGTTTACAAAGGCATCCCCCCAGTTCTGCCTCTCCGTGACCCGATCGCGGGACACCGGTGGACATCAAGTCCGTGGGTCCCACAGGCACGGTCATGGAGACTGCAGCGCGCGCGCGCATGCCCACAAAGCCGCAATTTAAAGGGGATGTACCTGTACGCCCATTTGCCAAGCCGAGCCACTGTGCCAATGTATATCGTTGTGCGTTGGTTGGCATGTGGTTAAGGTTCATTTCACATTGGCCTATCCAATCAAGTCCCCCTGTCAGTTTTTTTAGGCAGACCTGATCGGACCCTCCAGATCTCTCCTATGGTGTGGCGGATATAACACCCGCCGCCATCCGTACCTAATTGCCAAAAAACAGACGGATTGGGGCCCTATTCCCTCATCCGTCTGAAGGATCGGATGGCATCAGATAGAAACGGACTTGCGGCCCGTTTCTATCACATTGCCCAAGCATACGCGAACGCATACGTGAGTAGTGCAGGCATATGAAATCGGTGTTCAAACCACACATGTGAGGTATCGCCGCGATTGGTAGAGCGAACGCAATAATTCTAGCCCTACACCTCCTCTAACTCAAAACATGAAACCAGTAGAATTTTTTAAACGTCGCCCATGGAAATTTTAAAGGGTAAAAGTTTGTCGCCATTCCACGAGCGGCCGCAATTTTGAAGCGTGACATGTTGGGTTCTAATTTACTCTGCCTAACATTATCTTTTTACAATATTAAAAAAATAAATGGGCTAACTTTACTGGTGTCTTATTTTTTAATTAAAAAAAAGGGTATTTTTTCCCAAAAAAGTGCGCTTGTAAGACCGCTGCGCAAATACGGTGTGACAGAAAGTATTGCCACGACCGCCATTTTATTCTCTAGGGTGTTAGAATAAAAAATATATATAATGTTTGGGGGTTCTAATTAGAGGGAAGGAGATGGCAGTGAAAACAGACAGGGGATGCTCCATTAGCATTGCTGGTTGTCTTGTCATACCAACGGCCACCACAAGATGGCGCCAGATCACAGAAGGAAGCATAGGCCTGCAGAAGGCCACAAAGCCGCGGCCTCAATAACCAGCCCTCGCGGCCCGGGGAGGTGGGGGCGCACAGAGACACAGGATACCCCAGCTGTGCCGCCCCAGGTGCCAGGTCATTAATTCTAGTCGCAATTGCGACCTGGAGCCCGGGGTTTGTCTAAATTGATAATAAACGAATGAGCAATCGATGAGCAACTAATAGGCAACTCATGATCAATCGATGATAAACTGATGAAAAATGGATGGAAACCTAATAATTTTTTTTTTTTAAAAAAAACGTGACTGAACTAATGAAATGAACAGTCCCGCATGTGTGAAAGAAGCCCAAGGGCCTTTTCGCACAGGATGCTACGATCAGACGCTCCATTCACCCATATGGGGCAGCAGATGTCAGCGGTGACATATCCGCTGACAGACGTTGCTATCCAATCCAATCCTGTCCACCAAATCTAGACAGATGGTGGTCCTATTTTCCATCTGTCTGGCAGATTGGATCTCCCCATAGAGGAGAGCGGGACTCTGACAGGTCCATCTCATCGCAGCACAGTGAGCGGATCGATCCCCGCTGAGCAAGCGGAGTCCGTCAAACGAATCCACTTCCTGTGATGAGGCCTTTAGGCACAAGAGAAGGAATGAGAGCAAAAAGTCCTAAAAACACAGCTCTCATGCCCCATACACACGATCGGAATTTCCGTTGGGATAAACTCCGGAATTCCGTCAGAAAAATCCGTCGTTCAAGCTGTCTTGCATACACACGGTCACACCAAATTTCGACCGTCCAAAACGCGGTGGCATACAACACTGCGTCGAGCTGAGAAAAATTAAGTTCAATGCTTCTGAGCATGTGTCGACTTGATTCTGAGCATTAGGGTTGTCCCGATACCACTTTTTTAGGACCAAGTACAAGTACCGATACTTTTTTTCAAGTACTCGCCGATACCGAATACCGATACTTTTTTTTAAATGTGTCCCCAAATGCAGCCATGTCCCCCCACAGATGCAGTCATGTCCCCCCCCATATGCAGCCATGTCCCCCCCATAACCAGCCATGTCCCCCCCATAACCAGCCATGTCCCCCCCATAACCAGCCATGTCCCCCCCATATCCAGCCATGTACCCCCCATATCCAGCCATGTCCCCCATATATGCAGCCATGTCCCCCCCATATATGCAGCCATGTCCCCCCCATATCCAGCCATGCCCCCCATATCCAGCCATGTCCCCCCCATATCCAGCCATGTACCCCCCATATCCAGCCATGTCCCCCCCATATCCAGCCATGTCCCCCCCATATCCAGCCATGTCCCCCCCATATGCAGCCATGCCCCCCCATATGCAGCCATGTCCCCCCCCATATGCAGCCATGTCCCCCCCATATGCAGCCATGTCCCCCCCCATAACCAGCCATGTCCCCCCATATATGCAGCCATGTCCCCCCCATATATGCAGCCATGTCCCCCTTACCTACATGCTGCGCCGCCGCTTGGTTAATACGGGCGGGGAACATTACAGCTTTCATTTGAAGACACTCCCCCTTGCTCGGGATTGAACAGTTCACCCGAGCAAGGGGGGAGTGTCTATACGCGGCGTGGCGGGAAACACTACAGCTATTCAAATGAAAGCTGTAATGTTCCCCGCCCGTATTAACCAAGCGGCGGTGGCAGCGGGGATGGGGCGTAGCGGCGGCGGCGGGGGGGGCGAGTATCGGATGGGGCATCGGGGCATTTGCGGGAGTACAAGTACTCCCGCAAATACTCGGAATCGGTCCCGATACTAGTATCGGTATCGGGACAACCCTACTGAGCATGCGTGTTTTTTTCTCCGTCGGAGTTCCACACAGACGATCGGAATTTGCGCCAGAATTTTTTTTTATCAGAAAAAAGGAGAACATGTTCTCTTTCTAATGCCGCATACAGACAGTCGTTTTTTGTGATGAAAAAAAACGACGTTTTAAAAAACGTCATTTAAAATGATAGTGTGTGGGCAAAACGTCGTTTTATGTCTTCAAAAAAACGACAAAAAAAAAATCGAACATGCTTGAATTTTTTGTGTCGTTTTTCAAAACGTCGTTTTTTACTTCACAGAAATTGACCGTGTGTAGCAAAAAACGACGTTTAAAACAACGTTTTTACACCCGCGCATGCCCAGAAGCTAGTTATGAAGCAAGCTTCAATGGAAAAAAGTGGTGAAACGTAACCTCGCTTTGCTAGAGCATTGTGAAAAAACGATGGTGTGTAGGCAACTTCGTCTTTGAAAATGATGTTTCAAAAACGTCGTTTTATTTCATGATTTAAAACGTCTGTGTTTTTTTCATCACAAAAAACGACCATCTGTACGCGGCATAAGTCCATCAGAATTTCCGATTGGAAAAAATCCGATGAAAAAGTTCCGTCTAACTTTTTTCATCGGAAATTCCGATCGTGTGTACAAGGCATTAGTCTGCTTTATGTTTCGAAGTAACCTCAGATTTTTAAATAAACACAGCTTTCCAAATTTGCTGTACTTGAAATTCATATTTAAATGCAAAGTGTATGCTTAGTGTGTTTACACACACAGAATACAAAAAGCACGCTTTATGTTCAATCCAGTGATCGTATCACGAGTCTGCTTAGCAAGTTCCTGAATCCCATATAACTCCAAATTCCACAATCTGCTGGAAACGACCCAGATAGCATCACAAATCTTTAAAACACATAGAAGAGAAGAAAATTTAAATTTTAGGGAGTTTTAAAAATTCTACCTTAAGATTTCTTTTAACCTTTTGCGAGCCTCAAAAAATAATAAGCAATCCAAATAGTAAAAAAATTGAAAACCATCAAATTAAAATAGTGGCCCGGATTCAGATACATTTTCGTATCTATCGGCGGGCGTAACGTATCTCAGATACATTACACCGCCGTAACTTAGGGCGCAAGTTCTGTATTCTGAAAGAACTTGCGCCCTAAGTTAAGGCGGCGTAGCGTATGTGGTCTGGCATGAGCCCGCGGAATTCAAATTATCCATGCAGTGGGCATGTTGTATGGTAATGAAGGCTGACCCCACGTAAATGACAATTTGACTAACGTGAACGTATCCCAGTGCGCATGCTCCAAATTACGCCGCAAATAGGCAATGCTTTCGACGTTAACGTAACTTACGTACAGCCCTATTCGCGAACGACTTACGCAAACAAAGTAATCGACGGAAAATTTGACGCTGGCCCGACGTCCATACTTAACATAGGATACGCCTCATATAGCAGGGGTAACTTTACGCCGGAAAAAGCCTTACGTAAACGATGTAAAAAAATGCGCCGGGCGGACGTACGTTTCTGAATCGGCGTATCTACCTAATTTGCATATTCCTAGCGTAAATCTACGGAAGCGCCACCTAGCGGCCAGCGTAAATATGCAGCCTAAGGTACGACAGTGTAAGAGACTTACGCCGGTCGTTTCTTAGTGAAATCTATGCGTAACTGATTCTACGAATCAGGCGCATAGATACGACCCCGCACACTGAATAGTTACGACAGCGTATCCGGAGTTACGACAGCGTATCCGGAGATACGTAGTCGTAATTCGTATCTGAATCCGGGCCAGTATAGTTTAGTTGTTTCTTCATTGATACAAGTGAACTATGGTAAGGTAAAGCCAGCCCTTGACTTCTTATATGTCCTGAATTCTGAAACACTTCATCATTTGTATTACTGTTTGTGTCCAAGGAGGAGACCAAGCAAAGAAATTTACCAAATTTACTGAAAACTGTTTTTTTTTTTAAAGAAATGTAATTGCATTTTCCAATTGACAAAGTCAAGAGACTCATCCACAATGACTAGCGTTGAACAATAGGAATAAAAGGAAATGGCATACGATGTAATGGCAATAATGGGGTGTAATCATGGAATGTTAAGCCTCGAACACGCGGTACGATTATTAGCCAACCGAGCGCCTGATTTTTGTCTCCAGGGCGTGTGCCAGGATCTTGTCTTGCATACCAACGTTACACAATTGTCGTGCCACAAACACAAACGTAGCGACGTACTACAAGGAATTTCAGCTCTTGCGCGCCACCCTTTGGGCCCTTTCTGATAATTTAGTGTTTGGTGAGCATTGATTCCGAGCATGCGTGTTTATACTTTCGACTTTTGTGTGACGGATTTGTGTACTGACCATATGAAAATCAGACGTGGAGCCGTTGTCTGCTGAAAATTTACTAGCCTGTCATCCGACATTTGTTGGCCGAAAATTGGAAAACAATTGTCTAAAAGGAGCATATGCTTTGATGAAGGCTTCTTAGTCAGCGTATAGCCTGTACCCATGTAACCAATGAAGTGCTTTTATTCAAGAGTAGGGGTGCAATGGATCAAAAAACTCACGGTTCGGATCGTTCCTCAGATCAGGAGTCACGGATCGGATCATTTTTTGGATCGGCAAAAAAAATAAAACATTTTCCCCCACTGTAATATCCACATCTCCCCCCACTGTAATATCCACACCCCCTCCCCACTGTAATATCCACCCCCCCCCCACTGTAATATCCGCATCTCGCCCCCCCCCACTATAATATCCACATCTCCCCCCCCCCACTGTAATATCCACATCTCCCCCACTGCAGTGGCGTCACTAGTGTCACCCCCCCTCCCACCAACTATAGTCCCCCCCTCAGTAAAGAACCCCCTCGGTGCAGACACCCGCATCGGTGCAGACACCCCCCCCCCCCAGGTAGTACAGACAGACCCCCCCCAGGTAGTGCCGACAGACCCCCCCCAGGTAGTACAGACAGACCCCCCCCAGGTAGTACAGACAGACCCCCCTCAGGTAGTACAGACAGACAACCCCAGTAGTATGACTCCCAGCGGTGTGTCCCACGAGTGCGGGCTCCTCCTCCTCTGTGGGTGTAAACAGAGAGGAGGGCCGCCGCCGGGTGTACCAAGATGGCCGCGGCTCCAGAGCTAGGCCGAAGCCGCGGCCTTTCTTAATGTTATGGCCGTGGCTCCGGAGCTAGGCACGAAGCCGTGACCTTTCCTAATGTTATGGCCGCGGCTCCGAAGCTAAACCGAAGCTGCGGCCATAACATTAGGAAAGGCCGCGGCTTCGGCCTAGCTCCGGAGCCGCGGATCACAGTGTGTGCCGATCCGAAGGGTGTTACCCGTTCGGATCACGGATCAACTGTGATCCATTGCACCACTATTCAAGAGCATCCGAGTTGCCAGCCCTTTTTCATTCAAGTATTGTATTTGTGGGGCCTGAACGTCCTGGCTAGAGCACCGGATCAGAGTTTGTGGACTTCTATATTGGCAGTGGAGCTGGGGTAACATTTTGTTTCTTCTACTTCCTTGTAAGCAGTTTCAGTGCTGACTGTGAACAAAAGAGTGTCTTCACCTGTAAAGGCAACTTTTATAGCACAAGGAAAAAAAAAAGAGCAAAAAAAAAGGCAGAGGTAGGCGCTTATATTTGAATGGTGCAAGTCTATGACCCACTAAAAACACTGCTGTTAGTATGTGGTTATATGTTGTCACAACAGTTATTGCAAATATTACCAGTAATTGCATTGAGCCACTAAGCTATCCCTTTAGTACTTAACATTTATATTTTATACAATAAAAAAAATAAAAAAAACAGTGAGTGCAAAAATGTAAAAGTCAGATCAAAATTGAACTTTAAAAAAGGTAACTACAGCAATAATAGCTTATGCTTGCACTTAGCTTTTCTTTTAATGCTACATTTTTTAAAGTTTTTTTTTTTTTTTGTTTATATTATCTATGAATGATTTTATGTGCCACTGTTTTTCACAGTTTGGCAAGTGCACTCAATTGATATGTTATGTATTTCCTCTACACAGTAACATGTTTTACAATTAATAGTCATTTCGCAGTATATAGATTTGAAAACAATTTCTGAGTATTCAGGAAGCAGAACACCAAAATTACTATCTTTTCATTCTGTAGATTTTCTGCTTTCAGAAACATGAGGATTCTTGTACTCACCGTAGGATCCTTTTCTTGGATTTTTACTGAGGGGTACTGTAATTCTTGTACCCACATGATTGTTGGACACTGGCAAAAAAACAAAAAATTGTAGGCAATCCAACGTATAACCCGTACCCCCTACTAGCATATTGCATTTAGCAAAGCGGTGCCAAGTGGATGGTCTTGCCACATGAACACAGAGGGGTGGAATGTGTGTCCTTCAATGGACTCTAAAATAATTCTATGAAGAGTAAAAGAATTCTATTTTCTTTCCTGTCCACTGACGGACAGAGGAAGACCTAAACCTTCAGGACAGAGGAAGAACTAAACCTTTGGGACAGAGGAAGAACGAAACCTTCGGGACAGAGGAAGAACTAAACCTTCGGGACAGAGGAAGGCCTAAACCTTCGGGACAGAGGAAGACCCAAACCATGGGTGCTCAACCCTATGGCCCTCCAACTGTTGCAGAAATACAAGCCCCATCATGCCTCTGCCTTCAGGAGTCATGCTTGTAACTGTTCAGCCTTGCAATGCCTCGTGGGACTTGTAGTTCAGCAACAGCTGGAGGGCCACAGGTTGAGCACCCATGGCCTAAACCTTCAGGACAGAGGAAGGCCTAAACCTTCAGGACAGAGGAAGACCTAAACCTTTGGCACAGAGGAAGACCTAAACCTTCGGCACAGAGGAAGACCTAAACCTTCGGCACAGAGGAAGACCTAAACCTTCGGCACAGAGGAAGACCTAAACCTTTGGCACAGAGAAAGACCTTAACCTTCGGCACAGAGGAAGACCTAAACCTTCTGGACAGAGGAAGGTTGCATTAAGGTGAAAAACCTCCTGTGATGCAGCAGCCCCACAGAGCCCCCCCCCCTTTACTGAACTGAACCTGATCTTTCCAGCAATGGGGACAAGCACACCAGCTCCAGCCGGTGTCTCGGGTGCCGATTGGCTAGATTGATAGCAGAGCAGCCATTGGCTCCCGCTGCTGTCAATCAAATCCAATGACGTGGGAGCCAGGGGGCAGGGTCGAGTCCTGCTGTCTGTATCAATGGACATAGCAGCAGGACACGGGAGCACTCCCCCACGAGTGTCCTGAGGGAGAGTGGCTCTCCTACAGGGCACTCAAAGAAGAGGAGGAGCCAGGAGCGCCGCTGAGGGACCCCAGAAGGGGAGAATTGGGGACACTCTGTGCAAAACCAACTGAACAGGAGGAGGAAAGTATGACTTTTTTTTTTTTTAAACTAACCTTTATATATTCTTTCAGCCCTGGATTATCAAAGTGATCAGGAGATCTGCATACTGCATCTTTAAGCTTTTATAACCACTCTATAACTTGAGGGTCTCTAATATCTAGTAAGCTGCTCAGCTTGATCACGTTGGTGCCGAGGCTCTTCTGCCTCACCTTTATGTGGATCCAGAAGCAATCAAATGGACTTTTTTTTCTTGCTGGCTCCTATTTTAAAATTATATATTATATTGCATATTGGTTTTCAAAGCGGTTGTAAACTCTATCTTACCACTCTTATCACTCTACAGGTAAGCCTATAATAAGGCTTACCTGTAGGTACCATGAGGATCTCCTATACTTGCACAGTTTAGGAGATATTCCGTATATGCCCTGCTGCCGATGTCATTGGCGCATGCGCACTGGAGAAAACGGGCCGCTGGTGCCGTTTCTTCAGTAGCCGTGCCATGACCGCCGGCTTCCTGGCACGAGTGACATCATCCGATTGGCTGGAAGATGTCCGCCCACTCCGATTCAAGGTATTGTTCTGGGGTAAGTATTTCATCATGACGCTAATGCGATGCATACAAGCTCATTATGCCTTTGTCTTTCAGGGGTTTTTATTTATTATCCCACCCCCCCCCAAAAAAGGTTTACAACCTCTTTAACCACTTCAGCCCCGAAAGAGTTTACCCCCTTCTTTTTTTCCCACAAATAGAGCTTTCTTTTGGTGGTATTTAATCACCTCTGCGGTTTTGATTTAAAAAAAATCCCAATAAGCGTATATTGATTGGTGTCAGGGCACAGACCTTTCACGGTCACATTCCCCAGTTGGTTCTGGATAGAATCGAACCTGGGACCTCTCCATTTTCAGGTCCGGCTCTTTGTCTCTGAGCCACTGCTCAGTGCTATTCTGTGTGCTGTCCGTTGGAGCCTGGTTCGGAACCTGTACTTCTGTGGACCAATCAGTGGCCAGTGCGGCCTATTTAAGCCAGCCCCTTCCCCTTTGCTAATTGCTGGTTCGTTGTCAGCTTTACCCTGTGAGAGAACCTTGAAACCTGAATACCCTGACCTGTTTGACCCGGATTGGACCGTGACTATTCTCTGCCGTCTCCTACGCTTGACCCCTGCCTGCTTATCGGATTTGCTGTTGTCTCCTGCCCCTTGACCTTGGCTTGCTCTCACGGACTTCCTCTGATCTCTCCAACTCCTGACCCACGGCCTGTGACCTGGATTTGCCTTGTTTCCTGTTGGTCCCTTCTGGACTTACCTGCCTGTTCCTGCCTGATCCACGACTGTCTCCAGTCCTCTGCACCTGCCCTGTTTTCGTCAGCTGCACCAAGTCTGCCTACCTGTTCCCGGCACCGGTGCCTCCTTGTGCCGTCCCTCCTCTGTTCCAACTCCAGGGAGTGGTCTGCACAGGGTCGCAAAGGTGAGCCGCCCTCAGCATCTCGGCCTCGGTGAGTACTTACCTTAATGGTCCTGACATTGGTTTGCGCAAACGTTATAGCATCTACAAAATAGGGGATAGATTTATGGCATTTTTATTAATATATATTTTTTTACTAGTAATGGCAGGGCATCTGCGATTTTTATCAGGACTGCTACATTATGGCGGACACATCGGACACTATTTTGCGACCATTGTAATTTATAAAGCGATCAGTGCTATAGACACTCATTACTGTATAAATGACACCGGCAAGGAAGGGGTTACACACTAGGGGGCAATGAAGGCGTTAAGTGTGTCCTAGGGAGTGATTCTAACTGTGGGGGGATGGGCTACCACTGACATGACAGCGATCACTGCTCCCGGTGACAGGGAGCAGTAGATCACTGTCCTGTCACTAGGCAGAACAGGGAAATGCCTTTTTTACATAGGCATCTCCCTGTTCTGCCTCTCGGTCTCACGATCGCGGGCCGCCGGCACGCTCCCATTGCCTGCACGAGCCCTTCTGCCGTCGTAAATGTGTGTGCGGCAGTCGGAAAGCGGTTAACAAATTCCCCCCCCCCCCCCCCCCCCCTAAGCACGTATATGCCTTACTTTTTTTTCTAACATAACGGATATGACTAAACAAAATTCTTCAATGAACAGATGCATATGAAACAAAATGATACAAAATTTTCCGGCGTGCACATGCCTAATTGCAGCAAAAGTTACATTTTTCTTTTTTTTTTTTTCACGAATACATTTTGAAATAAAATTAAAACCTAAAATGAAACTATATACTATGTGCTTTGTAGGTACAGGTGAAAGAAGGCTTTGTCAACTGGTGAAGAATATGGGAGCATGACCATGGCAACAAAGGATTAGATCATTCTGAAGTCAGCAAGAATATTAGACCTGAGGGGTATCATAAAATATAGTTCCTTTCACGAAAAATTACTTCACCAAAAGTGTCAGGAAACCGTACCACAAGGTTCACCCTGTGGCTGAACAAATCCCTTGTGCCAGGCCTCAAAAATAGAACTGCTGGCACCTCTAATGATGAATTTGAAGCTCATCTGTATTCATACGCTCACTTCTTTTTCCCTGAAGAGTGCCAGTCACAACTCTTTTAAATGTTATAATTTCAATCGCTTATAATAAACCTGTAACCCAGCTTCTGTCAGGAGCACAAAGGCCTCTTATTTTTTTTTTTTTTTCGTTTATATGGTTTTGTGTCCCCCCCCCCACCCACACAGACACTGGGCCGGATTCAGAAAGAGATATACGACGGTGTATCTCCTGCTATATGAGGCCCCGTACACACGGCCGAGGAACTCGACGTGCAAAGCACGTCGAGTTCCTCGTCGAGTTTTGGGATGAAGCCGCCGAGGAGCTCGGCGGGCCGCCTTCTCCCATAGAACAACGAGAAAATAGAGAACATGTTCTCTATTTTCTCGTCGAGCTCCTCGGCGGCTCCATCGAGCCAAAACTGTACAGACGACAGAGTTTCTCGGCAGAATCCGGGTTTTGACCGAGTTTCTCGGTGATTTCTGCCGAGAAACTCTGTCGTGTGTACGGGGCCTGAGGGGTTTAAGTAAGTCGTTCGCGAATACGGCTGGACGTAATTTACGTTCACGTCGAAAGCAATGACGTCCTTGCGACGTCATTTAGAGCACTGCACACTGGGATATTTTACAGACGGCGCATGCGGACGTAAAAAACGCGGGGTCAACACAAATTTATATAAAACACGCCCCCTACATCCCCATTTGAATTACGCGGCCTTACGCCGCAACACATACGTTACGCCGCCGTAACTAAGGGCGCAAGTTCTTTCTGAATAAAGAACTTGCGCCCAAAGTTAGAGCGGCGTAACGTATCGGAGATACGTTACGCCGGCCGGACAGATACGCCGTTGTATCTGAATCCGGCCCACTGACTTTTGCTGCAGAAACTGCCCCCCTACCCCATCTCCTAATGCTGGTAACATGACCAAAATGATCACATGACTTTTGCTGAATAGAAAGATCAACATTCACAACTCTCGAACTAAACTTCAGTCCCTCAAACACAGGCAGGGCTTTTCCTTCACCTCCAGCAATGAGTTTATGCAATGGCAAGGGGGGAGTGTAGGGTTGTCACCTTTTCTTCAACCCCAAACCCGAACACTTTTGCGGCACAGGGCAATTTTTATTTATTTTTTTGCAGTAAACACTATGGGCTAGATTCACATACCTGGGCGCAAAGTTATGCCGGCGTAGCGTATGGAATATACGCTACGCCGACATAGTGTAGAGCGGCGAGCACAGTATTCTCAAAATACTTGCTCCCAACGTTGCGCCGGCGTAACTTAAAACCGTCGGCGTAAGCCCGCCTAATTCAAAGTAGGTGGAGTGTGGGCGTGATGCATTTAAATGAAGCGTGACCCCATGCAAATGAAGGGCCGAATGAACGGCGCATGCGCTCGCATGCTCAGAATCACGTTGAACATACTCCCTAAGATACGACGGCTCAATGCCTATGACGTGAACGTAACCTACGCCCAGCCCCATTCACGTACGACTTACGTAAACAACGGCTTGTTCCGACGTCCATACCTTTGCATTACTTGCGCCTCATATAGCAGGGGTAACTTTAAGCCGGACGTACGCCTTACGTAAACGGCGTAGCTTAATGCGACGGGAGCAAGTACGTTCGTGATTTGGCGTATCTAGGTCATTTGCATATTCAACGCGTAAATCTACGGAAGCGCCCCTTGCGACCAGCGTAAATATGCACCCAAGATACGACGGCGTAGGAGAATTACGTTGGTCGTATCTTGGCAAAATTCAGGCGTATCTGATTTCCAGAATGCCCGTATAGATACGACAGTCATATACGTCATCATAAGTCCTTTCTGAATCCGGCCCTATAAGATTATAGAAGACCTGGGACACATTTGGGAGAGTAGTAACATAGCGCACAGAGAGTGCCAGTGGGTGTGGCCAAATTGCTCTTGCTGACATTATCACCCCCACCCTTCAGTGATGCCAAACCTGCCCCCAAACAGCCACCAGCAGCGGCAACAGATTTGTGTATGACTCGGTTACTTGGGGGGCCACAGCCTGGTCTGAATAATGTGTTTGAGTTTCAAGTGGGGGCTGAAACCCGGACACATGATTTAAAAACCGAACTGTCCGGGTTAATCCTGCACAGGTGGAAACCCTAGGGTAGTGGGCGTGCAGAAGGGTCCAATGATGCCAGATGCTGGGGAATCTATTGTTACCAGGGCTGCTGGTAGAAATCACGTGGCCCCACACAGCTTACCTGACAGCCCGCTCCTCCTGGCTGAAACTGACATAGCCGTAGGGGTGCAACGGATCACAGTTGATCCGAAAGGGTCACCCCCTTCGAATCGGAACACACTGTGATCCGCGGATTGCCGCGGCTCCGGAGCTAGGCCGAAGCCGCGGCCATAACGCTAGGAAAGGCCGCAGCTTCGGCCTAGCTCCGGAACCGCAGCCATAACATTAGGAAAGGCCGCGGCTTCGGGCCTAGCTCCGGAGCCATGGCCATCTTGGTACACCCGGCCGCGGCCCTCCGTTTACACCCACAGAGAAGGAGCCCGCACTCGTGGGACACACGCTGGGAGAGTCTGTACTACCTGAGGGGGGGGTGTGTCTTGCCCAAGGGGGGGGGGGAGAGTGTCTGTCGGTACTACCTGGAGGGGTGGGTCGCTGTACAGAGGAGGGGGGGGTCTCTGTACTGAGAGGAGGGGGGGTCTGCACCGTGGGGGTAATATAGTTGGTGGGGGGGGGGGGAGATGTGTATATTACAGTGAGGGAGAATATTTTTTTTGCCGATCCGAAAAATGATCCGATCCGCGGCTCCTGATCCGAGGAACGATCCAAACCGTGAGTTTTTTTATCTGTTGCACCCCTACATAGACGTATAAGTACCTTTTTCTGCAGCCTCACCTGCACAGATAAACGAAAAGGAGGCACTCTGAGGCTTCCTGCTCATTCACAAACTGAAGCCTAGTAAACACAGTTTACTAGGCTGTGTTTTTTATACAAAAATAACAAACATGGAATACTTACCTGCTCTGTGCAAGGGTTTTGCACAGAGCAGCCCCGATCCTCCTCTTCTAGGGTACCCGGGCAGCTCTTCTCCATGGGGTCACCCATGCGGGCACGTTCCTGAGTCCCACTGCTACGTCCATTGACACAGACAGTGGGACTCAGCCATGTCCCCTGCTTCCGTGTCACTGGATTTGATTGAGCCAATGGCTGCCATCAATCTGTCCAATGAGGACAGAGACAGCGGGCTGGAGCCGCTGGGCTCATGCACATCGCTGGATCGGATCGGGCTCAGGTAAGAAAATAGGGGGGGGGGGCGGTTGAGCACTGCAGCAAAGAAGGTTTTTCACCTTAAAGCGGCGTTCCGCCAATTTTTTTTTTTTTTTTTAAAGTCAGCAGCTACAAATACTGCAGCTGCTGACTTTGAAAAAAAGAAAAAAAACCTGCCCTGGGCGCCCGCAAAGTGGTCACCCGAAGCCGATCTGTCCCTTGGCTCTCGGGTGCTGCTGCCGCCATCTTCGGTAAGGTAATCACGAAATGAAGCCTTGCAGGTTCACTTCCTGGTTCCCTACTGCACACGCGCAATCTGAATGGCCCATGCTGTCTTCTGGGACCTGTGTTTCTCTAAGAAAACAGCAGGGGGGCGGAGGAGGAGTCGGATATGGCATAGATATCCATGGATACTGTGGCCATCTATTCCCGGAAGTGGGAGCAAATATCTGCATTATACAGGTATCTGCTCCCCCTTGAAATGTGCCTAATGTGACACTGGAGGCGGGGAGGGGTGGGGGGGTATCCGAAAAAGCGGAAGTTCCATTTTGGGGTGGAACTCCGCTTTGATGCATAGAATTGCATTAAGGTGAAAAACCTTGAGGCTGTACAATCCCTTTAAGCAAAATGCAGCCAGGATTCCCAGGATTGTGAGCTGGGTGAATACTCGTCCAACAAATTGTTTTATACCATAAGCGTGCGCACAGGGTGTGCCAGGTGTGCCCAGGCACACCCTAATCACTCCCTGCAGTGCAGATTCATTCCCCCTGCTGCCCGGAGTCCCCTCCCACAGCATGGCTGGATTCCCTCCTCTCCCATTGGCTACTGCAGTGGGCACACATAGATGATGTTTCAAAATGAGTGGGGGGAAGGGGTAATGTCATTTACCGACCCCTTCCCTTTCTGAATGAACACAGTGAGAGATCGGTACCGTGTTTTTGAGCTTTCAGCTGCACACCCTAATGCAACAGGCTGCGCACACCTATGTTTTATACATAAACCCGGTAGCGTCTTGGACAAGATTTGTTTTGGAAAACCGGTAAATTGATGGGTTTTCTTTTCGCTTTAAATAAAAGGGGACCATGCTAAGAGAAGAAGCCTAGGTGATTTAATTACATTAGTTGAAAGTTGCAGTTATTTCTTGTCTAAAAAATGTGAGATGTCAATCTAATGACATGCCCAAAAGCTTTAAAAAATGTGTCTTATAAAATGTGCAGTTTTGAGTTGATCGCTGGATTCCCCCCCAATAATACACACTGACATTTTCGGGAAAAAACGATCCCACTAAAGCACTGTACAGTCAACGCTATGGAAATTGGTCAGTGAAGAGGAAATTTTGGGGCCTTTTCCTTCATATATTGTTTCTGTTTATTTATTTTTTTAGATGATTGCACACAATATGAATTTCCAGTACCTGGAAGAAAGGATCATCTTTGCATCATCTCGCATCGCTGTGTGCGCAATTTGGAAACGTACAATTTTCTCGGCAAGGAAAATTCTGTACAACCAGGAAATCAGCCACAACTTTGATGAGCATCATCCTACATCTATATAAAGCCTATAAAACCAAGGAAATAGAAAAGCACCAGCAGAGCACATGTCAAAGGTCCAAAATCTACTTAAAGTGGAGTTCCACCCATAAATATAACATTACATCAGTAGTTTTAAAAAAATGTCATTAGTCCTTTAAGAACATTTTTTTTTTTTTTAGATGCCTTTAAAGTGTTGTTGCTAGGCAGAATAGTTAATCTTCCCTCTTCCTGCACCTAGGTGCTTAAGCTTCCTAACCTACACCGCACAGACTCCTGGGAATGTAGTGGGTGTAACTTTCCAGGAGTCTGTGCACTCCCCAATCTCGAAGAATCATGTGACTTGGACAGTACAGGTGCTGAAACCTGATCTGAAACCTATTACACTGCTTGTGCAGCACTGAGCATGTGCGAGATCTGCAAGGCTGAAATCCAGGAAGTCATACAGTCTGGCTTCATGATGCCCACACTTAAGATGGCCCCAGTCAATTTATATTTTATAAAGTCTCTAAATGCTGTAACAACCCAACAAAACGGACCTTAGTTTACAGACTAACTTTACTAGAATACATTAAGCTTGTGTATTACAGGGGTATTTATATTTAAAAAGTGAAATTGTGGCCGGAACTCCGCTCTAAAGGAGAGGTACTGGGAAAACTCGTTTGGCTGAACTTCTCCTGTAGGATTACAGGATTACAGGAGTGCAGTTCATTCTGCACTCCTGTGACCAGTTTCCACGCTGTCGGCTGACGTCACAGGGCCGGTCCAGGCTCGGGCAAGATCGCGACAATGGAGTCGGGATCCGCCCACATGTTTGGAACGGCAAGCCGCTGCAAGCCTGAGCCGGCCACTCCCGCCCCTTCACAGCTCAGTGCTTTAGTTAGCATGGGGGTAGGACAGAGCAGAGAGCGGTGACTGACAGTCACCGTTCTCTGCTAATGGAGCTCTTAGAACTGAGCGATCGGCGGTGTTCGATCGTTTTGTTCTCAGTGTTAGGCTGGGTTCATATGACTGCTTGATGTTTGTAGTGTGCGCTCTTTCATCTGGAAGTGCAGGAAAAATGGCAGAGAAGGAAAAAGAAGGAAGTGGCTTGTATGAATTAAAAACAAAAGTGAACGGGGACAAATTTAAAAAAGAAAAAACATACTGGTGTAAGTGTACACAATGTCTGCCCTGGCATTCTCCTAAAAATACAAGGGTTAGGCTAGGTTCACACTGCTCCGACTTCGCCCTATGACTTTAAAGTGGAGGTTCCCCTAAGAATAAACTTTTAAGATTAGATTGATGCTCATTTTGTGAAGGGGAATCGGGTAGTTTTTTTAAAGACGAAGCAGTACTTACCGTTTTAGAGAGCGATCTTCTCCGCCGCTTCCGGGTATGGTCTTCAGGTCTGGGCGTTCCTTCTTGATTGACAGGCTTCCGACGGTCGCATCTATCGCGTCACCAGTAGCCGAAGGAATGGCTCCGAATGGCGCCGCTCGGCTTCCGCGACCCCCCACCTCAGGCCAAACGTGGTACTTCACGCCGCTTTGGCTTGAATCCTGCTCGTTTTGCAAGACAACACTTGCAAAAAGAGTTTGGATATAAAAAAATATATAGTGCTCGTATTTTGAAACGCTCGTTAACCACGTTACTCGCAATCCGAGGTTCCACTGTACTTGATATTTATGTTCAACCACTTGAATTAAAGCTCAAAGTCTGCACTTCGAATTCCTTTGGATTGTTTCGTTTAAATTTTTATCTGGTGGCATACAGAGCCAAAAGTATGAAAATCGTGTGTCCAAATATATATGGACCTAACTGTACAGTCACAAGTGATCAAATTTTAACATACCGTATTTATCGCCCTATAGCGCGCACCGGCGTATAGCGAGCAACCCAAACCTAGAGGAGAATCCTAGGGAAAAAAAGAAATACTGACAATTCACAGATAAAGTTACTTACAGTTGCCCGGCGTCCATCGGCGGCCTTGTCCGGTCCGGCGTCCGTCTGCGGCATTCGTGGTGTCCTCGTGGTGTCTTTCCCGCTTCTTCCCGCGCTGTTTTTGAACGCCGCCGCCAACATATACTGAGTGCAGTACACTCGGCTGGGCTTGGCCACGCTCGGCTCCTCTCGCGGAGCCGAGCCCAGCCGAGTGTACTGCACTCGGTATATGTCGTCGGCGGCGCTCAGAAAGTGGGGATCGCACCCACGATTTTCCCCTGATTTTAAGGGGAAAAAAGTGCGCGTTATACGCCGATAAATACGGTACCTAGTGTTATACAATTATGGGCCATATTCTCAGAAGAGTTACGACGGAGTATCTCAGGAAACTTCGTTGTATCTCTGTTTTTTGACCCGCCTATCTATGCGAGTGATTCCTAGAATAATTTTCGCATAGATACGCTGTAGATCCGACAGGTGTAAGTCACTTACACTGTCGGATCTTAAATGTAATTCGCCGCCGGCCGCTAGGTGGCGTTTACGTTCAGGTCTCATTTGTTTATGCAAATGAGCCTGATACGCCGATTCCCGAACGAAATCGCGTCGCGTAACCGTCGCTTACGTCGTTTGCGTAAGCGTAAGGTTACCCCTGCTATATGAGGGGTAACCTTACGCCAGTCCGACGTATGCCATGTTAAGTATGGCGTCGGGTCCGCGTCGTCTTTTCCCATCGGGTACGTCGTTTTCGTAAGTCGTTCTTGAATACGACTTTACATCAATGACGCACACGTCGGCGTTATTGACGTTTTCCGCCGAGAACTGGAGCATGCGCACTGGGCTATTTTTAGCCCGGCGCATGCGCAGTTCGATCGGCACGGGGGCGCGCTTAATTTAAATATAAGCCGCCCCCTTGGAATTACGCGGGGATACGCCGGGCCTTTTACACTACGCCACCGCAAACTACGGAGCAAGTGTTTGGGGAATGCAGCACTTGCTCCTGTAAGTTGGGGTGGCGTAGTGTAAATAGCTTACGCGACGCCGCCGCAGGATCTTAGAGAATCTGGCCCTATATCTTTTTATGGAACCTAATTGAGTTATTTGCCTTAGTAAAAAAAAAAAAAACTTCAAAGGCCCCCCTGCCCCCCCCTTTTTTTTTTTACTAGGAATGCTTCATTCCGGTTGTTAATGGTTATGGTATTGTTGGAATGTGGCATAATTTTCAAGGCTTGACATAATATTTTTTGTGTTGAAGGGTTCAATGTTATTCGGATTTGCCTGGAATTTTCCTACAGAATTCAGTTGTATTTTATTTATTTATTTTGTTTTATAACCCATGTAAGTGTAATAATGTAATATTTAAATAAAAATATATCGTACCATTTCTCAACTCCCAGTGTGTGCAGTCCTCTATAAAAAGCTTTTGTTTGGCGAGTACTCGCTTCTTCTGCAGGTCATCTTATTTCAACTCAACCCTTTTATTTCTACACTGTATTGTCAAAAGTATTGGGACACCTGCCTTTACACGCGCATGAACTTTAAAGGCATCCTAGTCCATTTAACATGGTTTCCTATGGAACACGTTCTGTAGTACAAATCTGCAAAATGCAAAAAGCACTAAAAATGCATAGGTATGAATCCAGCCTTAGTCTGTAGGGTTTAATATTGAGTTGGCCCACCCTTTGCAGCTATAACCGCTTCAACTCCTCTGAGAAGGCCGTCCACAAGGTTTAGGAGTGTGTCGATGGGAATGTTTGACCATTCTTCCAGAAGAGCATTTGTGAGGTCAGGCACTGATGTTGAACAAGAAGGCCTGGCTCACAATCCTCGCTGTAATTCATCCCAAAGGTGTTCTATCGGGTTGAGGTCAGGACTCTGTGCAGGCCAGTCAAGTTCCTCCACCCCAATCTCACTCTTCCATGTCATTATGGACCTTGCTTTGTTCACTTGTCCAAATCATTTGGTGGAGGGGGGATTATGGTGTGGGGGTTGTTTTTCAAGGGTTAGGCTGGGCCCCTTAGTTCCAGTGAAGGGAACCCTTAATGCATCAGCATACCAAGACATTTTGGACAATTTCATGCTCCCAACTTTGTGGGAACAGTTTGGGGACGGCCCCTTCCTGTTCCAACATGACTGCACACCAGTGCACAAAGCAAGGCCCATAAAGACATGGATGAGCGAGTTTGGGGTGGAGGAACTTGACTGGCGTGTCTGTGGGAATGTTTTTCCATTCTTCCAGAAGCCCATTTGTGAGGTCAGTCAATGATGTTGGACAAGAAGGCCTGGCTGTCATGGCTGGGCTCAGCCCTTCCTTCTGAGCTGGCAGCTCAGCTGTCGGCTAATTGCCAGCTCCTGTCTCTCCACAGTGACTCACCTGATGATGATCTGCTCATCAGCCCTGCCTACTTAAAGCCTTCCAGCTCACTTCATCTCTGACTTCGCCTTTGCCAACATCACAGAGACTTTGTCCTGCGTTCCTGTTGTGGACTTGCTCGGCTGGCGTTCCTTCTGGCTCCTGACCCTGCTTGTTGGATTACTACGTTTACCTCTGGCTCTCTGACATTGGCTTGGCCGACTACCTGATCCGGTTACTAAACTCTGGCTATGTTTTGGCTACGCTTACTCGGTTTACCTTATTATTATTATTAAACAAGTGTGATTTAACTGTACTTCTGTCTCTGTCCGATTCATGGTTTCTGACACTGGCTCACAGTCTCTGCTCTAATTCATCCCAAAGGTGTTCTATCGGGTTGAGGTCAGGACTCTGTGCAGTCCATTTAAGTTCCTCCACCCCAAACTCGCTCATCCATGTCCTTATGGGCCTTGCTTTGTGCACTGGTGTGCAGTCATGTTGGAACAGGAAGGGGCCGTCCCCAAACTGTTCCCACAAAGTTGGGAGCATGAAGTTGTCCATTCCCATAGACACACTCCTAAACCTTGTGGACGGCCTTCCCAGAAGAGTTGAAGCTGTTATAGCTGCAAAGGGTGGGGCCAACTCAATATTGAACCCTACGGACTAAGACTGGGATGCCATTAAAGTTCATGCGTGTGTAAAAGGCAGGTGGCCCAATACTTTTGACAACATAGTGTATATACCAGTATCTCCAACATGTGGACATGTTTTTAAGGAGATCCTTCACATTTTAAATCTATAAATACATATCTCCTTATGGGAGTTAATTTCATTAAACACCTTTTTGATAAACATACAGAAGAAGAAAGTGGAAGTATTCCATGGACACCCAAGATTTTCCCCCTTGCAGTACATTTACCCATTGGCTGGGAACCATTAGGACGATGTATGTAAAGACGTATTAATACAAATCACAGAGGATGATAGATATACACATATAAGCAACGCGGCACAGAAGTTAATTCCCAGCTGGTGGCCTAGATATGATAAGGGATTAGCAGTATTATAGGAAGGCATATGACAGTCTGTTAATATTTTTATATCTGTATATACATATAATGGGCCAAACTTGATATCATAAGAAATATTTTAAATGATAATATTCACATCCGGATATTGGTACTGCAATACTAACAATATTAATTTGCTGATGTTCTTGCAGATCATCAAACTATGTTACAATACAGACATTCTGTCTCGTTATTTATTTTTTATTGAAACACTAAAGAATTAAAGGGTTAAAAAAAAAAGTCTATACAAGTAAGAGATGTCTGTAGATATAAACAAACTGCAGCTAAAGTGGAACTCCCGCTAATCGGAACCCACCCCCCCCTCCGGTGTCAGATTTGACACCTTTCAGGGGGGAGGGGGGTGCAGATACCTGTCTAAAGACAGGTATTTGCACCCACTTCCGGCCACAATCAGCTGGCAGACTGCGGGCAGGACGTCACCTCCCAAACCCCCCCCCCCCCCCGTTGTGTGCTGGGAACACTCGGCTCCCAGAGCACAGCGGGAGCCAGTCAGCAGGCGCAGCGCGACTCGCGCATGCGCCGTAGGGAACCGGGCAGTGAAGCTGGAGCGCTTCACTTCCTGGTTCCCTCACCGAGGATGGCGGGGGGGGGGGTTTAGCAGAGTTACGAACGATCGCTCGTCCTCTGCTGCGGACGCGCTGGACTCCAGGACAGGTAAGTGTCCTAATATTAAAAGTCAGCAGCTGCAGTATTTGTAGCTGCTGGCTTTTAATATTTTTTTTTCAGCAGAGCTCCGCTTTAAATTGAATATTACCCTTACTATACCATTTAAATACCTCCCAAAGCCTGGCTGAAAAACTCCCAGCGATGGCGTCAGAGTGAGTGAGTGAGTAACTTGTATAGCGCTACAAATGCAAACTAAACCGTCTCAAGGCGCTTTTTGCATCCAGTGTCGTCCTGATCCTTCAGAAGAGGTGGGTTTTTCCTAAAAGCCCGATGGTTTTCTTCCATGCGGATGCTCGTGGGTAGTGTTCCAGAGCCGAGGTCCTTGGACTGCAAATCTTCGTTCTCCCTTAGATTTGTAGCGGAATTTGAGGATTTGGAGGAGGTTTTGGTTGGTTGACCGGAGGACGCGAATGGTGGCGTAGGGTTTTATTTTCTCGCTTAAGTATTGAGGAGAATTTCCTTGTGAGCATTTGTGAGTGAGGCAGAGGGTCGGGAATGTGACCCGATCCTTTACGGCTAGCCAGTGGAGGGACCTCAAGACCGGGGAGATTGGTTCCCACGTTTTTTTACCAGTCTGGCTGCAGTGTTCTGGATGACTTGTAGACGCAAAATATGGTATTTGGGTAGTCCTAGGTAGAGGGAGTTTGCGTAGTCGAGTCAGGAATTGATGATTGTTCCAACCACTAGTCTACGCAGCAGGCGGAAAAGATGGTGAGAACCGCTGACTACTGATCCTATTTGTGCGTCCATCGTCATGTCTGAGTCAAAGATGACTCCGAGGCTTTTGACTTTGTTGCTTGGGGTGATGGTTTGTCCAAGGATAGTGGGTGGTGTCCATGTGGTTCTAGAGTTAGATTTTCAATTTGCGTGAAGGATAAGAAGTTCTGTTTTGGATCCATTGAGTTGAGGGAGCTTTCCATCATCCAATTATCGATCAGGGTAAGGCATTTTTCTAGTTTATGATATTGGAATTTTTTGTTGGTGATTCAAAAGTAAAAGTTGCGTATCATCAGCATAAGAGTGGTAGCGCAGGTCCTGTTTGCTGACGATTTTGAGGAGTGGGCGGAGGTAGATGTTGAAGAGTACAGGCGAGAGGGGTGATCCTTGAGGGACTCTGCATGAAATGGTCAGTTTTTCTGATCTGAAGCCTCCTAGTTTCACTGTATGCGATCGATTTTCTAGGGAGGATGCGAACCAGGGTAGGGCCGAGTCTGAGACTCCGGCTACTTCTTTGAGTCGAGTGAGCAGGGTGTTGTGGTCTACCGTGTCAAAAGCTGCACCGAGGTCCAGCAGTACTAGGAGACTGGATTCTCTGTCATCTGCTGCTTCGAGGGTGTCATGCCATATCTTGACGAGTGCCCTTTCTGTCCTGTGGCCTGGGCGGAAACCCGATTGTAGCAGATCTAGGAGTTTGTGGGCATCCAAATGGGGTTATAGCTGTTGTACTACTTGCTTTCTCCATGATCTTGGAGATGTTGTTAATGCTTGTTACCGGTCTGCGATGGTTTGGGTCTTTAGGGTCAAGGTTGAGTTTCTTTAGGATTGGTTTAATTATTCCTTGCTTGAGGAACAATACCTTCTTTGAACGATTGGTTTATGATGTGCGTTATGGTGGGTGCCAAGATTTCGGTACATTCTTTCAGGATTTTTGTAGAAATAGTATAATTTGGTGATGTGTTGTCTCGGAGGCTTCTGATGATGTTTTTGGTGGTGTCGATGGTAATTGGGACCAGCGAAAAATTCGCCAATCGGAGACTATTTGTATTGATTTCTTCTTCTTGCTTTGTCTGAATGGGGTTGGTTGTTTTTTTCTGTTGAATTATTACACAAATATTTTCGATTTTGTCAATAAAAAAAAATCAGATAGTTCATTACAGAATTCTTGAGTTTCGCTTGCTGGAGGCTCTAATCAGGTGGGGTTCATAGTCTGAGCGATTAGTTTAGATAGTTCCCGCGGACGGTTTAGGGCTTTTGGGATGGTGTTTGAGAAGTGTTCTCTCTTTGCTTTGAAGATCGCTTTGTGGTAATTCTTGGTGAGGGCTTTGTAGTTTGTGTGGTTTTCTTTTGATGAGTTTCTCCTCCAGGCTCCTTCCACTCTTCTGCGTTCTTGTACATTACTTGTATATTACATCCTGCTTTAATGCCAGGACGTTGCCACGACACTCCCGTCAGATCAGAACCCCTTTGCACTGTTGCAGTAGCTCCCACTGTTGCAGTAAGGCTCTGTTTCCACTATTGCAACCCCAAAGTTGCGCGATTTTGCTGCAACTTGAAGCAATGCCTGTGTATTCTTGAGGTCTACATACCTCAAGTCGAATCAAGTGGGACCAAAGTAGTGCAGGGACTACTTTGAAGTCGTTGCGACTTGAAGTCGCACAGATATGAACGGTACTCATGGGGTACGACTTGTCATACGACTTTTCAGTCCCAAGTCGCATGACAAGACGCACAGGTTGGAAACTGAGCCCAACTCTTGGAGTTAGGTGGAGATAGTTGACCACACATGTGTGGATTGTTTGAGAGCTCGCTCCTGTGATGCTGGGGGGTGAGCAGTAACACCTGGGAGTGTGTTAGCAACATCCTAGAAACCAGGCATGGAGAGGTGATGCCATCTCTGGGGAGTTTTTCGGCCAGACTTGACAAGGTACGTAAAATAGTCTACAGCTATAGCAAGGGCATTTTTCAACTTGAGGCAAAACTGCACAGTTTGTTTTTATCGACAGGCAACCCTTACCTGCATAGACAGTTTTATTAGTGAAGCCTTGTACAGGATTCCCGGCGGTAAAAAGTCCACCGGGAAACCCAAGGGGAAAACCGAGAACCGGCTCGGTAACATTTTCCCCCTACACACGGCCGGGTTACCCGGCAGGAAAACTGCCATGAGAGCTTTGGTCGGTAATCCCGGCCGTGTGCATGCTCCACCGTAGTGTTACTGCCGGGTTAAAAACCGACGGGAGAGCTGGTTCTTTTTTTATTTTCTGCCAGTTTTCCTGTTGGGAAAACTGCGATGGAACATACACACGGCCTGTTTTACCGGCCAAAAACTCTCATGGCAGTTTTCCCGATGGGAAAACCGGTCGTGTGTACGAGGCTTAAGGCTGCTTTCACAGTAAAGGCGCCGGACGTTTTTGCGACTCTTTTCGGCCACTAGCAGAGCGCTTTTAACCCTAAGAAAGAGGGTTAAAAACTCTGTGTTGCGGCGCTTCTGAATTTTTAGGGGTGTTTTGGGAGCGTGGTATACAGAGCGCCCCAAAGATGCTGCTTGCAGGACTTTTTCTAACGTCCCGCAAGCACACCGTCCAGATGTGAAAGCATCCATTCCAATGAATGGGGAGGCAGTTTTCAGGCGCTTTACATGCACTATTTCTATTGCTAAAACGCTTGAAAACCAAGCGTAGACTTTATTAACGAGACATGTGCAATTCGTTTAGTTTTTAAGCGATTTTCAACAAATTCGTTGATTCAGAAATATCCAAATTAACGAAAACCCATTTACAATTTACAATTTTTTTCCCTAAATAGCTTCCTTTACCTTAGTACCTTAGTGCAGTCCTCCTTCACTTACCTCATCCTTCCATTCTCATCCTTTTAATTTCCTGCAGTATCCTATATTCTGACCAGAGGAGCAGCTCCTCTAATCAGATTTTATCCATCCATAGGAGGAAATATATGAGATTGGACCTTTTTGGCCTATACACTGTAACAGCTTGCAATCCCCCACCCCCCCCATGCCTTCCTTTCACTTTTAACCCAGTGTTTTGTGCCATAATACAATGCTCATCATTTGGTTATGGGCACCAAATGACAGGGGATGGATCTGTCATTTGGATGGATCTCTGGAAAAAAAATTAAAATTGAAAACCATATTCTCTGTATTACTGAACCTGAAAAAAATAAAAATATTGGGAGGAATCACTCCCAGGTCAGTTACTGTACTGCGATTCCATATTCTGATTGCAGAAAAACAAACAGCAAAATCTCCCTAGCTGTAGCTAGCTTGTGTATTCACCGCTTTTATATAAATAAATGTGATAAAATCTGAATGCTTTCTTTTCAGCTGTTCTCTCCCTAGCTATTCATATGTTAAAAGTAAGAAACAAGCTATTGATATCTTTTTTGAAGTCATACCTATAAAAAATAAAATAAAAAAAAGACTGGTGATGAGGATTTGGATAGTAAAGGGGGTATCAGAAAACATTGGGCAATCCATAGGTCTGTAGCCGGAAAAAAATAAAAAATTAATCACTTGCCACCCGTAGGTCATCATATGCGGAGTGGCGATATCTCAATGATGGGTGCACCAGCAGGCGATTCTCTGCAAAGTAAAAAACCATCCTAGCAGCCGTTTAGCTGTTGGATTGCCTTTATAGGTGGTAGGAGGTGACGCCCCCCTTCCCACTGCCCTCTGGTGCTTCAACCGGCCGTTGAGCCAGGCGTTTACCATAGAGCTGACTATGGACCAGATGGTTCCCCAGGCCATCTCTGTTGCCCCCGGAGGCTGGGAGCAACGTCATGACATCACTTCCAGCGCCGGCAGATGCAAATGTTTGTTTGTTTTTGCTGGGAAGCCGGAGATCGATTTTTTTTTTATCTCCTGCTTTCCAGCATAGTGGAGAGATGTGGGGACTTATGCCGCGTACACACGGTCGGAACTTACAACAACAAATGTTCGACTTGAGCTTGTTGTCGAAAAATCTGAGCATGTGTAGGCTTCATCGGACATTTGCTGTCAGAATTTCCGACAACAAATGTTTGAGAGCTGGTTCTCAATTTTCCCGAAAACGAAAGTTCTTGTCAGAAATTCCGATCGTCTGTAGCCAATTCCGACGCACAAAAATCCTACACATGCTCGGAATCATTGAAATTCGGCTCGTTGTAATGTTGTACGTGACTGTGTTCTTGACGTTTGGAATTTTCGACAACATTTGTGTGGCCGTGTGTATGCAAGACAAGCTTGAGCAAACAATCCGTCGGAAAAAAACTCCACGGTTTTGATGTCGGAATGTCCAATCGTGTGTACGCAGCATTACGCTTCCTTTCCACTAATGCGAATTGCATGACAAGTCGTACCCCAATGAGTACCGTTCATATCTGTGCGACTTCAAATTAGCCCCTGCACTAATTTGGTCTGACTTTGATGCGACTTGAGGTCCATAGATCTCAAGAATACACAGGTATTGCTTTAAGTCGCGGCAAAATCGAGTGACTTTCAGGACGCGATAGTGGAAACCTAGCACGCCAGAGAAAGAAGGACTCCTTTTTGTGTTTTTTTTTTTGTGTTACAAGAATATAAAAATAATGGCCCGCATTCAGAAAGGACTTACGACGACTTATCTCCAGATACCCAGTCGTAAGTCAAAATGTGCGCCGTCGTATCTATACGCTTATTCAGGAAAGCAGATACGCCTGAATTTTGGCAAGATACGACCAACGGAAGTCTCCTACGCCGTCGTATCTTGGGTGCATATTTACGCTGGCCGCTAGGGGTGCTTCCGTTGATTTACGCGTTGAATATGTAAATGAGCAAGATACGCCGATTCACGAACGTACTTGCGCCCGTCGCAGTAAGCTACGCCGTTTACGTAAGGCGTACGTCCGGCGTAAGTTTACCCCTCATAAAGCAGGGGTAAGTCATGTTAAGGTATGGGCGCGGGAACAGCATCGTATTTTACGTTGTTTACGTAAGTCGTACGTGAATGGGGCTGGGCGTAGGTTACGTTCACGTCGCATGAATGGACCCGGCGTATCTTAGGGAGAAAATTTGACGTGATTCTGAGCATGCGTGCTTTGTGAATACTCAGCTTGCCTCTCAATGTTACGTCGGCGTAGCGCATATGAGATGCGCTACGCCTATCTAAAGATGCGCCGATTTCTCTGAATCCGGGCCAATGTGTCTTTTTGGGGATTTCATTGATATGAAACCATATATGGTTTTATTTGCAGCTTTGTTTATTTATATTCCTTGTTGAAATATTCAATAAAAAACTTATTATATTACTCAAAAAAAAAAAAAGGAACACTTTTGAATCAGAACTCCTGGGATATTGATCTGGTCCATTAAGTAGCAGAGGGGGAGGGGTGTATACAGAGGGGGGTTGTTAATTTTTTTTTAACAGCAAAGCAGCTGAAACTGATTATTAACAACAGGTGTACTAGATGGGCAACAATGAGAAGACCTCCAAAACAGGAATGTTTTTTCAGGTGAAGGTGTCTGCCATTTTTTTTCCCTACTCATCTTTTCTGACTGTTTTTCACTAGTTTTGCATTTGGCTAGGGTCAGTGTCACTACTGGTATCACGAGGCGATACTTGGACCCTATAAAGGTTGCACAGGCAGTCCAACTCCTCCAGGATGGCACATCAATACGTGTCTTTGCCAGAAGGTTTGCTGTGTCTCCCAGCACACTCTCAGGAGCATGGAGGAGATTCCAGGAGACAGGCAGTTACTCTAGGAGAGCTGGACAGAGCCGTAGAAGGTCCTTAACCCATCAGCAAGACCGGTATGTGCTCCTTTGTGCAAGGAGGAACAGGATGATCACTGCCAGAGCCCTACAAAATGACCTCCAGCAGGCCACTGGTTTGAATGTCTCCGACCAAACAATCAGAAACAGACTTCATGGGGATGGCCTGAGGGCCCGACGTCCTCTAGTGTGCTCTGTGCTCACTGCCGGACACTGTGGAGCTTGATTAGCATTTATCATTGAACACCAGAATTGGCAGGTCGGCTGCTGGTGCCCTAAGCTTTTCACAGATGAGAGCAGGTTTACCCTGAGCATATGTGACAGACGTGAAAGGGTCTGGAGAAGCCGCGGAGAACTTTATGCTACCTGTAACATCGTTCAGCATGACCGGTTTGGTGGTGATGGTCTGGGGAGGCATATCCATGGAGGGACACACAGACCTCTACAGGCTACACAATGGCACCCTGACTGCCATTAGATATTGGGATGAAATCCTTGGACCCATTACCAGACCCTACGCTGGTGCAGTGGGTCCTGGGTTCCTCCTGGTGCACGACAATGCCTGGTCTCATGTGGCGAGAGCATGCAGCCAGTTTCTGGAGGATGAAGAAATTGATACCATTGAATGGCCCCCACTCTCACCTGACCTAAATCCAAAAGAACACCTCTGGGACATTATGTTTCGGTCCATCCGGTGCCGCCAAATTGCACCTCAGTCTGTTCAGGAGCTCAGTGATGCTCTGGTCCAGATCTGTTAGGAAATACCCCAGGTCACCATCCGTTGTCTCATTAGGAGCATGCCCTGATGTTGTCAGGCATGCCTACAATCACTTGGGGGCCAAACAAACTACAGAGGACCATTTTGAGTTGTTGCAATGAAATTTCAGCAAAATAGACGAGCTTGCTGCATAATTTGTTCACTTTGATTTTCGGGGTGTCTTTGAATTCAGTCCTCTGTTGGTGGATCATTTTCATTTACATCAAATTATGTGCCATCCTTTTATTCCTAACAAATTACCCCGTCCATACCAGTATAGATATCCATCATGAGATTTTTGCCTGTTGAGATCTGATATGTCTTCAAAGTGTTCCTTTAAATTTTTTGAGAAGTATATATAATAATAATATATATTAATAAAATGTGGGGACGCATATTTCAGTAAAACGCGATATTTAATAAAGGTGCAGCGACTGACAGGTCAGTCAGTGAAAGATTATTACCCTCGCATCATTATAATTTGAAATAAATATGATTTGCATGCTCGGTGCAGGTGACGGTATCATTGTTTCACACGTTTATCATGTAAGTGAAACGCTCTCTACAACTGAAAAGGATAATAATACAAACAACATGAAATGTGATACATACTGCAGAGACGGGTCTTAGTACCGGCATCCATATAGCTCATGTTTAGGATAACAACATCATCAGGAGAAGGAGATATACGTTGCGTACGACAATTCTGCATCGGTAACCTGTCTGTGCAGCCATAATGGGGATAATAATAAAATGTGATGTAGACTCTCCACACACACCGGCAGGTGGTTGTAACTGTAACAGGAGAACGCTCGCCACATGTTATAATCTGCTAAGAGAAATATCTACAGAGTTTAGACTGAACGCTACAAAAATTATCTTTTGTGCAAAAAAATGTAAGAAATCTGAATTGAAGACAGCAATGTGTGTGGGCAGTTTTTACAACTTGCCCCGGTCACGGGCGTCACACAACCTCATTCTATTTTTAGGAGGACATTGGATTTTATAATTGAGCCCACACACACCCCTTCAAACCCAACTCCAGCAAATGTAAAAGTGCTTTCTTTTAGCCGGGGGGGATCTGCGCCCGCGCTGCAACGGTTAAAGTGGTTATAAAAAAACATACCTGCTCTGTGCAATTCTCTTGTTCTCGGGGTGTCCAGTGTGGAGCTCCAGGCCCCTCTTTAAATCAGTTGCCCCCACGGAAAGTCGCTTTCCCTGTGGGGCTCCCGAGCCCCGCTGCTGTGCCCACTGACAGGCAGTGGGACTCGCGCCCCCCCATCTCCCATGTCACAGGATTTGATTGACAGTCGTGGGAGCTATCAATCTGTCCAATGAGGAGAGAGGCGGCGGCTGGAGTCGCTGCACTCATGCACATCGCTGGATCGGATCAGGCTCAGGTAAGAAAAAAAAAAAGAGGGGGCGGGGGGCAGCTGCAGCACAGAAGGTTTTTCACCTTTTGCATAAAATGTATTAAAGGTGAAAAACCTTGAGGCTTTACAACGACTTTAACTACTTGAATAGTCTAGTAGAGAGTGAGAGCAGTTTTACTGACATGATTCTCCACTCCCCCAGTAGATGGCGCTCCCCCTTCTGTCCCTCCGCATCCTCACAAACAAGGTACTGGTTGTGATGATGTCAGAACCGTTGGATGGTGGCAAGGGGTGGGGGACGGGGGCAGATGGTGCAGGACCGGTCTTGCAGCGAGGAGGTTCAGGTAAGTAAATCCTTCTTTTCTATGACCCCTGAACCTAAACGAGCAGTTAAAGTCTGACATGAAATATGAACAAAGCATATCCCTCTACAGCAGGGATATGCAATTAGCGAACCTCCAGCTGTTGCAAAACTACAAGTCCCATCATGCCTCTGCCTGTGGGAGTCATGCGTGTGGCTGTCTTGATATGCCTCATGGGACTTGTAGTTCTGCAATGGATGTCCGCTAATTGCATATCCCTGCTCTATAGTGTGTACTTGTCCCAATCCAGAGCACCAAGTGTCATTTCTGTCTGTGGGTTCTTTCCTCTGCTATCTGCATAAGTCACGTCTGACTATTTTTCGCTGACACCAAAAGATAAAAAGTAGGGTTGTCCCGATACCGATACTAGTATCGGTATCGGGACCGATGCTTCACCCGATACTTGTACTGTCGGCGGTGATCAGTGCATGGGGAAGTTACAATCATCGATCACTGCTGTATAGATTTAAAAGTAATTTCTTCACTCTACACCCCTCCCCCCGCGCGGCTTTCAGCTGCTTTAAAAACAGCGGTGATCGGTGCTTGTAACTCCCCCACACACGATCACCACTGACTGTCCTGTGTCCTACTCCGTTTTGCTGCAGTCTGTCTCCCTCCCTACATGTCCCCCGCTGTGTTTCTCTCTCTCCGTGTCCCCCCGTGTTTCTCTCTCCCGCCGTGTGTATCCCCCCCGTGTTTCTCTCTCCCGCCGTGTATCCCGCCGCGTTTCTCTCTCCGTTCCTAGGTGTTGTGTGAAAAGTGGTGGGGGTGTCTTGACCCTCCAATCAGCTTTCAGAGCTCTCCCCACATTTCTTCAGTTACTTTCTGGTTTAATTTCCTAAGCAAATGATGTCATACATCCCAGGAGTCTCAGCTAAGAACGCTCGAGCTAAGGAGAGATGGATTCCAGGAAGTAAATTCTGCATGAATCATCTGCCCATACTCAATATTGCCATAGTCAGAAATCCTAAAAGGGGTGGGGGGGTTGTTTTTCAAAGTAATTTCTCAGCAAAACAAACCATGAAGACATGGAAGGATGGATGGGGGAAAGACTGCTTTAAAATATTAAACATGAATTAAATAGCATTTTTTTGGACCCTAGACTGTGCGCCGACCTTTGCCTTGCACCACTTTTACATCATACTTATGTAGCCCTACTTCTGAGATCCTGGTTGACATTTACACGTGGTTTATGCCATGTTGTTATCCCATCTTCACCTGAAGCTATTTTTTACAGGGACATGCCTTCTGATGCAATCGTTTTTTTCACGACACACTATATAATGTATGCACGACTAAGGCCTCTTTCAAACTGGCCGATTGATAGGGTCTACCTGTCAGTTATTCAGGTGAACCTGATCGGACCCCTCCAGGTCTCCTCCATGGAGCAGCGGATGTCACCCGCCAACATCCGATCCACCAATAACAGATGGATCGAATTGGATCAGAGAGGAGTTGGGTGTAAAAAACGGACAGGCTATATTTATTTATATTTATATATTTATTTTCACTAAAATGTCATTTTAGTTTTAGTTGCATTTTAGTCATCTGAATTGTTTTAGTCATATTTTAGTCAACTAAGATCTAATGGGGTTTACTTAAATTGTAATGTATTATTTAAACATTTCTCTAGAATTTCCACACTCATTGGCCCGGTTTTACAAAGCAATTACGCAGACGTATCTCGAGATACGCCGCGTAAGTATAACTATGCGCCGTCGTATCAATGCGCCGTGCCCACAATCTGAGATACGTCTAAAAATAGGCTTCCTACGACCGACGTAACTTGCCTACGCCGTCGTATCGTGGGCGCATATTTACGCTGTGTGCATTTGCCGCTCCCATTGATTTTCTATGCACATATGCAAATGAGGGAGATACGCCGATTCACGAACGTACTTGCGCCCGGGGGAAAATATACGCGATTTGTGTAAGTCGTACGTCCGGCGTAAAGTTATTCCCCATAGATGAGGCGCAACTCATGCAAAGGTATGGACCAGGGAACACAAGCCGTCGTATCTTTTGTTGTTTACGTAGTACGTGAATATGACTAGGCGTAGGTTACGTTCACGTCATAGGCAGTGATTCGACGTATCTTAGGCAGTTGTTTCGACGTGATTCTGCGCATGCGCACTGGGATGCGGTCACGGGATGGCGCATGCGCCATACGTTATTCGTAACTTTATGACGCTCAGTCCTTCATTTACATGGGGTCAAGCCTCATTAGCATGGCTCATGCCCACTTCCACCTACGCTGGCTTACGCTGAGGAAACCCAGCGTAGATTTGAGACACGAGTGCTTTGTGAATACTGTGCTTGCCTCTGTGCGCTGCGTCGGCGTAGCGTATATTCGATACGCTATGCCGGCATAAATATGCGCCAATGTATGTGAATCCGGGCCATTATATACACCCGGAGTAAAAAATTTAAATTATGACCAATCTATCACCCGACTGAAAATGGTTGAGCGAAAACAGGGTCATCGGTTGCTGATAGCGGGCGAAAACAGGGTCATCTGTGCCCATAGCAAGCGAAGACAGGGTCACCTGTGCCCATAGAGGCCAGAAACAGGGCCACTGGTGCCATTAGCAGCTGAAAATTCGGTCATCTGTGCCCACAGCGGCCGAAAACAGGGCCACCGGTGCCCACAGCGGCCAGAAACAGGGCCACCGGTGCCCACAGCGGCCAGAAACAGGGCCACCGGTGCCCACAGCGGCCAGAAACAGGGCCACCGGTGCCCACAGCGGCCAGAAACAGGGCCACCGGTGCCCACAGCGGCCAGAAACAGTGTCAACGGGGGCCAATAGCGGCCAGAAACAGTGTCAACGGGGGCCAATAGCGGCCAGAAACAGGGTCAACGGGGGCCAATAGCGGCCAGAAACAGGGTCATCGGGGGCCAATAATGGCCAGAAACAGTGTCAACGGGGGCCAATAGCGGCCAGAAACAGGGTCATCGGGGGCCAATAATGGCCAGAAACAGTGTCATCGGGGGCCAATAGCGGCCAGAAACAGGATCATCGGTGCCGATGTCGGCTGAAAATAGAATCACTGTGCCGATAACAGCCGAAAATAGGGAAATAGGGACATTTTGACCAGGGCTGTGGAGTCGGTAGATAAATGTTCCGACTCCGACTCCTCAGTTTTATGTACTTCCGACTCCTCGACTCCGACTCCTCTGTATTAATATGCGAATGTATTTTATACATTCCTTGAGGGAAAGAAACGCAACCTACCACCAGTGTCATCGTAAGAGCATTATAGGCCCCCGGGCAATACAGTGCACTGGGGCCCTGTCTACACAATTACGCACGAGAATTACTGACAAAAATCATAAAATTTACTGGCAGAACCACATTTACTGCCACTGCAAAAAAAGTACCTAAAATTACAGTTTTCAGTGCCCAACAATGCAAATGTCAGTATTTAAACTATAAACATATAGCTAGTGCTATTAGAAATGTGTTTAAGTTAAACAAAAGTAAAAAAAAAAAAAATGTCTTCATTGACATGAAGGTCAGGTTACTATAACCCAGCCAGCACAGAGTTTCCTCTTACATCAGAGTCTGCAGGATTCCCCCTTACAGTGAAAGGGAACTCTTATGTAAAGGGGAACGCTGCAGATCATGATCTAAGGGGGGAACTCCGATGTGGAGGGGGGCTCTGGTGACCAGAGACAACCTTATATCAGAGTCCACTGCTTTCTCTTTCCCACTTACATCAGGGTCCGCAGACTGAGTTCCCCCTTGCATTGTAAGGGGGAATCCTGCAGACTCTGATGTGGGGGGTACTCAGGTGACCAGAGACCACCTTCCTTAGATTAAATACACTAAGGTAAGGGGGGTCACTAATATAGGAGGGGGAACCTTTATATCAGTGCCCCCTTACATTTTTGCATTCACTTCCCCCTTACATCAGCAACCCCCCGCACTCGTGGAGGACCGGATCTTCTCTGTGATTTCCGTGAACTGGGTATGGGCAGTTCTAACCCGTCACTCTCCATAATTTTTTACTGGGGTTGCTGGGCAGCCGGTGGGGCCCCCCAGGCAAGCGGGGCCCCCGGGCAACTTCCCAGCGTGCCCAATGGAAAAGATGGCCCTGCCTACCACAGGACTACTGGCTGGGAAGCCAACAGTCTACTGTATTGCACAGTTTAAGCAAAAGACAAACACAATGAAAACAAAGTTTTATAAAAAATATATATATTAATCAATCAAGTGGCTGGATAGTAGCAGCAGGCATAAACATCAGGAACAGGATCTTTACCAGTTCAAAAATACAAACCACATTATTTGGTTGTTTTAGAACAAAAACAAAGCTTATCTATAATGAACCAAAAACAAAATGTGTAAAACCTAGAAATGGTTTATATTAATCTTGAAATGTAGTTATAGGCTTAGCAAATGCAAATCAATTCAATGTAGAGTTCTAAGGAAGAGAATTGCCTCTGCCAGATCCTCTTTCATAGAGGCTTTTAAGTCAGACTTTATTATTTTTGAATAACTTCTGAAAATAATCTTTCGACACTGACTTGGGTGGGTGGCATTGCAGTAACTATTCTGGCCACATCACTAACGATCTCTGGATAAACAAGGATGGCTTCTTCAACAGTAAGTTTTGATGAGCGATCATACTTTAACTTCTTTTAGTGCTTTATAAAACTTCTGTTGGAATTTTTTTTTTAATTCCAATCTAAATTTAGTAGGAGTCGGAGTCGGAGTCGGTGCATTGTTTGCCGACTCCGACTCCGGGTACCCAAAATTTCCCCCGACTCTGACTCCTCGACTCCGACTCCACAGCCCTGATTTTGACGATAATGGGCGAAATGAATTCTTATTCATTTAAATTGGTGATATTAAATTAAAAAGGTAAATATAATATAAATGATAGATATATATTATTATTTTTCTTGTTAAAAAAAAAATAATAATAATTATTATTATAAAATTATATATAATATATATATATATTTTTTTTTTTTTTTTTTTTTTTTTTTATTTATTTATATTATTATTTAAACTGTCAATTTCCGTTTTTGGCCAAGTACATACTGAATTTTCGGTACCAGAGTTTTCATTTCCGTGCAACACTAGAAAATATTTTTGTCTATGAAATGAGCTCTGCTGTACATCGATAGTCACCCCCATGCTATGGATAAAATGTAAAAGCCACACACACACACACACACACTACTAATGGTGGTAACAGCAACCCAGAATGAACAGAGTGTAGAGTCACAAATGTAATTATTATCTGTCACAGCAATACTACTAGTGCTATACAGTGCATGCAGTGTAACCGTCCCACACACAATTATTAGTAGCTGCAGTAATAATAATCTCTGTGCTATGTGTGTGGAGTAATAGAACCCCCCCCCCCCCCTCCATACACTTATTAGTAATAATAATAGACTGTGACAGACCCACAAATGCTTATTATTAGGGGGTTCCATTCATGATAATCCCGCTGCCACGAAGGTGGTATTCTATTTTTTTTCCCATATTCCCAGCGGTAATAATAATAAATCCACAAGCAAGGATGCGATGTAACAGTCCCAGGTGTAATTACTATTTATAGTAATAATCGCAGTGTAATAAACCAAATATATCGTTATTAATGGCTGCAGGAACAAGAAGAATTCTATTGTTGTGGGTGCCGTTGTACCAACGCCAGATATCATTCAATTATAATAATTAAAACATTATAGAGATTGTATTTTTTTATTATGATTAGTAGTAATAGAGGAGAAGACAGCAGTGTTATAGAGATTGGTATAATTAGTATTACTAGTAGTAACGGTAATAATAGCAGTGTATGAACTCAGGGAAATGGACCAATAACTAGTCATGGATGTAATATAACAGACCCACATAGGATTATTAGAAGTATTCTCAGTACTATGGGTGACTGTAATAGACACAAATACAAGGATATTATCATTTCTTATATATAGTATTCCCATGAGTGAAGCATAGTGCCACCTGACATGATGATCACTAGTAGTAGTATGTTGTAAATACAGGGTAGTACTCCCATGTGAGGGGGTGCCATTATGTAAGGGGGGACACTCCGTTTGGGGGTGTGATTATGTGAGGGGGGGGGGCATTCTGTGGGGGGTGCCATTAAGAGAGGCATGTTTAAGCATGTGAGGAAGACTCATTGGTGTCGGTATGTGAGGGGACACTCAGTGGTGGGGGGGTGATTATACGATGGCATATTCTCTCAGTCAGTCAGTGAGGGGACATTCTCTCTCTATGGTGAAGGAACTCTCTCAGTGGACACTCTCTCTCAGTGAGGGGACTCTCTCAGGGAACGCACTCTCTCTATGGTGAAGAAACTCTCTTAGGGGATACTCTCTCTCTCTCTCTGTGGTGTCAGTCAGTGAGGGGACTCTCTCAGTGAGGGGACACTCGTGGTACTCTCTCTCCCTCAGTGATATTCTCTCTCAGTGGACACTCTCTCTATGGTGAAGGGACTCTCTCAGGGGACACTCTCTCTATGGTGAAGGAACCCTCTCAGAGGATACTCTCTCTCTCTGTGGTGTCAGTCAGTGAGGGGACTCTCTCAGGGGACACTCTCTCCCTCAGTGTAAGGACCCTCTGTGGTATTCTCTCTCTCTCTATGGTGAGAAAACTCTCAGTGAGGACACTCTCTGTGGTATTCTCTCTCAGAAAAAGGGACACTTGTGGTACTCTCTCATGGTATTCTCTCTCAGGGGGCAACTCTCTCCCTCAGTGAGGACACTCTCTGTGGTATTCTCTCTCAGGGGGACACTCTCCCTTGTATTCTCTCTCAGGAGGACACTCTCCCTGGTATTCTCCCTCAGGGGGACACTCTCCCTGGTATTCTCCCTCAGGGGGACACTCTCCCTGGTATTCTCCCTCAGGGGGACACTCTCCCTGGTATTCTCCCTCAGGGGGACACTCTCCCTGGTATTCTCCCTCAGGGGGACACTCTCCCTGGTATTTTTTTTGTCTCAGGAGGACACTCTCTGTGGTATTCTCTCTCAGGGGACACTCTCCCTCAGTGAGGACACTCTCTGTGGTATTCTCTCTCAGGGGGACACTCTCTGTGGTATTCTCTCTCAGGGGGACACTCTCTGTGGTATTCTCTCTCAGGGGACACTCTCCCTCAGTGAGGACACTCTCTGTGGTATTCTCTCTCAGGAGGACACTCTCTGTGGTATTCTCTCTCAGGGGACACTCTCCCTCAGTGAGGACACTCTCTGTGGTATTCTCTCTCAGGGGGACACTCTCTGTGGTATTCTCTCTCAGGGGACACTCTCCCTCAGTGAGGACACTCTCTGTGGTATTCTCTCTCAGGGGGACACTCTCTGTGGTATTCTCTCTCAGGGGGACACACTCTCTGTGGTATTCTCCCTCAGTGAGGACACTTTCTGTGGTATTCTCTCTCAGGGGGACACTCTCTCCCTCAGTGAGGACACCATTTGTGGTATTCTCTCTCAGGAGGACACTCTCCCTGGTATTTTCTCTCAGGGGGACACTCTCTCCCTCAGTGAGGACACTCTCTGTGGTATTCTCTCTCAGGGGGACACTCTCTCCCTCAGTGAGGACACTCTGTGGTATTCTCTCACAGGGGACACTCTCTCCGGTATTCTCTCTCAGGGGGACACTCTCTCCGGTATTCTCTCTCAGGGGGACACTCTCTCCCTCAGTGAGGACACTTTCTGTGGTATTCTCTCTCAGGGGGACACTCTCTCCCTCAGTGAGGACACCATTTGTGGTATTCTCTCTCAGGGGACAATCTCTGATATTCTCTCACAGGGGACACTCTCTCCCTCAGTGAGGACACTCTGTGGTATTCTCTCACAGGGGACACTCTCTCCGGTATTCTCTCTCAGGGGGACACTCTCTCCGGTATTCTCTCTCAGGGGGACACTCTCTCCCTCAGTGAGGACACTCTCTGTGGTATTCTCTCTCAGGGGACACTATCTATGGTGAAGGAACTCTCTCAGGGACACTCTCTGTCAGTAAGGACACTGTCTCTGTGGTATTCTCTCTCAGGGGACACTCTCTGTGGTATTCTCTCTCAGGGGGACACTCTCTCCCTCAGTGAGGACACTCTCTGTGGTATTCTCTCTCAGGGGGACACTCTCTCCCTCAGTGAGGACACTCTCTGTGGTATTCTCTCTCAGGGGGACACTCTCTGTGGTATTCTCTCTCAGGGGGACACTCTCTGTGGTATTCTCTCTCAGGGGGACACTCTCTCCCTCAGTGAGGACACTCTCTGTGGTATTCTCTCTCAGGGGGACACTCTCTGTGGTATTCTCTCTCACAGGGGACACTATCTATGGTGAAGGAACTCTCTCAGGGACACTCTATGTCAGTAAGGACACTGTCTCGGTGGTATTCTCTCTCGGGGGACACTCTCTCCCTCAGTGAGGACACTCTCTGTGGTATTCTCTCTCAGGGGGACACTCTCTCCCTCAGTGAGGACACTCTCTGTGGTATTCTCTCACAGGGGACACTCTCTCCCTCAGTGAGGACACTCTGTGGTATTCTCTCACAGGGGACACTCTCTCCCTCAGTGAGGACACTCTGTGGTATTCTCTCACAGGGGACACTCTCTCCGGTATTCTCTCTCAGGGGGACACTCTCTCCCTCAGTATGGACACTCTCTGTGGTATTCTCTCTCAGGGGGACACTCTCCCTTGTATTCTCTCTCAGGGGGACACTCTCTCCCTCAGTAAGGACACTCTCTGTGGTATTCTCTCTCAGGGGACACTATCTATGGTGAAGGAACTCTCTCAGGGACACTCTCTGTCAGTAAGGACACTGTCTCTGTGGTATTCTCTCTCAGGGGACACTCTCTGTGGTATTCTCTCTCAGGGGGACACTCTCTCCCTCAGCGAGGACACTCTCTGTGGTATTCTCTCTCAGGGGGACACTCTCTCCCTCAGTGAGGACACTCTCTGTGGTATTCTCTCTCAGGGGGACACTCTCTCCCTCAGTGAGGACACTCTCTGTGGTATTCTCTCTCAGGGGGACACTCTCTGTGGTATTCTCTCTCTCAGGGGACACTATCTATGGTGAAGGAACTCTCTTAGGGACACTCTATGTCAGTAAGGACACTGTCTCGGTGGTATTCTCTCTCGGGGGACACTCTCTCCCTCAGTGAGGACACTCTCTGTGGTATTCTCTCTCAGGGGGACACTCTCCCTTGTATTCTCTCTCAGGGGACACTCTCTCCCTCAGTGAGGACACTCTCTGTGGTATTCCCTCACAGGGGACACTCTCTATCTATGGTGAAGGAACTCTCTCAGGGACACACTCTGTCAGTAAGGACACTGTCTCGGTGGTATTCTCTCTCAGGGGACACTCTCTCCCTCAGTGAGGACACTCTCTGTGGTATTCTCTCACAGGGGACACTCTCTATCTATGGTGAAGGAACTCTCTGTCAGTAAGGACACTGTCTCTGTGGTATTCTCTCTCAGGGGGACACTCTCTGTGGTATTCTCTCTCAGGGGGACACTATTTGTGGTATTCTCTCTCAGGGGGACACTCTCTCCCTCATTGAGGACATGCTCTGTGGTATTCTCTCTCAGGGGACACTCTCTCCCTCAGTGAATACACTCTCTGTGGTATTCTCTCTCAGTGAGGACACTCTCTGTGGTATTCTCTCTCAGGGGGACACTCTCTCCCTCAGTGAGGACACTCTCTGTGGTATTCTCTCACAGGGGACACTCTCTCCCTCAGTGAGGACACTCTGTGGTATTCTCTCACAGGGGACACTCTCTCCCTCAGTGAGGACACTCTGTGGTATTCTCTCACAGGGGACACTCTCTCCGGTATTCTCTCTCAGGGGGACACTCTCTCCCTCAGTATGGACACTCTCTGTGGTATTCTCTCTCAGGGGGACACTCTCCCTTGTATTCTCTCTCAGGGGGACACTCTCTCCCTCAGTAAGGACACTCTCTGTGGTATTCTCTCTCAGGGGACACTATCTATGGTGAAGGAACTCTCTCAGGGACACTCTCTGTCAGTAAGGACACTGTCTCTGTGGTATTCTCTCTCAGGGGACACTCTCTGTGGTATTCTCTCTCAGGGGGACACTCTCTCCCTCAGCGAGGACACTCTCTGTGGTATTCTCTCTCAGGGGGACACTCTCTCCCTCAGTGAGGACACTCTCTGTGGTATTCTCTCTCAGGGGGACACTCTCTCCCTCAGTGAGGACACTCTCTGTGGTATTCTCTCTCAGGGGGACACTCTCTCCCTCAGTGAGGACACTCTCTGTGGTATTCTCTCTCTCAGGGGACACTATCTATGGTGAAGGAACTCTCTCAGGGACACACTCTGTCAGTAAGGACACTGTCTCGGTGGTATTCTCTCTCGGGGGACACTCTCTCCCTCAGTGAGGACACTCTCTGTGGTATTCTCTCACAGGGGACACTCTCTATCTATGGTGAAGGAACTCTCTGTCAGTAAGGACACTGTCTCTGTGGTATTCTCTCTCAGGGGGACACTCTCTGTGGTATTCTCTCTCAGGGGGACACTCTCTGTGGTATTCTCTCTCAGGGGGACACTATTTGTGGTATTCTCTCTCAGGGGGACACTCTCTGTGGTATTCTCTCTCAGGGGGACACTCTCTGTGGTATTCTCTCTCTCAGGGGACACTATCTATGGTGAAGGAACTCTCTCAGGGACACACTCTGTCAGTAAGGACACTGTCTCGGTGGTATTCTCTCTCGGGGGACACTCTCTCCCTCAGTGAGGACACTCTCTGTGGTATTCTCACAGGGGACACTCTCTATCTATGGTGAAGGAACTCTCTGTCAGTAAGGACACTGTCTCTGTGGTATTCTCTCTCAGGGGGACACTCTCTGTGGTATTCTCTCTCAGGGGGACACTCTCTGTGGTATTCTCTCTCAGGGGGACACTATTTGTGGTATTCTCTCTCAGGGGGACACTCTCTCCCTCATTGAGGACATGCTCTGTGGTATTCTCTCTCAGGGGACACTCTCTCCCTCAGTGAATACACTCTCTGTGGTATTCTCTCTCAGTGAGGACACTCTCTGTGGTATTCTCTCTCAGGGGGACACTCTCTCCCTCAGTGAGGACATGCTCTGTGGTATTCTCTCTCAGGGGACACTCTCTCCCTCAGTGAGGACACTCTCTGTGGTATTCTCTCTCAGTGAGGACACTCTCTGTGGTATTCTCTCTCAGGGGGACACTCTCTCCCTCAGTGAGGACACTCTCTGTGGTATTCCCTCACAGGGGACACTCTCTATCTATGGTGAATGAACTCTCTCAGGGACACTCTATGTCAGTAAGGACACTGTCTCGGTGGTATTCTCTCTCGGGGGACACTCTCTCCCTCAGTGAGAACACTCTCTCTCTCTCCTTCACTCTCTCGGTGGTATTCTATCTCAGTCAGTGTCAGTGTAGTGAGGGGAGTCATGCGGGGACACGGGGGAGGAGATAGGAGAAGGGGGATGATACGTAGAAGAAGGAGGAGGTCCCAGCCGTCTCCCCCTGACTCCTCTCCCTCACACGCCGCCCCGCCCTCCCTCCGCTCTCCCCGGCTCCGTCCTCGGGAATTACCTTCTCTCCG